>NC_044994.1:8216972-8945665 GCF_008728515.1 Papio anubis
AAGGTGGTGTTAATCACTACCCACTCACCAGAATGGTTAAATAGAAAATACCAAGTGGTAAGTGTAGAACAACTGGAACCATCACACACAGCTGATGGTAGTGTAAGTTGGTATAGCTACTTTGCAAAACTGACAGTATCCACTAAAGCCAGATACCTGCATAACATATGGCCCAACAGTCATGCTTTCAGGCTGTCTCTGTTTTTTCTTTATTTGTCTATTTGTTTTGTTTTGCTTTTATGTGACTGTGGAATATTTTGTGTTTCATTTGTGAAATTTTGCCAAGCTTCACCATTAGAATGTAATATATGCACTTTTCTGTCAATAAAAAGTTTCAACAAATAGGAATGCAAAAAATGAACTTATAGTGTCATTGCAAAAGTGAAACATACTAAAGTTCCTGGGATAGAGCAGCCATTCAGTCAACACATTTCCCTTTGGTAAGCATTCTATGGCAGTAGTATGTGGGGAGACAGCCTGGAAGCTGGAGTCCACTGGAGTCATCCAGGTGAGAAATAAGATCCCAAGTGGCAGCAAGAGTGGAGTGGGAGAAACAGTGTCCCCAGAGCAGGAATGGCTGATAGAAGAGATCTAGGCTGGGGACTGATACAAGCCAGGGCCTGGGGGTGGGACCAGGCAGTCGAGGCCACCTTGGTCATGTCAAAGAGGCTGATCAGGGAGGTCAAAAGGCTATAATGTGGGCCCTGGGAGTGGGGGTGGTGAAGGAGATTGGAGCATCCAAAGCCAGATCAGGCAGGTAGAGGCTGGGAACAGAGGATGGAGGAGGAAACTGCTGGCTCATGATGAGCATGCATGGTATGCAGCAGAAGCTGAAGTCTACGCTGTTAAAAAACTACACCATTTTCTTGCCACTATCCTTCCTTTCCCTCCCATCTAAAATTTGGATAAAAAGCCTTTCTACTACATGTGCTTTAACATCACCTTTTTCATCCACATACAAAAGGCAAATGAAAACACAAGTTGGGGTGCAGAATTGGGATTACTATTTATGCTCCATGTGAATGAAGGAGTCATTCAACTGCACAGAGGCTGAGTGTTCTCAGCCAGCAAATGCATGATTCAGATGTGACCAGCAGAGAACAGATGTCAGAATAAGCATGATAATGGACTCAAGAGTGCCTTGAAAGTCTATAGAACTGCATAAATGTGGGATGGAATGATTCATGGTCAGTTGAAATCCAATGATGTAGAATTAAAAAAATGCTATTTCCCATTGTCTTCTCCTCCTTCAAAAAGACACCAGATTGCTCTTGATTCATTGTGCTGCTTTATTCTGTCTCTCTTAAGTTCTGAATCCATGCTTTGCAGAATTTCTTATGGAGACTCAACCGTTCAGACTAGCTAACGTGTCTGTTAGTTAACTGTTCACTGTTCTCTAAACTGAAATCTCTGTGAATTATTTTATTTGGATCGTGAAGTGCTAAGACAGAGTTACCGCCCCTGATGCTGAAGTTAGTAGCTCATTCAGCCTTGTTAGCATGAACAAATCCAACCAGGCATGGCATGTCAACGACGACCTGCTTTAAGCCTCCCCTGCATTTTGTGAGCTTGCGCAAATGTAGCCCAGAGAGGTCAGATATGGAAAGTCTAATCTAATCACCCAAGTTTGACATGTAATGAGGTTCCTTTTTTGTCTCATTGTTTCAAAGACTGGCCAGGCAGGTGATCTAATGTGTTTGATCCCTTTTCTACTTGTCAAGGCACCATGGAACATTCCAGGACTTATCTGAGTTTTTAAAATAACCTGTGTTCCTTTTTGTGGTTACCTCTAATGCCTGAAAATGAAAACTGTTTCACTCTTCAAGAATTGCCTAGGTAATTCGGTTTTGCAGAGGAATGCAGTGTGCATGCCAATTCAGATCCAACTACATTTATTGAGCACCAGCTACACATTAGCCATGGGCTAGGTGCATCATGTCCGTTACCTGGGGATTGGATAGGGCAGATGCTACAGCTGCTAACAGCTATTTTGAGTCTGCTTGACACAGAAAGAGTGTCTTAGTTAGTGTTTCCCCAAAAGCAGCCCATGAGATAAGGATTTGATTGCATGTTTTTTTGTTTGGGAGGTGATTTCAGTAAACAGCAGTAGGGCAGTGGAGAATGTAGACAGGGAAGACAAGGAAGCTGATAAAAGCTTCAATCAAACAAGTTCCAACTGTGAGCAAATGGAGCTTAATTCTGCTGGGGCCTCTGGGAAAGAGATTGTGTGCCTCAGAATGATCTCATCATCCATCAGACTATTCCATGGTGGCTGCTCCCAGGGATGAAGAGTCCCTCAATTTTGCCCTCAGGCAAAGATTGCAGTTCAAAGGCAGTTGAGCACACGTGGAAATGTAAGCACTTGGGCGATGTGGTTAGGGCTGCAACAGTGCATGCCACACAGAAAGAGGAAGACCAGAGCCACATCCTTTCGGGGTTCCTTACCCCTTTCAATCTGGAAATCTAAATTTAATGGAAGCAGATGGTGGGGGGAAATTCAAGATCAACGTTTCTATTTGGTGTATTTACCTTAGTGTGTTACGCAAGTCTAATATGTCACCTAGACGATATCCTTTTGTCAGTAGTGTCAGAGGACAAGAGATAATGTGCTGGAAACTGGAAGCTCAGGAGCCTGGACCACAGGTCCCTGAGGATAAGGAGCAGAGGGAATTTCCAAGCAATATTTGTTTTTATTATACAAAGCTGTTGTCCCATACCCGATGCCATTTCCTGAAGACCCAGGAGGGACCCTGTGGAGAGGGAAGACATCCAGATGAAAGGTTGACACAAGGTTCTCACCAAAAACAAACCATGGGCCTCCAGGACCTACTCCCTTATGCTGAATGTTCTGCAGTGATCAGGATCTATGCAAACCTACTCCCAAAGGCCAAGGAAACCAAGAGGCCAAAGAAAAAACTTGGTACATCCAGTTTCTCAGACAGAAACTTTTCATAGGGTCTTACTAACAGAAGCCATGCGTCACAGCAGTAAGACAAGATGGCGGATCCCTGTGCCATCATTCCTCAGTTCCACAGTGTATACACCAGAGGGAAGAAATGTGTAGGACAATTAAGTCGACCCCTCTGGGAAAGGCAAGAATGCTATGTGACTCTGCCTAAAGACAAGATTTATGGTCAAGGTTGTTTTGACCTAAAGGCAGGATTTATGGTAACAGTAGATAAAGTGGATATCTCAGAGGCATTGCCAGAACAGGAATCAATTAGAAGGCAACATGGTGGGTTAGCATCCAAGATAGAGTTGCTTTAGCCTCCACACTGAACCATAGATTTTATACCTCTGATAGTGAGGAAAGGTGACCAAGGCAAGTAAGTGAGGAAAGAGCCCTATATCCAATGCTGAAAGCCAAGCTGAGGCAACACAGAACCATTGGTTAGGGCTCGGGAGCCAGGCTGGTTCCTGATGGTGGCTCAGTCACTAAGTGGCTTTGAAGTGTTTAACTGCCTGTGACTTGGTTTTCTCATCACTAACTACCTCAGGACTGATGTGAGGATTGAAGGAGGTAAGTACTTAACAGATGCCTATAATGGGAGCCATTAGTGTGCAAGCTGCCTGTCACCAACAAGGGGCAGTCCCAGGGCCATCTTACTGTACCTCATTAAGGAAGACAAGAAAGAAGCAATTTAAAGACAGAAATCTAGAGTTAGTACAAGTGTCTAGCTCAGGATCAATAAGTCTTGATTTTGACCTATTTTTTGGAACAGTGAGAGAAGAAAAGGAGGCAGAGGAATAGAAAATGAAAGGAAAGTGGAGGAAGAGGAAAGGGGAAGAGAGGTGCTTAAATACTCATAGACTGGAATGTGCCAAGAAAAGTCTATTCCGATTTTCTTTTAGGGAGGGACAATTTTAACTGCACATTTATGAGGTGTTCTAAAGAAGTTTACAGTTTTTAAGTGCTTTTTCCCCCCAGCCTGGAAACATACTCATGGAGAATTCTTGCTTTCAATCAGTTCTCATCCTCCACTTCCCACTCCCACAGGTGACCACTTTTATGAGTCTGTTATTTATATCTCTAGAGTTTCTTCATGCAAATGCAAGCCAATATGAATATCTATTTTAAATTTTATCCCTCAAGAGATGTTTAAAATGGGTAAAAATAATAGTAAAAGCAAGTGACATTTTATTATTAATTATATACCAAGTACTCATTTTACATGTATTAGATTGATTTTATAGGTAAGGAAATTAAACACAGAGAGTTAAATAATTTTCCCAAGGGCATAGCGCAAGTAAATTAGGGAGACAAAATTTGAGCCCTCCTGGTGTCCAGAATCTGAGCTCTTAGCCATGATGCAATACCACCACTTAGAAAGTAATTGATGTCCTTAGTGAGAATATTCCTAGTATCTCTAAAGGGATCATCTTTCTATCTCTGCTCAGAAGCTATTCCTTTACAGTTACAACTCAATGCATTCTCTGGACTTAAGGATCAGTTGTAGACTGAGCAGTCCTTGTTCCCAGAATCCTCTGAGGGATTCATTTGGACCAGAGAGATGTGCCTATCTCTGTGTCAGACCAGAACTAGCTATGAGTTGTGATAAATATGTAAAGTAAGAACTTTACAGTGTGGCTGTATTATCTACCACAGAGTGTGTGTTAGTCTGTTCTTGAGTTGCTATAAAGGAATACCTGATACTGGGTGATTTATAAAGAAAATAAGTTTAATTGCCTCCTGGTTCTGCAGGCTATACAGGATGCATGGTACCAGCATCTGCTCGGCTTCTGAGGAGGCCTGAGGAAGCTTTTACTTATGGCAAAAGGCGAAGAGGGAATAGGCATCTCACAATGAAAGCAAGAGCAAGAGAGAGTGAGCAAGGGGAAGTGCCACACACTTTACACATCCAGATGTCATGAGCACTCACTATTACAAGGACAGCCCCAGTTGGATGGTGCCAAACCATTCCTGAGAAATCCACTCCCATGATCCAATCACCTCCCACCAGGCCCCACCTCCAACACTGGGGATTACATTTCAACATGAGATTTGGGGGTGAGGACAAATATCCAAACTATATAAAGATGAAAGCTAAATTCCTCAACTAAATCTAATCCTCTTTAACCACCAGCACATTGCGAAACATCATATTTTTATTCTCACAGCCTGCATAGCAATGTTCTTATGGCACCACCTGAATATTCCTTCCTATTTAAGGCTTCAGAAGCACCCGGGAATTATGGCGTCTTGCAAGAGAGTTATTTTTCCCAATCTGGTTGAGCAGAATCTTAGACATTATGATCTTGAAGCCAACAACAATAGACACTGTCACCTGAGAATGCAGAATCAAGTCTGTCAGCCTCACTTGGAACAAATTAATCCCCAGAGTACAAAGGTATTAGACTTGCTTTTGCCCTATTCAGACATACAGAGACCTTGCTTGCTGGCCTCTGTTAACTGTAGAATTTAGTAGCATCAGCTGGTTCTGGGGAGGTTTCTACTTAGAAGACTTCTCACAACTCTCTTGGTCCTCAGCTTTTCAAGAGGTTAGTTGTGCAAGGATCTAGAGTCATATGGATTCACAGTCGCCCTTTCATCCTTTCCCATATCACCCCCAAACCCAATTTGGTCAGCCATGACACTACTGCCAACTAAAGAAAAATATCAAGCTTTTAAATAATGAAAGTTAGTTTTATTCAGAAGTCTTACTGAGGACGATAGCCTGGGAGCAGCCATTTAGAGAAGTTGTATCAAACTAGTCCAAAAAGTGTTTCAGCTTACTGTTTATATACAGTTTGTGAGGGTTTAGTATGTGCAAAATCCTATCAATCCTTTTCAGAAGTTACATTGATGAGGAATCACAGCAAAGTTTGAGTATGAGAGTACAATTTGTTATAGATTACAGGGGTATAATCACTAACCCTGCCAGACATTATCATATGTGTAGGAAAAGGAAATAATTAGAGTCATTTATTTTCTAAGGAATTTAGTGATTCAGGCAAGAGACATGGTGGGGGCCATGGTCTCCATTCTGTTTTGTCCTCAAATCATCTTAGAGCTGCACATCGTAACAGAGTCAGGGGCTTTGTGAAACTATGCTGGCAAGCAGAAATGAGCAAACATGGCTTCTTACATACGCTTGTTACTTTTTCTCACAATAGCCTGCTCAGACCTCCTTTCAAGATAGAACCTTCTGTGAGCAATGCAGTGAGTTGATAACCTCCCGTTGATGCACCCATAACACCTGCCTCACTGAGGCCACACCTGGGCTCATACCATAGTCCAGGGCTGGGCCACGTGGAACACTAAACTCTGGCCATTTCTGCCTGGTGTGGGACTCCTGCAGTGGGCACTCTTATTCCGGGCATTCCCAATGGCCTCACTGAGACTTTCTTAGAGCTGCAGTACAGACTGAAGAACTTCCTGCCCAGTCCTCCTTCCCACTCCCTCTCCCTTCACAGGTTTCCCACCCATGTCACAGGCAGAGGCTCTTCCCCCAGTCAGACTCATCCTTCATCCCATCATCCCATCCTTCGTCCCACCCCAAATTTCTTGCTCTTCTAATTCCTTCTTGGGACATGCTTCTTCCAGGACTAGGATGGACACAAATCTCCATTGAAAGTTCTGCGGCAGACACTACAGGGGCCTCGTTGCCAAACCCAAAAGCCTTTTGCAGATCTTACTTCCCTTCACTTCTCCAGGTCATTTCTTCCCTGTGCCTTCAGTGCCCCTGCTGTCTCTTGAGTCCTTTTGCTCACCCCAACTGTCCTCTTCGGACTCTATGGGTGCTTCTCCCATGGCTCACTCCTTAAGTCCTTGGGCTTTTTGCTCAGTGGTCACACAATACCTTTGGTTGATTTATTCAATCCCTGATAAACTTATAATTTTCAAATTATCATGTCTCGTGCAAATCTCTTTCTTGAACTTGAAATTCCTTTATACAAACATCTGCTCCTCTATTTGGACTTTCCACAGCTATCTCAAACTTGAAATGTTTAATACGTATGTCTTAGTCAATTCAGGCTGCTGTAACACACAGCACCAGAGTCGGCATGGCTTAAACAGACACTTGTTTCCCACAGTTCTGTAGGCTGGGAAGTCCAAGATCAAGGTTCTGGAAGGATTCAGGCCGTGGTGAGGGCTCTTTTCTTGGCTTGCAGATAGCCACCTTCTCACAGTGTCCTCACATGGCCTTTCCTTGGTGTGTGCTTGTGAAGAGACAGTGTGAGCTCATGAAGAGATACCTTTCTTCCTTTTCTTATAAAGTCACTAATCCTATCACGAAGGCCCCGCCCTAATGAGCTCATCTCACCCTAATTACCTTCCAAAGGCCTTAACTTCAAATACCGTCGTATGTGAATTTGGGGTAAACACACGCATCCATTTTGCTCAGACACATGACTGAATCTCATAATCTCTACCTCTTATTTCCCCAGACTTTCCTGCATTTCTTACCCTTTGATGCCATAACCATCACTCCTGTCATTCAACCTTCCTTTGTCCTTACAGCTTCTGCTATCACAAGACCTATGGATTATATTTTTCAAGTAATCTTTAAACCTCTTTCTTTCTCTCCTCATGTTGTGGGTTGAATTATGTCCCCCACAAATTCATACGTTGAAATCCTGAACTCAAATACCTCAGAATGTGCCCTTATTTGGAGATATGTTCTTTACAGAGGTAAGTTAAAACCAGGTTACTATGGTGGGTTTCAATCCAGTATGACTATGTTTTTAGAAAAGGGGGAAACTTGGACACAGAGACAGACACATGTAGAGGGAAGAAGATGTAAGGAGATCCAGGGAGAAGACAGCCATCTATAAGCCAGGAAGAGAGGCCTGGAACAGAGCCTGCCCTAACAGCCCATGGAGGAAACCAATTCTGCTGACATCTTGATTTTAGACTTTCTAGCTCCAGAACTGTCAGACAATACATTTCTGTGGTTTAAGCCACTTGGTCTGTGGCACTTTGGCATAGAAACCTTATCCAAAAGAGACACCATCCTTGTTTCTAGTGTAATTGGTCAGTCTCTGTTGTTAATGGAGTTGCTGCAACAACCTCTGTAGTAGGCAGAGTAATGGGCCCCCAAAGATGCAAGTTCTAACCCCCAGCATCTGTGACTATGACACCTTACACGACTGTGCAGTTGTGATGAAGTGTCTTAAGCTGGGGGGATTATTCTAGATCAACTGGGTGGGCTGAATGTAATCACATGGGTCCATGTAACAGGGAGACAGGAGGGAGGTTCAGAGGCAGAGAAAGAAATGCAATGGTAGAAATAGAGGGGTGTGTGTGTGTGTGTGTGTGTGTGTGTGTGTGTGTGTGTGTTTATGAATGAGAGAGAGAGAGATCTGAAGATGCTCTGCTGCTGGCTTTGAAAATGGAAGAAGAGGCCACAAGTCAAAGAATGTAGGTGGGCTCTAGGAGTTAGGAAAGATGAGAGACAAATTCTCCTGCAGAGGCCCCAGAAGAAACACAGCCCTATCAACACCTTGACTTGAGAACCTCTGACCCCTAGATCTGAATGACAATAAATTTGTGTCACTTTAAGTCACTAAGTTTGTGGCAATTCATGACAGCAGCCATAGCAAACTAATGTAGTCACTAAAGTGCTCGCCTAAGCCTTTAATTTTTCCATCCTTTAACTTTATCATCCCCATGATTAGTTTTTCTCAACCACTCATAAGACCATATGACTGTAGCTATATAGATTTACTCATCATTCACCTTCTGATACACACTTCCAGAGATAGCCCAGGCAATTGTGTGATCTCTATTTGATTGTAATTTTTAAAAAAAATTTTTTTGAGACAGAGTGTTGCTCTGTCACCCAGGCTGGAGTGCAATGGTGCGATCTCAGCTCACTGCAACCTCTGCCTCCCAGGTTCAAGTGATTATCCTGCCTCAGCCTCCTAAGTAGTGGGATTACAGGCACCTGCCACCACACCTGGCTAATTTTTGTATTTTTAGTAGAGACAGGGTTTCACCTGTTGGCTGGGCTGGTCTCGAGCTCCTGATCTCGTGATCCACCCACCTCGGCCTCCCAAAGTGCTGGGATTGCAGGCATGAGCCACGGTGTCCAGCCCTTGATAGTAAACTTTTTTACACCAAAAACCTTAGACTTTTTTTTTTGTCATAAAAAAGGCTTAGCTTAGCAAATTTCCTTTCCCATAGAGGAAATTGGA
Organism: Papio anubis; assembly: GCF_008728515.1. NCBI lineage: Eukaryota > Metazoa > Chordata > Mammalia > Primates > Cercopithecidae > Papio > Papio anubis. The sequence continues at coordinate 8,226,111 of NC_044994.1, forward strand.
AATTTTATATGGCACCTGTAAAGTGTGTTATATGGCATATGTAAGGCCTGTTATATGGCATATGTGAAGTGTGCTATATGGTACGTGTGAAGTATTTTTAGATGGTACATATAAAGCCTGTTACATGGCACATGTAAAGCATGTTATATGGCACATGTAAGGTGTTTAGATAATATACGTAAAGTGTGTTACATGGCACATGTGAAGTATGTTCTATGGCACATTAAAGCTCTTCATTTCCCTCTTCTACTTCCTTAGAATGGAATCACATTACATCTATTAGATTCCATAAGTCACACACACACATATATCCATATATCAAATTAACCATATGCAAGCTATGTGCGTGTATTTGCAGAACTAGGTAGAAAATGTGATATTCTTTTCACTCAAGAGGAGGATATGTGTTCTGATAATATCACATATTGGGTTTACTATTCAGGGAGCTATTTTAGAAAGAAATTTTATGAAAGTAAACACCCCATTTAAGCCGTTTATACAAAGAGCAAATCACGCAAAAGATAAAAACTGTTGTGCTTATGTCATCAATTGAAAATAGCAAAAAATGAAAAAGAGGTGATTGGCGAAACAAAATGCTTTTCCAATCTTGGCTTGATCAAGCCAGAGTATCATTACTAATGTTGAATGATTATTTACCCAATGTTAGCACGAAACGAGGTTAGGAGTTTATTTCTGAATTTTAAGCATACAGAAAGAACATTTGATTTCATTTTTGCTGCAAACTAGCAAAACTGAGATGGTTTTGCTGGTTTAAAGCACCTTCTACTTCTATTGCGCATCAAAGTGAGTGGTCAGTGGGTGTATCAGTCGGGGTCCTTGAATCCAAACCAGCAGGGCACCTGCTTTTGTAAATAAAGTTTTATTGGAACATGGCCACACTCATTTATTTACATATTGTCTGTGGCTGTTTTTGTGGTACGACGGCAGTTGAGTAATTGTAGCAGAGACCATATGGCAGGCAGAACCTAAAATAGTTACTCCCTGGCCCTCTACAGAAAACATTTGCTGACCTTGTTCCAGAAGGAAACAGAAGGCACACTCCAGAGGGTTTAATAAAATTATTCAGTGATGGAACTATTTACAGAGGTGTGGACGGGTTTACGGGAACCGCGAAGGACTGGGGTACACTGGGACTAATAGCAGGGAGTGATAGCAGGGAGCAATTTCCTCTTCCAGGCCTTCCAAGCTGGGAGGAAGCTGTGTACCGGAACTAGGCAGAGCTGCAGGCATGAAAGAAGGGCCCGGGAGGGAAGAGAAGAATATACAACGCAGCCTCGTGTCTTAGTCGGCTCAGGCTGCTGCAACAAAAAGCCACAGACTGGGTGACTTCAACAACAGAAATTTACTTGTTCATATTTCCGGAGGCTGGAAGTCCAAAATCAAGGTCCAGCAGGGCTCAGCCTCTGGGGAGCATTCTCTTCCTGGCTTGCAGACAGTTGCTTTGTCCTTACATGACCTCTCCTCTGAGCTGTGTGTGGTGAGGCAGGGAGGGAGGAAGGAAGAGAGAGAGTGAGGCAGAAAGAGAAACAGGGAGAAGGATAGAGACAGATCTCGTCCTCCTCTCCTAGAGCCAGCAATCTCGTAGCATTAGGGACCGGCCCTTATAACCTCATTTAACCTAAGTTACTTCCTGACTCCAAGTACAGCCGTACTGGGGGTGACAGCTTGAACATACGAGTTTTGAGGGGACACATATTTTTAGTCCATAACACCTCTTTACCCCTTATCTCCTGAGGGTGTTTTCCCATCTCATGGCCCAACCCAACAGGAAGCCAGAGGGTAGGGAGCCAAGATGACGCCGTCTGCATAGAGCAGCATCTGGCCGCAGAGTGGTGAAGAGAAAGCTGTACTATGGATGGGAGGTGGGGAAGGGCAGGGAGGCAAACAGAGAGCAATCAAGACAAGGGATAAGTGCAGAAAATGGAGCTGAAGAGAAAGAAAAAAAAGTTGCTCATAGAACTGTCCATGAGGAAAATGAGAATATGCCTTGTTTTAAAACCTCAAAGGACTGATTCACACTCTTATTTAATGGAAATACATCAAGAGACAGCAAGCTTAACTTTCTCGCAAACACATACATCTAAAAATAGCCTTTTGGAATCTAATTTACTGGTAAGCAAAGGATTGCAGCATTTGACTTACAATTAAGATGTCACCTCCCAGTTAATCATAGGTCCATGGTTTGAACAGCTTAAATTCTCAACTTCCCAGAACATTTACTAAGCGCTTGTGAAAAAGCATGGTGCTAAGAGCTCTGCAGGATAGAAGGGTTTATAGAAGATGTTGTGAGACTGGTACCCAAATGCCTTCATCAGGATCAGTATGGAGCAAACCCTCAGGACTGCGGAAGCAGGATCAATTCCTTTTGACACGGCATGACGCAAAAGGCAGCATTTAAGGTAGTTTTGTTTTTCACTAAGGGAACAAAGTCCTTTGATCCTTAAGGGGGTTTTGAGCTCAGCCTCGGTGTGGTTACCACCTATATCCACAAGATGGCAGGCACGACCTGGGAAGAACCTGCAGTAGCCACCTCTGGATTTCAAGGTCTCCAGGCTCAGCCAGCTGGTGAGGTCTCCTGAGTCTCAAGAGAGGTTAGTGGGCAACCGCTTAGAAGCTGGAATTCAGCTAGTAGCTTTTCCTATGTGGGAAAAAGCATCAGATCAGAGGACAATAAAGTAGCTAGGGGAAGTCATGAGGACCTGAGAAAGGAGGTAAGCAAATATAAGCAAAATCTGGATAGAGGAAGTAGGGTCATTTTAATAGAGTTGTTGCATGGGGAAAAAATCACAGGGACAGGCAGAAGATCGGAGGAGCCAGAACGCCAGGTTGGAAAGTGAAAGGCTAAGAGATAAACCAGGCAGCAGAATGGAGGAAGTAGGGAAGAGGAGAAGGGCATGTCAGGACAGTCAGAGGAGGTCTGAGCTTACAGTGCTATTCCTGCCCTCCTGTCCACATCCCTTGGTAATGTCAAGGAGGGTTGACTGCTAGGATGGATTCTGACTTACTGGATCTTGGAGGAGGAGCAGGAAGTAGAAGACACAGAAAAAGCCAAATCCACAGCCAATTCAGAGAATGGCAAACACTTCATTTTGTAAAAATTTAGATTCAAGAGCCACATGCACAGGTTTGTATTATACTGCATTATGCTGGGGTTTGGACTTCTAGAGAATCCATCACGCAAACAGTGAACATAGTGCCCAGTAGGTAGTTTTTCATCCCTTTCCCCTCCTCTGTGTCCCCATTTTTGGAATCCCCAGTGTCTATGTTTCCATATTTATGTTCATGTGTGCCCATTGTTTAGCTCCCATTTGTAAGTAAGAAAATGTGATATTTGATTTTCTGTTTCTGTGTTAATTCACTTAGGATAATGCCTCCAGCTGCACCAGTGTTGCTACAAAGGACATGATTTCCTTCTTTTTGTGGCTACATGATTTCCATGGTGTATATGAAATTTTCTTTATCCAACCCACCATTGATGGCCGCTTAGGTTGATTCCCTGACTTTACTTTTGTGAATAGTGCTGTCATAAACGTAAGAGTGTAGATGTCTTTTTGACAGAACTATTTATTTTCCTTTAGTAGATACCCAGTAGTGAGATTCCTGGGTTGAATGATAGTTCTGCTTTAGTTTAGTTTTAGTTTAGTTTATGGAGATTTTGAGAAATCTCCTTACTATTTGCATAGAGGTTGTACTAATTCACATTCCCACCAACAGTGTGTAAGAGTTCCCTCTACCACTGCTTTTCTCTAAAGCACAGATATAACTATCTCACTCCAAATATTTTACTTTTTTTAATCTTTAAGGTCCAAGGTCTTGCTCTGTCACTCAGGGTGGAATGCAGTGTGAAATTATAGCTCACTACACTGCAACATTGATCTCCTGGGCTTAAGTGATTTTCCTGCCTCAGCCTCTTTAGTAGCTGGGACTATAGGCATACACTACCTTGACGAGGTATTTTTAAAATTATTTTTAAAAAGTTTTAAAATAATTTTAAACTGTATTGCCCAGGTTGGTCTTCAACTTCTGGTCTCTAGTGATTTTCCTGCTTTAGCTTCTGAAAGTGCTGGGATTTCAGGTGTGAGCCATCATGCCCAGCCTCAAATGTTTTATTTTATAATCAGCCTCCAGGAATGTATACATGGCCCTGGCTTACTTCAGGGTTTCAATGTAGTTTAGAGGTGTTTGCATCGTTAGAATCCCCCAGACATCTTAGACATCTACTTACCCTCAGTACAAATGGAGCCCTGCCTCAACCCAGAGTGTGACCCACCCTGCCAGTCTTCTTCTGACCACTTTAAAGAATGTACCAAAACAAATGCACTGGGAAGTGTCAAAGAAACACAACTGGACATTAATTAAGTTGATGAAAAAAGATTGTATTCAGTAACTACTGACAGCATTAGTTTGTTTCCTAATCAGAAGTACACTCATGTTTCTCTATTAAATGATTATCAGTGTTGACAAGGGGTGGGTTGGGCTAGTCACAGTCATTTCTAAAATTATAAAAAGCCACAGGGATATAGTTTTAGAAGTACATCTAGAATCTGTATGACATTGAATCTCTAAGGAATCTCTGAAGTTCTCTAGTATAGTCTAATCCTTTCTGAATAGCATTGGCTTCCCCAAGAGCACGTATCTATTAGGCGCAGAATGGGATGTGGTGGAAGTCTGGTTTTGATAGCCACCTTGACACAATGCCCATGGTCCATAAAGAGCGCTGTTCTTTGGTAATGAACACACGGAAGAACACAGGTATTCTGACATGTTGGCCAGGGCGATCTGCCACTTCATCATACTGTGGGTAGGAGTTTGAAATATCCACTGCTGAACATTTTGAGGTTTTAAAATTAGACAGAAACCGAGTTTTCTATCAGCGGAATATATTCTTCCAGAAACTGAGCTTCACATTCTTGCTTCCAAGTCTCTGCTCCATCCCTTTTGTCACCACTGCTTCTCTTTGAGGCTTTCTTTCTTTCTTTTTTGGCTCTTGAGACATCTGCCACACTCTTACCACTCTGTTAGCCTCTGACTGCTCCCTGCAGTCCACTTTCCGCTGGGCCATGGCCTGCAATTCATTCCGACCTTCCTCTTCTCTGAGGCTTTTCATATCTCACTTGATATTCAATGCCGTAGATTATATTTGCATTTTTTTCTCCTCTTAACATAAGGGGTCCTTTCCTTCAGATCCAATTAGTGGAAGAGTATAGCTATATCATAACAAGTCTGTTATAAGACCAAGAAAATAGAAATAACTAGAAACACTTAGATGGAGATGCAGTTCTGGATTAGCCCAAGGGAGCTACATTTTACCAAAGCAGTGTCTGCTCTTAACCTTTGTAGTGGTTGCAAAATTCCTACTTTCTTCTGCTTTGACCTTCTTGATGCTAAACTTTCCTTTTGGGATGCAGGTAGTAGAGAGGGAAATTAGGGCAGAATGATCATCTTGCATAATGTGACAAAGGAAGAGTATGAATAGCAACAACGCTCAGTGTTATAAAACTGTCATTGGTCATTTATTTTTATAATCCTAATTAATTTCCATGGGGAATTTTTTATGTTATCTAAAAAGAAAAGCAAAGGTTAAACCTTGGGAAAGTATGCTAATAATTTAGCTACAAGAAAGCTGAGAAGGAAGCACACCTAAGACTGTTAAAACTCTAGGCTCAGGATCCACTGATTCTAATTTTGTGATAATTCCCGCAGGATTTGATTGAATTTAAGCAAACTCATTCATGGTTGACAAAGGCTCAGGGTTGTTTACTAGCAGGGTCATTTATATACATAATTGACAAGCACTAATCATAAAGGAGTATATGTCTGTCTGTTGTAGGAGATTTTCTAAAGGTCTCTGCCAGCGGCCTTTTGCTAGTTTAGTTCCAGTTGCTGTCTGTATCTGAGAATAGTGGCTGCTTTTCCTTGAAGATATTTTGTTTATTTATTATTTCATCAAATAAACATTTGACTACTTACAAGTAAATTTATTAATTTAGAGTTTTCTAATTAGCAAAATATTATAAAATTTACTGAGTTTAGGCGAATGTAAGTCACTAGGTTAATTCGCTGTAGGGTATTAAAAATAACGTTACCTGGGTTTTTGTACTGAGTGCACAATTTATTAGTTGGGTGACTGTGGGCAAGTCACCTAAGTAGTCTCTTCCTTAGTTTGCTTAGTTGTAAAATGAGGACATTATCTACCTGCTTTCCATCTTAGGATTTTGGCAAGGATAAAAAGAAATAATTTAGCCTTGCATAGTAGCTCATGCCTATAATCCCAGCACTTTTGGAGGTTGAGGTGGGAGGATTTTCTGAACCCAGGAGTTTGAGGCCAGCCTGCACAACATAGCAAGATCCCATCAAGGAAAGAAAGAAAGAGAGAGAGAGAGAAAGAAAGAGAGAGAGAGAGAGAGAGAGAGAGAAAGAAAGAAAGAAAGAAAGAAAGAAAGAAAGAAAGAAAGAAGGAAAGAGGGAGGGAGGGAAGGAGGAAGGGAGGGAGGGAAGGAAGGAGGGAAGGAAGGAAGGAAGGAGGGAAGGAAGGAGGGAAAGAAAGAAAAAGGAAGGAAGGAAGGAAGGAAGGAGGCTAAAAACTACACAGGCATGGTGACATGTGCCTATAGTCACAGCTACTTGGGAGACTGAGGTGGGAGGATTACTGGAGCCCAGGAGTTTGAGGTTGTGGTGAGCCATGATGGCCCCACTGCACTCCAGCCTGGGGGACAGAGCAAAATCCTGTCTCAAAAAGAAATAATTTTTGTAAAAATGGTTTGCTGAATTGTAAAATGTTACATAATTGTGAATACATTGACATTGGCCCTTGGCAGCTAAATTGAATGATATAATGGTGTATTTCTCATCTAACTTCTATTATTTTCAGCTTATTTGTAGGACATTAAGGAATTGAAACTGTCAGCAAAATTATCCATTTGCATTTCCAAAATAGCACCTGGAAAAATCTCTTATGCCTAGGTTGACCATAGTGAGGCACTGAGGCTCCTGGAACTGTCTTGCTGGAAACATCATAGCTGGTGGGTGGTCAAGTGAAATAGTCTTCCTGGCCTGCTCTGAGTTCTACTAGACCAGGAAGTGTATATCTTGTGTCCTGGGTGTATCTAGTCTTCAATAACTAGAAATTATTGCTACTTACTGACCATTGTTATTGTTTTCAGCTGAATAATTTTTTGAAAATGTACATAGTCATGTGTCCCTTAACAAAGAAGATAAATTCTGAGAAATGCATCGCTAGATGATTTTGTTGTGTGAACACTGTAGGGTGCACTTACAGAAACCTAGATGGCAGAGCCTACTGCACACCTAGGCTAGGTGGTGTAGCCTGTTGTCCCTGGGTTGCAAACCTGTACAGCATTTGACTGTACTGAATACTGTAGGCAATTGGAACACAATGGTAAGTATTTATGTGTTTAAACATATTTAATCAAAGACAGGGAATGGTAAAAATAAGGTATTCTAATCTTATGGGACCACTGTTGTATATGTCATCTCTCATTGACTAAGACATCATTATTTAGTGCATGACTGTATTTGTATTTGTTGTGTGCTATGAACTATGTGACCAAAATAATTTTAAAAGTAGAACAGACATCCATTACGCCCCTGTTGAGAGGTAGGATTGATGTCTTGAATGTAGACTGTTCCTGCTTTTCTGAAAGAAATTGATACCTGTGGCTACATTCACATAAGTCACAAATATATTTACAGAATGATCAAATTCACGGCATTTGTAGATATGTTTTTAGCAAGCGGAGTGGGTAGACCAAGAAAGGCTATCTTTCTCACCCCACCCTTGTTCAAATGTCCCAGGAAATGCAGGATTTATGCAGGTGGAATCACACTGAGTCCTGAGGGCACAACTATGCTACCCCATGAGATGAGCACTTATGGGCTAGAATCAGTAGCATGCATGAGGGTGTGTGCATAGTGATAGTTATCTTAAGGCATTGACTCACATGATTATGGAGATGCATGTCCAAAATCAAAATCATCAGAGCAGTCCAGAAGGCTGGGGTCCCAGGGAAGAACTGACATTGCCACTGAAGCCTGAAGGCCGTGTGCAGGTGAATGATTTCCTTCTTGCTGTGAAAGGTCAGTCTTTGTTCTATTCAGGCCTTCCACTGATCAGATGTGGCCCACCCATATCATGGAGAATGATCTGCTTTACTCGAAGTTCACTAATATAAACTTTAATCTCATCCAAAAAACATCCAGAATATGTCACAGAATTCTGGATGTTTAATCTCACAGAAACATCCAGAATAATGTCTGGCCATATATCCGGGACCCATGGCTTAGCCAAATTGACACAAAAATTAAACATCACGAGTCTGTTATTGAAACATTTCTGTTGTGGTCCCTGTGACCTTTAATCTGTCTGATTTCATCAGGAGAAGGTATAAACTCTGCCAGCAACTCTGAGGTAGGTGGAGACAGAACAAGGTTAACATCAAGAAGGTAGTGGCTGTTGTCTTCAACTATTTGTCTTCTGACTGTGCAGGTAGGATGAGATGCATTCATGATGTGCCGTCAGCAGCCTGCCAAGCAGATGCCGAGTCACGTGTGATGACGACAGACAGGTCAGGGAAAAAGAAATATTACGTGAACATACTGAGATAAAATTTCAAATAGTTGAGTAATGGGACTGATTTTCGAATAAGTGCATTTCTCCCTGAATGTTTACTCAAGGAAGTAAACAGAGTTTGTGTGGCTTGGTTAGTTTGGCATTTATGGCATTGCTTCTGCTTTAATAATTACTTGGAGATAGTTGTTTAGAAGTTATACTAAGTTTACATAAAATTGAATTGATCTCTCTCAAACACATGTGAGTGTTCTGGGAGGGGTACTGTGCTGTAATGGACTATTGATAACCAGCCACGCTAAATACAGCCATGCAGCTGAAAGCTAACACTTAATTCTTTTATTTGGCTGCCAGCTGTCCAAAGAAGTGTTTTCTAAGAATACTTTCCATTTGTGAAATTATTGATGAAATCACCACCATCGTTTCCACTTTTAGGGTGCTTAGTTTGGAAGAACTGAGTAAGGATGTGTACAAGCATTCATCAAACGATCTATTGAACATATTACTTTTAAAGTTAAGTTTCATAAATGTCTATTAATTGCAGTCCCCTTGGTGCTATTTATATTGATTCAACTTTGAATCCTCTGTTGACTACACACACACACACACACACACACACACAGATGTATGTACAAACGATCCCCCACATACACTGGTTTCACTTAGAATTTTTCACCTTTATAGTGGTGCTAAAGTGACCTGTGGTCAGTAGAAACAATATTTTGAGTATCCATACAATCATTATGTTTTTCACTTTTAGCATAGTATTCAATAAATTACACGAGATATTCAACACTTTATTTTAAAGCAGGCTTTGTATGAGATTATTTTGCCAACTGTAGGCTAATGTAACTGTGCTGAGCACATTTAAGGAAGGATAGGCTAAGCTCTGATGTTCAGTAGATTAGGTGTATTAAATGCATTTTCACCTTACAATGTTGTTTATCAGGACTCATTGCAAGTCAAGGAGCTCCTGTATATATGGTATTAATTTGCCCTATCATATGGTGGTGACATTGATGGCTAGTCCCGATGTAATGATTTGACAGAAGATACATATTATTCAACAAAATGTCTCATTTTAAATATTAAGTTGGTGCAAAAGTAATCGCAGTTCTAACCTAATAGCAAAACGTTTGTCAGAACACAGAACACTGACATTGTAGTCCAAATGAAACATCGGATCTACAGTTGTTTATTCGGAGTTGAGACTACTGGGTCTTTCAAGGCTTTCACATCCACTATTTGAATATTATTATATTTGGTAGTACCAATTACATTTGTTTTATATTCAAGGTCATCTTTCAAATGTTGGTTTCCTGAGCATCACAAATAGAGCCGTGATAAAGATTTGCCACAAAGGCTCATTGAGTCATATTCAAACATGGGAGCTCAGCTATGGGCTTTTGGAAAAGCCATAGCATATGTGACACATATGCCACATAAAATGGTAGTGGGATGACTATAATTTGTTTCAAAATGCTTCAGCAGAGAGAGTATGACATAAATGACTGTATTAGTTAATTTAAACTGGCCATTCCAATAATCCCATCATTTTATTAGGGCCACACTCCAGAGGTGATTATTAAAGTTCTCGAGCGCTTTTATCTACACCAACACTGGAGGTTTTTCTCAATGGTACAATAATGCTAGAAATACATTTTCATTGCTGAATTATGTGATTTGTTAATTCATATAATGGGCTATGCAAATGTGTTAAAAATAGATACCCCTTACTGTTCTAGATCATGTGGCTTAGTCAAATTATGTAAAGACTCTCCTTTCCTTTTGTGCTGATTGGATTCGTGAATCTAGTGAGGACTCATTCACATTTCTCTCCTTATACGGACCTGGGTCCAGACGTTGGAAGCAATCAGGTGGCCTGATGCAGACTGAGCTTAATAGAATATTTTCTATAGAATGTGTGGCACTTGCCTTGGGTGAATTTATGTGGTTGGATCACCTAAAGTGATGCTTATTGAGCTTACAAAACATGTTATAAACATGCTTCTTTATAAACGTTTAATAAATGTTGGACTGTGTGTTCTGAGGCTTGTGTTCATTACGACTTAGTAGCAAAGTTGTAGAGGTGCTAACCCTCACCCACTTCTAATCCTCAGGAACAACCATTATCTACTAAACTTACCTAAGATATTTGTTCAAGGTGGGCCTTATCTGTCGTCACCCAAGAGGATAATACACTGTAAATGTCATACCAACTTGGTGATATGAGTCATTCAGAATCCTGCTTGTAGCATAGACCTTAAGGATTTCGTTCTTAGAAGAATCCAATGGGATCATAATCCCCAAGGGGAATATTCTTAATGTAGGGACCAGAAGCGTCCTTGGAAGCACTTAAACATTTCAGAAAGCAGATAGGCATATGTTTGAGAGAGTGATAAGATATAATTGAATCTAACACAAGTAGTTCAGTCCCTAATATTTGTGAGGCCCACATACCATATGTCTGAATATTTAAAAGTTATAAGCTGAGCTAATAAACTTTTAAATAAAATATTTGTATATGCTCCTTCTATCTTGCCAAGTAGACCTTCACAATGGACTCTGTGATGTTCTGGAGGCAGATGACAGTGAGGGTTGTCCTGCTGTCTGGCTTCTCCTCTTCTACCCCTGGCTCCATCTCTCAACTACAAAGTTCTTGCATAAGTATGGGCACCCAGTCCACAGCCATACCCTGTCATGACCAGCTATCACATGACCACCCCTCGTAGCTGGGCAGTGCATCCCGGCCCCAGCAACTGCCATCAGGGTTGTTAGGGCAGGTGTCAAATTTGGGTTCTCCATGAGCAAACTCAGAGATTGTGATCACTGTGCATGAGATTTATTGTGAACTTCTTTTGGGATCAACCCCTGTGAAAATGAAGGGCTAGGGGGAAGAAAGTTTGGGCACAGAGAGGAGGGTTGTGATGCAGTGTCAGTGGAAGCCTCTGCTGATCCCAAGGGAAGCTCTGGAGCTTGGATGGTCTTTCAGGGTTGTCCTAAGCTGGGGGTAGGGGAGTGGGCCTTAGTACTTCAGTCATTGGTTGTGGGCTGCCCTAGGAAGGGGTGTGACCTTGGGGGAAGTGATTTTCTTGGGGGAAGTAATTTTAAGGGCAATGAGTGCTAATGACAGTCTGCTGCAGCACACACATTTGTTGGGGAGGCCAGTCCTTAGTCCTCAGGGCATCTGGGTGGGGCACACAGCATCCACCCACAGGTGTTTCCAAAGTACCAAGCACCTGCTATGAGACCAGAAGTAGTAGTAGAGATTCTAGCTGGGCACTGAAGCTTCAGCTCAGACTTTTTGTCTCAGGAAAGAGGACAGATGGGGAAGAGCTGGAGCAGATTTTCTCAAGAGTGGGCTGTCTTAGTCTAGTCCAGCTGCCACAACAAAATACCATAGACTTGGGAGATTAAAGGACAAACATGTGTTTCCTCATAGTTCTGGAAGCTGGATGTCTGAGATCAGGGTGTAGCATGGTGGGGCTCTGTGAGGGCCCTCTTACTGGCTTGTAAATGGCCATCTTTTTATTGTAGTCTCACATGGTGGAAAGAGAGAGCTCTGGTCTCTTCTGCTTCCTATGAGGGCACTAATTCCATCATGAAGAGTGTACCCTCGTTACCTCATCTAATGCTAATTACCTCCTGCAAACCCCATCTTCCAAATGCCATCACACTGGGGATTAGGGCTTCAACGTGTGAATCTTGAGGGACACAAGCACATAGTCCCACAGCAGGGGCCCCTTCTGCTCGTGCCTAAAGGCAATACTGAACACATTGGACGGATGTTCCTATGAGTGAATGTTTGTGTCACTCCAAAATTCATATGAAACCCTAATCACCATTGTGATGTCATTTGGATATGGGGCCTTCAAGAGGTAATTAGGTCATGAGGGTGGAGTCCCCATGGGTCTGGAATTGGTTCCTTCTGGTTGGTTCTTAGTCTTGCTGACTTCAAGAATGAAGCCGTGGACCCTCGCGGTGTGTGTTAGTTCTTAAAGATGGTGTGTCTGGAGTTCGTTCCTTCAGATGTTCAGATGTGGCTGGAGTTTCTTCATTTTGGTGGGTTCGTGGTCTTGCTGACTTAAGGAGTGAAGCTGCGAATCTTTGCAGTGAGTGTCACAGCCCTTAAAGGTGGTGTGTCCGGGGTTATTCGTTCCTCTAGGTGGGTTCATGGTCTCACTGACTTCAGGAGGGAAGCCGCAGACCTGCACCGTGAGTGTCTCAGCTCATACAGGTAGCGCGGAGCCAAAGAGTGAGCAGCAGCAAGATTTATTGCAAAGAACAAACCTTCCATACTGAGGAAGGGGACCGGAACAGGATGCCGCTGCTGTCTCCCGTGGCCAGCTTTTATTCTCTTATTTGGTGCAGCCCACATCCTGCTGATTGGTCCATTTTACAGAGCACTGATTGGTCCATTTTACAGAGTACTGATTGGTGCGTTTTTACAGTGTGCTGATTGGTGCTTTTACAAACCTTTAGCTAGACACAGAGCGCTCATTGGTGTGTTTTTACAGAGTGCTGATTGGTGCATTTACAAACCTTCAGCTAGACACAACACGCTGATTGGTGTGTTTACAATCCTTCAGCTAGACAGAAAAGTTCTCCAAGTCCCCACCTGACCCAGAGGTCCAGCCAGCTTCACCTCTCACTCATGATGGTACTTGTGGCCTTATGAGAAGGGATATGAGAGAGCTTTCTCCTTTCTTTTGCTGCCGTGTGAGAATACAGTGAGAAGGTAGCCATCTGTGAACCAGGAAGGAAGCCGTCACCCGAACTCAACCATGCTGGCACCCTAAACTCAGGCTCCCAGCCTCCAGAATTGTGAGAAATAAATGTTTGTTGTTTAAGCTGCCCAGTTTATGGTAAATTTGTTATAGCCCCTGAGCAGACTAAGATTGATGTTATGGGAAGTGGCCTTTTGAAATTCATTGCTGTTTTACTATAGGAAAGATGTAGAAGATGTTGTATAGTGTTTTCTTTCTGAGAATGGATGAGAGAAATTTCTTTGTGATCTTATTTTCAGGAATAACGGTTGCTCCTAGGCGTTTGGTTATTTTCACTGCACAGCCAGTGTAACTCAAATACCTGACCCTCTTTCCTCCTTCTGGTTGGCTACTAGAAAAGCCAAAGTCCAAATTGGTGGTACACCTCTGGGAAATATATAAGACCTCAGGAGATTTGTTTAGTTTATAGACTTCACTCCTGGCTTAATCTTCTCTTTCTAGTCTTCATTATCTCCTTATCTTAATATTTTCACCTACTCATTAAACAATAATAGGAATAAAAATGATAATATATATTACAGTATTTGTGTAAGAAAGTAAATCATTTCTGGAATTAAGTGGGCATCTGAAAAAGTATAACACATATTTCTTCAAATATTCTTTCTGCATCAATCACGTTTTTTCCTTTCTGGGACTTCAATGGTGTGAATGCTCTACATTTTGGTATTATTTCACAGGTTTATGAAACTCTATTCATTTTTATCCCAATCGTGTTCCTCTCTGTTCTTATGATGGAAAAATTTCAGTTGATCAATATTCAAATTCACTGGTTCTTTCTTCTGCCATCTCCATTCTGTTATTGAGCTCATTTAGCAAACTTCTTATTTCAGGTATTATTTTTAAAATTTATCACTTCAAAATTTTGCATTTGCTTCTTCTTATATGTATTAGTCCATTTTTACACTGCCATAAAGATACTATCTGAGACTGGATAATTTATAAACAAAGGAGGTTTAATTGACCCACACTTCCACACGGTTGGGGAGGCCTCAGGAAACTTACAATTGTGCCGGAAGTAGAAGCAGACACATCTTACATGGCAGCAGGTGAGAGAGAAAGTGAAGCAGGAAGAGTCCCTTATAAAACCATCAGATCTCATGAGAACTTACTTACTATCATGAGAACACGATGGGGGAAACAGCCCCCACGATCCAATCACCTCCCACCAGGCCCCACCCTTAACACCTGGAGATTAGAATTCAGGATGAGATTTGGGTGGGGACACAAAGCCGAACCATATTATTATAGCTCCTATTTCTCTATGAGAATGCCTGGCATTCAAGACATGTTACCTCATGAAGTATAGTTATGATATCTCCTTTAATGTCTTTGGTGATTTTAAAATCTAGGCTATTTGGAGTTTTCATCAATTAATTGTCTTTGCACTTAATGAATTTTTCATGTTTCTTTGGGCCTTTATATGTTGAGTGATTTTAGATTATATGCTAGATATTTTCAATATTGCATTGTAAAACTCTGAGTCCTGTTAAAATTCTCTGAAAAATGTTGAATTTTTGTATGTATTTTAGCAGACAATCAAACCAATTAGGCTCGGACTATAGGTTCTATCTACCTTTCTATGGGTGGTAATTATAATGTCATTTGAATCTCAAAGGCTTTGTTATAAAGGCTTGGTTCACTAAGCAGTTGGCCTAGACTTGGATGGTGGTTTATATTGTAGTTCTAATCTTAAATTCTTTGCTATGCTACTTTGTGTCTTTTCCATATGTGTCTCTCAGGAGTGAATCTAGGCCTTGTTCCAGTTTCTACATGGAATTAGGAGATGTGCTTCTCCAGCTCTCCTCATTCTGGCAACTGGAGTCACTCTTGGTGCAAAGTGGCAAGAGGAAAAATATTTCTGTTCTATTCTTTGGAACACAGGGTCTCCTTTTCCTTGTTCCTCAGGTCAGAAATAATGGGGTGATAGTTTTGCTGCTGCCCTTGCTATGCAATTCCATGACTGGGGCCACCCTGTTTTCAGAGCATGGAGGAGAGACAGAAAAACAAATACCACCAAACTCCTATGCATATGGACTGCTTCTTCAAGTTTTGACTACCTTCTTCAATCTGTCTGCCATTAGTTATTTTTCTAAGGCCTCATGCTGAAGCTTTTTCAGTGCTGGATTTTAGTTGTCAGTGGCACTGGAAATCCCCAAGGAATGTTGATGTTGCTCATTGTTAGGAATATGAGGGGATCCTCTTAATATTTTAATTGTTGGAACCAAGAAGATATATTAGAAAAATAAACTATAAATGAAATACCGAGTCAAACTTGAGAATGCAATCAAATTTTGACTTGCTTGCTTGCAACAGAATCATTCCTTACAGAACTGACTCTAAGCTTAAAGGACAGATTGGATTTAAGGGCAAAACCCACAAAGATATAGTAAGTCTGTACATCATCCTGTTTGTTGAAAAAATAGTAGTTCTTCTTTGTGGTAAAAGTCAGTAATAAATTATTTTTCCCCTTGAGAGTAAGAAACTTACATGAATGGCCCTAAGTTGTATTGCATTTCAGGGAATATGGCAAAGCAGAAATATTGGTCAATTCAAAACAAAACAAAACAAAATACTCCTTTTTATGTAGGTTTTTTTGAAATCCAAATCTTTCAGTATATGCCATCGGTATGCTTGTATAGTTATATAATGTATATAATATAGTTATAAAGTCCACATAATGTCCACCATAGTAAACAGCTACAGGCATTTTTTTCTCAGAATAAAATAATCAGAATTTTGGTGGAACGAACAGCAATTTTCAATAATGTTTCACAGAAGAACACTTTAGAACTTTGTATATTGTAAAAAATTCAGTGCTAGGCAATAAGAGAATAATAGAAATAGTATGTGAGGAAGCACTTACTGACTGATTACTATGTTCCAATTACTGTTCTAGGAAATATCCATGCTCACAATAATTCCACAACATGATTATTATTACCCTTATAGTGTAAAAAAGGAGCCTGAGCCATGAAGACCTCATAATTTACCCAAATATAGCTGATAAGCATCAGAAATGGAATTTGAAAACAGACAGTCTGAGGTCAGAGCCTGTGCTTTTAACTGCTGTACTCTATTCAAGTGGAAGTATCATCATATTATTAGAAAGTCAAAGTCAGTGTGGTATAATGGAATCTAGGAGTCAGATTTTAGGCTTGGACTGGCCACTAATTAAGTATGTAACCTTGAAAAAGTCATGCTATATACTTTGGCCCTCAGTTTCCTTATGATCTCTAACTTATCTTCCCACTAGAAGAAAATATAGAAGAATATCAATCCTTGGAAGAGGTAATGAGTTTAAGCATAAAAAGAATCTATTCATTCTACACTTAGTATGATTATATACTCTTTGGGAGTTGAGGATACAGAGTAAACAAAATAAAATTGCTGATTTTGTGAAGCTTTTGTGTAAATGCAGAAGGCAAACAAGTAAATACACAATAAACACATAATGCAATGTTAGATATGGATAAATGCTCTAATTAAAAATAAAATAATTATTATGGTTTAAATGTGTCCCCTAAAAGTTCATATGTTGATAATCCCCAATGCAACAGTGTTGAGAGGTGGCACCTTTAAGAGATGATTCGTTCATAAGGGCAGAGCCCTTAACTTGCCTGCTTGCAACAGAAACCATTACTTACAGTACTGGCTCCCAGCTTAAAGGACAAATTAGATTTAAAGATGAAAGCCACAAAGTTATGGTGAGGCTGTTCATTATTCTTTTTGTTGAAAAAAATCAGTAAATTTTCTTTGCAGTAAAATTCAGCAATAAATTAATTTTCCCCTTGGGAGTAAGAATGGATTAATGCCCTGATCATGGGGATGGATGAGTTATTACAGGAATTCAGCCTCCTTTTCTCCTCTGTCTTTTGTGTACTCATTTTTGCCTTCCACCCTCCTGGCATAAGATGACCCTAGCCAGCTGCTATTGCTGTGCTCTTGGATTTTCCAGCCTCCAGAGTCATGAGCCAAATAGACTTCTATTCTTTATGAATTACTAAGTCTGTGGTATTCTGTTGCAGCAACAGAAAACAAACTAAGACAGTAGTGTTGAGGAATAGGGAGTGATGTTTGTTATATTTAGACAGGATGTGCAGAGAAGGTTTCTCTGAAAAAGCATTTGAGTTGAGATCTGGATAAAGTGAGGAGTCAAGCCATGTGTATATTTGTCAAAGAGCATTCTAGGCAAAGGGAATAAGAATTTTGGTGCACGAGTTTTTGTACAAGGATCTCACTCTATTTGAGCATTTCTATAATATAGGTTTAAAAATTGAACTATGTTTACAAATATAAAGTCTAACAAAAATTAGTGAGTTTATGCATATTTCTGAAAAAAATCATATACATTTGAAGTAGTTTATTCCATTACCTTTAAACATTTTATTAGGGAAGAATTTCAAAGTTGACTTTTATTTCAAATGTTATTTGAAGGCTGGAGACATTAGCTCTGGGTCAGAAATATTTGTTCTTGCTTTTTGCCAAATTTGATCAAACCAGGAAGCCTGCCTTCAAAGTGGAAGCCATCTTGCCTCCAACTTCTGAATGAAAATGAGAAGGAAAATATATTTGGAAAACAAAATATATTTCATTCAGAAATAATAGAATATAGCTCTTGAATGATAGCTAGAAACTGATCTAAAGTTAAGTAGAGTGAAATTGGGAAGTCCTGAGGAATGGGGAATAGAAAATGTCCAATCATTTTTGGCTCCTGTGGAGCACATAGAGAATATTCATGAAGAGGCAGTGACTAGAGATGGCTTTTATGTTACTGGTATTCTTGTTGCCTGATATTTTTGTCAAACAAATTCTCATAGGCTGCTTGAGGCCCTTGTGGTTTTTTGGACAATTTATTAAGAATACCATGTAATGTAACAATTTTTCTTTTTCTTTTTCTTTTTCTTTTTCTTTTTTTTTTTTTTTTTTTTGAGATGGAGTCTCGTTCTGTCGCCCAGGCTGGAGTGCAGTGGTGTGATCTCAGCTCACTACAGCCTCCACCTCCTTGGGTTCAAGTCATTCTCCTGCCTCAGCCTCCTGAGTAGCTGGGATTACAGGCACATGCCACCACACCCAGCTAATTTTTGTATTTTCAGTAGAGAAGAGGTTTCACCATATTGGCTAGGCTGGTCTTGAACTCCTAACCTCAAGTGATCTGCCCACCTCGGCCTCCCAAAGGGCTGGGATTACAGGTGTCAGCCGCTCTGCCTGGCCTTGTAATGATTTTTAGATATCATAGCTCTTGCAAACATATTTGTGTTTTTTCTCATGCTTTCTATGTGAATAAAATAGGTTTCCTACATAAACTTCGCTGTACTAAATAGCCCTTTATGTATTTGTATTAGTCTGTTTTCATGCTGCTGATAAAGACATACCTGAGACTGGGAAGAAAACAAGGTTTAATTGGACTTACAATTAAAGGGGAAGCGTCAGAATCATGGAGTGAGGTGACAGACACTTCTTACATGGTGGGGGCAAGAGAAAATGAAGAAGCAAAAGCAGAAACCCCTGATAAACCCATCAGATCTCGTGAAACTTATTCACTATCACAAGAATTAGCATGGGAAAGACCAGCCCTTATGATTCAATTACCCCCACCCCCGGTTCCCTCCCCCAACACATGGGAATTTTGGGAGATACAATTCAAGTTGAGATTTGGGTAGGGACACAGCCAAACCATATCCATATTATAAAATAGCCCCACATGCTTTTTCTCATTTGATCCTCACAATTCTCTTTAAACCATTCCTGCGGACAGAGCCCTCCTGGCCTAAACATCTCCCTTCAGGCTCCACCTTCCAACACAGTTGCACTGGGGATCAAGTTTCCAACACATGAATTTCTGGGGGACACATTTGAACCATAGCAAGTGGTGATAAAGAATACAGGATTCACTAATACTACAAGCTCCTCAGCCCTCCTTGGGAGTTGCCTGCCCACAGTTGCTTGCCAGATGCCCAAGGCTTCCTCTGAGATGTGTGATCTGCCTGGGAAGAATGGGCCCCCACAGTGGCCAGTGACCCAGTGTTGTTTGCTACAGCTGCTTCATTGCTTTAGTGTGCATCCCCTCTTGGGGAGACTCACCTCTCTGATAGGCGTTTTCTTTCCACAGTACCATTTATACAATTCTTCTCAATACATTAAGTACTGGAAGTGGAAGAAACAGTCAGAAACCATTTCTTGCAGGTCTCGCAAAGAAACCTACTCCAGATCACTTGCTATATTAAGCAGCAGAACTGGGACTCAAACCCCATTTTCTCTAACTCCAAATTCGATGCTCCTCATCTTGATAATAGCTATAGTAGATTTGTCAAAGTTCACAGAAGCTGTGACTTCCCTGGTGTTACCTAGTGGTGGAGGTGACAAGAAATACAGATTTAAAAAAAATTCTTGCCTAGTGTTCTGTTATAATCATGCGAAATCTTGATGGCTTCAAAAAAAGAGCAAGCTTCAGAACTCAAAATGAAGGTGGCGGGGTGAGTGGGGGGTGTTACAATGACCTCAGGTGGCTTGGTTTTTGTTAATCAGCCCCAGTTGATGTTTATCAAAAGCCATGGCCCCAGAATCTGTTTGGATTCCTCTCCAAGTGTGTATGTCTTTATACAATGAGAACCTGCTTGTCATAAAGGACACTGATGGTGCCTGCTGCTAATTTTGATTGAAGTTATTATGAAGGCACTTCCTTTTTCAGATGTGATTTGATGCTTGGCCTCTCACAGTACTGGGAGTCCTGACTGTACATTTCTCGGTACCCCATGACCTCAAAAGCCTGCTAAGAGTTCTTGCCTAGTCAGCTTCTGCTCTGTGGATATATGGGCCAGAGGCATGCCAGCAACGTGTTGGCTGCAGATGGCTTCCCACATGGTGGTTAAATTTTCTTCTAGTGTTCCCCATTTTTGTCCTTGTCTCTCCAATGCTTCCCTATTGACTTCAAGTTAAAAATATTTATGAGGGAGAGAGAGAGAGCGACAGCGCGTGTGAGAGAGAATAGGAATGAGAGAGAAAACAAACTCCTGGATACGTTTTTAAATCTCCAAGGTAGAATCCTCTTGGAGCCTTTAGGATAGTGCCTCTCAAACTTTAATTGTATACAAACCACCAGGGGTCTTATTACAATGAAGATTCTGATTCAGGACTTTCAGGAATGGGCCGTGAGATTCTGCATTTCTGATCAGCTCCCAGCCCACATCAGTATGCTCACTGCTTGCTGTACTTTGAGTAGCAAGATTTTAAGATATATGAGTCTATATCACTACCTTCAAACTTGCTCAGTCAAATCTCCCTCTTCTGTACTTTACTCACATCTGAGCACAACCAGTGACCTTCAGGTGTAAAGAGTCCAGGCTGGGACAGTGTTCTCTGCTTTCCCAGGTCTCTTCTCTCTTTGGGACCCCGTTTTCCTCTGGGAACAGCCACAGGAAAGGGGGAGATAGAAGGGGGCAAGTGTCTCTTCCTTTGATTGTGTCTGTTATTGCTGCATCTCTGAACCGCTATCAAAGCTCTGCATGTAGCAGGCTTCTAAAAGTTGAGTCTCTATTGGCACACGTGTGAGTTTCCTTGTAGGGACTTTCAGAGTCTCCCCATTGTTCAATGCTTTGACACAGGAGATATTATTTAACATTGGATTGTATGTTTTGGTGACTGAGAGACCCTGTGAAGAACTCAAAAGTTATCACTGTTTTTTTGGACCACTAGTCTCCTTGTGTTTCACCCTGCAACTGCCTACATTTGAGGGTTGCCTTGCTTGGCAGAAAGCTCTTGGGTGGGCACAAGCAAGACTACTCAAGCCCTCCTGCACTAGTGTGACATGGATCCTTGCTATAATAGCAATGTGCTTCCTCCTTTCTTTGGTCTGCCTTTTCCCCTTTCCTTTTTTTTTTTTTGTTTTTTTTTGTTTTATGCTTGGCTACATGTAGAGTAGTCCAAGAAGCCCCCTGGCTTAGGAGAGGTGTGGCAATAGAGTGGATTCCATCCTCACCTTCTTGCAGGTGGTCTCAATCTCAACAAGTCATCTTTTGGAGTGTCTCCCTTCACTGGTTTCCAGTAGGGATGAAAAATCCTCAACCCTACTTTCCAGGGAGAACTCCATTTATAAACGCTATACACCAAAAATAAAATTCTAAACTTTACAACTAACTGAATGCACCCCATCTCTTGGCCAAGGGCATTCTGAAGTTAACCTGAAACACCAGGTTAGGCCATCATGGGAAGGAGGGGTTGGACATACCTCATTATACCTTCCTCCCTTTGGAATTCAGGCACAGCTGACCAGCATTAACATTAAACCAGACCTTAAGACTGACCAAACAGACTTTTTGTAGTGATAAAATACCAACATGAGAGATAGCAGGCCCTGCAAGAAACTGAAGTATTTTACCCCGAGATATATTTCTTTGACATATTTTGAAATGACCTTGCAAAGCTGTCTCTTGTGGGGAAAATCTACCTTCTATAGGGAATCCTCTTCCCTTTCCAGGTCTTTTTCTTGTTCCAAGAGATAATTAAGAGTCCAGTACCTTTTTATGTCTGATTACAAACATTTACTATCTATTTTCTCTGAAGCCTGCTACCTGGAGGCTTCACCTGCATAATAAGGACCTTGGGCTCCACAACTCCTTATCCTAACCCAGACACTCCCTCTTATTGATTCCAGGTCTTTAGGTAAACTCTTTCAAGCAATTACCAATCAGAAAATCCTTAAATCCTCCTATCTATGACCTAGAAGCCCCCCCCACCCCACCACAACCCCCATCACCTTTGAGTTGTCCTGCTGGACTGAACCAATGTGCATCTTACATGTATTAATTGGTATTTTATGTTTCTCTAAAATATATAAAACAAAGCAGTAGCCCAGCCACCTTGGGCAAATGTTCTCAGGATCTCCTGGGGCAGTGTCATGGGCCATGGTCACTCACATTTGGCTCAGAATAAATTCTTTAAATATTTTACAGAGTTTGACTCTTTTTTGTTGGCAGTGCTACCTAAGCCATGCCTGCTCTGATTCCCTTACCTTGCTTTCTGCCTCCTTTTGTAGGCTGGAAAGAGAGTATGAGGCTGAGTTTCATTCACAAAACTCTTGCTAAGCTTTGGAAGGGTGTCTGGGTCCAAATTGTTTGCATCTCTTTAAAAAATCTAGTGTTGATTACTTCTTTGTCCCTTGCTTTTCCTCTCAACAGGGGTAAGATGAGAAGACCCACTCAACCTTTTGAGCCATAGTTACACCTGCCTTTGTTTTGCAGAAGCAGGGCTGGGGAAAAGCTGTAAAAAGTGATGAGAGAATTTAAGCTTGTGCATTCTGAGGTCTTGTCTGTGGGATTAAACCTTTACAGAGCAATAGGTCTCAGTCACCAGGAGGTGACTGGGTGAGAGCATTTACTGAGAACCTTTTGACAGTATCTTATTTATTTATTTATTTTTATTTATTTCTTTCTTTGAGACAGAGTCTTACTCTGTCGCCCAGGCTGGAGCGCAGAGGCGTGATACCAGTTCACTGCAACCTTTGCCTCTTGGGTTCAAGTGTTTCTCCTGCCTCAGCCTCCTGAGTAGCTGAGACTATGGTGCCCGCCACCACGCCCATCTAATTTTTGTATTTTCATTGGAGACAGGGTTTCGCCAAGTTGGGCAGGCTGGTCTCAAACTCCTGACCTCAGGTGATCTGCCTGCCTCGGACTCCCAAAGTGCTGGGATTATAGGCCTGAGCCACTGCGCCTGGCCCAGTATCTCATTTAATCCTAACCACAAACTTGGGAGGCAACTTCTGTTATTTAAATTTTATGTTAAGAAAATACACTCAGAGAGATTAAGTAATCTTCAAGAGGAATTGTAGCTACTAAGCTACCACTTTCAACCCATGTCTGTGTGACTCCCTAACCAACTTCTTAAGCATCATGCTAGGCAACATTCCCAGTGCAACTTCCTATAAGACATGAGGCTAAATTAACAGTGAGGTGGGGGTGGGGGAATATACCCCTTTACTCCCTGTGAATTCCCCTCCCCTCATACATGAAGGTACAGAGATATTCAATTTGTAAAAAGTCAAGGTTTTTTTGTTAGAAGGCAGCCACCAAGGTTTCAAATGATGCAAGGAAGTATTTATTCCAAATGTTCCATATAAATTAATCCATGTCTTAGAAAATTCAGGAACTTTTTACACTTCTGAATTAATCCTAAATTAAACCTTACTTTTCTCATGGAATGACGTATGATTTAATTAATTCTATTTAAAAAGCAAGGTTGATCATTGTTACTAGGTGGAGAAAAATAATAGACTAGTTTTTTGGTTAAACATCTTAAATGATTCAAAATGTAGATGCATTGTTTTCATTATACTTGGGCCATTTGATTTTATAGGTACTGCTTAATTAATAGACTATAGGGTTACTTTTCATTTTCAGAAAATAAATTTCCATGGCATAAGAGATATTTATAGGAACCATTTGTGATGCCTTTCGGTTGTAGCTGTGTTGTAAATAATCAATACATACTTTAGAAAGAAAGACCCAGAGGAACAGGGTATAAGATCGCATCCTTATGTAGAATTGATTCTGAAGTGAAAATGCAAGAGAATATGGGAAAGGAGCGGTGGCATTGTAGAAACACAAGTCTAGTCTTTCTTGGTGACAGTTAAGGTGGGAATTCATGTCTGATAGGCTTTTTGCTGGTTGTTAAAACCTGCTCATTTAGTAATGGTTTGCTGAGTGCCTACTCTGTGCCATGCTAGTTGCTAGGGATATGGGCAGTGCACAACACAGACACAGGCCTGTTGAGGGAGCTCAAGGTCTCTCAGAGGACATCCAAACCAGCAACCACAAGAACAGACAAGGAGAGGTGGATAAGGGGCCATGGGTACATAAAGGGCTATGGAGAGGATGATCATTTATCAAGCAAACTGGAACAATTCTGAAGATGAAAGAGAACTATCTTGCAAATTATGCTAGGATGACTGCATAAGCTGGAAATGTTATGAGGTCTCCACTGGGGAGGGGGTCAGGGAAGTCTGTCCTGAAAGAGTCACATTTCAGCTGGAGACTGATGGACGAGTAGGAGTAAGCCCAGTGAGGTGCATGGGATGGGGGTCCATGTTCAGGGAGGGGCATGTGCTCAGGCCTAGAGCTAATTAAACCAAAAGATACATAGAGGCTGGAGATGAGAGGACAAGCAAAAACATGAAAGTAGGCTTGAAAAAAATTGGAATCTATACATATCAATTCAGTTCTCTGTCTCTTTCTCTTAGTATCCCCTTGTTGTGTTTCAACATGTTTGGGTTCTACTTGCTTCATTTGTAAATAGAGATTATAATATTTAACTCACAGGGCTGCTCTGAGACTAACTGTAATAATTTATAGAAGTTGTCTGACACAAAGTAGGAAATCTAAAAATGTTTATTCTTGTATTTTCATACACTAGCAATTAACAATCTGAAAAGATTAAAAAATAATTTCATTTACAATAACATCAAAAAGAATAAAGTACTTAGAAATAAATCTAACTAAAAAAGTACATGACCAGTATACTTAAAATTACAAGACATTGCTGAAATAAGTGAAAGAAGATCTAAATAAATGTAAAGACAAAGACATCCCATGTTCATGGACTGGAAAACTTAATATTGTTAAGATGGTAATACTTCCCAAAGTGGTCTACAGATTCAATGTAATCACTATTAAAATTCCAGGGACCTTTATTTTTCAGAAATGAAACAGCCAATTATAAAAGTCATAAAAAATTGCAAGGAGCCCCAAATAGCCAATACAATCTTGAAAAAGAACATAGTTGGAGGACTTAGTTTTCTGATTTCAAAAGTTACTATAAAACTATAATAATCAAAACAGTATGGTAGTGGCATATAGATAGATATATGGATCAACACAATAGGATTGAGAGTCCAGGAAATAAACTTATACATCTATGCTCAGTTGATTTTCAATAAGGGTCCCATTTAATGGGTGAAAAACTAGTTTATTCAACAAATGATGCTTGGAAAACTGAATTTCCACTTGCAGAAGAATAAAGTTGTACTACACACCATATATAAAAACTCAAAATGATTCAAAAATCTAAATATAAAAGCTAAAACTTTATTATTATTATTTTAAAAATTTTGTTTTAGATTCAGGTGTACATGTGCAGGTTTGTTACACGAGTATATTGTATGATTCTAAAGTTTGGGCTTCTATTGATTCTGTCATCCAGATAGTGAACATAGAACTCAGTAGAACATTTTTCTGTCTTTGACCTCCTCCCTCCCTCCTTCCTCTTCTTTTGGAATCTCCAGTGTTTATTGTTGCCATCTTTATGTCTGTGTGTACCCAATTTTTAGCTCCCACTTATAAGTGAGAATATGTGATATTTTTGTTTCTGTGTTAATTCATTTAAGATAATGCCCTCCAGCTTCATCCATATTACTGCAAAGGACATGATTTCATTCTTCTTTATGGCTGTGTAGTGTTCCATGGTGTATATGTACCACACTTTATCCAGTCCACTGTGGATGTACACCTAGGTTGACAGCATTACTTTGGTATTGTGAATAGTGCTGTGATAAACATATGAGTGCAAGGATCTTTTTCATAGAATGATTTGTTTTTCTTTAGGTATATGTCCAGTAATTGGATTGCTAGGATTAGTGTTAGTTCTATCTTTAGCTCTTTGAGAAATCTCCAAACTGAAAAGCTAAAAATGTATACTCAAAGAAGAAAATAGGTAAATCTTCATACCTTGGATTTGCCTTGGAGTGGTTTTTTAGCTGGGATACCAAACATAAACAACAACAAGAAAAATAGCTCAACTGGACTTCAGCAAAATTAAAAACATTTTTGTATCAAAAAATAATTTGAGTATGAAAAGAATAAAAAGACAATCCACAGATGAGAAAAATCGTATGTCTGCAAGATACATGCATGTAATGAAAAAAATAATAAAAAACCTTTATCTGATAAAGTTTTAATATTCAGAATATATAAAGAATTTTTATAATGCAACAATGAAAAGACAAACAATTCAATTAAAAGACAGGCAACAGATATGAGTAGACATTTCTCCAAAGAAAGCATGCAAATGACCAATAAGTACAGGGAAAGATGCTCCACATCACTGATCATTAGGGAAATGCAAATCAAAACAGTGATGAGAGGTGAGATAGCAGTTCATAGCTATTAAGATGATTATAACAACAAAAAAGAAAAATCAGTGTTGGTGACGATGTGGAGAAACTGGAACCTTCTGACAGTACTATAGGATGGGAGTGTAAAGTGGTGCAGCAGCTGTGGAAGACAATTTGAAGATTCCTCAGAAACTTAAACACAGAATTATCATATGACCCAGCAATGGCATTCTTAGATATGTATTTCATAGAATTGAAAACCACTGTTCAAAACAAAAATTGTACAAGAATGTTTATAGCAGCCCTATTCATAATAGCCAAAAGGTGAAAACAATTCAAATATCCATCAGTTGTTGAATGGATAAACAGAATGTGGTATAGCTGTACAATGGAATACTGTTCAGCCATAAAATGAATGAAGTATTGACACATGTTACATCTTGGATGAAGCTTGAAACATTATGCTAAGTGAAATAAGTCAGATACAAAAGGCCACAAATTGTATGATTCCATTTATTTGAAATATTCAAAATTGGGAAATACATGGAGACAGCAGGCAGATTAGTAGTTTCCAGGGGCTGGGAGGAGGGAGGTATGAATGGTGATTACTTATTGGGCACAGGGATTCTGTTTGGGATGATGAAATGTTCTAGAACTAGGTAGTGGTGATGTTGTTTAGCATTGTAATCATACTTAATGCTACTGAATTATACAAACTCCTGAGCTTAAGTGACCCTCTTGCCTCCACCTCCTAAGTAGCTGGGGCCACAGGTGGATGCCACCATGCCTGCCTATAAAATTAATATTATTTGTAATTGACAAATCATAAATTTATACATTTTTGGGGTACAATGTGATGTTTTGATATCTGTATACAATGTGGAATGATTAAATCAAACTAAATTAACATCCATCAGTTGCTTACCCTTTTTTTTTGTGGTGAGACATTTGAAATTTACTCTCCAAGTTATTTTGAAATATACAATATATTATTACTGACTATAGTCACCCTCCTGTGCAGTAGATCCTGACCTATTCCATATATCTAACTGAAACTTTGTACTTTTTAACCAACAACTCTCCGTTTTCCCCTCTCCCCAGCCTCTGGTAACTGTCATTCTGCTCTTATAAGTTTGACTTTTTTAGATTCAACATATAAATGAGATTATGTAGTATTTGCCTGGTTTATTTAACTTAGCATAATATCCTCCAGGTTCATCCACACTGTCACAAATAATAGAATTTCCTTCTTTTTTAGGGCTGAATAGTATTCTATTGTCCATGCAAAAGAATAAAGTTGGATTCTTATCTCACACCATATACAAAAATTACCTCAAAATAAATACTTAAATATAAGACATGAAACTTTAAAACTACTAGAAGTAAACATAGAAGAAAGCTCCACAACTTTGGTCTAGCAATGGTTTTTTTTGGATATGACTTTGAAAGCACAGGCAACGAAAGCAAAAATAAACAAATGGGATTGAAACAAACCAAAAAGCTTCTGCACAGCAAAGGAAATGATTAACAAAATAAAGAGACAACCTACAGAGTGGAAAAAAATATTTGTAAACCACATATCTGGTAAGGGATTAATATCCAAAATATATAAGGAACCCAAGCAACTCAATAGCAAAAAAAAAAAAAGAAAAAAAAAAAACCCAATTTAAAAATGGATAAATGACCTGAAAAGATATTTCTCAAAAGAACACATACAAATGACCAACAGGTTCATGATAAAAAAGCTCAACCTCACTAATCAGTAGGAAAATGGAAACTAAAACCACAATGAGTTATCACCTCATACCTGTTATAAGGGCCATTATTGAAAGATGAACAATAAGAAGTGTTGGTAAGGATGTAGAGAAAAGGGAACTTTTATACACCGTTGGTGGGAATGTAAATTAGTAAAACTAGTATGAAAAACAATAGAGGGTTTCCTCAAAACACTAAAAAAGAAACACCATATGACCTAGCTATCCCACTTCTGGTTATACATCAAAGGGATTGAAATCTGTACGTCAGTGCAACATCTGCACTGCCATGTTTACTGCAGCCATATTCACAAAAGCTCTGCTTTTGTATGAATTTAAAGGCAGGGGATGGGCAAATACAGTGTGGGCAGAAGTACAAAAAATGCCTGAGAAGAAACAACCCATCTCTTCTAATACCCATTCCTTTTTGACAGGGTGGGGAGCAGGGTACAGGGAGACTATTTTCATGTGATTAGCGTGTTTAATTGTATAACAAGGACTTTCTGTTGTGCCATCAAGATTTAGACAAACATCAGATCTTGATTTCAAATACCATTTCTAAGTTGAACCAGAGACCCTTCTTGAAGAAATGTCTTATTGCAGGGCTGGGCTAGGGAAAATGCAAAGATGAACTTGAAACATCTATTTGTTTCAGAAAATAAGAAAGTGCTCAAAAAGTGATACGAGTATTTAAAAAAGAC
The DNA here is from genome assembly GCF_008728515.1 of Papio anubis. Classification (NCBI taxonomy): domain Eukaryota; kingdom Metazoa; phylum Chordata; class Mammalia; order Primates; family Cercopithecidae; genus Papio; species Papio anubis. The sequence goes on from NC_044994.1 coordinate 8,255,060, forward strand.
ACAGAAGCTGGCTTGAAGAGGTTCCAACTGGCCAAATCCAGAATAGTTAGAACATCAAAATAAATCTTGATAGGCACACATAGTCCATAATGATAATGAGCAAACTATTTTAAGTAAGTTTAAAAACAAACAAGCATATAACTGAGGGATCAGGTAAAATACTTGCTTAGAGTAGAATACCAACCAGTAAATGCAGAAAGAATAAAGGAGTAAGGAAATCACCACTTCCAACCACTGTAGTTATAATTGATTCATCAAAGGATGCCAAAACTATCAGGTAAAAGTTTAATAGAGAATAGAATATTTACACAGTCCCAAAGTATCTCTCCACAGATTAATTATTAATTTTAAAGAAAAAAAATGACAGTTTTACAGTGGAGCAAACTGGTGGTTAACATTTCAACAAGAGAACAGAGTTAATGCCATCAATTGTGGGATGAAGTGACATCAAGTACCATCTCCTAATGTGAAGCACTAACAAGGACATATCAAAAAGGCATGACACAAGCCTAACCACATGGAAGCATGAGACAAACCCAAACTGGGGAGCATTCTGGTCTCCAAACATGTCAATGTAATGAAAGACAAAGAAAGGCAAAGAAAGAGACATGCTGACCAAACGCAATGTGTGAACCTTATTAGATCTTGAAGCAGAAATGCTATAAAGGACATGTGATGGTTCATTTCATTTGTCAACTCGAGTGGGCTAAGAGATGCCCACGGACCTAGTAAAACATTTGTGGGCATGTCTGGATGGGTGTTTCGAGATTAGATTGGCATTTGAATTGTAGACAGTAAAGAAGATTGCCCTCACCAATGCGGGCAAGCAGCATCCTATTTGTTGAAGGTGGAAATAGAACAAAATGGCAGAGGAAGAGCAAACTCTTTCTCTGTGTTTGAGCTAGGACATCCATCTTCTCCTGCCTTTGGACATTGGTGCTCCTGGTTTTGGGGCAAAGTTTGAACTAGGACTTACACCAGCACTTTCGCCATTTCCACTACCCCTCCCAGTCCTTTGCACTCTTCGGACTGAATTACGCCACCAGCTTTCCTGGTTCTCCAGCTTGCAGATGACAGATGGTGGGACTTCTCAGCCTCCATAATCATGTGAGCTAATTCCCAAAATAAATCTCCGTGTGTGTGTGTGTGTGTCTGTGTGTGTATGTGTATGTATGTGTGTGTATAATTTTTTTCCTTGGTTCTGTTTCTCTTGGAGAACCCTGACTGATATAGACAGTCTTGGTAAAATCTGAATGTGACTGATTATAGTAGTATGTCAATGTTAAAATTTCTGAGTTTCATCATTTTAACATGGCTATGTAAAGTATAGTAATTCTTTTGTGTTTAGCAGATACCTGCTGAAATATTTAGGGAGTGTTAAGGGTGAAGGATTATGGTACCTGCAATTTGCTCTCAAGTAGTTTAGTAATAATAATTATTCTATATCTATGAGAAATAAAGTAAATGTAGCAAGATATTAGCAATTGGTGAGTTTAAGCAAAAGATATATAGTAGTACTTGCAACTGTCTTGTAAATTTGAACTTCTTTCAAATAAAGTTAAATAAAAAACTTTACACCCTCACTCACTCCCAACATACAATTCTCCCTTTCAGAATTCATTCTTGGGAGATGCAGCATGGTGAACAGTGATGCTATCATCTCTAAAGTATGTTCCAACAGTAACATTTTTTATTTATTTCTTTTTCTTTTTTTTAAGAGATGGGGTCTCACTACATTGCTCAAGCTGGTCTCAAACTCCTGGGTTCAAGTGATCAGCCTGCCTCAGCCTCCCACAGTGCTGGGATTACAGACATGAGCCACAGTGCCAGGACAGGACTTTTGATTTCTGTGTATCTGCATTTTTCTGTAATATCAGTCCTGATCCAATAAAACATACAAAGAAACGTACTGACACCTTCAAAGCCATATATACAAACACTGTAAAGAGATCCCTTTGCCAGAAATTTTAAAAAGACTGATAGGCTGGGCCAAAGGGACAGTTTTGGGGAGATTGGTGATGATGAAGAAGTTTTGTCACCTTGAATTGTAGTTTGTCCTATTCTGAAATGCATGACTGGGGCCTGCGGAGCTGAGCCGGTGACTCCACAGCCTGGAGGAGCAGATGAGAGATGAAACAAAGAATGTGGTGGCAGTTCTCACAGTTGTGGCTAACACCCCACGACATGCCTGTCACTAACATTGTCAGAGGCTGCAAACTAAATGAATTGGGAAAATTTTCCTGGGATAGTCAACTCCTTACATGCTGGAAGGTACCATTCTCAGCATCTTATTTCTGTAACTAAAGGCACATTACCAAGAATTTCTGTGGAGATGCAGATTTAAGCAGGAGACTGATGAATTTTGCCTGGCTGTGTGTGTACTTTATCCACTGTCAGTCAGTTTGATGTCAGCTGCTCAAATTGATGTCAAGGAAAGCCAAATTCTATTAATATTTTGTGTAGCTTAAAAATTACAGAAGAATTCCCAAACAGATTAATAATTTTTGCATGAGAAATTTATATTTTGGGCAACTTCATTTATTCTGGGGAATTCATTATTCTTTGACACATGAGATAAGAGGATCGAAAACAAGGGGATTATGCTGAGAGTGGGAGATTAAATAATTCATTTGACTGCACTACTCAGCCCTCCACATTCTACTTTACTAGATATCAATGTTTGCTTTTTCTTTCAAAGTTTAGCTAATAATTAAGATTACTATGGGAACATCAATTTGCTCTTTGGAATGTGCTATTTCTCCCAGCTTAAGATTGAAAGGGCTGTTCTTCATAGTGCACTGATTCCTGCATAATCAGAGTATATCACAAGCAAGTGTGCGCCAGTGCATGTTCGGTAGCACATTCACACAGACATACACACGGAGACATTCCAACTTATAACAGAAAAATTAAGCCGAATGGTTGCTGTTGCTCATGTATGCTCAAGTAAACATTAGGATTTAATGCTATTGTATGTGCTGTGGTCTACACTGTAAACACACATCAGGGATAAGAGGTCAGAACATACATTTCCTTCCTATTGAGCACTTTCCTATTTCCTTCCTGAGCACCTTTCTGTCCTTATTAGGAAGAAGTCTGGCATTTTTAAGATCCCTCTCCACCCAAAACTTGTTGTTTAAGACATGGAAAGGTTGTGTAGTTCAGTCCTAAACACAACTGGAGAAAGAAATCAGCAGATGAGAATTGTTTGGGTGTCACATCCTGGCAGATGCTTATTGACCATTTCTGGAATGTCTTTTGTGAGAAGGGCCCTACATAGCTAGGTGGGGTACCCTTGATGTGCCTCCAGTTTTAGAGCTCATTTGTTCACACTCATATACCCAGATATTGCTCCAAATATGACTTTTAGGCCAGAGTATCTGAATTCGGAAGGATGTGTTATCTCAATCACATGCTGAAAAAAAATTTAATTCTTCTCTTCACCGCAAGTTCTTATGTTCTTGAGGAAATATATTTTTAAAAGCCCCAAGTTTATATTGGTATTGACATTTCCAACTCAGTGGTTTTCTCTTTTTCCTTACTTTGCCACTATCTTAGTCCATTCGGGCTACTATAGCAAAATGCCTTAGGCTGGGTAATTTATAAAGAAGAGAAATTTATTTCCTACTGTTCTGGAGGCTGGGAAGCCTAAGATCAAGGGCACTGGCAGATTTGGTGTCTGGTGAGGACACTCTTTCCTCTGCTTTCAAGATGGCGCCTTGTTGCTGTGTCTTTCCTGGAGGGGACCAAGGGTGTGTCCTCACATGGTGGAAGCGTGGAAGTGCAAAAGGGCCTAGCTAGCACCCTCCATCTTGTTTATAAGAGCACTAATCCATTCATGAAGATGGAGACTTCATGGACTAATCATTTTCTAAAGAACCCACCTCTTAATACTATTGTAATTGTATTAAATTTTAACATGAATTTTGGACAGAGTGCAAACATTCAAACTATAGCAGAAACATACCTTTAAACATGTGAAAACTACAATTGTAATATTACTTTTAACAACATAACTACTGAGTGAAAGTTAGAATTTCTTTGCAATTTGTTTTGTTTTGTTTTTATATCCATAAATGATATATGTTCAGAGTATGGGGTTCCAAATATTATCTGTTAGGTCCATTTGCTTTAATACATTTCCAGTTTTAGGGTTTACTTTTGAAATTCTTTAAATTTGGTATTTGGAATATATAAAATATTTACGTGATTCAAAGTAAAAATATTTCTAAAAGATTTTCTCAGAAAGGTTCCATTTCCATTCTGATTTACCCCAATGTATCCCCCTCAACCAGGGCCCCAAAGATATTTTTTGTTTATTCTTTCAGCATTTCTTGTTAGGAAACACATACATTCATATTCTTATTTTCTTCCTTTTCTTACACAAAGGCTAGCATACTATATACACCATTCTGCACCTTAAAAAAATGAACTATCAGTCTTGGAGATCAGTTCAATCAGTAAAAAGAGACCTTTTTCATGACTGTATAGTACCTCATTGTGTGGGTGTCCCATAGACTATCTAACCACTACTCTACTGATTGACATTTGATTTGTTTCCAATATTTTGCTATTATATCTAATGCCTCAGTAAATAACTTTGTACACATGTTTCATACTTGCGGAATTGCCTTTTCAGGGAAGATACTTAGAAGTGTGATCGTTGAAGAAAGGGCAAATGCATACATTATTATGTATTGCCAAACATACATGAAAGTCACAGCATTTTGCATTCTCACTGACAATTGATAAAAGTGTCAGTTTCTCTATGGCTTAATGTACAGGACATGTTATTAAGCATTTGGATTTTTTGCTAAAACTTTGGGATTTATTTTTCATGCACTAGGTTTCTCCAGAGTCAGCAGGAGGAGCAACACCTCTTAATTCAGGGGCGTGCTAGAGCTGGCCAAAATTGACTCACCAGAGTTTGTTGTCAAAATTTCAGAAATTTTACATTGGTTGCTAACCACAGCCATCATTATAATCAAGCTATATAAACTTATAATTAAATATTAAAAACAAAGGCAATAAATACTAAAAAAAAAAATCACGGCTTCCTAATGATTTTACTCTGTTTACTACTATCTATGTCCTTGAGCTAATTTACTCCTATGCCTGTAACGTAGAAACACAGGGTGAGATCCTACACACCTCTTTTCAATTATGCACTCAGGGACTTCACATTGGCAGCCTGAAATCAGCCATGGTGGGAGTATTTACACCATGGAAATCAGCAAACACAACAAACCCAGGCTGTTTTTCTTCTTTCCCAGAGAGCGGATTGTTAAACATTTACCTGCACACCACCGAACACTACTGCAGTTCTTGCACAAAAAAACTTTAGGGGAAGAATCTTTCCAAAGGTCCTCTATCTGGAAACAACAACAACAACAACAACAACAAAAAACCCCGCAAAAACAAAACACCAAAATATTTCAACATCCAACATCTGATTAAAAAAAAAAAAAACATTGAGAGGCCGAGGTGGGTGGATCACAAGGTCAGGTGATCGAGACCATCCTGGCTAACAAGGTGAAACCCCGTTTCTACTAAAAATACAAAAATTAGCCAGGCGTGGTGGCGGGCGCCTGTAGTCCCAGCTACTCGGGAGGCTGCGCCAGGAGAATGGTGGGAACCCGGGAGGCAGAGCTTGCAGTGAGCTGAGATTGCGCCACTGCACTCCAGCCTGGGTGACAGAGCGAGACTCCGTCTCAAAAAACAAACAAAAACAAAAACAAACTAACAAGCAAAAAAAACAATTAATGTGGGTGGGGGATGAGGCTTGTCAAATGTTTCCAGAGGTCTCCTTGGTGAAGTCTGCATGTGGTCTAGCACTTCCTTTGGAAGGTATTATCTGTTATCCCCTAGGTCCTTGGATGAAACTCACATTTAACAGGCTGTTACATGCAAAGGACTGCAGATGCTATTATGTTCATGTTGCATAATATGAATAATTTTAATTTGCATGTTTAATTCTATACAAAAATTGGCATAATCTGAAAGTCAATGAATATTAGAATTATGCCAACTGTTCCCTATTAATCAATTTTATGTGTGAATTCAACCTAAAACCCTCAACAGTTCTATTCTAGGCATATTGATAATACTGACCAAGCCTAAGTGCTCCAAATTTATTAAACCTACTCATATTATATCTGATCAATCAATTATATCTGATTGCATTTGTATGTGCTTTAAAGGCATCATTTCCACTTTCAACATTGAACTCAGCTCAACCACACCAAATGCTAGTTTCAGGAGTCCATGTTCAGAGGTAATATTTTGTGCATATTGTAATAGCTGTATCATGCTGTCATGGCATGGATATTAGTTATTTCTACGGATAAATACCATATAACCTTAGAACATGGACCTGGGAAGCAAGAAACACACGAATAAATAATTTTAAATTTTAGATAAAATAACCCAAACCGGTGGACATTATAGGGAAGAAAATGAAATCTGCAGGAAGATAAAATCAGAGTAGGAGGAAGAATATAAGTTTAAATTAAAAAGGAATAAACATAGTAAGAGTTACTTTGAAGTCCTTATCCTAACGTCCATGGAACAGGTGAGGGTCAGTTTTTAGGGTTTAGGAAGTTGGTGAATCTCCTGAAATTGTTCAAACATATGTGTTAATGTAATACTGTGAATTTTTCAGAAGAGAGTTTTCTTAACTTTCATTGGATTCTGAGAGGGACTCCAATGACCCCCCAATAGAAAGAGCTATGGTTTACTACCAATAGCATTACCTTAAGACTGCTGAAATCTGAACTATATAAGTCATTCTTTATGGCACACGAAACTGAGCTATTCCCTTTAACCTCTTATGACCCAGTGTGAGCTCTAAGTTACCATAGTCTCATGGCATGCACAGGGTTGGGGCTTAGGGAGAAAATAAAGTTACACTATTCTTTTCCTGCAGAATGTGGAATCATATGAAACATAAAACGTGAATAAAACAGATGGAAACCAAATTTCCATTTTACGAAAGCTGGATGGGAGAATATGATTTAGATCTACAGCCAACTATACTTCATTTTACTGCTTTTCTGCTTGGTACATTAATATACCCACCAGAAAAGAAATTGTAGCCCTCTATAAACTTACTGTCTGGAGGAGCAGGGAATGTATGCATCCTGAGTGCACTCTTCCCACAAAAGAGCAACTAGAAGGTACTGAACCAAGTGTTTTCAGGTCCTTTTAAAACACAGCACCAAAAAGATAAATGAGACAGTTGATAGAGACTATTCTTTTCTTGGGTGGTGGTGGGGGGCGGGACATCAGTTTCTTGCTTTAGGAGACAAGGTGGCGATGCCAGAAGGAGTAAAAAACCACTGCCCTATAGACAGACGCCTCTTGGTCATACAAACCCAAAAGGCTATCTAATGGAATAGCTTGGAAAAAGTCATTTGAGGCAGCTGAATGTAGGACATTTTATGCAAGTCTAAGAAAGTTTAATTTGATCAAACATAAGATGGTTATTTATTTTTTAAAATAAAACTTGATGTAACAAAAAGTGTGTTAGATAGATTAAACTGTGACAATATTATACAGTGTATTAGAGTAGTAACAATAGAGATAGAAACATGCACCAGATTATAAAAATCATGATGTTAGATTCTAAGTTTTTAAATTTTTGGCAGCAGAAATTAAGATAATTATGGTGATTCCATGAAAGCAAGGAGTAAGACAGTTATAGAGTGAGAAGAATCAAATGCTTCAGTCTTTAGACTATGAGGATTGAATAGCTGAGAAAGAAAGCTTTTGGGGGTAGTCACCAACGATGAGAGGTTTTAATTTTTCCATTTTTATTTGCTAAATTCAATTGGTGAATTGAGGTGAGTAACACATATTTTGCAAGTAATGAAAGTGAAGCTAGTATTAGTTACTACCTATCCAACATTGTATCTTAATTTGGGATTTCCAAGTCAGCTCAGGACTCTGTGATTGATTTTGTTGTAATTATTTATTATTTGTGCACTGATTGAAATTTATGACGCCTTTTTTTTTTTCTTTTTTTTTTTTTTTTGAGACAGAGTCTCACTCTGTCAGCCAGGCTGGAATGCAGTGGCACGATCTCAGCTCACTGCAACGTCTGTCTCCCAGGCTCAAGCAGTTCTCCTGCCTCAGCCTCCCGAGTAGCTGGGATTACAGGCGTGTGCCACCATGCCTAGCTAATTTTTGTATTTTTAGTAGAGACGGGGTTTCACCATATTGGCTAGGTTGGTCTCGGACTCCTGACCTCAGGTAATCCACCCGCCTCGGCCTCCCAAAGTGCTGGAATTACAGGCGTAAGCCACTGCCCACGGCCGAAATTTATGATACTTTACTAGCCATACGACAGCTGCCAATTTTTTGCTTCTACTCCACCTTACCCTTCAATTACGTTCTCCACTGTAATGAAGCATTTCTTTGCAGCAAGTACAATATCAAGCTTTGCCAGTAGAGGGAGCTGGAGGGAGATTGGAGAAAGAGGGCTTTCTAGTTCCGCTGCTGCTGCTGCTGCTGCTGGTGTGCTTATTTTACGTGGATTTATCGGCAGTATGTGTGTGTATACTGGGATGGGGTTGCATTCAGTGGTGCTCTACTCTTGCTGTGTACCCAGACTGCACAGTCATTTTGAAAAGTCCCAATTTGACTCTAACCTGGTAACCACCTTACATGAACACCATGCACCCAAGACCTCCCAATGATGCCTTGCTGGTAACTGGGCTTTTCACTTCCTGTCACCCTTCGTACATTCACCTGCCAGCCTTAACCTCTGTGCACTTTCTCTAGTGCTGGTCTCCCACAGACGCTTTCTCCAGAGATCAGCTGTCGTAGCAGCGTGGTTTTCTCTAACCCTGGGATCCTTCAGGGTACATAACTTTTGCAATAGCACAGCTTTCTCCAGCTCTGGTATCCTGCAGAGTTATCAGGGTTAGGGATTTTTCTTGCACTGGGCTCCTACAGGGCATGATTCCAGAAGCGTTCAGTGGCCAGCAGATCCTCTTGGCACCCTAGAGGGCAGATTTTCGGCAAGAAACACTGGTGAGGTCCTTAAGGACTTCCCAGTATTCAGAGAGGTATGCATTTCAGGCTTGGAGGGGCCCTACTGTGAGTTCCCTAGTCTTAAGGACATTGGTTTTCCCTTATATCTGTTGCTCTTGTGTTCTTAAGAATCCTCGTTAACTCTCACTAGCCAATTTTCCATTATTCCAATTCCGTGCTAATAATTCTGTGTTAAACTTTTCTTGCTCAGATTACTATGTGGTTTCTGTCTGCTGCCCGGACTCTGAGTGACAGACAGAGGCACTGACCTTGCAACCTCACTCATCTTTTATCATCTTCTGTCAGTGGCCATTCTGTTTTTCTGTATAAGACTGATTTTACTTTATAATGAGCTCTCCATACTTGAAAAAGAATAAGTGACTTTATTCTGAATTATGCAAATCCTGGAGATCCAACTCATTTATGGAGAATAGTTTCAAGCTGCTGACTTGAGTAGGAGAATTCTTCATGGAACAGAGCAAGAAATAGTGGATCGCAAAGGCAGGAATCTGGCTTTTTCCTTTGTCAGCAGGCAACTGGCACTACTAGCTTTTGTCTTTCTTTTCTCTATTTTCTCCTTTCTCATTTTTATTGCTGAGTAGGAAGGAACTGAAGGAATACTACAGGATTGGAATTAGACTGTATGGGACTGGGAGGGATAGAACTAATTATGGCAAGCAGAATATTGCAGTTTTTTAAGCAAATTCGAATTACTGCAGTGAGAAATTGTGACCAGGAAGTGTGGGGTCCTAGGTTCTTATCTCGTCAGAGGAAAGAATTCAATCAAGAGACATGCAATGATAGTTAAGCAGTAGTAAAGTTTATTTAAAATGACAGGACCCCCAATATCTGGGTCAGAGTGGGCTGCTTGAGAATAAGACAGCCCAAACTGGCACTGTGGGAGCTCCTTTGTGGGAGTTTTATGTGATTATTCATGAAAGGGGCACGAAGGGATGTTACTAGCAAGCATGTTTTGGGTGGTCCCTGAGATGTGCATGTGCTGTGGCTGTACATGCCAGTACATATGTCAGTTGTATCACTAGCATTTTAAATCTTCACCCAGGGGTGTGGTCTTTACTATTTTAATGAGCAAAAGGTTACTGTTAGGGTGAGCCAAATCAAAGTGCACATGCTTGCTACTGAGGAAAGTCCCTACTGAAGTCATTTCCTGCTAGGGCTGGATAATCTTAACCACAAGTCCAGATGTGGACATTGTTTTCTTCTGATTGCTAGTGGAGCAAGGTTTCCAGAGCTTGCTTCCTCTGAGACTGCCTTTCTTACTCATGTTTGTCTGTCTACCTACTCTAACAAGGTTGGTAAGATAAACCTCCAGTGAGATTGCGTAAAAATTAATATGGGGGCACTTACTTGGCAAGCCAGCCCTCTCTTTTTTTCCCTTCCATTTCCATACCCACCACATTCTCTAGGCACTCAGTGTCCTCCAGGTGCTCAAATCTTTCAACACCATTCTGGTCTACTCCTCCCTCTCAAAGTAATTTGTTCTCCATGATAAATTTTCCTACTTCTTTTCACGTCAATAAAAACTCCCAAGTATTGAGCCTGAATTAGCTTAGTGCTTTTTAACATTAATGAGTGAATAGCCCCTATACTTAATACCCTCAAACAGGAGGTTTTTACCCTAATTAATCTTAATTCATGGAATTTGGTAAGGGAGGCAGTAATAGGGATATACTGTTGAGAAGCGACCTGGTGATGTTTTTTGCTAGAAGCACAACATTTAGACTAGACTATGACTAAAAGCTAACATTTAGGTTGAGCAAAAAACATCTCCTCCTTCTTCATCATATGCAGGCTGGATTTCTGAGGGAAAAATACAAATCCATGAAAATTACTGGTAATTAGCTTGGAGCTGCATGCCACTAAAGCCCTTAGTAGTTACATGAGCAAATAAATGATACTATGATCCTTTGGGACATGTAAGACCAAAGAATCATGCTTGGCTTGACAAAAAGAACACTAGAAATTATGAATTTTTAGGCCATCTTTTGAGTTATGCATTTGATGTTGACAAACATTTCTTCTGACAATCTTATTTATCATGCTAAGTTGGTAGATTCGAGTGATTGTTTATCTTTTCTTTGTACAATAAAGTACTGAAAGAGTTAACTATGCTGCTCCAGATCATGGTCTATGAAGGCATCAATCAGGGGATTTTACTTGGAATTTTTCACATGTGCAACCTATTTTTAAACTTGCAGGTTGGATTCATGAACTAAGGAAAATAATACTTTGCATGGGAGAGATTTCAAATACCTATTGATAGGAAGAATTGCCTTAAAGTGGCATAGAAGATCTCAAGAGGGTTTCAAAATCATATCACAAAGTGTTTTGATTCTTCTGAACATCAAATAATTTTCACAAAAAGAACATACTTTCAATCTGAAGGTAAAATAATGGAAGGCTAAAAGCAAGGACTATTAGCAGAGCCTGCTCTAAAAGATGTTGAAAACAGTAATAACAAAAAGATGGATTCATTCCGAATGTTTTAATCTGTTTTTAATATAATTGCACAGTGATTTCTCTCCATATGTTGATTTGGTATATCCAAATTAACCAGGAGTTGGTTTTCTAATTACATACTTGAGGTGTAGAAGAGTGGCATATATTGAAAAACAGCAACATTTTCTAGCATCTTATTCATTTGGATTTGCTAAATTAATCCTGATTGGTTTCTCAAAAAATTCATTTTTATGAAGAGTGTAGGATGGTTGATCAGTTAAGTTTTCTTCAGGCACAGATAAATAAGAAGCAATCATTCCTTCATTCATTCATTTGTTCTTGTATTAATTCTGGAATAGCATATGGACATAGAAGAAAAGTGATCATATAACTTATTTCATCAGGCTTTTTATTTTTATTTTTCTTCCTTAATTATATGTACATGCTTTCCATAGAGTGGGGAATAAACCTAATAAAGATTTAGGGGCTCAATACATCACTGAAATTGTTAGGAGTCCAGTGGTCTGAAGCACAGCAAGAAATACCCTTACAGAATAAAAGACAAATTATTGCATTTTGTACTTTCCACCACTAAAATGGACTGATGGAGTTTTTGTTTGTTTGTTTTGAGATGGTGTCTTGCTCTGTTACCCAGGCTGGAGTGCAGTGGCATGATCTCAGCTCACTGCAAGCTCCACCTCCCGGGTTTACACCATTCTTTCACCTCAGCCTCCTGAGTAGCTGGGACTACAGGTGCCCACCACCATGCCCCGCTAATATTGTTTTTGTGTTTTTAGTAGAGATGGGGTTTCACCATGTTAGCCAGGATGGTCTTGATCTCCTGACCTCATGATCCACCTGCCTCAGCCTCCCAAAGTGCTGGGATTACAGGCGTGAGCCACTGCACCTGGCCCTGATGGAGTTTTTTGTTGTTGTTGTTGTTGTTTTCCATTTTGGGGGTAGCTTATTGTTCAACACTTGGAAATATAGCTTTAAGTCATGTAGTAAGTTAAAAGGAAGGCTTCCAGCTTTAGTAATGTCTACAGCAGAAAAGAAGTCTGTGTCAGGTGCAGGCTGCAACACTGGTAATGGTACTACTTGGGTGATATTTGAGAGGTGAAGTCAGCTGAGCTTCTGGGTCCAGTGGTGACTTGGAGAAGTTTTCTGTCTAGCTAGAGGATTGTAAATGCACCAATCAGCACTCTGTAAAAACGCACCAATCAGCGCTCTGTGTCTAGCTAAAGGATTGTAAATGCACCAATCAGCACTCTGTAAAAACACACCAATCAGTGCTCTGTGTCTATCTAAAGGATTGTAAATGCACCAATCAGCACTCTATAAAATGGACCAATCAGGAGGATATGGGTGGGGCCAAATAAGGTAATAAAAACTAGCCACCTGAGCCAGCTACAGCCACTGACTTGGGTCCCGTTACACACTGTGGAAGCTTTGTTCTCTCACTCTTTGTAATAAATCTTGCTGCTGCTCACTCTGGGTCTGCACTACCTTTAAGAGCTGTAACACTTACTGCGAAGGTCTGTGGCTTCAGTCATCTAGACCACAAACCCACCAGGAGGAACAAACAACTCCAGAGGCACCACCTTTAAGAGGTGTAACACTCACTGCGAAGGTCTGTGGCTTCATTCCTGAAGTCTGTGAAACCACGAACCCACTAGAAGGAAAAAACTCCAGACACATCTGAGAATCTGAAGGAACAAACTCTGGACACACCATCTTTAAGAGCTGTAATACTGAGAGGGTCTGTGACTTCATTCTTGAAGTCCATGAGACCAAGAACCCACTAGAAGGAACCAATTCGGGACACAATAAGATCCAGCATTAGAGGTGTCTTTGGTGGGAAAAAGACATTGTATGGAGTTCATAGAAAATGCCAAATAGGAGAATAATGATGAGGACACGTATAGTTCTACAGCAATCCACGTCATTTGCATCAGAGAGTTACACTTACTAAACAGTTCAAATAGGAGTGCTATTTGACCATCCTAGATGTGAATAAGGGGTGCCTGACTTTGGGACTAGTGACCTAGAGCTCCCCATTGTGACCTGTGCTCGGTCACAACCACCATATCATAGGACCAGGCAGCCTCAGCAGTAATTTATTGTTTGATGGAAGTGATACCACTGAGGTCTGGCATGAGCAGGGCCAGAGTGAACGTTAATTTCTATTTGGTTAAAATGGGTAATTTTCTTAATGGCAGAACTGAGAAAATGCTAGTGGATGCATATGATTTTCAAAATTGTAAATCCAAGGAGTTCAAAGAAAGAAATAAAATGATCTGCCCAAATACTCCTTAATCACTGAGACATTTTTTCTTCTAACTGCTGGTTGTGTTGGCATGACATAATTTTAAATATCCTTTAAGTAGCTTATACAGTATGGAAATTATCTTCCTTCTGAAATCTTGAAAGAACATACAAGTAAACCAGTGTGGGACAAGAATCTTTTTTTTAGAAAAAGTTTGCTATATATTCTAAACAGAATGAATCACTTGAAAATTATCCCCATCATAGAAAGTAATTTAGCCGGGCGCGGTGGCTCAAGCCTGTAATCCCAGCACTTTGGGAGGCCGAGGCGGGTGGATCACGAGGTCAGGAGATCGAGACCATCCTGGCTAACATGGTGAAACCCCGTCTCTACTAAAAATACAAAAAACTAGCCGGGCGTGGTGGCGGGCGCCTGTAGTCTCAGCTACTCAGGAGGCTGAGGTGGGAGAATGGCGTGAACCCGGGAGGCGGAGCTTGCAGTGAGCTGAGATCACGCCACTGCACTCCAGCCTGGGAGCACAGCGAGACTCCGTCTCAAAAAAAAAAAAAAAAAAAAAAACAAAAGAAAGTAATTTAATATGTGAAAAAGGAAAACAATAAATCTAGTGGGACAGAAATTGGGAAAATTTGCTGGTTAGAATAAAATCTAGCCTCACTTGAAAAAATGTACACAATGTATTTTTTTTCTTTTTCTTTTTTCAAGAGACGGCATCTTGCTACAGCCCAGGCTGAACTTAAACTCCTGGGATCAAGCAATCCTCTCACCTCAGCCTCCTCGGGACTGGGAGTGTAGGCAAGCGCCACTATCTCTGGATTACTTTTTTGATGTATCTTTTATATCACTTGTGTATTATTTTATTTCTAGTATATTTGTTTGAGTTGTGATTTTATTCTTCCTTAATCAGATTTGATAATGTTTGGTCTGTCTTGTTTTTGCTTGTTTTTTCTTTCCAGAGACAAAGTCTCACTCTTTCACTCAGGCTGGAGTACATTGGCGTGAACATAGCTCACTGCAGCCTCCTGGGCACCTGGGCTCAAGTGATCCTTCCACCTTTGCCTCTCAAAATGCTGGGATCAAAGGTGTGGCACCACACCTGGCAGGCCTGTTTGGTCTGTTTTACTCTCTCCTACTCCACCTCTCTTCACCTCATACACTCCAGTTATTCAGTTCATGGTTTGTTAATTATTATAAATTTTCTGCTTTCCAAATTATTAATCAATCTTTTATTTTTTTCTTTAGCTAATGTATATGATGGCTTATTCTGTATTGGTCACTGTGCTTAGGATTTTACCATTGTCACAGTAATTCATTTTTTAATCTATTGATTTCATTGAGTTTGTTTTGCTTTTGCTTTTTTAAATTCCAGAGTTGAATACTTAATATATTAAAAATAGCCTTTCTAATAAAATGCTATTGTTTAGTAAAATTACATCATGAAAACATTAAGAATAAATTACTGGTTGAACACAATTGTACAGATTTTACATGGAAAATATTGTTTTGAACAATATTTAAAATGTATTACATCTGGAGGCACTTAGGAGTTAGCAAGAAGTAGACCTGCTCATTTAATATAAAACATTTTTCAACTGAAGAATTCCTTTAAAAATTTTCATATGTAATTTTATACTCAATCAATAAAGTTTTTGAGAATAGGTCTCTCTTTTTTTTTTTTTTTTTTGATTGTGGAGGGGACAGAGTCTCACTCTGTTGCCCAAGCTGGAGTGCAATGGCACGATCTGGGCTCACTGCAACCTCTGCCTCATGGGTTCAAGCAATTCTCCTGCCTTGGCCTCCTGAGTAGCTGGGATTACAGGCGCCAACCACCAAGCCCAGCTAATTTTTGTATTTTCAGTGGAGACAGGGTTTTGTCATATTGGCCAAGCTGGTCTCAAACTCCTGATTTCAGGTGATCCACCCACCTTGGCCTCCCAAAGTGCTGGCATTACAGGCATGAGCTGCCACCCCTGGCCTGAGAATACCTCTCTTTAACTGGAGCTCAGGTGAAGCCTTCAGAGCTCTGATTACTCAGCTCTGTTTTTTACTTCACCATTTCTATCTCAAAGACAACTTTCTGGGATGTTAGTGCCTCTTGGAACAGTATTATCCTTAACTCCTTTCACTATTTTACAGAAGTAGAAATGGAAAACCAAAGGTTTTTTTCTTGTTAAATGTTAATGACTACAAGCTGTTCTTAATCTGATTTTGGCTTTCCCTATTCTGTACTTCCGGTGTGGCTTCTTTTATATCAAAATGTTTGAGGAGGCTGGACGCAGTGGCTCACGCCTGTAATCCCAGCACTTAGGCAGGCTAAGGTGGTGGATCTCGAGGTCAGGAGATGGAGACCATCCTGGCTAACACGGTGAAACCCTGTCTACTAAAAATACAAAAAGTTAGCTGGGTGTGGTGGTGGGCGCCTGCAGTCCCAGCTACTCAGGAGGCTGAGGCAGGAGAATGGAATGAACCCAGGAGGTGGAGCTTGCAGTGAGCCGAGATCGTGCCACTGCACTCCAGCCTGGGTGACGCAGCAAGACTCTGTCTCTAAAAAAAAAAAAAAAAAAAAAAAAAAAAGGGAAAAAAAAGTTTGAGGAATTTCTGACTGACTTTTGTTGTCCAGTTTGGGGACTTTAGAGAAGCTATTGTGTCAAATATTGCTTAAATTTACAAACTTTATAATTTTGCTTATAATTCCTCAAGGAGATAGTATCAATTTGCCATTTAGAAGGCAGAATTTTTTTTAATGCTAACTCCTTTGCGTATACTTTGACCAAAACCAAAACCAGTATCCTGTTTCGATGGAAAATTAGTAATAATGGCTCCCCCACACCCTTGTGTACAGGAAGATCATGCATAATCATCATCATCATCGTTACCATCATCATTGTTGTCACTGTGGTGGTAACTTAAGCTGAAGTCCCATGTGACTCAGAATCTGTACAGAGTCACAGTCAAAGAAGCACTGTCCATCAAGCGAAAGTGATTAAAAGGAAATGCCAATATTTATTTGCATTTCTTAAAGATCATTAAACGGTTTTCAATCGTGAACCCACAGCAACATAGATCTCAACACATCTCAAAAGTCTTTTCTTCTCCTAACATATGCAATACGTCATTGCTCTGATGTCTCTCAGACAACTGCTTCTCACTCTCCCTGAGGTTTTTGCAGGATTTGTCTATTTCTTTTTTATTTCTCTCTGGCATTGTTACTCTCCACCCAATGGCCCCCACCACTATTCTGAATCTATATCACAAAAGCCTGAGAATGGAGTAAGCAATGCTAGAATTCTTTAAAGGGTAAGTTAAAGAAATGCAATGAACAGAAAGGAAAGTGAAAGAAAGAAAAGAAAAAAGAAAAATCCCTTTTCCTTTAAAGGATTGGGAAGGAGAGAAACATGGGAAAACTCATTCAAGAATGCATTTGCCCTTGTCGTTTAAGTAGTTCAACACACATTAGTTCATTCAATCTTCATGGCAACTTTATGAAGCAAATAATGTCATAATTTCTCTTTTGTTGTCAGGGTAACTAGGACTTGCAGAGATAAAACAATGTACTCAGGCCAACTAGCTGGTTAGTGAAAAAAAAAGAAGCTCTGTTTTTGGGCACCTTGCTATGCAATTGTCTGAAGTTTCCAGGTTTCATAAAATTTGATGTTATTTTCCAGTTAATATTTTTTCTTATGATTAATTTTCCCTCTCCAAATCCAAGTCCTTAGAAGCAGACCTCTGTTTAAAATGAATTTTTATCAGATTACTGATATTTATACATTAACCATTCCAATGAGTCCTTAATTTTGGAACCTGGCTTCTATAAAAAAAATTGCTTTAGCTATTCTAAAAATTTTAAATACATTTTTACAGATTGGTACAACTGATTCTTCGTGCAGCCATTAGAATATTTAAACCGATTCTGGTAAATTAGGTGGTGTGGGTTTCTTTTAGCATATAAGATGAATATGGAGAGATTCTAAAGGGTCTGCACACCAGCATGAGGGTATGTGCACGTGCCTCGGTCATTCTCATGTTAATATTGGAGTGTTGAGAAATAAAGGCAAGGCTTGGGGAGGACACAAAAAGATACTATCTTGCCATAGTATGAGATAAGAAAATTTATAATTTTCTAAAAGCAGGAAATTACAGCCATAACCTCTGACATGGAGGAGAAAGAAATGTAATCATTGTGGACATGTCAGCAACATCAAAAGGTTCTTGGGGTAGGCACTACTATAATTAATTGCTGTAGTTCAACATGTGGTCTATTCCTTGGCTTGTGAATTAGAGGAATTCTGTGCAGGTATGAATGAAAGTATACAGGGTATGACAAGAAATTGATGTTTGCTTCTATCTGTGTCTCTCAGGACCCTGGTATGCATCATGAAATCTGCTTTGAGGAATGTAAGCATAGCAAACACTCACTATCATAATCAATTATTTATCCAAGTTCATAAGGAAAGTGAGATTAAACACTTCCATGAATGTGGGCAGACAAACTGGAAAATAATATTTGAAAGGGGAAGTTCTATGATATCTTTACCTCTAGGAAAGCACAGTGTCTTCAGCAGAGCTTTTGCTAGTTGCTGTTTCTGCAATCAGAGTCTCTGTGTTCTGAGTACAATGAGGATGCTCTGTGCTCTGCACAATCACTACTGGGTGATCAGTACCTTTCTATGTTTACAGGTCAGAAGGATAAAGACCATGTGTACTTCTGAAGCTTGGTGCATGGTATTCTTGGCAACCCCTTACCTAATTCTTTACAGCTGATGTTTTAATCTGTGAAGGAAATTGGAAAAGCAGTTAATATCTAGCTGCTAGTATGTCTGGATACTGTGTGGTGCTTTATGTGCACAATCTCATGTATTTCCCTAAGGACATGTGAAGTAGGTGTTACTATACCCACTTCCCAGATGAGGAAACAAAGGAGTCACCATATCTCCTCCAGCCTCATACAGATAGTTAAAAGGCAGATAGGGGATTTGAATTCAGATTTACCTGATTTCTCAGCTTCTGTTAAACTAAACTGTGAAATTCCAAAGATCAGTTCTTCATATACATCCTAGGATGCCTTTCATCTGTTAAGTATCAAATATTTCTTAAGCATGTGTGGTATATCTGTAGGGGAAATGATTGAGTTTGTCAAATATTAAAATGTGTTAACGTAATCAAACTTTGTTTCTATTTACACAGTGTCTTAATTTGATCAGTTAGTTTTAAGTAAGAGAAGAACAAAATCTAATTGTTTTTCTCCTTTTCTTTTCAACCCTCACAAAATAACAGAGTAAGCATACAATAAAAAGTAATTGGAGAAAATGAACAGAAGAAGCTAATATCAGCTGCAGTTTTCATTGTGGGGATGGGGAGTGTCTACAAAATGTATATTTATTTATTCACTATTATAGGTTCAGGGGGTACATGTACAGATTTGTTATATGAGTATATTGTATAATGCTGGGTTTGGGCTTCTAGTGAGCCCATCACTCAAGAAGTGAACATAGTACCCAATAGAGAGTTCTTCAACCCTTGCCTCCATTACTCTCTCCCTGCTTTTGATGTCCCCAGCTTCTATTGTTTCCACTTTTATGTGCTTGTGTACCATTGTTTACCTTCCACTTATAAATGAGAACTTGTGGTATTTGAATTGCAGTTTCTGTGCTATTTAATGTAGGATAATGTCCTCTAACTATGTTGCTGCAGAGGAAATGACTCATTCTTTTTTATGGCTGCATAATATTCCATAGTATTCCATTATATATATATATATATATATATAGACACTACATTTTCTTTACCCTGTTTACCATGGCACCTATGTTGATTCCATGACTTGGAGCATGTGTCTTTCTGTTTAAGTTGTTTACTTATAATTTTTGTGGTACCTAGCAGGTATATACATTTATGGGGTACATGAGATATTTTGGTGCAGGCGTTAAATGTGTAATAGTCACATCATGGAAAATTGGGTATCCATCCTCCCAAGCATTTAGTTTTTGTGTGACAAACAATCCAATTATACTCCTTTAGTTATTTTGAAATGTAAAATTAAAGTATTATTGACTATAGTTATCTTGTTTTGCTATCAAATACTAGGTCTTAGTCATTGTTTCTAACTACTTTTTTTGGTATCCATTAACCATGCTCAACTATCCTACCACCACCCCCAACTACCCTTCCTTGCCTCTGGTAACCCCATCCTTTTATTCTCTATCTCTATAAGTTCAATTGTTTTGAATTTTAAATCCCACAAATCAGTGAGAACATGTGATGTTCACTTTCTTTGCTTGGCTTATTTCTCTTAACAAAATGATCTTCAGTTCCATCCATGTTGCTGCAAGACGGGATCTAATTCTTTTTTATTGCTGACTAGTACTCCACTGTGTATATGTACAAAAAGATATTTTATTCATTCATTCATCTGTTGCTGGGTACTTAGATTGCTTCAAAATCTTGGCTATTGTGAACAGTGTAGAAACAAAGATGGAAATACAGGTATCTCTTCAATATATTGATTCCCTTTCTTTTGGGAAGCGGTGGGATAGCTGCATTCTTTGGTAGCTCAGTCTTTAGATTTTGAGGAACTTCCAAACTGTCCTCCATAGTGGCTATATTAATTTACATTCCCATCAACATTGTACAAGGGTTCACTTTTCTCCACATCCTTGCCCCCATTCGTCTTTTGGATATAAGTTACTTTAACTGGGGTAAGCTGATATCTCCTTGTAGTTTTGATTTGCATTTCTCTCATGATCAGTGATGGTAAGCACCTTTCCATATGCCTGTTTGTCATTTGTATGTCTTCTTTTGAGAAATGTCTATTCAAATCTTTTGTCCATTTTTCAATTGGATTATTAGTTTCTTTTTTCCTATAGAGTTGGTGGAGCTCCTTATATATTCTGGTTATTAATCCCTTGTCAGATGGGTAGTTTGCAAATAATTTCTCCCATTCTGTGGGTTGTCTCTTCACTTTGTCTATGTGTCTGTGTTTATGTCAGTACAACGCTGTTTTGATTACTACAGTTCTGTAGTAAAATTTGAAGTCAGGTAATATGATTCCTCCAATTTTGTTCTTTTTTCTTGAGATGGGGTTTGGCTATTCTGGGTCTTTTGTGATTCCATGTAAATTTCAGGGTTGTTTTTCTGTTTCTGTGAGGAATGTCTTTTGTATTTTAGTATGAATTGCATTGAATCTGCAGACTGCTTTGAATAGTGTGAGCATTTTAACAGTATTGATTCTTCCAGTCCATGAACATGAAATATCTTTCCAGTTTTGTGTCGTGTTCAATTGCTTTCATCAGTGATTTATTGCTTTCATTGTAGAGATCTTTCACTTCTTTGGTTAATTCCCAGGTACTTAATTTTATGTGTGCTGTTTTAATTGGGATCACTTTTTAATTTCTTTTTTTTAGATTGTTCACTGTTGGCATACAGAAATGCTACTCAATTTTGTATGTTGAATTTGTATCCCACAACTTTACTGAATTTGTTCATTTATTCTAGTAGATTTTTGATGGAGTCTTTAGATTTTTCTAAATATCTGATCACATCACCTGCAAACAATAATAATTTGACCTTTTCCTTTCCAATTTGAATGCACTTTATTTCCTTCTCTTGTCTGATTACTCTAAGTAGGACTTCCAGTACTATGTTATATATAACAGTGGTGAAAGTGGCTATCTTTGTCATGTTTCAGATCTTAGAGGAAAGACTTTCAGTTATTCCCCATTCTGTATGATTCTAGCCGTGGGTCTGTAGAATAAAAGCTATATAGCTTTTATTATGTTGAGGTATGTTCTTTCTATCCCCAGTTTTTTTAGGGTTTTTATTATGAAGGAATGTTGAACTTCATCAAATGCCTTTTGGCATCAATTGAAATGATCATGGGGTTTTGGTTCTTCATTCTTTTGATATGATGTATTATATTGTTTGGTTTGCATATGTTGAACCATCCTTGCATTCCAGGGATAAATCTCACTTGTCCTGATGAATGATCTTTTTAAAAAAGTCTTTTTAATGTGTCATTGAATTTAGTTTGCTAGTATTTTGTGAGGACTTTTGCATCAATGTTCATTAGAGATGTTGGCCCATACTTTTCTTTTCTTAATATGTCTTTGGTTTTGTTATCAAGGTCATAGTCGCATTGTAGAATGAGTTTGGAAGTATTGGAAGTAGTCCCTCCTCCTCTATGTTTTTGGAGCAATTTGAGTGGGATTGGTATTAGTTCTTTAAACCTTTGGTAGAATTCAGCAGTGAAGACATTGGGGTTTGGGGCTTTTTTTTTTTTTTTTTTTTTTTTTAAACTGGGAGACTTTTTGTTAAGGCTTTGATCTCATTACTTGTCTTTGGTCTGTTCAGGTTTTGGATTTCTTCATGGTTCAATCTAGGTAAGTTGCATGTGTCTAGGAATTTACTCATTTTTTTCTAGATTTTCTAATTTATTGACATATAATTGTTCATAGTAGCCACAAACGATCCTTTGAATTTCTGTTATCAGTTGTAATGTCTCTATTTTTATCTTTGATTTTATTTATTTGCGTCTTCTCTCTTTTTTTTCTTAGTCTGGCTAAAGATTTGTCAATTTTGTTTATCTTTTCAAAAATTCACCTTTTTATTTCATTGATATTTTGTCTTGTTTTCTTCATTTCAAAGTCATATATTTCTGTTTTGATCATTATTATTTCTTTTCTTCTCCTAGTTTTAAGTTTGATTTGTTCTTGCTTTTCCAGTTCTTTAAGATGCATCCTTAGGTTATTTATTTGATGTTTTAATTTTTTTTGATGTGGGCACATCCAGCTGTAAATTTCCCTCTTAGTACTGTTTTTGCTATAATTCATAGGTTTTGATATGTTGTGTTTCCATTATTATTTGTTTCAAAAAATGTTCTATTTCCTTCTTGATTTCTTCATTGACCCACTGATCAATTTAGGAGCATAGATTTTAATTTTCATGTGTTTGTATAGTTTCCAAAATTCTTGATTGATTTTTAGTTTTATTCCATTGTGATCAGGGAAATGCTTGATATTTCAATTTTTGGAACGTTTTAAGACTTTTTGTTTTACTTTGCAGATGTTGCTGCTGCTGAGAGCCCTGTACCTCAGCCCTGGTCAACCCCACCATGTTCTTTGACATCGCCATCAACGGTAAGCCCTTGGGCTATATCTCCTTTGAGCTGTTTGCAGACAAGTTTCCAAAGACAGCAGAAAGCTTTCATGCTCTCCGCACTGGAGAGGAAGGATTTGGTTATAAGGGTTCTTGCTTTCACAGAATTATTCCAGGGTTTATGTGTCAAGATGGTGACTTCACCCACCATAATGGCACTGGTGGCAAGTCCATCTATGGAGAGAAATTTGGTGATGAAAACTTCATCCTAAAGCATACAGGTCCTGGCATCTTGTCCATGGCAAATGCTGAACCCAACACAAATGGTTCCTAGTATTTCATCTGCCCTGCCAAGACTGAGTGGTTGGGTGGCAAGCATGTGGTCTTTGGCAAGGTGAAAGAAGGCATGGATATTGTAGAGACCATGGAGCACTTTGGGTCCAGGAATGGCTAGACCAGTAAGAAGATTACCATTGCTGACTGTGGATAATTCTAATAAGTTTGATTTGTGTTTTATCTTAACCATCAAACTATTCCTTCTGTAACTCAGGAGAGTACTCCTCTACCCCATTTGCTTACAGTATGCTATAATCTTTGTGCTCTCACTGCAGTTCCCTTTGGGGTTCGTGTTCCCTTCCATGCCTAGCTGGATTGCAGAGTTAAGTTTATGATTATGAAGTAAAAACTAAATAACAAAAAAAGACTTTTTTTACCTAACATACAATCTATCCTTAAAAATGATCTGTGTGCTGAAGAATGATCTGTGTGCTGAGGAAAAGAATGTATATTTTGTAGCCACTGGATAAAATGTTCTGAAAATATCTGTTAGATAAATTTGGTCTATAGTATAGAGTACGTCTGATGTTTCTTTGTTGATTTGCTGTCTGGGAGATCTGTCCAAAGTTGGAAGTGGGGTGTTGAAGTCTCCAGCCATTATTGTATTGGGGTTTATCTCTCTCTTTAGCTCTAATAATATTTGCTTTATATATCATGTGCTTTAGTATTTGGTGCATATATATTTACAATCATTACGTCTGCTTGCTGAATTGACTCCTTTATTATTATAAAGTGACCTCCTTGTCGCTTACAGTTTTTGTCTCGAAATCTATTTTGTCTGAAATAAGGATAGCTACTCCTGCTCTTTTTTGGTTTCCATTGGCATAGAATATCTGTTTTTATTTCTTTTATCAGTCTATGTGTGTCTTTATAAGTGAACTGTATTTCTTATTGGCAACAGATCATTGAATCTTATTTTTTAAAATCCATTCAGTCACTCTATGTCTTTTGATTGGAGAGTTTAATGCATTTGCAGTCAATATTGTTGACTACTAGGGACTTATTTCTACTGGTTTAAAATTTGTTTTCTGGTTCTTTTGTGGTCTTCTTTCTTTCCTTCCTTCTTGTCTTTTTTAGTGAAGATGATTTTCTCTGGTAGTATGCTTTAATTTCTTGCTTTTTATTTTTTGCATATCCATTGTATGTTTTTAGATTTGAGGTTATGATGAGCCTTGCAAATACTATCTTATAACTTATTATTTTAAACTGATGACAACACAGATTGCATATACAAACAAATATGCAGAAAGAAAACTAGAAAAACTGTACACTTTAACTTGATCCCCCACTTTTTAACTTTTTGTTGTTTCTCTTTATGTCTGATTGTACTGTCTACATCTTGAAAAGTCGTTGTAGTCATTGTTTTTGATTGGTTTATCATTTAGTCTTTCTAGTTAACAACGGTAATTAACACTACCAATGGTAATGGTGGTTGTTACTTTTACTTCATTCTTTTTAATGATTTTAATCTCTTTGTTAAATGTATCTGATAGAATTAATGTAATCACTACTTCTATCATTAATTAATCATTAATAAATCACTTATTAATAAATCTAATCATTAATTCTATGAATTGTGAATTTCTTCTCTGTGTTATCTTGAATTTTCTTGAGTTCCCTCAAAATAGCTATTTATTCAGTTTTCTCAAAATAGCTATTTTGAATTATCTGTCTGAAAGGTCATATATCTCTGATCCTCTGGGATTGGTCCCTGGTGCCTTATTTAGTTCATTTGGTGAGATGTTTTCCTGAATAGTGTTAATGCTTATAGATGTTCATCAGTGTCTGGACATTAAAGAGTTAGGTATTTACTATAGTTTTCACAGTCTGTGCTTGTTTGTACCTGTCCTTGGAAAGACTTTCCAGGTACTGAAAAGAACCTAGGCCCCAAGCCGAATACTGCTGTAGTTCTTTTAGACTCATGGAAGCAACACCTGAGTGGTTTTGAATAAGATCTGGAAGAATTATCTTGATTACCACGCAGACTCTTGCTCTTTTCCCTTGGTTTCTCCCAAAGAAATGGAGGCTGTGTGTGTGTCTGTGTGTGTGTGTGTGTGTGTGTGTGTGTGCTGAGACACCTGGAGCTCAGGATGTGGTGATGCAAGCACCCCTGTTGCCTGCACCATGGGGACTGTGCAGGGTGAGACCTAAAGTCAGCACAGCACTGAGTCTTGCCTAAGGCCCTTCCCTTCAGGGTGGCAAGTTCCTCCAGCCACCAAACATGTCCAGAGATGCTGTCTGGGAGCCAGGAATTGAAGTCAAACACCTTACCAGTTTACTTAATGTTATATTCTGCTGCAACTAAGCTGACACTCACACCACAATACAAAGTCCTTCCCATTCTTCTCTCCACTTTACTCGGGCAGAGGAGCCTCTCCCTATGGTCACCACCACAATCAGTCCATGGGGCTTCTCCAGGTCACTATTGATGTTCACTTAAATCCCAAGAGCACTTTTATAAGCTTGTGGTGAATGCCGGTAGGCCTGGAACTTACCCTACAGGGTAGTGGACTCTGTTCTGGCCAAAGGTAGGTTCAGAAATTCTGTCCAGGAACTGAGGCCTGGACTTAGGGACTCTGAGAGGCTTCTTGTTGCTTTGCCCTACCGTGGCCAAGCTGGTGTTAAAAATGTAAGACAATGTTCCCTTTATTTTTACCTCTGCTTTTCTCAAACAGGAGTCTTTCATCATAGCCACAACAGCTGGAAATGTGCTGGGTAAACCCTGAAGCCAGCATGTCTCAGAGCCCAAGGTTCATGATGTACTTTCTGGGTATTTCTGCTGGCTGGCTATTCAGCGCCCAAGGGTTCTTGAGTCAGCAGGTGCATTAGTCCATTCTCACACCATTATAGAGAACTACCTGAAGCTAGGTAATTTATGAAGAAAAGATGTTTAATTGACTCACAGTTCCACAGGCTGACAAGAAGTATGGCTGGGACGCTTCAGGAAACTTACAATCATGGCAGAAGGCTTAGGGAAAGCAAGTATGTCTTACCATGGCAGAGTAGGAGACAGAAAGTGAAGGAAAAGTGCCACATACTTTTAAACAACCAGATCTCACGAGAACTCACTACCACAAGAATAGCAAGGAAGAAATATGCTCCCATGATCCAATCACCTCCCACTAGGTCCTGCCCCCAACACTGGGAATTACAATTCGGCATGTGATTTGGGTGGGACACAGAGCCATACCATTCATCACAGGAAATGAATTCTGCCAGGAATGGTCCTTTCCTTCAAGGAAGCAGTTCCCTTTTAGCCCAAGGTGTGTCTGGGAATGTTGTTCAAGACCTAGGGCCTCACGATAAGGCAGCCTTTGTTTGCTGCCATATCCTACCATGTCTGAGCCGGTTCCTAAGATGCAAGACTTTGTTACTTTTCACTCTCCTCTCCTTAAGTAGAAGGAAGGTGTCACATTTGTTGCTGCAAGCTGCATTGATTGGGGTTGAGGGAGAGATTGGGCAAACACTGCCTTCGTCACACCAGCTGGTGTCTCCCTAGGTCACATGCTAGTCCACTGGTTCTAAGCACAGCCTATTACTAGAAGTTGCCTAGAAATTGCAGTCCTTGTATCCTAGACTGCCCTTCAAGTTTACCTAGGACCCCAGAGCACTTCAGACTACGGTGGCGAGGCTTGCTGACTCAAGTTCTAGCTGCTGGGATGCGCAATTTCCCTCTTGCTAGGGCTGGTCTAAATGCTCCCTCCATGTGAAGGTGCTGGCTGAGTCCAGCACAGCTTTATTCTCTACTGTGACAGGGCACCACTGAGTTCAATGTAAAGTTCCTCAGTCACTGCACTCTCCCCCAAATTGCAAAGTTCCTCTCTCTTTGCTACATAACTGCTGCTGGGGATGAAGGAGGGGTGGTATCAGTGATTCAAGACTCTCCTGCCCTCTTCAAGGCCTCTTTCTGTGATATGAAATTAAAACCAGATACTATGATTGCTCACCTGATTTTTGGTTCTTGTGACGGCAATATTCTGTGTGCAGATAATTGTTAAACTTTGGTGTTCCAACAGAGAACTAACTATGTAGGCAGTTTGCTCTGCCCCATTATAGTTGTCTTTTTGATAAAATGATTTATTTTCCTTTGGACAGATACCCAGTAATGAGATTGCTAGTTTGAACGGTAGTGTCATTTTTAGTTCAGAAATGTATTTTTTAAAAGTCACAGATAGATTCAACAAAACTGATGACTAGATTTTAAGGAAAAGCATCTGTAGTACCTTGAATTCTGACCCTGCTCTAACAGTGCTGGGGAGTCCACCTTCTCCAACATGGGGGGCTCCCATCATCTCCCACCCAGTATTAGCGTAAGTAGCTCTGTAGTGAGAAGGGAGACTACATCTCTTAATCAAAATCAGAGTACTTTCTCTGTGGATTAAACTAATCAAAAGGCTACACTATTTATTCTCAAGAAAGTAGAACTTAATTGATTTGTGTTAAAGTGTTGAAAAACTTTTCACGTGTTGGCCATTTATTTCCTTTGTGTATGTATGTGTAGGCCATTTGTATATCTTCTCTAGTAAAGTGTCTAATTAAGTCTGTACCCATTTTATTAAAGGGTTGTTCACATTTTAAAACTGATTTATAGGAGTTCCTTACTTATGCTAAATTAACATTAATATATTCATGTTATTACTAGCATTAACAAACTAGTATTTAATATAAACAAAATTAATATTCTAAATTATAATTTGGCAAACTATGGCTCCAAGCTAATGTGACCTGCAATCTTTTCTTAAAATGAAATTTCATTAAAACATAGTCATGCTCATCAATTTTTACATTGTCTGTGGTTGATTGGTCTTGTAAATTAAGTGTTGAGTAGTTACAACAGAGATTGTATGGTCCACAAATCTTGAAATGCATACAATCTGAATCTTTATAGAAATAGTTTTCTGTTCCTTGTTCTAGTTTAGCATCGTAACAAAATAGTATCTTACAGTCTATAAATATGCTATATCTTTTCATTTAGTAAATTTTTCTGTTAGAGGTTTTTGATAGTTTTTATTGTAGAGATATTGCCTATCTTTTATTAAATGTGTTACTATTTTATGTTTTATTGATGCTATTTTAAATGGCAGTGCTTTTAAAATTTCATTTTTCTATTGTTTGCTGCTAATGTCTAGAAATACAATTGCTTTTTTGTATGTTGACCTTGCATTCTAAGACCTTACTAAATTTATTTACTAGTTCTACTAGTTGTTTGTAGATTCCATTGCATTTTCTACATGAAAAATGGTGTTTATGAATAAAGACAGTTTTACTTTTTCCTTTTTTAATCTTTAGGCTTCTTGTGATTTACTCCTTGCCTTATTTCACTACCTAGGACCTCCAGTACAGTTGCTTAGAAGTTATGAATGTAAACATACTTGTCGTGCTTCTGATTTTCAAGTGAAAAGCTTTTCATATTTTCCCAGTAAGTGTAATGTAAGGGTAGTGTTTCTTTGATGAGAATTTGTTCTTTTAAAGTAATGATTGTGTGATTTTGTTCTTTAATGTAGTAAATTATATTGAATTATTTTCAAATCTTAGATGAACCTTGCATTCTTTAGGTGAATACTACTTGGTCATGTTGTAATAAAACACACTGGATTTGATTTGCTAACTTGTCCATGTTTTTTAATGCCATTGGTCTGTAATTATTTTTTAAAATAATATCAGGCTTGATAGAAGGATTATGCTGACCTCATAAAACAAATTGTGAGATGTTTCTTTTGTATTCTTCTAAAGAATTTGTGTAAGATCCATATTATTTCTTCTTCATAAATGTGTGATAGAATTTACCAGTGATGCTATGTGGGCATGAAGTTTTCTTTGTGGGAAAGCTTTAATTATGACTTCCATTGTTTTAAATTTAATTTTAATTTTTAATTTTTTATTTTTGAGATGGAGTCTCACTCTCTCACTCAGGCTGGAGTGCAGTGGCGCAATCTCAGCTCACTGCAACCTCTGTCTCCTGTGTTCAAGGGATTCTCCTGCCTCATCCTCCTGAGTAGCTGGTACTACAGACACACACCACCATGCCTGGCTAGTTTTTATGTTTTTAATAGAGACGAGATTTCATGATGTTGGCCAGGGTGGTCTCGCTTTCCTGACCTCGTGATCCACCCACTTCAGCCTCCCAAAGTGCTGGGATTACAGGTGTGAGCCACTGGGCCCGGCTGACTTCCATTATTTACTATATATAAGGTTAATCATGGCCTGGCGCGGTGGCTTATGCCTGTAATCCCAGTACTTTGGGAGTCCCAGGCGGGTGGATCACAAGGTCAGGAGATTGAGACCATCCTGGCTAACATGGTGAAACCCCATCTCCACTAAAAATACAAGAAATTAGCTGGGTGTGGTGGCGGGTGCCTGTAGTCCCGGCTACTTGGGAGGCTGAGGCAGAGGCTGAGGCAGGAGAATGGCATGAACCTGGGAGGCGGAGCTTTCAGTGTGCTGAGATCTGGCCACTGCACTCCAGCCTGGGCGACAGAGTGAGATTCCGTCAAAAAAAAAAAAGTTAATCATATTTTCTATTTCTCTACATATCAGTTTTGATAAGTTGTAATTGGCAAGAAATTTATCTATTTCATCTAAGTTGTTGAATTTATTGGCCTTATGTTGTTAAAGAGATTTCCTTGTTATCATTTTGGTCTGTGTTATCTGTGATATTATTCTCTACTTTATTCTTATGCCAGTAATCTGTAATTTTTCTTGATCTTTTTTTCTTCATCAGTCTTATTAGGGTGTTGCCATTTTTATCAACGTTTTCAAAAAGAACCCAACTTTTAACATGTTAGTTTTTCCTATTCTTTGTTCATTTCCATTTCGTTTATTACTGCTCTTCTCTCATTATGTCCTCCTTTTTACTTACTTTGGTCATAATTTCCTTTCTTTGCCTAATTTCTGAAAAAGGAAATCTGTTTCTCTTTCCCTGAAATATACAAAGGATATTATAACATTAATTCCTTACTATTTCAGAAATATGCTAAGACTTTATTAAGAACTATCCTTATCAGGGCTGGAGCTAGTCAGAATGAATATTTAACTAAAGTTTGTTAATAGTTCATGTGAGTCTTATGTTGAGGCTCTTTATTTTTATCTCACTCAAGAATTAGAACAACATAGTGAGCACACCTAGCACCCAGACCTTGGCTTCTAATAACATTCTCAATTAAAGGAATCAGGGATTCTTGGAGAAATAGGTGACTGGATTGGGACAGGAATTATACAGGCTGAGTCATCTTGTAGCATAAGAAAGTAAGGAAGTGCTTTGGAAAAGCTCACTTTGATGGGGGATGTATCAAAGAGCACAGGATTCAAGAGTTTTCACTCACCAAATTGAAACAATTTGAGCAACAACATAAATAAGGTAGAATTGGGTATGAACCCCACATATAATATAAATATCCACAAATCCTTAGTCATATAAGTAAATAATAAGATTAATCAATAAATGGGAAGAGAAGAGACAAATCTCAGACAAAAAAAAAAAAAAAGAATTTAAATTAATTTATGCCTCACCCTCAAGGAGGTAGTGCAAAACTCTTCACTCTTTAAGTGTGAGCTATGCATTGTGACTTTCTTCCTCAGAATAAAGTATTGATAGAGGGGGAGATTTGCCTTTATAGTGTAGAGCCCTGGCAAGCACTTCCTCAGCTAGGTGATTAAGGTCAACATGAACTTTGAAAATCATACTGATATCTACCCGTGGCATGATGGAATGAAAATGGTACTTTACCTCTGTGATCTTCCTTCAGAAACTCATAACCCTAGTCTAATCATGAGAAAAATATCAAACAAATCCCAGTGGAAGAACATTCTTCAAAATAGCTGACGATTGTTCTCAAAACTGTCAAGGTCATCAAAAACAGGGGAAGTGTAAGGATTTACCACAGCAAGAGGAGCCTAAGGACATATGACAAATATGCTAGACTGGATGGGGTCCTGGAACAGAAAAAGGGTGTGAGGTAAAAACTAAGAAAATCTGAATAAAGTATGGACATCAGTAAATAACAATGAATCAATACTGGCTCATTAATTGTAACAAATGTATCATACTAATCTAAGAAACAAATAATAGGAAAATCTGGGTACCGGGAATACGTAAATTCTGTGCTATCATCACAATTTTTCACAGAATCTAAAACTGTTAAAAACATTTATTTAAAAAAACATACAGAGAGATCTTTTCCTATATTTCATAGGAGAAAACACAGCTTCGGAGAGCTTAGGTAACTTGCCCAAAGTCAGATAATCATACAGTAAGTGGCAAATTGGGAGTTTGAGCTATGTCTTTGGACTCAATGGCTCGTTTCAACACCTCACATTATGTCTTTTATGTGCCACCATCCATTTTAGTGCCATCTACCCACTGTCAGAATTTCTCTTCCTTCTCACTCATCAGGTTTTCACTGCATGCATCTCACTCGCTTCTAGGCAAGAATATCAGCGCAAGCAGTTGATTTGGGAAGTGATTCCAGGAAGCACAAATGAGAAAGAGAGACAGGGAAATAAAAAAATGCCAATAAATTGCATGTAATAAACTGATGATGCTTTAGGCAACTGGAGCTTAATCCTATTTGGGATCCTCTGAGACACCATATGGATCATGTCTCACAGTTATCTCTTTGGGGACAGGGAGGCTTCCACTTACCCTCTGACTCCCATCTTCCAATGGCTGACGTTTGCTCTGGAGGGATTAACACTCATGCCTACCTAGTTCTGGAGACATCCTCATTCATAAAAGAAGAAAGATTCAGGCTCTTAAAAGAGGTTGCTGTCAGCTTACTAGAAACTGAAGTAGCTAGAGAATAATTCAGACGGAATGAATGTGGGGTGGGGTCTGTAACACCATACAGAGGAATTTGGCATGTGTGACTTTTTACAGACATAGCTACATTTTAAATGTATGCAAAGGATAATTTTTAATGCAAAGTTATGAATAACCAATTTCAAGTTCAAGACAATGTAGAGCAAGTATTGGTAAACTGTGGATGGTGAACAAAATCATGCCTACTGTCTGTTTGAGTAAAGTTTTATTGTGATACTAATAAAGTTTAACTGTAACATTTTTATGGCAGCAGAGGTGGCCTGTCTAGAGTGGCCCCTGTGAAGATGAACTTCTCTCAAGGAGAAGGAACAGGAAAAAGTCCCACCCCCTTCTACGTTGGTGGGGCTGGAACCCCAGCCTCCCTGACACAGCTACAGCCACCCAGCCATGGCTGCAGACCCAGGCATCCCTGTCCTCTTGGGGGCCCTGGAAGCCTCTTGCCCCTGCAGGCTCAGAAATGCCTGCTCCCGCTGCCTGGCCTCTCCCTGCTCCCAGCACCCACGTAGATTTCGGAGCAAAAGTGAAGTTGAGCCCGGGTGTTATCATAACCTGACTAGATGTGCACACACTCAGGGTGTTGCTGACACACCAGCCCCCTGCTGCCTTGGCCCCCTCCAGACTTTGGGTGCTGGCGAGCATAGGAGGGAGACCGAGTCAGGAGCTGAGGGTGGCTCAACACAGGACTTCAAGTGCCCCTTGGCATGAACAGCCTGAGCACCATGGACAGCAAGTTAATGGTGGCAAAAGGCAGACAGGCTTCTAGGCAGAAGGAGATGGGTCCCTGGTGAAGCCCCACCTTCAAGCCAGGGATGGCTTGAAGCCTGGGGGCTGGGCTGGGGCTGTCTGCGGAGCAAACTGGAGTGAGAACTTATGGTGCTTTTTCTAGGCCTGCCCATCACTGCCCATGGATCAATCAGCATGTACTTCCTCCCCTCTGAAGCCCATAAAACCCCAGACTCAGCCAGACTTGGGCCGGGGATAGGATGACCTGCAGGTAGATAGGAGCTACCCACTTTGGGTTTCCTAGGAGCTGTACTGTCACTAAATAAACTCCTTGCCTTGCTCACCCTCCAATTTTCTGCATATGTCATTCTTCTTGGATGCAGGACAAGAACTCTGGACTTGCCAAATGGTGGGACTAAAAGAGCTGTAACACACACAGGGCTGAAACATGCATACCCCCACCACTTACCACATTGCAGATGACAAGAAGGAGAGAAAATACAAGGAGAGAAGAGCTGTGGCCCTTCAGGGAGACCAGACCTAGGAGCTCCTTGAGCCAAGGCTATGACACTCTCTTTGGGACTCTGCAGTTACTGGCATCTCCAAGCTTCCAGGCGCCACCACATTCCCTGGTGCCCACAGTGGAAGCCACTTGCAATGCACCTTGTCTAGCGCAGCCTTGCAGGGAAGCAGCACCTGTTCCGGCTTCTGGAACTGCCTGACGTGCCACAACCACCATCCCTGGCTGTACACAGTGTCTGGACCCCACACTCACTCACTCACTCATGCACACCTCACTGCTTTGTGCCTGGCTTGCCCTTGGCAGGCATGGGATCTGGGCCAGAAGCATGAGCTGAGCTGAGTACAGCCTGCCAGGTCGAGTGGGCAGAACAAGCCCGGTAGGTCCAAGCAAAACTCAGACAAAGGCATCACTGGCCACAGAGGTTTCCAGCTAGAGAAGTGACACCAGAAGGATCTTGTGGCATTTTGGGGGGCTCATCCGGGATCTGTGGAAGGGTGAGTAAAAGTGGATTTGCTGCTTTCTGTCCTTTTTTCAGAGCCCCTAAACTCCACAATAGCCAAAATGAAAGAAAACTGCCACACCTCTATCAGCCTGTTAAAAGCAACTCATGTGGCTGCTGGACTTAAGACACAGAGGACAGGCTTGCTGAAGAGGACACTGTCAATCCCCCATCAACCTTGGGTGTTGGGAATGTTGGCTTTGTTCCAATCCAGTTTTCCTTCACAAAGGTCTAGTTGTCATGTGGGATCAGAAAAGGTCCTGGGGCAACTGATGGTATATGACTGAGGTTACGCCTTGGTGTTATCCAAAGGCCCCTGGACTAACTCCAGTTCCCAACTGCCCATTAGGGTGTCAGCACTAGAACCTCCAGTCTTCCCTTCTCCCCTCCCCTCCCCCTCCCCCTCCCTTCCTCTCTCTCTCTGTCTCTCCCACTCCCTCCCTCCCTTCCTTCCTTGGCTCCTAGATCATCTTTATATGCAATGTTAAGGGTGTTCTTGCAAACCACAGAGATAATATTACTGGTAGAATGAGTATTTGGCTTGGTCATCAGGGGTGTAAACTGGAACAATTTAGTGTCTGTCTATTCTTAGAATCAATAACAATTGAGACTTCTCTTTCCCATGTTGAAAGAGAGGCCTCTTGCATAGGGCAAGAGGCTTTTCCTCCAAGCACCTTCCCCTCCCCTGTATTTAAGCTGTTTCTTTTCTCTTTCCTCCACCATATTGAGTCAATAAAGACCTGCAAATACAGGGAGATTTTCTACTAGTTTTTTCCTCTTGGGAGGCATCTTGTTAGGTGAGGTCCCTAATTCCTGGGACTCCCTTTCTCTCCCTTATTTGAGGAGGACCTGGTCCCACAGCTTCACCTTCTTATGATAGGGAAGCAACAGAAGAGCAGCCTCACCAGTTGCTGGCTGCAATTTAACAAGGGCCATCTGGGCCCAATTTAATGGGTCCCTACACTCTCCCAAGGTACCTTTTTTTCCCAAGCTTCAGTTTGAGGCCCTAGAAAGGAAAACTAGGTTTGAGAGATCCAGAGGCAGAAGACAGGGGAAGTCTAGGGGCACAGCACAGGTGAGCATGACTAATTCCTTCCGATTAGGCCCTTCTGCTTCATGGATGGAAGTTATGCTCACATTCATGGCATAGATAAGTTCTAGGAAACTCAAAGGTTACTGACAGTCAGAGGCTTAGGCATCGAGTAGGTGAATGCTAACATTCCTGCTGACTATACCTTTCTGCTTCATGGGCGAAGGTTGCACTTGCACCCATGGTCAGCACATGCAAAAGTCACCAGGACTCAGAGATATAAGGTCAGGAGAAAGAAGGGGATGCCTGTTTTTCTCTTCATCATGTACCCCCGGTATTTGCTGGAAAGAAAAACAAACAAAGGAGTGACTTTTCCCTCCTTCCATATGGGTAACCAACCATCTTCAGCCAGCACTCCTCT
The DNA here is from genome assembly GCF_008728515.1 of Papio anubis. NCBI lineage: Eukaryota > Metazoa > Chordata > Mammalia > Primates > Cercopithecidae > Papio > Papio anubis. The sequence goes on from NC_044994.1 coordinate 8,290,277, forward strand.
GTAATGCATCCTGAATCACTGGGACCCCTTTGACTCTCAGACTCTGGAGAGAGAAAAAGCACCTTTTTCCTCCTCTGTCTTCTCTTCCAAATGGGCAACCAGTCATCTTCAGCCTGGACTCCTGTTGAGTGAATCCTGAACCACTGGGACTGCTTTGACCTTCAGACTCTGGAGAGAGGGAAAAATGCATTTTCTTCTCCTCTGTCCTCTCCTCTATATGGGTAACAAATCATCTTCAGCCTACACTCTTCTAGAGTGTATCCTGAATCACTGTGGCTCCTTTGACTGTCAGTCTCTGGAGAAAAAATATCTCATATACTTTTGTCCGAAGGCGTGACTGAATTATGTTCTGCAGGAAGGAGAAGCATGGCCTCAGGAAGGAAGCATTAATTTCAGTACCATCCTGCAGCTGGACCTTTTCGGTAGACATAAGGGCAAATGGTCCCAGCTCCCATATGTGCAGGCTGTCTTTCCCTTGCAGGAGTGTAAATTGCCAAGACTGTCAGATTGATTCAGTCCTCCTAGCAGCCATCTCAGGAGAGGTTGCAAGGTGCAGTCCCAGGGAACTTGGGAAGCAAACCCCAGAAGTATCTCCTGTGGGGGAATCAACTCCCTCCACTCCTCCTTATGCAGGTTGTCTCTCAAGCTTGCCCCATCCTAGAAATCCTCATTTTAGGCAGGTCCCAATCTCATTCCTGCCCCTACAACAGAGGCCTGGTGAATATGGCCCCATTAAGGTCGAGTCCCCTTTTCTCTACAGGACTTAAAGCAAATTAAGGGGGATCTTGGCAAGTTTCCAGATGACCCTGATAAGTATATAGATGCTTTCCAGAATTTAATCCAAGTATTTGAACGCTCCTGGAAGAATGTTATGTTACTTTTGAATCAGATCCTCACTACCACTGTAAAGCAGACTGCTGTACAAGTGGCAGAGAATTTTGGAGATGAACTCTGGGTGTCATTTAATGCCACAGAAGGGGATGAGCTTTATCCAATTGGAAGAATAGCAGTAACATTGGAGAACCCTAAATGGGACCCCAATGAAGAAATCGGAGAATGGAAGAGGAAGCACTTTCAGGTGTGTGTACCGGAGGGCTTAGGGAGAACTAGGACTAAGCCAGTCAATTACTCCAAGCTATCCATGATAGACCATGCATTAGAGGAGAATCCCACTGCCTTCCTGGAAAGGCTAAGAGAGGCTTTGGTAAAGCACCCCTCTCTATCTCCTGATTCAGTCAAAAGAAAACGAATTCTAAAGGATAAATTTATTACTCACGCAGCCCCTGATATCAGGAGGAAGCTGCAGAGATAGGCCATTTGACCAGATAGTGCTTTAGAGAACCTCCTGAAAGTGCCCCCCTTGGTATTTTGCAATAGAGATCAGAAGGAGGCCCAAGGCAGGAAAATGGGACACAAGAAAAAGGCAGAGGCTCTAACAGCCACTTTACATGCTCACAAACCCCAGAGTCCCTGGATATGCTTGATAACTGCTACAAATGTGGTAAGCCAGGGCAGTTTAGGAGGACTGTCTGGACAACAGGAGGAAACCACCTTGACCCTGTCCAGTTTGCAGTGGGGATCACTGGAGGGCGGACTGTCTCTGGAGACACAGGACACCTGGCCCAGCCCAAATGATCCAGCAGGATTAATGGGTCCTGAGGCCCCTCTCCCCAGCTCCAGTGGTTTAGACGCTGAAGAGAGGAAGGTGGACCTCCTCCTGGACACTGGAGTGAGCCTTTCATTTCTCCTCTCCAATTCAGCCCCCTGCCTTCTCTCTCAGCACAACTGTGGGGGACATGTCAGGAAAACTTTTAACCCAGTATTGTTTCTAACCCCTTAGTTGTAGTTGAGAAGACTTCTTCCTTACTGTTCTCATCTTTATTCTGTTCCTCATTATAAGGCATCTTTGTCAAGGACTCCTTAATCCTGAACTCCCAGGGGATTATCTACACCCCTAAACAACAATTTCTCTATTAAAGTTTAACTTCCCCCATACAAGATTAAATTTTTTCCACCGGGGTGAATCTGCTCTAGCCACAACATTGTTATCAGAATAGTCTGTTTTTTTCCTTTTAGCTCCTTTTTGTATAATACTCATATTTGGTAGATGTATACTTAGCCTCCTTCTAAAATTTGTTTATTCTCAAGAGGCCATCAAACTCCAAGCGTTATTCAATTAGATGCTCAGACAATGACTCCGTTTTTTACTAAGGACCCTTAGATAGGCCTCTGAGAGAGATCTGACTCCCATATTCACCAAAACAATGGCCCCTCTCAGCATGAAGCAGTTAAGAGCAGTTATTGTCCCTATCCTAACAGCAGTTAGTTGTACCTCTTCAAGGGGGGATTGATGGCAGCGGCAGCCCATCTGGAGTGGCCACTACAAAGATGCCAGCTGCAGTGGGGGAGACTTGGCTAAGGCTGTGCACTCTGTGGAGCCAGCAGGAGCTGGAAACAGACAGAAGTCCCGCCCCCTTCCAAGTTGGTGAGGCGGGAGCCCCACCATCCTGGATGCAGCTGCAGCTGCCTAGTGTCAGCTGTGGATTCAGGCATCCCCACACTCTCGGTAACCTAGGAAGCCCCCCTGACCCTGCAGGCTTGGAAGTACCTGCTCCTGTTGCCTGGCCTCTCTCTGCTGCCAGTGTCTGCTCTGATTTTGGAGCCAAGTTGAGACTGAGCCGGGCACTGTCATGACCTGGCATGCACTCAGGGTGGTGCTGACATACCAGCCCCCTGCGGCCTTGGCCCCCTCCAAACTTTGGGCACTAACAAGAATAGAAGAGAGGCCAAGTGGGGGGCTGAGAGTGACCTGGTGCAGGCCTGCAGGTGACCCTACGCTTGAACAACCTCAGCACCGTGGATGGCAGGTTGATGGTGGCACGAGGCAGACAGATTCTTTGGTGGAAAGAAAGTGGGTCCCCAGTGAAGCCCCACCTTCAAGCCAGGGGCAGCCTGATGACTAGGGGCCAGGGTGCCTGTTCCACAGACCAGAGTGAGAACTTATGGTGCTTTTTCCAGACCCACCCATGGTCACCCATGGACCAATCGTCATGAACTTTCTCCCCTCTGAATCCCATAAAAAACCCGGACTCAGCCAGACTTTGACAGATGATGGGATGAACTGAGTGCAGATAGGAGCTACACAGTTTGGATCTCCTCTTTGCTCAGGGCTGCAGAGACAATGAAAAGACCTCCCTGTGGAAAGGAGCTACCCACTCCAGGTTTCCTGAGACCTGTACTGTCACTCAATAAAACCTCTCTTCACCTTGCTAATCCTCCAGTTGTCCGCCTACCTCTTTCTTCCTGGACACAAGACAAGAACTTGGGACTTGCTGAATGGTGGGACTAAAAGAGCTGTAACACAGATAGTGCTGAACCCCCCACCCCCAACTCACTACGTTGTGGGTGACAAGAAAGAGAAAAGAGAGAAAAGGAGTGAAGAGCTGCAGCCCTTCAGGGAGCCCAGACCTAGGAGCTCCCCACGCCAGGGCTGTGACACCCTTTTTGGGACTCTGCAGTTCCTGGCATCTCCAAGCTTCCAGGCACCACTGCATTCCCCAGTGCCTGCAGTGGAAACTGCTGGCAGTATGCCTGGCCCAGCCATAGCCTCACAGGAAACTGGTGCCCATGCCAGCACCTGGAGCTGCCCACCCCACCACAGCCAGTGTGCCCGGTTGTACACAGTGGCCAGACCTTGCACTCGTTCACTCATGCACCCCCCCCACTCTGTGCCTGGCTCGTCCTTGGCAAGCATGGGATCTGGGCCAGTAGTGCGAGCCGAGCACAGCCTGCCAGGTCAAGTGAGCAGAACAAGCCTAGCAGGCCCAAGCAAAACTTGGGCAAAAGTGCCACTAGCCACAGAGGTTTCTGGCTGGCAAAGTGACATCCCAAGGATCCATGACAATTTGTTTTCATATTGTCTATGACCATTTTGGCACTTTACTGGCAAAGGTGAACAGTTGTGACAGAGCCTATAAGGTCCACAAAGTCTAAAATATTTTACCATGTGGCCCTTAACGTTTGCTGACCTCTGATGTAGAGCCTAAATAGGAAAACTTTTATACAGGGAAGCTCTCTCTGCTGCACCAAATTCTCTATTGCAGGTGACAACTACTTGTACTTTTGTGAGATAATTGCTGGTCTGTGGGATTATTTAAGCTCTTTGAGAACTGGTACTGTCTATTATATAGTTGGTGCAAAGTTCTCTACACCCAGTTTGAGCAGCTTCTTGGAAATAATCATAGATTAAAGGTCTCTTGAGGCCCTTTCATGTTTAAGCCTAGCTTTGGAAAAATGTAAAGTTCTGGCCAAGAAATGACAGCACAATTTTGGAAGATTACTTATGAATCTATATATATTTCTTCATATTAGGCAGATGATAAACTCTATAGAAGGGAATATGTATTCTTTATCCAGTTTGGAGCATCCTGTGAGAGTTAAATAATTTGTTTTGATTATAAGGAGATTTCAAGAAAACTCATTATAGATAATAGATCACAATGATGAGCAATTTCTACCTGTGTCACCACAAAGAGAAAATTTCTAATACTTTACTACCAGTTCTCATTATGTTCAATTTACTGTAGAGGCCAAAGAGCTTTGCAAATACGTAAGAACATTCTTTAGCAGGATGATACATTTATAGCAATGCTGAGTTATTGAGGCACTCCTACGCCATCGGCTAAATTCAGCCCAGTCCAATTGATGCACAGTAGATATATTAAACCCACATTTTTCAAATTGGGAAACACTTTGCTACCTAAATTGTCAAAGCAAAAACAAAGTTCATACAGCAGCTGCATTTGGCAAGAAAAACTAATGGCAACTCTTCAGTGAAAAATTTCTGACTCTTTAGAAGGACAGTAAAAAAATGCAGTCAGAGGTCAAAGATGATTAAAGGGAAAAAGTAATTCACCAATGTTGCATGTTCATGTAAAGCAATTTCATAAAATTTAAAAGTTTGAAAATTTTGATTGAGCCATCAACATATACAGAGAATGGAATCCCAAAGTTAAGTGTCAAACCAAGATGGAAACACTCAAAAGAGTATTCTAGAATGTATTCCATCACTCTTTGGCATTTCACCTGTAGAAAGGCCATAAAAAAGTAGGTTTCTTAAATGTAGGCAGAGAATTTAGTGAGGAATACAAGAGAAAGGTATTGATTCATGGAGACAGAAAGTAGAATGGTGGTTAGCAGGTGTAGGGGCAGGGGGTAATGAAAGTTATTATTTAACATATACACAATTTCTGTTTTGGATGAAGAAAAAGTTCCAGAAATGGATAGTAGTGATGGTTGCATAGCATTGTGAATGTGATTAATGCCACTGAATTTTACGCTTAAAATGGTTAAAATAGCAAATTTTATGTTATATATATTTTGCCAACATATTTAAAGAGAGAAATCTATTGTTGTACTTACTGTGAGTTTCCTCTCTCTAACGGGAAGAAGTGGGGATGTGTTTTCTGCACTTCAAGCACAATGAGAGGCTATTCAAAGGAACCATTTGGAAGCTTGATATTTATTCCCCGTGCTACTCTGTCCCCACATATTGGGGCATTTGAGGACACGATCCCTAACTTATGCCTAAGAAAAGAAAAGTCTTTAGAAATAAGAAGGGGGCTTGCAGGAGAATAAATACTGTCAACTACAGTAGGTATATGCATGCATAAATTGTACTCATAATACAAAGCAAATGCAACTCTTGTACACTAGTGGTGGAAGTGTACATTCGCAGCCATGTTGGAAAACCACTTGGCATATGCATACACAATCACCCAGGAATTCCACTCTTAGGTATAAATCTAACAATACTAAGTTTGTATAGACACCAAAGGACATATAGAAGAATGTTCCATAGCAGCTCTGTTCACATCAACTCTTAAGTGGAGTCAAAAAGAAAAAATCCAATTTATAGTAGAATAAGTAAATGAATTTTGGTATATTTACACAGTCACATATAACAGTGAGATCAATTAACTATTGCCGTACACAACACCACAGATGAATTTCTCCCCCTCAATATGTTGGTGTACGGAAATTCTAGTGATGTTTGCACATTGGTTTTGTATCTGGAGACTTTGCTGAAGTTGCATATTAGCTTAAGAAGCTGTTGGGCTGAGATGATGGAGTTTTCTAGATATAGAATCATGACATTTGCAAACAAAAAGAGTTTGACTTCCTATTTGAATATGCTTTATTTCTTTATCTTGCCTGATTTCCCTTGCCTGAAGTTCCAACACTATGTTGAATAGGACTGGTGAGAGAGGGCATCCTTGTCTTGTGCCAGTTTTCAAGGGGAGTGCTTCCAGCTTTTGCGCATTCAGTATGATACTGGCTATGGGTTTGTCATATATGATTCTTATTATTTTGAGTTATGTTCGCTCAATACCTAGTTTATTGAGAGTTTTTAATATAAAGGGATGTTAAATTGTATCAAAGACCTTTCCTGTGTCTATTGAGATAATCATGTGGTTTTTGTCTTTAGTTCTGTTTATGTGATGAAATCACATTTACTTATTTGTGCATGTTGAACAAACCTTATATCCTGGTGATGAAGCCAGCTTGATCATGGTGGATAAGATTTTTGATGTGCTACTGAATTCAGTTTGCCAGTATTTCATTGAGAATTTTTACATCAATGTTAATCAGGGATACTGGCCTAGAGTTTTGTTTTTGCTGTTGTTGTTGTTGTTGTTGTTGGTGGTGGTGGTGGTGGTGGTGTATCTCTGCCAGGTCTGGGTATCAGGATGATTTTGGCCTCATAAAATGAGTTAGGGAAGAGTCCCTCCTTTTCAATTGTTTGAAATAGTTTCAGTAGAAATGGTATTAGCTCTTCTTTGTACCTCTGTAGAATTCAGCTGTAAATACGTCTGCTTCTTGGTTTTCTTTTGGTTGATAGGCTATTTATACTGCTTCAGTTTCAGAACTTGTTATTGGTCTATTCAGGGATTCCATTTCTTCCTGTTTTGTCTTGGGAGAGTGTATGCATCCAGAAATTCATCCACTTATTCTAGATTATCTTGTTTATGTGCATACAGGTGTTTATAGTATTCTCTGATGGCTGTTTGTATTTCTGTGGGGTCATTGGTGATACCCCTTTATCATTTCTAATTGTGTTTATTTGATTCTTCTCTTTCTTCTTGATTAGTCTAGCTATCAGTCTATCTATTTTTTTCTTCAAAAGACTAGCTCCTGGATTCATTGATTTTTTTAATGGCATTTCATGTCTCTGTCTCCTTCAGTTCTGCTCAGATTTTGGTTATTTCTTGTCTTCTGCTAGATTTGGGGGTGTTTTTGCTCTTGATTCTCTAGTTCTTTTAGTTGTGATGTTAGGTTGTTGATTTGAGATCTTTCTAGCTTTTTGATATGGTCATTTAGTGCTATAAATTTCCCTCTTAACATTGCTTTAGCTGCGTCCTAGAAGTTCTGGTGTGTTGTCTCTTTGTTCTCATCAGTTTCAAAGAACTTCTTGATTTCTGCCTTAATTTCATTATTTACTCAGGAGTCATTCAGGAGCAGGCTGTTCAAATTTCTGTGTAGTTGTGTGGTTTTGAGTGAATTTCTTAATATTAAGTTCTAATTTGGTTGTGCTGTGGTCTGAGAGGCTTGTTTTTTAGTGATTTCAGTTCTTTTGCATTTGCTGAGGAGTGTTTTACTTCTGATTATGTGATCAATTTTAGAGTAAGTGCCATGTGATGATGAGAAGAATGTATATTCTATTGTTTTTGAGTGGAGACTTCTATAGATATGTATCAGGTCCACTAGATCCAGAGCTGCATTCAGGTCCTGAATATCTTTGTTAATTTTGTCTCAATAATCTATCTAATATTGCCAGTGGGCTGTTAAAGTCTTGTGCTATTATTGTTGGCAATCTGAGTCTCTTTGCAGGTCTCTAAGAACTTGTTTTATGAATCTGTGTGCTCTTGTATTGGGTGCATGTATATTTAGGATAGTTAGCTCTTCTTGTTGAATTGAACCCTTTGCCATTATGTAGTGCACTTCTGTGTCTTATTTGATCTTTGTTGATTTAAAGTCTATTTTGTCAGAAACTAGGACTGAGCCCCTGCTTTTTTCTGTTTTTTATTTGCTTAGTAAATTTTCCTCCATCCCTTTATTCTGAGCCTGTGTGTCCTTGCACGTGAGATGGGTTTTGTGAACACCACGTATTGACAGGTCTTGAATCCAGTGTGCCACTCTTTGTCTTTTATTTATTCAATTATTTTATTTATTTATTTATTTTTATTATACTTTAAGTTCTAGGGTACATGTGCACAACGTGCAGGTTTGTTACATATGTATACATGTGCCATGTTGGTGTGCTGCACCCATTAACTCGTCATTTACATTAGGTATAACTCCTAATGCTATCCCTACCCTTTCCCCACTCCCCACAGTAGGACCCAGTGTGTGATGATCCCTTTTCTGTGTCCAAGTGATCTCATTGTTCAATTCCTACCTATGAGTGAGAACATGCGGTATTTGCTTTTCTGCTCTTGCAATAGTTTGCTGAGAATGATGGTTTCCAGCTGCATCCATGTCCCTACAAAGGACACAAACTCATCCTTTTTATGGCTGCATAGTATTCCATGGTGTGTATGTGCCACATTTTCTTAATCCAGTCTGTCACTGATGGACATTTGGGTTGATTCCAAGTCTTTGCTATTGTGAATAGTGCTGCAATAAATATACATGTGCATGTGTCTTTATAGGAGCATGACTTGCAATCCTTTGGGTATATCCCCAGTCATGGGATAGCTGGGTCAAATGGTATTTGTAGTTCTAGATCCTTGAGGAATCGCCACACTGTTTTCCACAATGGTTGAACTAGTTTACAGTCCCACCAACAGTGTAAAAGTGTTCCTATTTCTCCACATCCTTTCCAGCACCTATTGTTTCCTGATTTTTTAATGATTGCCATTCTAACTGGTGTGAGAGAGGGCATCCTTGTCTTGTGCCAGTTTTCAAGGGGAATGCTTCCATTGAAAGATTGGTGTGAGATGGTATCTCATGGTGTGAGATTGGTATCTTCCATTGGTGTGAGATTGTATCTCATTGTGGTTTTGATTTGCATTTCTCTGATGGTGAGTGATGATGAGCATTTTTTCATGTGACTGTTGGCTGCATGAATGTCTTTTTTTGAGAAATGTCTGTTCATATCCTTTGCCCACTTTTTGATGGGGTTGTTTGTTTTTTCTGTAAATTTGATTGAGTTCTTTATAGGTTCTGGATATTAGCCCTTTGTCAGATGAGTAGATTGCAAAAATTTTCTCCCATTCTGTAGGTTGCCTGTTCACTCTGATGGTAGTTTCTTTTGCTGTGCAGAAGCTCTTTAGTTTAATTAGATCCCATTTGTCAATTTTGGCCTTTGTTGCCGTTGCTTTTTGTGTTTTAGACATGAAGTCCTTGCCCATGCCTATGTCCTGAATGGCATTACTTAGGTTTTCTTCTAGGGTTTTTATGGTTTTAGGTCTAACATTTAAGTCTCTAATCCATCTTGAATTAATTTTCGTATAAGGAGTAAGGAAAGGATCCAGTTTCAGCTTTCTACTTATGGCTAGCCAATTTTCCCACCATCATTTATTAAATAGGAAATCGTTTCCCCATTTCTTGTTTTTGTCAGGTTTGTCAAAGATCAGATGGCTGTAGATGTGTAGTATTATTTCTGAGGGCTCTGTTCGGCTCCATTGGTCTATATCTCTGTTTTGGTACCAGTACCATGCTGTTTTGGTTACTGTAGCTTTGTAGTATAGTTTGAAGTCAGGTAACGTGATGCCTCCAGATTTGTTCTTTTGGCTTAGGACTGTCTTAGCAATGTGGGGTCTTTTTTGGTTCCATGTGAACTTTAAAGCAGTTTTTTCCAATTCTGTGAAGAAAGTAATTGATAGCTTAATGGGGATGGCATTGAATCTATAAATTACCTTGGGCAGTATGGCCATTTTCACAATATTGATTCTTCCTGTCCATGAGTATGGTATGTTCTTCCATTTGTTTGTGTCCTCTTTTATTTCACTGAGCAGTAGTTTGTAGTTGTCCTTGTAGAGGTCCTTCACATCCCTTGTAAGTTGGATTCCTAGGTATTTTATTCTCTTTGAAGCTATTGTGAATGGGAGTTCATTCATGATTTGGCTCTCTGTTTGTCTGTTACTGGTGTATAAGAATGCTTGTGATTTTTGCATATTGATTTTGTATCCTGAGACTTTGCTGAAGTTTCTTATCAGCTTAAGGAGATTTTGGGCTGAGACAATGGGGTTTTCTAAATATACAATCATGTCATCTGCAAACAGGGACAATTTGACTTCTTCTTTTCCTAACTGAATACCCTTGATTTCTTTCTCTTGCCTGATTGCCGTAGCCAGAACTTCCAACACTATGTTGAATAAGAGTGGTGAGAGAGGGAATCCTTGTCTTGTGCCAGTTTTCAAAGGGAATGGTTCCAATTTTTGCCCATTCAGTATGATATTGGCTATGGGTTTGTCATAAATAGCTCTTATTATTTTGAGATATGTTCCATCAATACCAAATTTATTGAAAGTTTTTAGCATGAAGGGCTGTTGAAATTTGTCAAAGGCCTTTTCTGCATCTATTGAGATAATCATGTGGTTTTTGTCTTTGGATCTGTTTATATGCTAAATTACATTTATTGATTTGCGTATGTTGAATCAGCCTTGCATCCCAGGGATGAAGCCCACTTAATCATGGTGGATAAGCTTTTTGCTGTGCTGCTGGATTCGGTTTGCCAGTATTTTATTGAGGATTTTTGCATTGATGTTCATCAGGGATATTGGTCTAAAATTCTCTTTTTTTGTTATATCTCTGCCAGGCTTTGGTATCAGGATGATGTTGGCCTCATAAAATGAGTTAGGGAGGATTCCCTCTTTTCCTATTGATTGGAATAGTTTCAGAAGGAATGGTACCAATTCCTTCTTGTACCTCTGGTAGAATTCGGCTGTGAATCCATCTGGTCCTAGACTTTTTTTTGGTTGGTAGGCTATTAATTATTGCCTCAATTTCAGAGCCTGCTATTGGTCTATTCAGGAATTCAACTTCTTCCTGATTTAGTCTTGGAAGAGTGTAAGTGTCCAGGAAATTATCCATTTCTTCTAGATTTTCTAGTTTATTTGTGTAGAGGTGTTAATAGTATTCTCTGATGGTAGTTGTATTTCTGTGGGGTCAGTGGTGATACCCCCTTTATCATTTTTTATTGCGGCTATTTGATTTTTCTCTTTTCTTCTTTATTAGTCTTGCTAGTGGTCTATCAATTTTGTTGATCTTTTCAAAAAACCAACTCCTGGATTCATTGACTTTTTGGAGGGTTTCTTGTGTCTCTATCTCCTTCAGTTCTGCTCTGATCTTAGTTATTTTTTGCCTTCTGCTAGTTTTTGAATGTGTTTGTTCTTGTTTCTCTAGTTCTTTTAATTGTGATGTTAGGGTGTCAATTTTAGAACTTTTCTGCTTTCTTTTGTGGGCATTTAGTGCTATAAATTTCCCTCTACACATGGCTTTAAGTGTGTCCCAGAGACTCTGGTATGTTGTATCTTTGTTCTCACTGGTTTCAAAAAACATCTTTATGTCTGCCTTCCTTTCGTTATGTACCTAGTAGTCATTCAGGAGCAGGTTGTTCAGTTTCCATGTGGTTGAGCGGTTTTGATTGAGTTTCTTAGTCCTGAGTTCTAGTTTGATTGCCCTGTGGTCTGAGAGACAGTTTGTTATACATTCTGTTCTTTTACATTTGCTGAGGAGTGCTTTACTTCCAACTATGTGGTCAATTTTGGAATAAGTGCGATGTGGTGCTGAGAAGAATGTATATTCTGTTGAACTGGAGTGGAGAGTTCTGTAGATGTCTATTAGGTCCACTTGGTGCAGAGTTGAGTTCAATTCCTGGATATCCTTGTTAACTTTCTGTCTCGTTGATCTGTCTGATGTTGAGAGTGGGGTGTTAAAGTCTCCCATTATTATTGTATGGGAGTCTAAGTCTCTTTGTAAGTCTCTAAGGACTTGCTTTACGAATCTGGGTGTGCCTGTATTGGGTGCATATATATTTAGGATAGTTAGCTCTTCCTGATGAATTGATCCCTTTACCATTATGTAATGGCCTTCTTTGTCTCTTTTGATCTTTGATGGTTTAAAGTCTTTTATCAGAGACTAGGATTGCAACCCCTGCTTTTTTTGTTCTCCATTTGCTTGGTAGATCTTCCTCCATCCCTTTATTTTGAACCTATGTATGTCTCTGCGTGTGAGATGGGTCTCCTGAATACAGCAGACTGATGAGTCTTGACTCTTTATCCAGTTTGCCAGTCTGTGTCTCTTAATTGGAGCATTTAGTTCATTTACATTTAAGGTTAATATTGTTATGTGTGAACTTGATCCTGTCATTATGATATTAGCTGGTTATTTTGCTTGCTAGTTGATGCAGTTTCTTCCAAGCATCGATGGACTTTACATTTTGACATGTTTTTGCAATGACTGGTACCTGTTGTTCCTTTCCATGTTTAGTGCTTCCTTCAGGATCTCTTGTAGGGCAGGCCTGGTGGTGACAAAATCTCTAAGCATTTGCTTGTCTGTAAAGGATTTTATTTCTCCTTCACTGATGAAACTTAGTTTGGCTGGATATGAAATTCTGGGTTTAAAATTCTTTTCTTTAAGAATGTTGAATATTGGCCCCCACTCTCTTCTTGCTTGCAGAGTTTCTGCCGAGAGATCTGCTGTTAGTCTGATGGGCTTTCCTTTGCGTGTAACCCGACCTTTCTCTCTGGCTGCCCTTAACATTTTTTCCTTCATTTCAACTTTGGTGAATCTGACAATTATGTGTCTTGGAGTTGCTCTTCTCAAGGAGTATCTTTGTGGTGTTCTCTGTATTTCCTCAATTTGAATGTTGTCCTGACTTTCTAGGTTGAGGAAGTTATCCTGGATGATATCCTGCAGAGTGTTTTCCAACTTGGTTCCATTTTCCCCGTCACTTTCAGGCACACCAATCAGACATAAATTTGGTCTTTTCACATAATGCCATATTTCTTGGAGGCTTTGTTCATTTCTTTTTACTCTTTTTTCTCTACACTTCTCTTCTCGCTTCATTTCATTCATTTGATCTTCAATCACTGATACTCTTTCTTCCAGATGATCGAGTTGGTTACTGAAGCTCGTGTATTTGTCACGTAGTTCTTGTGTTATGGTTTTCATCTCTATCAGTTCTTTTAAGGTCTTCTCTGCATTGATTATTCTGGTTATCCATTCATCCTTTCTTTTTTCAAGGTTTTTAATGTCTTTATGCTGGTTACGTAGTTCCTCCTTTAGCTCTGAGAAGTTTGATTGACTGAAGCCTTCTTCTCTCAACTGGTCAAAGTCATTTTCTGTCCAGCTTTGTTCCATTGCTGGCAATGAGCTGTGTTCCTTTGGAGGGGGAGATACACTCTGATTTTTTGAATTTCCATCTTTTCTGCCCTGCTTTTTCCCCATCTTTGTGGTTTTATCTACCTTTGGTCTTTGATGATGGTGCTGTACTGATGGGGTTTTGGTGTGGGTGTCCTTTCTGTTTGTAAGTTTTCCTTCTAAGAGTCACGACCCTCAGCTGTAGGTTTGTTGGAGTTTGCTTGAGGTCCACTCCAGACCCTGTTTGCCTGGGTATCAGCAGTAGAGGCTGCAGAAGATAGACTATTGCTGAACACTGATTGTTGCTGTCAGATTGTTGCTCTGGAAGCTTCGTCTTAGGGGTGTACCCCGAGGTGTGAGGTGTCAGTCTGCACCTCAGTTGAAAATGCAGAAATCACCCATCTTCTGTGTTGTCATGCTGGGAGCTGGAGGCTGGAGCTGTTCCTATTTGGCCATCTTGGGTGCACCCCCCCTCAGATTAAGATCTCATTTATTTATTTATCCATAAGTTATTGGGGTACAGGTGGTGTTTAGTTACATAAGTAGGTTCTTTGTGGTGATTTGTGAGATTTTGGTGCATCCATCACCCGAGCAGTATACACTGCACCCTATTTGTAGTCTTTTATCCCTTACCCCCTCTCACTCTTCCCCACAAGTCCCCAAAGTCCAGTGTACAATTCTTATGCCTTTGCATCCTCATAGTTTAGTTCCCACAGATTAGTGAGAACATACAATGTTTGGTTTTCCATTCCTTAGTTACTTAACTTAGAATAATAGTCTCCAATCTCATCCAGATTACTGTGAATGCCATTAGTCCTTCCATTCTGTTTTCTTCAATTGGGGCATTTATGCCATTTACATTTAATGTAATATTGTTATGTGTGAGTTTGATCCTTTCATCATGATGCTAGCTGCTTATTTTTCAGACTTGTTTGTATGCTTGCTTCATAATGTCACTGGTCTGTGTACTTCAATGTGTTTTTGTAGTGGTTGGTAACAGTTTTTTCTTTCCATATTTGGTGCATCCTTTGGGAGCTCTTGCAAAGCAGGCCTGGTGGTGACAAATTCCCTCATCATTTGCTTATCTAAAAAGGATTTTATTTCTCATTTGCTTGTAAAGCTTTGTTTCGCTGGATATGAAAGTCTGGGTTGAAAATTCTTTTAAGAATGTTCAATATTGGACCTCAACCTCTTCTGGCTTCTAGGGTTTCTGGTGAGAGGTCCACTGTTAGTCTGATGGGCTTCCCTTTTTAGGTGACCTTGCCTTTCTCTATGGCTGCCTTTTACTCTTTTTTTTTTTTTTTTCATTTCGACCTTGGATAATCTGATGATTATGTTTCTTGGGGTTTATCTTCTCATGCAGTATCTTACTGGGGTTCTTTAGGTTTCCTGAATTTGAATGTCTTGCTAGGTTAGGGAAGTTCTCCTGGATGATATCCAGAGGTGTTTCCTACTTGGTTCTATTCTCCCCATCTCTTTCAGGTACCCCAATCAGTGGTAGGCTTGGTCTTTTTACATAATCCCATCTTTCTCAGAGGTTTTTTTTTTTCATTCCTTTTTATTCTTTTCTCTCTATTCTTGTCTGCCTGTCTTGTTGCAGAAAGATAGTCTTCAAGCTCTGATATTCTTTCCTCTGCTTGGTCTATTCTGCTGTTGATACTTGTGATTGCATTTTTTGTGCTTTATGGACTCGTATACCTTTAAATTTTGAGATTGCTGACCTCTCAATGGAGTTTTTTTGGAGTCTTTTTTGTTGATGTTGTGTTGTTGTTGCTCTCTGTTTTTTTGTTTTTCTTTTAACAAACAGGCCACCCTTCCATAGGGCCACTTTAGTTGGCTGGAGGTCCACTCCAGATCCTAGACACCTTGGTCTTTCCCACACCCAGAGGTATCATCAGTGAAGGTTGTGAAACACCAAAGATGGTAGCCTGCTCTTTCCCTCCCAGTAGGGCACTGACCTGATGCTGACCCACATGCTCCTGTAGGAGGTGTCTGGAGACCCCTGTTGGGAGATCTCACCCAGTCAGGAGCAACAGGATCAGGGACCTTCTTCCGGCTGCTCCTTGGCAGAGCTGGTGCACTGCACTGGGGGGAAACCCCCTTTTCCAGACCACCCAGACTCTCCAAAGCCAGCAGGCTGGAAAGGCTAAGTCAACTGAACCATAGAGATAACAGCTGCCTCTCCCTCCAGGGGCTTCATTCCAGAGAGAGATCAGAGTTCTGTCCATATAATCCTGGCTAGAGTTGCTGAAAGTCCTGCAGGGAGGCCCCACCTACTAAGAAGGGATGGATTAAGGTCCCAGTTAAAGAAGCAGCCTGGTCATGATCTGACACAACAGCTGTGCTGCATTGTGGGGGACTCCTCCGGGTCTAGATCACCCAGAATCCCCAGAATCAGCAGGTTAGAATGGCTGACACAAACCACAGAGTCAGCAGCTGTCCTTCTCCCTGGGAACTGGGTCTATCCCAGGCAGTCTTCAGCCTGCTGTTGCTGGCTGGCTGGAATTTCAAGCTGGTGAATCTCAAGTTGTGAGGTGCCATGGAAGTGGGGCCTGCAGAACTATGCTACTTCATTCTGTGGATTCATCTCCCTTCCTAGGGGAATGCACGAATGGATCTCCTGCCTCTCCAGAATTCTCAGGGCTGGAGTATGCAAAGCTCCTGGATATCTGTGCATGCTGGAGTGGCTGCTTTGCTGAGACTCTGCACAGTTCTGTCCTTCAGACCCAAGGGCCCTGGTAGCCTGGGCTCACAAGGGGGATCTCCTGATCTGCAGGTTGCAAAGATCCCGTGGGAAAAGCGTGGTTTCCAGGCGGGATCACACAGTAACTCACCACCTCCCTTGGCTGGGCTTGGGGACTCTCCTAGCTCTGTGCTGTTCCTGGGTGGGCCATCGCCACATCCTGTTTTTTCTCGCTCTCTGTGGGGAAAGCCATCTGCCTAGTCAGTCCCAATGTGCAAACCTCAATACCTCAGTTGAAGGTGCAGAAATCACTGACAATTTTCATTCCTCTTCCCGAGAGCCACAGACCGCAGCTGCTTCTAATTGGCCATCTTGACCCCTATCTCTGATCTTTATAATTTTTTTTTGTCTGGTTGTTTTTGGTTTGATTTGCTCTTCTTCTTTTCTTCATCTTCTTAAGTTAGAAACTTAGATAATTTATTTAAGAACTTTCTTCTTTTCTAGTATAAACAATTATTGCTATAAATTTTCCTCTAAGCATTATTTTAGCAGCATTTTACAAATTTTGATATATTTTTTGTATTTTTAGTCAATTCAAAATATTTTGTAATTTCTTTTGTGACTTCCTTTTTAACACTGTTGTTTAGAAATGTGTTGCTTAATTTCCAAATTTGGGGGAGCTTTTAAGATATTTTTCTTTTATTGATCTTTAGTTTGATTCCATGTGATCAGAGAACGCATTCTGTTTGATTTTGTTTTTACTTGCTTGTGACTTGGGTCACGGTACTGGAGATGATCAATCTGGATGAATGTTCTATGTGCACTTGAAGAAAATTTGCATTCTACTACGTGGAACATTCTAGAAATATCAATTAGGTTAATTTTGTTAATAGTGTTATTCAGGTTTTCCATATCTTTACCTGTTTTCTCTCTACTTGCTCTGTTGTTTACTGAGAGAGGATCTTTGAAGGTTCAACTTTAATTGTGAATGTGTGTATTTTCACTTTTAATTTGCTGAGGTTTTGCTTCACATATTTTGAATATCTGTTGTTACATGCACATAAATTTTTTATCCTTTCTTGATGAATCATCCCCTTTGTCATGATGTATTTTTTTGCAATGTCATTTTTATCTATATTTCTTCTTCTAAAGTCTCCTTTTTCTGATATTAACATAGGCATTCCAGCTTTCTTTTAATTAATGTTTACATAATATATCCTTTGCCATCTTTTTACTTTCAATCTATGTCTATATCCTTAAAAATGGATTACTTGTAAATAGCGTATGATGGGATCACTTTTCTCTTTTATTGGTGTGTTTCCACGACTTACAATTAATGTACTCTTTAACATGGATGGATTTAAGTCCATTATCTTGCTGATTGCTTCTGGCTGAATGCTGCACAATGTGTATGGAATAGTAGAGATGGAGGGTATTTATGTCTAGCAATGGCACACTTCCTCTGCTCGGCCATATCTGTCAGGAGTGAGCTGGGTTTAGGTTTGGCTGCACTATCCTTGCCTTCAGTGCACTACTAGCTCCAAATTCTTCCTGTGTTACTTTGTACTTAGGGTGAGGTCTATGATGTTAGATGGTTTTTCTGCAGTATATTTGCCCCATTCTCAGCTCTTCTTTATTCACCTGCACCTTAGATGGGGTCTCTCTCCAGACGTCACACTCCATCATTTCTGTAAAATTCTGTGATTACACAGACCACCCCTATTCAGTGAGGTAGGTCTGTGATTACACAGACCACCCCTATTCAGTGAGGTAGGGGAGTACTCAAGGACATGAACATCAGTAGTAAGAATGGCTGGGAATCATCATGGAGGCTGGCTACTAGAAAGACTTTGGTTAAGATTGATGGGGAGAAAAATTGTGAATGCTTTAATTTCAGTTCTAATATTAGTTAATTCTTTGTTATTTTCCAAAATTAAGGTTTTAATCAAGATATACATTTATATTTTGAATAGCAAGTTTTTAAAATAATTGGAACAACTTAATTTTTCTAATTTAGTGGTATTATTACTATAATTTCTTCTAATTTGCCAAACTTTTTAGATGAGCAGGAAAGGAGGTGAAATTATCAGAACCACTCTCTCTTTTTAGTATATATGGTTATGGTTCATACCATAGTTATTTCCCCAGCACATCCTGAGTTACTTCAGGTATTCATGCTGTTCTTAATAGAGAAATAGAGAGTATTGCACACTACAGTTATTGAGCTCTTTCTACGTACTGAGGTTCTGTGTTAGAGGATTCACTTCCAGTAGCACTCGGGTTGCTTTTAAGTCCCAGACTATACCTCACGCAAGTTTCTTTTTTTCCAGGAGCAGAATTTGGCTTTCTCTTCTTTCTATGCAAAAGAGGTCCTTTCCCATGTTATTTCCTGAAGTTCCTCTTTCCTTAGTAGAAGCTGCTTTTTACTTCTTTTCTTTTTTTCTTAACATAAGTAACTTGAATCTACTCATTTTACTGTTTTCCAATATCTAGTTCTTACAGATAAATATATTGCAGATACCAACAACTAAAGGTAAATCACAAAGGAACCAGTGATCTTAGAAAATCCTGAAACTGTAATCTCCAACTGTTTTTCATCATAGAGGTGATTGTCAGTTGACATTAGAAGTCAGCCAAAATTAATTTTGATTCTGTAGTGAACTGCTGAAGGTTAATTCAAAGGTCTGGGTAGTCTCTGTTGAGATTCAGGCTGGGAAGTTTGAATGCCTGCTCTACTTCTCCCAGGACAGCCCCTTTGGGATCCCTGGGTGAAGTTGGCACTGACATTTTACCTTACTTCCCTGGCTGTGTAGTTATTTATTTCTTTTACGTTTGTTTGTTGACTAGGTATCTAGCCTTTTCTAAGGAAAAGCCAGAATGTGCACAGATTCTTACTGCTGTCATGAATTTCTGCAAATATATTTTGGTAACAGTTTTCCAAAAATTCTACTATAGTTTTACTCATTCATTCCACCACATATTCATTCATCAATTATTTAATAAACATGTATTATGTGTCAAGCACCATCCTATATGCAGAAGGGGGTGAACAATCAGTTCAAAAGGAAGGGAAAATTCAATAGGGAAAAAGATATGGCACTTGATCACCAGTAGATTACATATTTTCTCCCCATCATTCTCTCTATTTGTCCTTCCTTTTCCTTCTCCCTCCCTCTCTTCCTTTCTCCTGCCTCATGATTTCTCTGACACATTAATCCCCTCACATAAACTTTCATACAGAGCAGCTTAATCTTAAGTGCTTCTTAGTAAAATACAAAGTTAGTTTGTGATTTATTAGAAGAAATATCGAATTGGGTTGACAGAGTTTGATGCTGAAATTGTAGAGATGGTAAAAATCAGATCTGGGCTTTGCAGGGAGTAATGGAAACATGGAAAGTAAAATTTATATTTCAGGTCATTATTAGCAGAATCTGATCATTTTTAGATAATCAAATGGAAACACTTTCAGACTTTCAAAGTAAATTAGTAGAACCACAAAGGATTGAGAGGAAAATGGACCTTGGAGGAGGTAGCCTAGCTTAGCCCTCTTGTTTTGCAGAAGATGATGCTGAATCCAGGAGAGATTAACTTTTGGATACCGGATTATAAGTAAATTCTGCCAATTGTTCAGTATGATGTGCTTTTGAGGATGCCTCTTCCTGGCTACTGCTCTTTAAAAGAGTCAAGAAAGATTACATCCAATGCTACCAAATTACATTCAATGCTATAATGCTTACTGAATGCCCACTATATGCCAGGTGTTGGGTGAAATACGAAGCTAAATTTGTGATGAACCTTGCCATCGTAAAGTTTATAGTTTGATAGGGAAGGCAGACATGTACACGTCTAATTATGTGATAGAAATAGTTAAATGTTGTTAGTTAAAGAGCAAACAGAAGGGAAAGATGAACTCCTCTTTTGTAGGAAGTTCCAGAAACAATTTTTGACATTAGACCTCATTTGATTTAGAAACTAAACAGTCTCCAAAATGTGGCTGCTTTTTGCTTTGTTTCTTCTAGAAAAATGATGCAGCAAGGACTTTGTAGCTCTCTACAACTTGGTTGGCTCAGCTGAAAAGACTCTCAAATAGTCCTCATGGGCACGTGCCCAGTAATGAGCTTAGAGACCTGATCCAAGTTGTTATGACAGTT
Organism: Papio anubis; assembly: GCF_008728515.1. NCBI lineage: Eukaryota > Metazoa > Chordata > Mammalia > Primates > Cercopithecidae > Papio > Papio anubis. The sequence goes on from NC_044994.1 coordinate 8,310,479, forward strand.
GTTTCACACTGTCATCTATGTAATAATTAGAAGCTTTTCTCTGCTCTTTCTGGCATGGCCAGGTCTTGTGTAGCAAACAAGCTAAGCTTCTCTAAGGGCTATGAAATGAGATCAGAGGAAACCATCACAGGCAATAAAACATGTTGCTCATCTAGAGATAAGTCTTTTAAAAAATATAATGTATAATATTTCATATTAAGTCTGCATCAGAGGTAATGAATCATTCTTCTCTTAATAGACATCGAAATGGTACACACACCTTTTTGAAAAAGCTTTTTTTTCCATGATATTTTGTTCAGTTAACAAGTGTAAGGTAAAATTATTGTTATTGATTTCTATTCAACTTCCTGAATTCAGTTTTCTCTCAGTTTAAAAAAATTATTTTAATGAAATTATAGCACAGAAGTCAGGGATCTGATAATAGATGGGACTGATCTTGAGAAGTAACAGGTTTTACTCCCCTGCCTTTAATTATTTTTTATTTAAACTATTTCTAATACTTTTAAATCCATGATGAGCTAATACGGCTTGTCTGGGTTTTGGTAGAGCCACGAGCTCCTATCTTCTTCCTTAGTAAATATAAACAATATTGTGTTCAGGTAACATGTTAAATATTTTGACTTTTCTTTGCTTGTATATTCAAATGCAGCTTCTGTTCCAGATTTTGCCTACTGTGCTCATGTAGCAGCAGTTGTGTGAAGCATATGGTATGAACATAATAATAATCAATAGTGAATGCACATGTGGTTCCCATGGTCTGAGGGACTAAAACCTGGGGAATATATGCAGGAAAGCCTGCTTGTCCTCCCCTTTCACATATCCACACTGTTCTCTGTGTGGCTTCCAGTGGCCTGAATGGTCTGTCCAGAAAACAGTTGCCCAAGGCTCCAAGCTCCTTCAGATTTCTGTTATGCAGGGGAAGGATACTTAAATTACAGGGAAGCCACTTGTATTTGTTCTGGCCAATAGAAATATAATGTGAGCCACCTATGTATAATTTTAAAAATTAATAACATCATTAAAATATAAAAATAAATAGGTAAAACATTCTTATATTTCAACTCAATATATCCAAATACATTATTATGACATATAAACTACATAAAATTATTAGTGAGATATTTTGCCTTCTTTTTTTGGCACCAGGTCTTTGAAATGTGATGTGTGTTTTGCACCTAAAGCAAATCTCAGTTTAAATGACCCACTTTTCAAGTGCTGTTCCTCAGATTATGAATAGTGTGGGAACTTGATGGGGCTTGAGACATGAGAATGAACTCTGTTACCCAGGCTGGAGTGTAGTGGTGCAAACACAGCTAAACCTCCTGGGCTCAAGGAATCTTCCTGCCTCAGCCTCATGAGTAGCTGGGACTGCAGGTATGTACACACATGCTGGATTAATTTTTTAAAATTTTGTAGAGACAGAGTTTCACTATGTTGCCCAGGTTGGTTTCTAACTCCTGGGCTCAAGCAATCCTTCTGCCTTGGCCTCCCAAAATGCTGGGATTACTGGTGTGAACTATCCTGCCCAACCTCTGCACTCATTTTTCAACAGTTAATTCAGCCCATCTGAGCTTGGTTGTTTCTTGCTACTTATCAACTTTTTGTCTTTCTGGCTATGAATTTTGTCCATCTCTGTCTTTGACAAAGTCACTGGACTTTGAGTTTGATAAACTTGCATCAAATAGTCTACAAATGGCATGATCTCAGTGAAGTTATTTAACCTTTGTTCTGTGTCAGTTTTCCTGCCTGTAAAATAAAGCTAATAATAAATATGACATTTCTTGCAGAGTTGAGGGTTGATATAATATATGTAAAGTATTAGCACATTGCCTGGTACATAATAGGTGTTTAATTAATAAGAATTGTTATTACATTTGGTAGGAGAAAGTTGTGTCACAAATAGGCTTTTATGTGTCGTGTTTGATTTGTGGTAGATGGGGCTTAGAGTTATCCTCAAGCAGCTTGTGATAAAGTCTATTTGAAAACAGCCTTACACCTAGGAAGTAGTTCCAATCCTATAAAGGCAGTGCTTCTTCAGTACAGCAAACATTTGAAAACATTATCTTTTACTCTCCTGAAATAAAATTCATAGATGTTATCGCTTACCAACTTATAATATTATTAAAAATCAATATGATATTCTAGCATAATGGGAAAACACCAGAAAAGACATTCATAATAAAATATACATTTTAATATGCAAATGCATAGACACCACTGCTCTAGAAAGCATGGTGAAGAGGTCAGATGATAGGACCCATACGTAGAATCATTATGAGTGACAGAGCTTCAAAACCAGATTGACAGAGTTGATTCAAAAACTAAAAGTGGCACAGTTAATAATGATTTTTCTGAAATAATGATTAGTTTTTGGTAAAGTTTCCAGCAAATCAAAGTGACACTCTTCTTTTTTCTTTGTGTTGATATCCCTGAAAAAGTTTATATAAAAACTGTGCAAAAAATACTTTATATTTGAAGGTAAAATGGACTCAGACCCTAGGCTCAGAGACTCAGATATTTTACTCATGCTAACTGTTCTGCGTAATATTCAAGAGTGGTGCAGGACATAGGATGATTTTCACCATGCGAGAGTGGTATTTTTGTTTGTTTGTTTGTTCTTTTTGAGACAGAGTCTCGCTCTGTCACCCAGGCTGTAGTGCAGTGGCACAATCTTGGCTCACTGCAAGCTCAGCCTCCCAGATTCATGCCATTCTGCTGCCTCAGCCTCCTGAGTAGCTGGGACTACAGGTGTCCGCCACCATGCCCAGCTAATTTTTTGTATTTTTTAGTAGAGACGGGGTTTCGCCATGTTGACCAGGATGGTCTCGATCTGCTGACCTCGTGATCCGCCTGCCTCGGCCTCCCAAAGTGCTGGGATTACAGGCGTGAGCCACTGTGCCTGGCCAACAGTGTTATTTTTTGTATTTTTAATTGCTATATTATAGTTGTGCATATTTTGGGGGTACATGTACTGTTTTGATACATGTATAGAATGTATAATGATGAAATCTCAATGTGGGATATCCATCACCTCAAACATTTCTCTTTGTGTTGGCGACGTTACAACTATTCTTTTCAAGCTTTTCAAAAAACACGCAATAAACTGTTGTTGACATTGTTTCTTTATTGTACTCTTGAATACTGGAACTTATTACTTCTATCTGGCTGTATTCTTGTACCTCTCAACCTACTTCTCTTCATCTCCCTCCTCACTTCTCTTATGTGGTTTGGCTCTGTGTCACCACCCAAATTTGCTCTTGAATTGTACTCTGGTAATTCCCATGTGTTGTGGGAGGGACTCAGTAGGCGATAATTTGAATTATGGGGGTGGTTTCTCCCATACTGTTCTCATAGTGAGCAAGTCTCACTAGATCTGATGGTTTCATCAGGGATTTCTGCTTTTGCATCTTCCTCATTTTCTCTTGCTGCCACCATTTAAGAAGTGTCTTTTGCTTCCTGCCATGATTCTGAGGTCTCTCCAGCCATATGGAACTGTAAGTCCAATTAAACCTCTTTTTGTTCCCAGTGTCAGATATGTCTTTATCAGCAGCATGCAAATGAACTAATACAGTAAATTGGTACTAATAGAGGAGGGCATTGCTGAAAAGATACCCAAAAATGTGGAAGCGACTTTGGAACTGGGTAACAGGCAGAGGTTGAAACAGTTTGGAGAGCTTAGAAGAAGACAGGAAAAGGTGGAAAAGTTTGGAACTTCTTAGAGACTTGTTGAATGGCTTTGACCAAAAGCCTGATAGCTATATGCAGAATAAGGTCCAGGCTGAGGTGGTCTCAGATGAAGATGAGGAACTTGTTGGGAACTGGAGCAAAGGTTACTCTTGTTATGTATCAGCAAAGAGACTGGTGGCATTTTGCCCCGGCCCAGAGATTTGTGGAACTTCGAACTTGAGAGAGATGATTTAGGGTATCTGATGGAAGAAATTTCTAAGCAGCAAAGCATTCAAGAGGTGACTTGGGTGTTGTTAAAAGCATTTGGTTTTATAAGAGAAGCAGAATATAAAAGTTTGGAAAATCTGCAGCCTGACAATGTGATAGAAAAGAAAAAGTCATTTTCTAAGGAGAAATTCAAGCCAGCTGCATAAATTTGCATAAGTAATGAGGAGCTGAATGTTAATCCTCAATCCAATGGGAAAAATATCTCCAGTGCATGTCAGTGGTCTTCACAGCTGCCCCTCCTATCACAGGCTTGGAAGCCTAGGAGAAAATGGTTTGTGGTTGGGCCCAGGGTCTCTGTGCTGTGTGCAGCCTAGGGACTTGGTGCCTTGAGTTCTAGCTGCTCCAGCCATGCCTGAAAGGGGCCAATGTAAAGCTTGGGCTGTGGCTTCAAAGGGTACAAGCTTCAAGTCTTGGCAGCTTCCACAAGCTGTTGAGCCTGCAAGTGCACAGAAGTCAAAAATTGAGGTTTGGGGACCTCCACCTAGATTTCTGAATAGGTATAGAAACTCCTGGATGCCCAGGCAGAATTTTGCTGTGGGGCCAAGGCACTCATGGACTCACGGAGAACCTCTGCTAGAGCAGTGCAGCAGGGAAATGTGGGTTTGCAGCCCCCACACAGTCCCTACTGGGGCACTACCTCGTGGAGCTGTGAGATGAGGGCCACTGCCCTATAGACTCCAGAATGGTAGTAGATCACTGACAGCTTGGACAGTTCACTTGGAAAAGCTGCAGACACTCAATGCCACCCTGTGAAAGCAGCCGGAAGGGGAGGGTGTGCCCTGAAAAGCCACAGGAGTGGAGCTGCCCAAGACCATGGGAACCTACCTGTGGTATCAGTGTGATCTGGATGTGAGACTTGGAGTCAAAGGAGATAATTTTGGAGCTTTAAAATTTGACTGCCCCAATGGATTTTAGACTTGCATGGGTCATGTGACCCCTTTGCTTTGGCCAATTAGTTCCATTTGGAATGGCTGTATTTACCCAATTCCTGTACCCCCATTGTATCTAGGAAGTGACTAGCTTGCTTTTAATTTTACAGGCTCACAGGTGGAAGGGACTTGCCTTGTCTCAGATGAAACTTTAGATTGTAGATTTTTAGGTTAATGCTAAAATGAGTTAAGATTTTGGGGAACTGTTGGGAAGGCATGATTGGTTTTGAAATGTGAGGACATGAGATTTGGAGGGGCCAGGGTAGAATGATATGGTTTGACTCTGTGTCCCCAACCAAATTTCATCTTGAATTGTACTCCCATAATTCCCACCTGTTGTGGGAGGGACCCAGTGGGAGATAATTTGAATCATGGAGGTGGTTTCCCCCATACTGTTCTCATGGTAGTAAGTCAGTCTCATGAGATCTGATGGTTTCATCAGGAGTTTTGGCTTTTGCATCTTGCTCGTTTTTTCTTGCCATCATCAGATAAGAAGTGCCCTTCACCTCCCGCCATGATTCTGAGGTCTCCCCAGCCATGTGGAACTGTAAGTCCAAATAAATCCCTTTTTCTTCCCAGTCTCAGGTATATCTTTATCAGCAGCATGAAAATGAACTAACATACTTTCCTAGCCTCTGGTAATCGCCATTCTACTTTCTACCTCCATGAGATCAACTTTTTTAGCTCCCATATATCAGTGCGAACATACAGTATTTGCCTTTCTGTGCCTGGCTTATTTCACTTAACATAATGACTTCCAGTTCCATGTATGTTGCTGCAAATGACATATATACATATATATAATATATGACATATATGTGCATATATATATATATCTCAAATGTTCTTGTTCAATCATCTGTTGATGGACACTTAGTTTGATTCCATATTGTGGCTATTGTGAACAGTTCTGCAATAAACATCAGAGTGCAGATATCTCAAACTACTGATTTTCATTCTTGTGGGTATATACCCAGAAGTGGGATTGCTGGGTCATATAGTACTTCTATTTTCATTTTTTTGAGAAAACTCCATACAGTTTTCTATAGTAGCATACTACTTACTTTCCCACGAACAGTGTGTGAACATTCTCCTTTCTTCATGTCTTTTTGATAACAGTGATCCTAAATGGAGTGAGGTGATATTTTATCATGGTTTTGACTTGCATTTCTCTGATGACTAGTGATGTTGAGCATTTTTTTTCATACATTTATCATCCATTTGTGTGTTTTCTTTTTGAGCAATGTCTATTCAGATCTTTTGCCCATTTTTTTTTAATTTTTTTTTTTAATTTATTTATTATTATTATACTTTAAGTTGTAGGGTACATGTGCATAACATGCAGGTTTGTTACATATGTATACTTGTGCCATGTTGGTCTGCTGCACCCATCAACTCGTCATTTACATCAGGTATAACTCCCAATGCAATCCCTCCCCCCTCCCCCCTCCCCATGATAGGCCCCGGTGTGTGATGTTCCCCTTCCTGAGTCCAAGTGATCTCATTGTTCAGTTCCCACCTATGAGTGAGAACATGCGGTGTTTGGTTTTCTGTTCTTGTGATAGTTTGCTAAGAATGATGGATTCCAGCTGCATCCATGTCCCTACAAAGGACACAAACTCATCCTTTTTTATGGCTGCATAGTATTCCATGGTGTATATGTGCCACATTTTCTTAATCCAATCTGTCACTGATGGACATTTGGGTTGATTCCAAGTCTTTGCTATTGTGAATAGTGCTGCAATAAACATACGTGTGCATGTGTCTTTAGAGCAGCATAATTTATAATCCTTTGGGTATATACCCAGTAATGGGATGGCTGGGTCATATGGTACATCTAGTTCTAGATCCTTGAGGAATCGCCATACTGTTTTCCATAATGGTTGAACTAGTTTACAATCCCACCAACAGTGTAAAAGTGTTCCTATTTCTCCACATCCTCTCCAGCACCTGTTGTTTCCTGACTTTTGAATGATCGCCATTCTAACTGGTGTGAGATGGTATCTCATTGTGGTTTTGATTTGCATTTCTCTGATGGCCAGTGATGATGAGCATTTTTTCATGTGTCTGTTGGCTGTATGAATGTCTTCTTTTGAGAAATGTCTGTTCATATCCTTTGCCCACTTTTTGATGGGGTTGTTTGTTTTTTTCTTGTAAATTTGTTTGAGTTCTTTGTAGGTTCTGGATATTAGCCCTTTGTCAGATGAGTAGATTGCAAAAATTTTCTCCCATTCTGTAGGTTGCCTGTTCACTCTGATGGTAGTTTCTTTTGCTGTGCAGAAGCTCTTTAGTTTAATGAGATCCCATTTGTCAATTTTGGCTTTTGCTGCCGTTGCTTTTGGTGTTTTAGACATGAAGTCTTTGCCCATGCCTATGTCCTGAATGGTACTACCTAGGTTTTCCTCTAGGATTTTTATGGTATTAGGTCTAACATTTAAGTCTCTAATCCATCTTGAATTAATTTTCGTATAAGGAGTAAGGAAAGGATCCAGTTTCAGCTTTCTACTTATGGCTAGCCAATTTTCCCAGCACCATTTATTAAATAGGGAATCCTTTCCCCATTTCTTGTTTCTCTCAGGTTTGTCAAAGATCAGATGGCTGTAGATGTGTGGTATTATTTCTGAGGACTCTGTTCTGTTCCATTGGTCTATATCTCTGTTTTGGTACCAGTACCATGCTGTTTTGGTTACTGTAGCCTTGTAGTATAGTTTGAAGTCAGGTAGCATGATGCCTCCAGCTTTGTTCTTTTGACTTAGGATTGTCTTGGAGATGCGGGCTCTTTTTTGGTTCCATATGAACTTTAAAGCAGTTTTTTCCAATTCTGTGAAGAAACTCATTGGTAGCTTGATGGGGATGGCATTGAATCTATAAATTACCTTGGGCAGTATGGCCATTTTCACGATATTGATTCTTCCTATCCATGAGCATGGTATGTTCTTCCATTTGTTTGTGTCCTCTTTGATTTCACTGAGCAGTGGTTTGTAGTTCTCCTTGAAGAGGTCCTTTACATCCCTTGTAAGTTGGATTCCTAGGTATTTGATTCTCTTTGAAGCAATTGTGAATGGAAGTTCATTCATGATTTGGCTCTGTGTTTGTCTGTTATTGGTGTATAAGAATGCTTGTGATTTTTGCACATTAATTTTGTATCCTGAGACTTTGCTGAAGTTGCTTATCAGCTTAAGGAGATTTTGGGCTGAGACAATGGGGTTTTCTAAATATACAATCATGTCATCTGCAAACAGGGACAATTTGACTTCTTCTTTTCCTAACTGAATACCCCTGATTTCTTTCTCTTGCCTAATTGCCCTAGCCAGAACTTCCAACACTATGTTGAATAGGAGTGGTGAGAGAGGGCATCCCTGTCTTGTGCCAGTTTTCAAAGGGAATTTTTCCAGTTTTTGCCCATTCAGTATGATATTGGCTGTGGGTTTGTCATAAATAGCTCTTATTATTTTGAGGTACGTTCCATCAATACCGAATTTATTGAGCGTTTTTAGCATGAAGGGCTGTTGAATTTTGTCAAAGGCCTTTTCTGCATCTATTGAGATAATCATGTGGTTCTTGTCTTTGGTTCTGTTTATATGCTGGATTATGTTTATTGATTTGCGAATGTTGAACCAGCCTTGCATCCCAGGGATGAAGCCCACTTGATCATGGTGGATAAGCTTTTTGATGTGTTGTTGAATCCGGTTTGCCAGTATTTTATTGAGGATTTTTGCATCGATGTTCATCAGGGATATTGGTCTAAAATTCTCTTTTTTTGTTGTGTCTCTGCCAGGCTTTGGTATCAGGATGATGTTGGCCTCATAAAATGAGTTAGGGAGGATTCCCTCTTTTTCTATTGATTGGAATAGTTTCAGAAGGAATGGTACCAACTCCTCCTTGTACCTCTGGTAGAATTCAGCTGTGAATCCATCTGGTCCTGGACTTTTTTTTGGTTGGTAGGCTATTAATTATTGCCTCAATTTCAGAGCCTACTATTGGTCTATTCAGGGATTCAACTTCTTCCTGGTTTAGTGTTGGAAGAGTGTAAGTGTCCAGAAAATTATCCATTTCTTCTAGGTTTTCCAGTTTATTTGCGTAGAGGTGTTTATAGTATTCTCTGATGGTAGTTTGTATTTCTGTGGGGTCGGTGGTGATATCCTCTTTATCATTTTTAATTGCATCGATTTGATTCTTCTCTCTTTTCTTCTTTATTAGTCTTGCTAGTGGTCTGTCAATTTTGTTGATCTTTTCAAAAAACCAACTCCTGGATTCATTGAGTTTTTGGAGGGTTTTTTGTGTCTCTATCTCCTTCAGTTCTGCTCTGATCTTAGTTATTTCTTGCCTTCTGCTAGCTTTGGAATGTGTTTGCTCTTGCTTCTCTAGTTCTTTTAATTGCGATGTTAGAGTGTCAATTTTAGATCTTTCCTGCTTTCTCTTGTGGGCATTTAGTGCTATAAATTTCCCTCTACACACTGCTTTAAATGTGTCCCAGAGATTCTGGTATGTTGTATCTTTGTTCTCATTGGTTTCAAAGAACATCTTTATTTCTGCCTTCATTTCGTGATGTACCCAGTAGTCATTCAGGAGCAGGTTGTTCAGTTTCCATGTAGTTGAGCGGTTTTGATTGAGTTTCTTAGTCCTGAGTTCTAGTTTGATTGCACTGTGGTCTGAGAGACAGTTTGTTATAATTTCTGTTCTTGTACATTTGCTGAGGAGTGCTTTACTTCCAATTATATGGTCAATTTTGGAGTAAGTATGATGTGCTGAGAAGAATGTATATTCTGTTGATTTGGGGTGGAGAGTTCTATAGATGTCTATTAGGTCTGCTTGCTGCAGAGATGAGTTCAATTCCTGGATATCCTTGTTAACTTTCTGTCTTGTTGATCTGTCTAATGTTGACAGTGGAGTGTTGAAGTCTCCCATTATTATTGTATGGGAGTCTAAGTCTCTTTGTAAGTCTCTAAGGACTTGCTTTATGAATCTGGGTGCTCCTGTATTGGGTGCATATATATTTAGGATAGTTAGCTCTTCCTGTTGAATTGATCCCTTGACCATTATGTAATGGCCTTCTTTGTCTCTTTTGATCTTTGATGGTTTAAAGTCTGTTTTATCAGAGACTAGGATTGCAACCCCTGCTTTTTTTTGTTCTCCATTTGCTTGGTAAATCTTCCTCCATCCCTTTATTTTGAGCCTATGTATGTCTCTGCGTGTGAGATGGGTCTCCTGAATACAGCAGACTGATGGGTCTTGACTCTTTATCCAGTTTGCCAGTCTGTGTCTCTTAATTGGAGCATTTAGTCCATTTACATTTAAGGTTAAGATTGTTATGTGTGAACTTGATCCTGCCATTATGATATTAACTGGTTATTTTGCTCGTTAGTTGATGCAGTTTCTTCCTAGCCTCGATGGTCTTTACATTTTGGCATGTTTTTGCAATGGCTGGTACCGGTGGTTCCTTTCCATGTTGAGTGCTTCCTTCAGGGTCTCTTGTAAGGCAGGCCTAGTGGTGACAAAATCTCTAAGCATTTGCTTATCTGTAAAGGATTTTATTTCTCCTTCACTTATGAAACTTAGTTTGGCTGGATATGAAATTCTGGGTTTAAAATTCTTTTCTTTAAGAATGTTGAATATTGGCCCCCACTCTCTTCTGGCTTGTAGAGTTTCTGCCGAGAGATCTGCTGTGAGTCTGATGGGCTTCCCTTTGTGGGTAACCCGACCTTTCTCTCTGGCTGCCCTTAAGATTTTTTCCTTCATTTCAACTTTGGTGAATCTGACAATTATGTGTCTTGGAGTTGCTCTTCTCGAGGAGTATCTTTGTGGCGTTCTCTGTATTTCCTGGATTTGAATGTTGGCCTGCCCTACTAGGTTGGGGAAGTTCTCCTGGATGATATCCTGAAGAGTGTTTTCCAACTTGGTTCCATTTTCCCCCTCACTTTCAGGCACCCCAATCAGACGTAGATTTGGTCTTTTTACATAATCCCATACTTCTTGCAGGCTTTGTTCATTTCTTTTTCTTCTTTTTTCTTTTGGTTTCTCTTCTCGCTTCATTTCATTCATTTGATCCTCAATCGCTGATACTCTTTCTTCCAGTTGATCGAGTCGGTTACTGAAGCTTGTGCATTTGTCACGTATTTCTCGTGTCATGGTTTTCATCTCTTTCATTTCGTTTATGACCTTCTCTGCATTAATTACTCTAGCCGTCAATTCTTCCACTTTTTTTTCAAGATTTTTAGTTTCTTTGCGCTGGGTACGTAATTCCTCCTTTAGCTCTGAGAAATTTGATGGACTGAAGCCTTCTTCTCTCATCTCGTCAAAGTCATTCTCCGTCCAGCTTTGATCCGTTGCTGGCGATGAGCTGCGCTCCTTTGCCGGGGGAGATGTGCTCTTATTTTTTGAATTTCCAGCTTTTCTGCCCTGCTTTTTCCCCATCTTTGTGGTTTTATCTGCCTCTGGTCTTTGATGATGGTGATGTACTGATGGGGATTTGGTGTAGGTGTCCTTCTTGTTTGATAGTTTTCCTTCTAACAGTCAGGACCCTCAGCTGTAGGTCTGTTGGAGATTGCTTGAGGTCCACTCCAGACCCTGTTTGCCTGGGTATCAGCAGCAGAGGCTGCAGAAGATAGAATATTTCTGAACAGCGAGTGTACCTGTCTGATTCTTGCTTTGGAAGCTTCCTCTCAGGGGTGTACTCCACCCTGTGAGGTGTGGGGTGTCAGACTGCCCCTAGTGGGGGATGTCTCCCAGTTAGGCTACTCAGGGGTCAGGGACCCACTTGAGCAGGCAGTCTGTCCCTTCTCAGATCTCAACCTCCGTGTTGGGAGATCCACTGCTCTCTTCAAAGCTGTCAGACAGAGTCGTTTGCGTCTGCAGAGGTTTCTGCTGCTTTTTTGTTGTTGTTGTTGTTGTTGTGTAGCTGTGCCCTGTCCCCAGAGGTGGAGTCTACAGAGACAGGCAGGTTTCCTTGAGCTGCTGTGAGCTCCACCCAGTTGGAGCTTCCCAGCAGCTTTGTTTACCTACTTAAGCCTCAGCAATGGCGGGCGCCCCTCCCCTAGCCTAGCTGCTTCCTTGCCGGTAGATCACAGACTGCTGTGCTAGCAATGAGGGAGGCTCCGTGGGCGTGGGACCCTCCCGGCCAGGTGTGGGATATGATCTCCTGGTGTGCCTGTTTGCTTAAAGCGCAATATTGGGGTGGGAGTTACCCAATTTTCCAGGTGTTGTGTGTCTCAGTTCCCCTGGCTAGGAAAAGGGATTCCCTTCCCCCTTGCGCTTCCCAGGTGAGGCGATGCCTCGCCCTGCTTCAGCTCTCGCTGGTCGGGCTGCAGCAGCTGACCAGCACCGATCGTCGGGCACTCCCCAGTGAGATGAACCCAGTACCTCAGTTGAAAATGCAGAAATCACCGGTCTTCTGTGTCGCTGGCGCTGGGAGTTGGAGACTGGAGCTGTTCCTATTCGGCCATCTTGCTCTGCCCCACTTTTTGCCCATTTTTTAATGGGATTGATTTTTGCTATTGAGTTGTTTGAGCTCCTTATATATTCCGGTGACTGATCCCTTGTCAGACGGATGTTGCAAATATTTTATCCTATTCTTTAGATTGTCTGTTCATGTTGTTAATTTTTTTCTTTATGGTGCTGAAGCTTTTTAGCTTGATGTAATCCCATTTGTCTATTTTTTCTTGTGTTACCTGTGCTTTATAGGTCTTACCTCCCAAAATCTTTGCCCAGAGAAATGTCATGTAGCATTTCCACATTGTTTTATTTTATTAGTTTCATAGTTTCAGGTCTTAGATGTAAGACTTTAATCTATTTTGAGTTGATTTTTATATATGGTAAAAGATGGAATCTAGTTTTACTGGTCTGTATATAGATATCTGGCCTTCCCAGCACCATTCATTGAACAGACTTTCCTTTTCCCAATGTATTTTGAAAAAAAATAAGTTATATGTAAATTCATCAATTTATTTTTGGGTTTTTATTCTTTACTTTTAGTCTATGTTTCTGTGCCAGATCATGCTGCTTTGGTTATAATAGCTTTGTAGCATAATTTGAAGTCAAGCAGTGTGATACCTCCAGCGTTGTTTTTTTAACTCAAGATTGCCCTAGCTATTCGAGGCCTTTTGGTTTTATATGAATTTTAGTTTTTTTCTTTTTCTGTGAAGAATATCATTAGTATTTTGATAAGAATTGCATTGGATATGTATATTGTCTGAGTAACAAAGACAATTTTAACAATGTTAATTCTTCCAATCCATGAGAATATAATATTTTTCTATTTTTCGTGTGTTCTCTGCTATTTGTTTCACCATAATGTTATATTTTTCCTATAGAAATCTTTCACTTCTATGGTTAAATTTATTCCTAAGTATTTTAAAATAGCTATTCTAAAGTGATTAATTTATTTATTTCTTTTTCAGATTCATTACCATTAGCATACAGGAATGCTACTAATTTTTATATGTTCATTTTGTATCCTGAAACCTTACTGAATTTACTTATGAGATCTAATGAGATTTTTGATGGAGTCTTTAGGTTTTCCTAGGTATAAGATCATGTCATCTGCAGAGAGGAACAATTTGACTTCCTCTTTTCCAATTTGGATGCCTTTTATTTATTTCTTTGCCTGGCTAGAAATTCCAATACTCTATTGAATAGAAGTAGTAAAAATGGGCATCCTTGTCTTGTTCCAGATCTTAGGGAGAAGGCTTTCAACTTTTCCCTATCCAGTGGGATATTAGCTGTGGGCTTGTATGTTCCTTCTATAACCAATTTGTTGAGGTTTTTTTCATGAAGGGATGTTAAATTTTATCAAATGCTTTATTCAGCATCTATTGAAATCATCATGTTTTTCCCCCATGATTCTGTTAACATATCTCCATGATTCTGTTTAACATATCCCCATGATATGTTGAACCATCCTTGCATTCCTGGGATAAAACCCACTTGATCATAGTAAATGAGCTTTTAAATGTGTTGTTAAATTCTATTTGCTAATATTTTGTTGAGAATTTTTGTATCTATGTTTATCAAGGATATTGGTCTGGAGTTTGTGTTGTTGTTGTGTCTTTGTCTGGTTTTGGTATCAGGGTAGTACAAAAATGTTCTTAATACTACATGTCAAAGAACATGCTTGCCACCACCACCTCAACCCCATCTTCACCACTAATGCCAGTACCCACAGGCTTTTATGATAATCAAGAAACGCCCTACAGATTTCTAAAATGACTATTAGAGGGTGGTACAACTCCAGTTGAAAACAACTACTTTAGCACTGTTTCCTTTTGTTTAGGGAGAGCTCTATGGTTTAGAGACATGCCTGAGGAAGGAAACCTGCCCATTCTTCAAAACTGTGCCAGGCACTATGGGCACTCAACTGTTTACACTGAATTGTAAAGCAATTAGTATACTTGTGGGTATGTTAGTAGAAATGGAGTGGCTCTGCTCATGTCAAACCAAAGTATTATTTCAGAGATAACTCGGGTGGTAGAGTCAAAGTTACTGCCATGTTGTGCCCAGGTAAATTAAAATCTTTCTTCAGACTCATACTGACTTCAACTGTAGCGTGACAGGGGGTGGATTGCAAACGTGAAGAGGCCATCATCAATGCCACCTGGAGTTAGAGAAACAGCAATGTTCATATAGTCAATCTGCCCACTGGAAAAACATCTATTTAATAAATAGTACTAATATAAAAAATAGAAAAACTCTGCCTGTTACAAAAGCAGCACAAAAGCCTGTACTAAAATTTCAGTAAAAGAAACAGGCTGAGGATGGTGAATGTGAGAAGAGGAAAAGAAGGGAGAAGTGTGTAGTCATGTTGATCTTACTCCTTTGTGACATCTAAAAATAATGTCGCTTTAAGCTCCCAAAGGGATGTTGAGGATTATTTCTCAGGCTCAGAGAAAGCAGCAAGTTTAGAAGTTCTCTGTGTGGGTCATATCTCTGACCTAATCCTTTCAATTTACCCAGCACACTGGTCTACCAAGGACAAAGAATGTAGGTTAGGTTGACAAGAGTTCATAGCTATGCTGCTGAGTTTATCAGAAGCAGAGAAAACATGCAACACAATTGACCAGATAAGTTACATTAAGTAAATCATGTTGCTATGCTTCAGAATTAATTTGAGGAGCTAAACCATTAGCTACTACAGTAACCAAGGGAGACTTCAGTTAGAATGATGTCCTAAAGGACTGTGTAAAGGAAGATCAAAAGAAATCCATCAGAAAATGCAATAACATCAAGATGGAACATTAGGTTAGAGGTCAATATAAACCTGAATTTTTTGGTACGGTTCTATATAGATTGTCTGTGCCAGCCAGGAAATATGTTGAGTAGCATTAAGATAGGCTTCAGGTGATAGAAGAGATCAGAAATTCAGTGACTAGTTGGAATTTCAAAGAGGTTATTTAAGTACCTGTGTTCCCATCTGTAAATAATGCTGAGTCCCCTTAGTATTGTGAAGAATAATTGTGAGAAAAACATATTAGTTTGAAATGTCAATTTATCATACAGTTTTTTATCTATTGAAAATTTGGCATTTAAAATTATTTTGTAAACTGTGTTTTCCAGTAAGTATGGCTCAGGTCAAGGATGTTTAAGTAGGGATGTGCATCAGAAACATCTTGGCAGATTTTTAAAATATGGAGTCCCAGAATCAATCTTGGATCCCTGAATCAGAAACCTGAAGAAGGGAGGCCTGGGCAGTTGTGTTTTGAAAAGCTGTGAAAATGCCTTAGGTGGTTTTAATGTGGCATTGGCTTTGGAAATACAATGACTAGAACATAGTACAGTTTGTTTCATACCTACAATTATCTTATTTATTCAGTTGTATATTATATAGGTACCTCAGCTAGAATGTTAAATGTTAAAGACTTTTGCCCTTTTCAGTATATTTACAATTGAGTAAAATTTTAAAAGTCAGGGTGATTTTCTTCGAAGAGAAAAGCATGATAGTTTCCCGACTAAACTTCTTCAGTGACTTCCCATCGCGCTATGAATAAAATCCACGTCCTACATCTTCTAGCCCAGGGCTACCTCTCCAATGTCTTTTACCACTCTCTTGCTGCCTCAGTCTGTTCACACTGCTGTAACAAAGTACTGAAGCTGGGTAATTTTTAAACAATGGAAATTTATTGCCCCCCATTCTGGAAGCTGGGAAATCCAAGATCAGGGCATCAACAGATTTGGTGTCTAGTGAGAGCTCAGTCTCCGCTTCAAAGATGATGCAGTCTACCTGTGACCTCACATGGTGGAAGGCATGAGAAAGCTCCCTTAAGCATCTTTTCTAAGGGCACTAATCCAACCTCTCAAAAACTCCACCTCTAAATACCATCACATTGAGGGTTTCAACAGATGAATTTTGGGAGTAGAGGCACAAACATTCAGATGATAGCACTTGCCCTTTGTTCTATTTGGCTTTATTATTTGGTTCCTTCGAAAAGCCAAGTTTGGGCTGGGCGTGGTGGCTCACGCCTGTAATCCCAGCACTTTGGGAGTCCGAGGAAGGTGGATCATGAGGTCAGGAGATTGAGACCATCTTTGCTAACACGGTGAAACCCCATCTCTACTAAAAATACAAAAAATTAGCCGGGCTCGGTGGCGGGCGCCTGTAGTCCCAGCTCCTAGGGTGGCTGAGGCAGGAGAATGGCGTGAACCCGGGAGGCAGAGCTTGCAGTGAGCTGAGATCACGCCACTGCACTCCAGCCTGGGTGACAGAGCAAGACTCCATCAAAAAAAGAAAGAAAGAAAGAAAAGCCAAGTTTGTTCTTTCTGTTCTTTTTTGTTCTTTCTCTTCTTTCTGCCTAGACCATAATTTTCTGAGATTTTTGCATATTTTAATCCTCATTTGAATCTTAGTTCATGTCAATTTCTCTGAAAGATCTTCTCTAACCCCTACTCTATCACTCACAAGCATTAGCTTATTTTTATAGCATTTATTACAATCTAAAATTATCCTATTTATTTATCAGTATATTATATAGGTACCTCAGCTAGAATGTTAAATATTACATTGGTTCTAAGACTCCAGTAACACAGCACACTGTGGATCTTGAGACTGTGTTTAAAAATTAGATTAAATAAAGCAGTCCATAAAATATCACATGAACAAAATTAGTAAGTTTTAACCTTGAAAGGACAACTAGTGAACAGTATTGACATTCAACAGTCTGGTGTTCAAAGCCCCACTTTGGGAAAATCTGTTATGTGCTCTGTATTAGAGGCACTAATACTTTAGTGGGTAGGAGAAAGCATAATTAAATAAATGGAATCTAATAGTGTCTTACCTCTTCAGGGAATAACTGCAGAGTTAAGATTTGGGAGTAAGTTTTCTTTTAAAAATTCTCATGCTGAAGAGTGATCACTTGAATGCAATTTGAATTCCACTACGAGCAGAATGGAAAAAGAAGAACTTAATAATATGGAAAAATTGTATGTGTGTGTCAAAGGAAACAAACTAAAAGAAAAAGTAAAACAAGGGAATTTCAAGCTTTTGTAATTCCTTGGTTCCAGATTCTTTTTTTAAAATATGAAATTAGTTATTTTATTGGAAATAATGTTAAGCATACTTCAGTATCATGGAAATACAATAACCTGCTGGCAAAACAAAGATGTTTTGGTTATACAGCTCTGTAGTATAGTCTGAAGTTAGGTAATGTGATTCCTAGAGTTTTGTTCTTTTTGCTCTGGATAGCTTTGGCTATTCTGGGTCTTTTGTGGTTCCATGTAAGTTTTAGGGCTGTTTATTCTGTTTCTATGAAGAATGTCATAGTGATTGCATTGAATCTCTAGATTGCTTTGGGTAGTATGAATATTTTTAACAACATGAATTCTTCCAATCCATGAACATAAAATAGCTTTCCTTTTTTTTTTTTTTTTTTTTTTTCAATCTTTTTTTTTTTTTTTTCTTAATATAAAATTTTTTTTTTTTTTTTTTTTTTTTTTTTGACACCATTGTCAACTTTTTTCATCAGTGTTTCATAGTTTTCACTGTAGAGATCTTTTACATCTTTGGTTAAGTTAATTCCCAGGCCATGTATTTAATTTTATGTGTGGCTATTTTAAATGGGATTACTTTTTAAATTCTTTTTTTTTTTTTTTGAGACACAGACTCACTGTGTCACCAGGCTGGAGTGCAGTGGCGCCATCTCAGCCCATTGCAACTTCTGCCTCCCAGGTTCAAGCAAGCGATTCTCCCGCCTCAGCCTCCCAAGTAGCTGGGACTACAGTCACGCATTTCCATGCCCAGATAATTACTGCATTTTTAGTAGAGATAGGGTTTCACCATGTTGGCCAGAATGGTCTCGATCTCCTGACCTCATGATCTGCTCTCTTCGGCCTCCCAAAGTGCTGGGATTACAGGCGTGAGCCACTGTGCCTGGCTTCTCTTTTCTTTATGATATATATTTCTCTGGAAACTTTTTCATCCATATTCTGTATTTTTAAAATGTCTTTAAGTCAGTTTTTACTTTTTCTGGAACCTCCTTTGGTAGCTTTATAATCAACCTTTTGAATTCTTTATCTGGCTTCAGATATTTCTTAGACTGCATTTCTTAGATTTCGTAGATTCACAGTTTTTCAGCTGTCTCGCAGAATTTGCAGTGGCAGTCTCTGCAGTGGAAACACATCCCATGCTCATGGATGGGTAGAATCAATATTGTGAAAATGACCATACTATCAAAAGCAATCTACAAATTCAATGCAATTCTCATTGCATTGAAAGTCTAGCATCCTTTTATGATTAAAATCAGCAAAATTGGCATAGAAGGGATATACCTTAAGGTAATAAAAGTTATCTATGACAAATCCACAGCCAACATTATACTCTGAATATTCGGATATTCAGAGATTTCTTCTTAGTTTGAATCCATTGCTGGAGAGCTAGTGTGATCTTTTGGGGGAGTTATAGAAACTTTTTTTTGTCATATTGCCAGAATTATCTTTCTGGTACCTTCTTATTTGGGTAGACTGTTTCAGTGAAAGATCTAGAACTCAAGGGTTCAGATTCTTTTGTCCCACTGGATGATCCGTTGATATGGTGCTCTCTCCTTTACCCTAGGGATAGGGCTTTCTGAGAGCTGGAATGCAGTGATTGTTATTGTCCTTCTGGGTCTAGCCACCCAGCAGGGCTACTGGGCTCTGGGCTGGTTTGGGAGAATATCAGCAAAGAGTCCTCTGATGTGATTCATCTTCAGGTCTTCTAGCCCTGGTTACCAGCACTTGCCCCAGTGGAGGTGGCAGGGGAGTGAAGTGGACTCTGTGGGAATCCTTGGTTGTACTTTTGTTTAGTGTGCTGGTTTTCTCAAATGCTGGTTATGATAGCAGTGAAGTTGTCATGTGGACAGACTCAGGACCTCTGGTTAGCCAGAATGTTGCAGGTAGTGGAATTAGCTGTTGTTCTCTCCTTCTTTGGAGAAGAAGTTCTGTTATGAGTTGCTCTAATTGCTTGAGTTGGTTGGCCTCCAGCTAGGAGGTAGCACCTTCAAGAAAGCACTAGCTATGGTAGTAGAAGGGGGATAGAAGTTTGCCCTACATAGGCCAGTGTAAGTATTCTGGTTTCTCAAGTGATAGGCAGGATCATAGAGCTCCCAAGAGTTTGTCTTTTGTCATCACTTACCAGAGTGGGTAGAGAAAAACCATCACATCAGGGCAGGGTTAGGCGGGTCTGAGCTCAGACTCTTTTTGGGTGGGGCTTGCTGCGGCCACTGTGTGGGATGGGAGGGTGGTTCTCAGGCCAATGGAAGTATGTTCCCAGGGAATTATGGCTACCTCTGCCGCATCATACAGGTCACCAGGGAAGTGGGTGAATTCTGGCAGTGTCGGTCCTCACCCAGCTCCCATGCAGCCATCAATGCCAGTCTCACTCCCATAGTGCTCCACCAACAGCAGTGAGTTTATATCCAGGCAGCAAGGCTGAGATATTGCCCCAGGTTACAAACTTCCCCACTGAGAAAACAAGCAGGGCTTTCAGGCCTCGCCCCTCCATGCTTCTGGCATCTTCGGCTGTGGCTTCTGCACTTGTATTCACACTTCCCATTCCTCACACCAGAGTCTGCTCAGGAAAATTCATGTTCAGTTAAAATTATTGCAAAGTTTGGCTAGACGCTTCCTTCACCCTTTGATACCTCTCCAATTCCACTGGCTGCCTTCCTCAAGGACCTTTGTGAGATAAAGCCAGTGATGGGTTCTGTAGGCTTGAGCTGGGGACCAGGAGTGCCTACAGGACTCTTCCTGCCACTTCCTCTACTTTTATATTTTGCTCAACTCCCTAAGTCTGTTTCAGCTCTTTGGAAGGTTAAATCCTTCTCCTGTGATCTGGATTTTCAGGTTCCCTGGTGGGGATGTGTTTTTGGAGGTGGACGTTCTGTCTCTCACACTTCGGGAATTCACAGTTTCTTAGCTGTCTCACAGAGTTTGCCGTGGCAAGCTGCTTCTTTCAAAGGGTCTGTGAATTCTTTCAGTTTTCCTGGTATATTTCTGCAGTGGTTCTTGGAGCAAAAGTTCACAGTGTGAGTCTCCACATGCTGTTCTGAATGTCCAAGTGGGGGCTGAATGTTAGTCCTGTTTTCTATCTGCCATTTTTTCTCTGTTACATACTTTTAATAGTATTGCTTGTGTTATAAATATAATCTGAATTTTCATATGTTTGTGTCAAAGTAGTAAAGATTTAATAAATAGCCCTAGCACTCATATTTTATGCATTGTAAGCATTTGGTTTATAAATAGCAGTGTATATTTTCTTTGTGGTCACTCTGGCTCATTTTCAAAGCAGGTAAGTTTAATTTAGTATCGTTTAATATTTTGTCTGGATAGGATTGTTTATGCCAGATAAAAACACAGGGCAATGCAACATGATATTGAAATAAAGATTGAAGGAACTCGCTTCTTTTTATTGAAGGGCAAAATTTTAAAAGACCATGATGAGCTTGAAAGAGAACATTTGGCTCCTAACAGACATGCATGGGTATGCATACACATGGGTTTGATAAATACACCTCCATTATCTGTGATAGAAGGAAAAAAATCTAAATGTCAAATGGACAGTTTGTAACTTTCACTGGATAAGCTAATGCTTGGGTTTTTTCTGAGCTGAAATCTTAACTTGACAGAAATGAGCTACTTTTTAATCTCATCTTTACAGGTCATTTAAATTGACATAATTGCATATGTTTATGGTACACATCACTATGTTTTGTTATATGTGCTCATTGTGATATGGTTAAATCAAGCTAATTAGCATGTCCATTACCTCATATACTTAGCTTTTTTTCATGATGAGAACATTAAAATCGACTTTCTTGGCAGTTTTTACAGAGAAAATGTATTGTTATTAACTATAGTCACCATATTGTACAATAAAGCTTATGAATCTTTGGCCACCTACTCTGAGTTAGAAGAGTGAGGTGACAGAAGTAAATTAAACCCTTGTCCAATCTTATTAACTAATGTGATGAGAGCTCAGACACCACTGGGAGAACACTCTTACCTAGAATGACAATGTTGTTAATGATGATAATAAAGGAATGTCGTTTTTCAAGTATCAAGGACTTACAAAAACTTCTCCAGGCTAGTAACCCTTTAAATCACTGGAAAATAAGACACTAGAATTTTTCCCCAAGAAAAATTCAGCAGATTGAGTTCAATTATAATTAGACAAAACAACTTAAAGCTTTCTAAGCTAATAATGGTGAAGTTAAAATCAAATCTTTAAGCTCCCATCAAAACAACATCAACTAAATAATAGTGTATAAGTTCCTAACAACGTTTTAGTTTATGTTATTGATTAAACTGGGTTTAAAATGTGAAACTATAGAATTATTAATTTGCCGAACTATCACTTCAAGCTTAAGCCTGCATTCTTATTAGCCATCTGATGCCTTGATTTCTTAGGTCAATATTTAACACGAGAATAAACAGGCCATATAGGTAGAGCTATTTTAGTCTGACTACTGTCTTACTCCATTTAGTCTATTATAACGAAATACAACTGACTGAGTGGCTTATAAACAACAGAAATCTATTTCTTAAAGTTCTGAGGGCTAGGAAATCCAGGATCAAGACACTGGCAGATTCAGCATCTGGTGAGGGCTTGCTTCCTGGTTCACAGATGGCACCTTCTTGCTGTGCCCTCATAATAGGGCAAACAAATTCCTTTGGTCTTATTTTATAAGGGCCCAAATTATATTGCCTCCCAAAAGGCTTTATCTCCTAATACTATCACTTTGGGGATTAAGATTTAATATATAATTTCTGGGAACTCAAACATTCAGCTCACAGCAGCTATTATACTATTCATCAACCGGTGGTGGAAAGCTCAAATAGCATTTTAGTTTCCAGTTTTTAGTTTTAGATTTTTTGTTCTATTATATTTAGTAAGTGTGTGTGTGTGTTTTTGTGTGCGTGTGTAACCTAGTTTTGGGTTAAAATGCCTGTTAAAATAGAGCCCTGAATCATATCATCTGTGAAAATACATAGTTTGATGTCCTCTCTTCCTATTTGGATGAGTTTTATTTCTTTCTCTTGCCTGATTGCTCTGGCCAAGACTTCTAATAATATGTTGAACAGGAGTGGTGAGAGAGGGCATCCTTGTCTTATGTTTGTTTTCAGGGGGAATGCTTCCAGCTTTTGCCCATTCATTATGATGTTGGTTTGTCATAGATAGCTCTTATTATTTTGAGGTAGGTTCCTTCATTGCCTAGTTTATTGAGGGTTTTTAACATGAAGATATTTTGAATTTTATTGAAAACCTTTTCTGTCTATTGAGAAAATCATGTGGTTTTGTCTTTAGTTCTTTTTATATGATGAATCACATTTATTGATTTACATATGTTGAACCAACTTTGCATCCCAGGGATAAAGCCTACTTGATCATACTGGGTTAGATTTTTGATGTGCTGCTGCATTCATTTGTTAGTTTTTTTTTGTTGTTGTTGTTGTTGAGAATTTTTGCTTCTATACTTATCAACAATATTAGCCTAAACTTTTCATTTTTTATTGTGTTTCTTCCAGTTTTTGGTATCAGGAGGATGGTGGCCTCAGAATGAGTTAGAGAGGAGTCATTCCTCACAAATTTTTTGAAATAGTTTCAGTAGGAGTGGTACTAGCTCTTCTTTATACATTTGGTGCAGTTTGATTGTGAATCTGTCTGGTCCTAGGCTTTTTTTGGTAGGTAGGCTTTTTATTACTTATTCAGTTTCAGGACTCATCATTGATCTGCCCATCTGCCCAGGGATTCAATTTCTTCCTGGTTTAGTCTTGGAATGTTGTATATATCCAGGAATTTATCCATTTCTTCTAGATTTTCTGGATTCTGTGCATAGTCTCTCATGGATTTTGCATTTCTATGTCATCAGTCATAATGTTCCTTTTTCATTTCCATTTGTGTTTATTTGGACCTTCTCTCTTTTCTTATTAGCCTAGCTAGCTGTGTATGTATTTTATCAATTTTTTCAAAAAATTTATTAATTTTTTCAAGGTACAAACTCCTGGATTTGCCATTCTTTTGTATGTTTATTCCTGTGTCAATTTCTTTCAGCTTACCTCTGATTTTGGTTATTTTTTGTCTTCTGTTAGCCTTGGGGTTGACTTGATCTTTCTTTTTAGTTCTTTTAGTTGTGATATTAGGTTGTTAATTTAAGATCTTTCTAAGTTTTTCATACGGTTGTTTAGCACTATAAATTTTCATCTTAACATTGCCTTAGCCATGTCTCATAGATTGTGGTATGTTGTACTTTTGTTCTCATTAATTTAAAATAATTTCTTGATTTCTGCCTTAATTCCATTATTTACCCCAAAGTCATTAAGGAGCAGGTTGTTTAATTTCCATGGAATTGTATAGTTTTGAGCAATTTTCTTCATGTTGATTTCTATTTTGATTGTGTTGTGGTCTGAGAGCATGTTATAACTTTGATTTTTTCAAATTTGCTGAGGATTGTTTTATGTCTGATTAGTTGGTCAATTTTAGAGTATGTGCCATGTGGCAATGGGAGGAACATATATTCTGTTGTTTTTGGGTGGAGAGTTCTGCAGATTTTTATTAGATCCGTTTGGTCAAGTGTTGAGTTTGAGTCCTGAATATCTTTGTTAATTTTGTGCCTTGATGGTCTGTCTAATATTGTCAGCTGTTTTGAAGTCCCTCACTATTATTCTGTTGGAATCTAAGTCTCCTCATGAGTCTCTAAGAACTTGCTTTATGAATCTAGGTGCTTCTATGTTGAGTGCATATATATTTATTATAATTAAGTCTTATTAGTGAATTGAATCCTTGTGCCATTATGTAATGCTCTTCTTTATCTTTTTTGATCATTGTTGAATGTCTGTTTTGTCCAAAATTAGGATTGCAACCCCTGGTCTTTTTTTGTTGCTCACTTGCTTGGTAGATTTTTCTCCATCTCTTTATTTTGAGCCCATGGGTATCATTGCCTGTGAGATCAGTCTCTTGAAGACAGCATAACTTTGGGTCTTGCTTCTTTATCCAGTGTACCATGCTGTACCTTTTAACTGGGGCATTTAGCCCATTTACATTCAAGGTTAATATTGATATTTGTAGGTTTGATCCCATCATCATGTTGTTAGCTGGTTATGATGCACACTTATTTGTGTGGTTGCTTTATATTGTCACTGGTGTGTGTACTTAAGTATTTTTTTGTAGTGGCTGATAGTGGTCTTTCCTTTCAATATTTGGCACTCCTTTCAGGACCTCTTATAAGGTGGTCCTGGTAGTAATGAACTCTCTCAGAATTTGCTTATCTAAAATTGATCTTGTTTCTTCACTGATGAAGCTTAGTTTGGCTGGAGATGAAATTTTTGTTCGAATTTTTTTTTTTTTTTTTTTTTTTGAGATGGAGTCTCGCTCTGTTGCCCAGACTGTAGTGCAGTGGTGCAATCTCAGTTCACTGCAAACTCCACCTCCCAGGTTCACGCCATACTCCTGCCTCAGCCTCCCAAGTAGCTAGGACTACAGGTGCCTGCCACGAGGCGCAACTAGTTTTTTTTGTATTTTTTGGTAGAGCGGGGGTTTCACTGTGTTAGCTAGGATGGTCTTGATCTCCTGACCTTGTGATCTGCCCACCTCAGCCTCCCAAAGGGAGGCCTGGGATTACAGGTGTGAGCCACCACACCCAGCTGAATTTTTTTTTTTTTAAGAATGTTGAGGATAGACCCTTAATCTCTTCTGGCTTGTATGGTTTCTGCTAAAAGGCCCACTGTTAGCCTGCCAGGCTTCCCTTTGTAGGTGAGCTGCCCTTTCTCTCCAGCTGCCATTGGAAAACTCTGAGGATTACATGTCTTAGGGATAGTCTGCTTGTGTTGTATTTTGCAGGAGTTATCTACATTTCTTGAATTTGAATGTTGGTCTCTCTAGCAATGTTGGGGAAGATTTTATAGATGATACATTGAAATACATTTTCCAAGTTAATTGCTTTCTGTTTCTATCTTTCAGGGATGCCTGTGAGTCATATATTTGGTCTCATTACATAATCCCATAATTCTCAGGGGTTTTGTTCTTTTGTTTGTTTGTTTTTTGTTGTTGTTGTTGTTGTTGTTTTTGGTCTGACTGTCTTATTTCAGAAAGCCAGTCTTCAAGCTCTGAGATTCTTACTTCAGCTTGGTCTATTCTGCTGTTAATATTTTCAGTTGTATTGTGAAATTTTTATAGTGTTTTCTTTCTCTCTTTCTTTCTTTCTCTCTCTCTCTCTCTCTCTCTCTCTCTTCCTTCCTTCCTTCCTTCCTTCCTTCCTTCCTCCCTCCCTCCCTCCCTCCCTCCCTTCCTTCCTTCTTTATTCTTCTTTTCTTCTTTTTTTTTTTAGATAGAGTCTCCCTCTGTCACCCAGGCTGGATGGAGTGCAATAGTGTGGTCTCAGCTCAGTGCAACCTCTACCTCCCAGGTTCCAGCATTTCTCCCACTTCAGCCTCCAGAGTAGCTGGGATTACAGGTGCCTGCCACCATGCCTAACTACGGGGATTCACCATGTTGGCCAGGCTCTTCTTGAACTCCTGACCTCAAGTGATCTGCCCACCTTGGCCTCCCAAAGTCCTGGGATTATAGCCGGGGTGTGTTCTTCAGTTCTATCAAATCAGTTTACATCTTTTCTATACTGGTTGTTTTATCTATCAGCTCTTGTATTGTTTTGTATTGTTTTATTGTCATTATTAGATTCCTTGGATTGGGTTTCAATATGCTCCATCTTGAGGACCTTCATTTCTATCCATATTATGAATTCTATTTCTGTCATTTCAGCCATTACCTCCCAGTTAGGAACCCTTGTGGGGGGATAGAGTCATCATTTGGTGGAAAGAAGACACAGGTTTTTTGAGTTACAAGAGTTCTTGTGCTAGTTATTTCTCATCTCTGTAGGCAGGTGTTCCTTTAACTGCAGTATAAATTGAGAAGTCACTAGACTTCTTTCTTGATGTTTTCAGAGTGCCAAGGCTTTCTACCAGGTCTTTATTTGTAGTTGCCTTCTTGTCTTAATTTCACAGTGGGGTATGTTAACAAAGTATTTTTGTTATTGACCTTTCAGTTGTGATTCAGTAGATGATGCTTAAGCATAATGGTCAGGTCAGTAGACAGGCTCTTGCTCAGTCAAGTGGCTCTTCTGTATTTCCTCACAATTGCAGCCATGCTCCTTCTCAGTGCTCTGAAAGTGTGGGCTACTCTCTCATTAGAGTGCTGGTTGCCAATCTCAGCTTTGCTCTCCTGGGCTGCCCACCACAGCTCTGGGATGATCTCAGGGTTTATATTCCCTCCCCAGCTTGGAGACAGCAGGAAAAGGAACCTGAACAGTGGTTGTGGCAGAAGACCTTTCAGTTTTCTCTTGATCTCTACCCCAGAGAGATGCAGAGCCATAATCAATCAGTGTGATTGGCCCAGGGTGGGGTGGCTGTATTGTGGGCCCAAGCCAGGGGAGTTCTGCCTGGTGATGAGTAGTGGGGCAATGGGACCTGGGGGAGACAGACTGACCTCCCCTCCTTAGAGTAACTACACCTTGCTGCAGGTGTGGATAAAGCATTCAGGGTCATTGCTCCTTTTTCAGTCCTAGGGCAGCAAGGGCCATACCAATGCAGTGGCAGTGGCAGAGGAGTTTCTGGTTGCTTCTGGGAGCTCCATCTCTGAGATACATGGAGCTGTGACTAGTGGGTATGTTCAGTCAGGGAGTGAGGCAGCTGCATTGCTGGCCTGAGCTAGGGGCTCTGCTTGTTGGGGAGCAAGGGGTAGAGAGCTCACAGGGAGGAGAGATTGAGCTCTTTTCCATATGGTGGTTGTGTTATACTGTAAGTTCATGTGAAGCCCTCAAGCTCTTTGTTTTTTCCTCAGACCAGGGGCAGTAAGGGCAGAAGCACTGCTGTGGCAGTGACAGAAGGGCTGTCAGTTGCTTCTTGGAGTCTCTTCACAGGGAAACTCAGAGCCACTCCCAGTGGTTGTGCTCATCTGTGGGTGGGGTGGCTGATCTGTGGTCCTGAGCAGGGGACCTGTATGGTGAAGAATGGGAGTGGGGGCTCCCAGGGAAGAGAGTGGGTTCCTCTCTCTATGGTGGCTGCAGTGTGCTGGAGGTGCCAACAGAACGACCAGGTCCTTTGCTTCTTTCCCAGCCTGAGGGCGGTTAGGGTGGTACCACTGCAGCTGCAATGACAGACTGGTTATTGGTTGACTCTGGGATTTCCTCCTCAGAGAAATGCAAAGCTGCCTCTGACTGAAGTGTTCAGGCCAGGGCAGGGTAGTTGTGCTGGAGTCCCAGGTGAGGTGGTCCCTCCCAATGAGGAGAAATGGGATGGTGACCCGCATGAACAGTCTGGACAGTTTTCCATGGCGTGGCTGCGCTGTGCTGGGGATCTGCGCCAGTCCCTAGTCACCATAGACTCTCTAGAGCCTCATGGTAACAGTAGCAAGGGCTGTGAGACAGCAAAGATGACAGTGTGCCCCTCCATCTGGGAGCTCTGTCCCAGGGAAATGCAGAACTGCTCTGAGCCCAAGAGCAGTGGAAGGGGGTGGCTAGAGCCCCAGCACAGGAGGTTCTGCCCAGTGAAAAAAAGCAGGATCACACATAAAAAGCATTCTGGCTGCTTTTATGTGGGGCTGCAATGCTGTGCTGAGGATCCACACCACTCCCTCATCACTATGGGCTCTCCAGAGTATGGAGGCAACAACAGCCAGGATTGCAAGACAGCAAAGATAGCACCCTGTCCCTCCCTGTGACAACTTCATCCAAGGGAAGTGCAGAGCTGTTACCAGGCCAAGAGCGCCAGTGGCAGATGGCTGGAGTCCCAGGTTAGTAGGTCTTATCCTGAGAGATTCAGTGGAATTGAGGCCTGCAGGCCATCACTGCTCAGTCCTCTAGATCCAGCCCATTTCCTGGGGGCCTGTGAGGGAACCTAGCCACCCCCTTTGCCAGAGTTGCAGTGCTGATGCCAGGATGCTCAGAAATCCAAGGCTCCCAGGACTGCAGGTGTGCCTGAGCGGCAGCTCTTTCAAAAATCCACGTTATCTCTGCATGTCAGTCTGAAGGCCCTGGTGGGATGGTCTCATGAGGGGATCTTCTAAGGCCAGGGCTGCAAAAATTCATGCGAGAAGTGTGGGTCGACAGAGTTTCTCTCTCACTCACCATTTCCCTGCAGTTGGGGAGCCTCCCTTGGCCCCATTCCACTACCAGATGGGTGGTCATCCTGTCTCGCTCCTCTCCGTTCTCTGCGGGTTGACTTGTTTCCTTGATGAATCCCAGTGTGTCCACCTGTATGTTTCAGTTGAAGATGTAGCATTTACTTGCCACTTTTTATTCTCTCCATGAGAGCAGCACACACTAGCTGTTTCTAGTCAGCCATCTTGGCCCTTCTCAAAATCTTGTATTTCATTATAAAAAGTAATATAACTTTGAATTATGGCTCATAATATTTTAATTTTTAAAAAGACAATAAAGTTGTATTTTAGATGACCATCAAGCCCAGCTGATATTCCAAAAATATGTTCCATATTTTTTTCTGTATTCTTAATCTGTCTTAGGAGGTAGGCATTAACACTTAGATATTCGTCTGATTGTCAAGAACACTGACATATTTTGGTGGACTAAGGGCAAAAACAAGACATGTTTTGATCAGTACTGGGCCACAGATGAAGTCATCAGGATGGGATGTTCTGGTTTCTTTCCCAGGCTACCTTCCCTTTGGAGAATCTGTGCAACATCTTTTAATGCACTTTGGAAGTGAAGTAGAACATTAAATTCAATGGCTTTGTGGATTCCCTCAGTGTTTATCCATGTGAGTTAATAATATTTCTCATCACTCCACTTCAGTAAGATCCTGGACTTCACTCTAAATATTACCAGCAGGTAAAACTGGATGGAAATAATACGTTGCAAGGAAGATGTTTGATTTCCTATAAAGTCATGAATTGCTCTAGCATGTTGTCCTCTGAGAAGTGTGTGTGTGTCTTTGGGAATGTGATCATGCTAATACCACCCAACACACTGAAATTCTTCAGAGTGGGATTCAAATTTTGCACAAAGCAAGTCTAGAGAATACTCATTTTTTCTACCCCTGGGGAGCCTGGGAGAAATGCTTATTCATTTGACCTTGCTTAAAATTGATTTGAATGTGCATTTTCTTGCTATAAAAATTTAAGACAGTAAGACACATATGGTTTGTGTATCTTATTACAACCTGAAAGCAATGATGATTTATTTTACCAGTAATTGAGATAAGTCAACTCTGTAACTAAAACAATTGCATTTGACAGATATTTCAAGAAATTTAAAAAATGATATTACCTAAAATTTACTGAGCCAAATTATTAACATTCATTGTCTTATTTAATTTAGTTCATTACTGACAACACCCCATGAGTTGGCATTTTTACTATCTCCATTTTACATATGTGGAAATAGAGTCTGAATAGGACACACAATTATTTAATAATGGCTGCTGGTGAGACAGAAGCCTCATCTCACTTTCTATCTCTTGCAACTAATAACTCTTGCTTTATACCACCATTTGATCTCTTGAAAGTTTGGAGTTAAAAGTGTCAACTTTGCAGCCTTATTGGATTCCCAGCTCTAGCACTTAGTAACTCTATGAACTTGAATCATTTAGTTAACTTGTATATTTTACAGTTTTCTTGTCTGAAAGCAAGGATAAAAGTAGTGCCTCCTCAAAAATTTGTTATTATGAGAGAATGTAGTGCTCAACTAATTCATCCTATGATTTTATTTTAAAGGCCACACCAGACCGAAGATGTAAAATATATTCACAAAGTAGTATACAAGACTTTTTGCATTTATAAATGTAAGATTCATGGTTTAACCTGTTTGTGAACAACTCTGAAGGTTTGTGACATGTGATAATGTGTCATATTGCTGTAGTGTCAACTTTAGTCATAGGTCTGGAGAGGCTGGTGTGGGAAGGGGTGCTTAACTGCTCACCTCTTAACTCAGTTCTATTGTTTCTTTTTATCACAATGCTGGAAATAGTTCTTGAAAAGTGATAAAACAGGAACAAAAACAATTTTTTTTTGTTTGTGTGTCTCTGAAAAATGGCTCTAAACACATTGGTGATGGAAATGAAGAGAATGTGCTGAGATCTAAGAACTAGATGTATCCTAGCTAGAAAATATAAATGTTGAGTAATTTAAATTCTGGCATATCAAATTCAGCATCAATCAATTTCTTTTTAGAATGAGTCTACCATAACGTCTTTAGGGAGTCAAGACCAGATGAAAAAACTAACGAAACTGTTTCTGTGGATACTTAAATCACATTTATTTTAATCTTGTCATAAATGAGTTTTAGTCTTTGTCAAAGTCAGAATCTAAGTTGGAAGAAGGTGGTACACTTAAATATGAGAATTGAGAGAAGATGAATAAAAGGATTATTTGCAAAGGTGGCAAAGGTGAAGACAAGTTAAAGGGAAACAAATAAACAGAGGTTCAGAACCCCAAGGCAAGCAAGAGCAGAAAGCTGTTACCATTCCTGGGTGTAAGGTGTTAAAGTGTGGGAGGAATTGCCTGAAACTGCAGAGAGTAGCAGATATTCTAAGGGCCATGGCCTTCAGAGGAATGGCGCAGCAAATGCATGGCAACTTGGCAGAGATGGAGCCAGGGAAATACCCATTCTTACATGCTTCCCACCATCTGATCTCCTGCTGAGGCCTGCCATTGGCTGAGCCTTAGTTGAAGCCAAATAGTAAGGAAACCTCTTGATGACTCAATAAAGGTCCATTTCCTTTATTGGAACTTTGCTAAATCTCCAAACTAGAAAGAGTAAGTTTCAAATAGTAAAAACATTATTTAACATAATAGTGTATAATAATGCATTATAATATAATAGTGTATAACAAATTAGTAGAGAAAAAGTCGAATGAGGAAAATAGTTCATCAATATAAGAGAAGATAAAAATGAAGAAAAGCATACAAAAAACTGGTAGACCAAAACTAAGCACAAAATAAGAATAAATCAGAAATTATTTGTAATTGCAATAAATATAAAAGAATAAAATGTCACAATTTAAATAGATTATCAAACTAGATTTAAAAACTAAAGGCTCTTTCTGTTTATAAGAGATACATCTAAGAGATAATGACATAGAAATTTTAAAAGTAAATGTTTAGAAAAAGTAACTCATGCCAATAATGAAAAAAGAAAGTGTCCCAATGCAAAGAAAAGATAAATCTTGCAGTGATTGGGTGAAAGTTTCAGTTGCCCTGATTTGATCATTACACATTGTATATAGGTACCAAAATATCACATGTACTCCTAAAATATGTACAACTATTATATGTCAATTAAAAAAAGAAAATTGATTGTAGTCTTTTAATTTCAAGTAAAATAGACTTAAGGGGCAGAAACATAGTAAGAGTTAATGTCATGTCATAATGATAAATAATTCTAAAGTTGTATGCATCTTATAAGAAAGACTCAAAATATATAAAGCAAAAAATAATACCTATACAAAAATAAAGAAACCTATCATGAAGATGAGTATATAAAAATATCTAGATCAGTACTTGATAGAAAAAGCAGACCAAAAAATACCAGCAATGATACAGATTTGTTAAAAACAGACGAATCAATTTGATGTAATAGACATATATGTTACCATATTCAGGAGCTATAAAACATTCTTTACAAGCATACACAGACAATTGATTAAATATTGGCTTTATAAAGCAAGCTTTAATAGATCTTGAAGAATTAATGTCATAAAAGTCACATTTTTTACCATTATGCTATCAAATTAAAAATCAGTAACAAAAAGTTGATGAGAACACACTTATAAAAGATATATAGGTCAAAGAAATCAAATATTAGAAAAATATTAGACACCAAATGATAAACATGTGATATAGATAATTAATTCTGAAATATGGAATTTACACAGAAATATGAAGCCTAAAATTTTGTATTTGGAAAGAAGAAAGGCTGAGCTAAGCATCCATACTAAACAGTTAGAATGAGAACAGCACTGTAAACCTAAAAAACTGGGAAATTACCTGTCATTACAGAACTGCTTATTAAGATTCTTAAATCCTTGAATTTTTAGGATAATTGAGAACAGAAAGACAAGATGGAATGAAGTGAACAGAATCTTAAGCAGCTCTAAAATGAGAGGTAATAAAGATCCTTCAGCAAGGAAAAAAATCAGCATGTATCATAGGCTTCGTAGCAATCTTTGGTAACAGAAAATCTTTCAATATGCTTAACAGTTCAGAAAAATCATTTTTTATTCAGCTAAGCTATAAATTGCAAGCTAGCATCCCTCTACTGTGGCTAAGGTGTCAGAGAAAAGTAATAGAAGAACATTTCTGTCCTAAATCCATTCTCCTCATCACTACATATATTGTCTTGCTTTTATCGCCTCTTTTTATCACACATAGCCCTTGACCAAGTAAAACTGCTTTTGTCTGATACCAGAGTTTTATAGGCTAAAGCAGTCATTTACAGAGTTTTGGATTTCATAGTTACATGCACACACACACACACACACACACGTTACATATATGTATATATATTACATATCTATCTATCACATATATCTATATTACTATATATGTAATGTATACATATATATTAGAAATACACACACACATACAACACATACACACACCCATCCTTACACACCCTCCATATATATGTGGGATATAGATATATATATGTATTTTTTATTGAAGGTTAACATAGGTGTGCACACATGTTATTTTGCTAGGAAAAAGCATCATTTCACTTAAAAAGGGATATTTTAATTTTTGAAAATATATAAAGAATAGTTAACTCAATTACACTGAAAAGAAATGCTGCCTCGCCTTTTTCTTGTAATTTGCTATGGCTTGCTGATAGTTTTATTTTGGAAGTACACAAGTTGGCAGAGCAATGTTTGACAGACCCTGGGGAAGAGAGGTTGATGCTTGTTTGTTGATGTTTGAATTACCCTAAAGAAACATCAACTAAAATTCAGAAACTCCAGTACTTTCATTGAGGTCCTTAGTGACCTTCTGATGACAATACTCAGTTTTATCTTCCTTGACCTCTAAGTAGCATTTGATACTGCCAACTTCTTCTGTTCTTTTGGTACCATTTCTTCACTTGTATCCAGGATATCACCTTTTCATACTCCCCAGTTTGTTTGCTACTAAACACTTCTCAGCCTCCTTTGCTGATTTCTTCTTTTTTTTTTTTTTCCAGTATCTTAATTTTGGAATGTCCCAAAGTTAAGTCTTTGCTCTCTCCCTCTCTCCATACACTAACTTGGTGATTGATCCCATCAAGTTCCATAGATATAAACATTATGTATATGCTGACAATTCCCAAATGTATATCTCCATTCCAGACCTTTCTCTTGCGCTCCAGACTTCCATATCCCACTGTCTACCTGACCCCTACACTTGGATGTCTAATCTCAAACCTAATGCATTTGTAAATGGTCTTCTGCTTTCTTTTGTGTATCACAGGCCTCTGATGACTCCATCAATCCTGCCTGCTCACATTTGATTTCAGCTTCAGCTGCAGTGAATGGTTTTAGGTAGCCTCACACTGATTTTGCATCGACAGTGCCCCATCTCAAGCAAGCACCACATCTTTTTTCATTTGCCCCAGTGCCTTTTCCAGTGCCACAGGAATTTGTTATGGAGCATCCCAGAAATGAGAGATGCTAAGGACAAACTTCAAGTAATAGGGACTGGAAGATGGTGGATAAATATGCCCATATTCCAGACAGAAAGTTGTTGGAGGCATTCAGTATGGCCTGAGAGGGCCACTGGAATGAAGCTGCCTTGCCTGTCTCACCCTCTGCTCCTTCACTCTCGCTTCCCAGATTACCTTCCATATAAATGTCTACACCCAAGTTCTTGTCTCAAGCTCTGCTTTTGGGCTGAATTATTTTTACTAAATATTTTGTTTGATTTCTTTTTGTGTCTATGCTCATGAGGGACATCATAGGTTTTTGTTTTTTTTTTTTTCTTTCTTTCCCTTATAATGCCTTTCTTGGTGTAAGGGTAATATTGATTTCGCTTTGGAAGAATCCCCTCCTCTTTATTTTCTGGAATAGTATATAGATTTGGTATTATTTCTCTTTTAAATGTTTGGGAGAATTCACTAGTGACTTTGAATTTTCTTTGGGGGAAGGTTTCTAATTTAAAAAATGTTTCCTTAATAGATATAGCACTGTTCTGTTTCTCTATGCTTATTGAGTGAGCTCTGGTAAATTTTGCCTTCTGAAGTTTTACATTTCATCTAAGTTTTCAAGCAGTTTTTTTTTTTTTTTTTTTTTTTTGAGACAGAGTCTCGCTCTGTCCCCCAGGCTGGAGTGCAGTGGCACAGTCTCGGCTCACTGCAAGCTCCGCCTCCCAGGTTCACGCCATTCTCTTGCTTCAGCCTCCGGAGTAGCTGGGACCACAGGTGAGTCACAGCACCTGGCCAGAAGTTTTCTATTTTACCTAGTTGAGGAGTTTATTGGCAAATGTTTTTAAGCATACTTATCAATTAACTTGTGAAGTTCAGTCTTTCATTCCTGGTATAGGTCTTTAGTGTCTTGTTTTTCTTTTCTGGTTATCTGACTAGAGATTTATCAATTGTATTGGTCTTTTCAAATAACTAGCTTTTTAAAATTATCTTTTATCCTTTATTTTTAAAATTTTTTGTTTTCTTGCTTTTTGTTTTTATCTCTAAGACTTCCTTCTTTTGTTTACCTTGGGTTAGATGATTTTTTTTTTTTTTAGTTTCATAAGGGAAAAGCTTAGATCATTGTTTTGAAATTTTTCTGTTTTAAATAAAATTATATAAGATTGTGATTTTTCTCAGGACAAATGTAGCTGCAACTCACAAATATTTATGTTTTGTTTTTATTTGTACTCAATTAAAAATACTATCCATTTCTTTCATTTCTTTTCTGAGACATTATTTAGAAGAAAGATATTGCATTTTAAAATAGGAATATATTTTCCGTTTTTCATTTCTAGTTTTAGTCCACTATTGTCTGAAGACATATTCTGTATTATTTTAGTCCTTTCATATTTACTGGAGTTTCATTATCACCCAGATTGGGCGGTCTATGTTGGTGAATATTCCACAGGGACTTAAAAATAATGTGCATTCTGCTACTATCACCTATATTTTTACTGATTATTTTGATCTATTTATTTTATTTATTATTTTTATTATACTTTAAGTTCTAGGGTACATGTGCACAACGTGCAGGTTTGTTACATATGTATACTTGTGCCATGTTGGTGTGCTGCACCCATTAACTCGTCATTTACTTTAGCTATATCTCCTAATGCTATCCCTCCCCCCTTCCCCGTCCCGCCTCCCCACAATAGGCCCCGGTGTGTGATGTTCCCCTTCCTGTGTCCAAGTGATCTCATTGTTCAATTCCCACCTATGAGTGAGAACATGTAGTGTTTGGTTTTCTGTTCTTGCGATAGTTTGCTGAGAATGATGGTTTCCAGCTGCATCCATGTCCCTACAAAGGACATGAACTCATCCTTTTTTATGGCTGCATGGTATTCCATGATGTGTATGTTCCACATTTTCTTAATCCAGGCTGTCATTGATGGACATTTGGGTTGATTCCAAGTCTTTGCTATTGTGAATAGTGCTGCAATAAACATACGTGTGCATGTGTCTTTATAGCAGCATGATTTATAATCCTTTGGGTTCCAGAACGTGGATTCATCCATACTGTTTTTTTGACTTTGTTATTGAACCCTTTTAGAATATATGATTTTCTATTTCATTTCTGTCGCTTGCAACCTAACTATTATGTAAAACACTCAACTCTTGCAACAGGATCTGGGTTAGGTTAGAACTAGGAAAGTGAAGCAGCTACTGTCCATACCACCCCTTTTCAACTGGTGTGCACTTTCCGATAGATATATGTTGAAAAAATTTCAAGAGAAAGGGATTAATGAATCTATACACAGCAAAGTTTTGTAGCATGGGTATTAATTTTTTCTAAGGGGAAGGAAAGTTTAGCTATTTTTAATTATTAGATCCCTAAATTTAAGTATCTAAAGCATTGAAGCCGTAGATTTCATTAAGGTTTATTAATGAATGATTTATTAACAAATAATAATATAACTCCATTGGAGAAAATATGAGATCCATACATGAAAATGAAAATGTGGAATTTATCTTAGTGGATTTTCTTAAGCCTGTATTGCCTTAAACTACACTTACACCCTATAACACACACTCAATAGCTGCTTGTGACAGTCAATTATTGGAGCATTGATCTTGTTTTCAGGTCTTGGTCTTCTTGACCTATAAAACACAAACTTTCATAGAGGATAAGTCACAAATGATCATTAGCATTGCATTGTACATTAATGCAGTTAATTTAGGGCATTCACATTTAAAGCTGGCATTCCTTACAAATTTATTCAAGGTTCTTCCTGATCAAGCTAACTTTCAATAATCTTTTAAAAAAATACAGTCACCTTCTAGGTGCACATAGTCTTAGACTGCAATTGTTATTACTCACTATTTTCTAAATATTGTCTATACTTTTAGGCCCCTATTCTTAAATCAGCTGTCCTGGCGGCCTGAGATATCTCCATCCCCCTTTACATCTGCTGAAAATATACACCAATTCTCAGTGTTTATTCGAAAGACCTATTCTCCCTGAAGCCTTTCCTGACCCTTAATCACCAGATTCTATAACCCTTCCTCCATGTTCCCTCACACATTGTTTGCAATAGCACTTGTTGTCCTTACTAGTTATATAGTTCATGCTTGTCTTCTGGTTAGACTCCAAGTGCATTGAGGTAGGAACCTGATCTTTTTCAGCTTCTCAATCTCCTGTCTCCTGTTGCATTAGTCACTAACTTGGAAGATGTCTGGGAATGAGATTTCTAGTTTCAGAGTGCAGAAACAAACAGCATGAGGACAAACTTAATGTAGCTAAAAGTATAGGAAATTAATCTGCAAAAAATATCTGAAATTAAAAATAAAATTTTAAAGTGGGTTCTAATTTGCTACTTTTCCAAAGTAAGGAAAATTTGTGTTGTGTTGTGACAAATAGAAATAATTTTATTTATTTTATTATCACATACTATAAAGGGTCAGGGAGGTGAAGCAAGAGCAAAACATATGTCTGATAATTCCATAGCTAGGCTGCTTAATTGTGAATGACAATGTATGTTTATACCTACATATTACTTAGCTGTGGAATGGAATGGCTAAGCACTGTATGCTAAATTGGAATTTAAAAAATGATCTCAACAGATATTTCATATTCTCCCATATTGGATCAGGAGCTCCAATCTCTCTGTGATTTATCTTGATTTATATAGCTGTTGGAAGTGGCTATTACTAATTATCCTGGCCTGCCAACTCAGCATCAGGTTCCTAAGCTATATATACCAGTTTCTCTTGAATTATACATTACATAGCCTCACCCCAGGGACAATTTGAACAGCTTCCTCATCCAAGTTCTGTAGAAACTTCCTGGATATTTAATTTCAAAAAGGGACCTTAACTCAAATTCCAATCGTTTGAGTTATATTGACAATCTACTTATTTTATAATTTGCAGCCATGCTAAGGCATTTCTCCTTAGAATCTCCTTAGTATAGACTATTGTGTCCCTCACATAGGAAACAAAAATAATTGGAGCATGAAGCAAAGAAATCCCATAAGTGCTCATTTATTTACATTAATATGTGTTCCATAAAGGAAAGGGAGAGTTTGCATACATGAAAAGACAAGTCAAAGAAGGGCTCATCTACCAGATAGAAACAGCAGTTTGCAGAAATCAAACTTCAAGCAGTCTCAGGATTAAACAACAGAAACTAAGCCTCCATTTACACTCTTTCCTCAGGCTGTAATGCTTCTACCAAGTTTCTTTCTGCTAGTTGAGTTCCTACTAAAGATCTACCTCAAATATCACCTCTTTCTTTGTTAAGTCTTCCCTGAAACCTTCACAACTAGTAACTCACCATCTGTAGTCCATTAAAAAGTTTTATTTTCTCCTTCACTGTCACCATCAAACCATATGTACATACCTTCTCAGGGTTATCCCAGCCACAGATGAATCTATTTCAGCTCAATGTGAAGCATCCCTCTTTGTGACTAGGACTCAGATATTCCAGATCCTAAAATCATTCTGGGCACTCATCTGTCCAAGGCATATTCAGTTAAGCATTGTAGACTCAAAATCCTCTCACCCTTCTTCACCCACCCAATTTTAAGTTTTGCCTTCATGGCACTTCATGTCCCAGTGCCATACCTATGCCCTCTCTGAAATATTAAACTTAGTCTCTTGTGCTGACCCGAACTTCTCTACTTCTAGTTCTTTTCCGCCTTTATTTCCACTTCTCTGTACTTTGTCATCTTTTTAGAACTTATAGTCTAAGCTTACTCAATTTATCACTGCTCTTCTCATTTCGCTTCTTTAACCAATAAAAATCTTGTGATTAATTGCTACATGTTGCCTCTTTATGGTCCCACAACTTACAGTCCTTGTTCTTCATCCATATCCAATGAGTTCGCTTAGAAAACCACTTGCTTACTGTCTATTATACCAAAGTTGACAATCAACTGGAGAAAAATATCTACAAATTAATGGGTACTAAACCTGGCTGGGCCCTCAGTGTGAGTCAGCAATTACCGAATGTATTCTTGGTTACCCGATTTCCTTTACCCCTGGAGTTATTCCTCTTCTTGACCTGTTCCTTTCTTGTTCAGCACATGAACCCTTCCTCTTCTTAGAAAATTTACTTATTTGTGTATTTATTTATTTATTTATTTATTTATTTATTTATTTATTTTTGAGACAAAGTCTTGCTCTGTCACTCAGGCTGGAGTGCAGTGGGGCAATCTCAGCTCACTGCAACCTCTGCTTCCTGGATTCAAGTAATTCTCCTGCCTCAACCTCCTGAGTAGCTGGGATTACAGGCGTGTGCCACCACACCCGGCTAATTTTTGTATTTTTAGTAAAGATGGGGTTTCAGCATCTTGGCCAGTCTGGTCTTGAACTCCTGACCTCTGAGTTATTTTTAGTTTTCTAATTAAAAGTACATGACTAAATATTATATACAAACCAAATCTCCTGTCTACCCCAGACTAGCTCTGTTTTTCCCCAGGCAAACCAATGTTAAGTTTCTTATGATCTCCTCCAATATATTTTGTGCATATGCAAATGTAAATATGTATACATTACTTCATGTAATATCACGTGCTTAGTAACATGCGGCACTCCACACATGTGGAACTGCTTGCAGCTGCTCCCATTCACCATAGGAGTTACTGCCTCCAGCGCTTTGCATTTGACCTTTGCTGAAATGTCCAGGCTGCCCGTCCTCTTCACTCCACTGTTTCCTTGGCAAATAACCTTTATCATGATAGCACTGCTGAGCACATTACCTGGGATATAAGAAGCACTCAATAAATGTTAAAGTCTTATTATTTTTATAGAGGACTGGTGTTTTCTATCTTCAGTTTTTCATTGGTAAAATTTAAGCACTTTTTTTGGTTCTTGATCATGCACCTGCTCTTGAGGTGTGGGGAAGAGTAGTTAAGAATTTTCCAAAAGGTTTATGTGAAGTCTGGAAAAATGTCAAGAGATAATTGTGCACAGTTTAGGTAGAAAGAGTATATGAAAGAGAAGTTGAACTTTGAGAAACACTGTATGACATCATATCACGGAAGAATGGTCCTAATTTAGGAAATATTTCTGAACTCTGGGTTGGTCAGATTGGAGCTCCAGTTGTGTTTTGCCCCTGAATATTCTGATGGGATTTCAAAATTCCTTAATCAGAGACAAGAATTTACTCTCTTCTGTTCCTCTATAAATGGTACTTCACAAAATCTTCACAGTGAATATGATATTAGAAAATGAGAAATTATATTCTTGGTTAGCAAGATAGCAATTGTAGGTCTGGAACAGCTACTTAGGAGTATCTTAGGAAAAGATTTGTTGGAAGTCAGGACAACAAGTCTTGTTTAAAGCTATCTTTAGGTAGGAAACATTGTTTTTACTGTTTGGGGTGGTTTCCAGAGGCTAATGACTCCATATCCTAGTTATCCTTTAGAGCTCCCCTATTGTCCAATCTCAAGTTACAAAATTTCTTCATGTCAGTTCTGATATTTTGTATGTGTGCTCTACCAATCTTACTGAAAATTATTTGATAAAATAGTAACTAAACTAGCTCTGGAACAGAAAGACATTTTGGAGGAATCATAACTTAGGGAAAAAGTTGTTTTACTTGCTTATGTTATATTATTTAGAACACAGTTAAGATATAGGCCAACTTCCCTCTGTAATTTTTTGTTATTACTGCTAGATCTATCCATGGAATGGATCTAAGAAGTGTATTCCTCTCCTCATCTTCACACAAACATGTAGTCTGCAGGATTCAGAGCTTGCAACTTAAAATGCATCTCTCCAAGTATATCTGTATCTTGACTAATAGCTTTATTAATAATGAAAGCTATGGATTGCTTTGGCAGCAAAACGAAATAAAGAGTAGAACACCTTTGGGACTTCTGTCACGAATGTCAAGGTCAGGAGCAGAGACTGCCGGAGTCAGAGACCTGATTTCCAAAATGCTTGGTGGTAACTCACTGCTTCTGACACTGTTTACACTAAATATCTTCCTAGCTGAGGACTTCTTATTTTAGGCCAATAAATATATTCACAGGGGAAACATGGCAGTAATTAATGACATGTCTGGCAACAACAAATGTGGGGCAAAACACGATAAACAAATAAAAACAGTGAAAACTGCTTGACGCCACTTCCTTTTATTTCCTGAAGAGTAGTTTTCTAACACGTATATTCAAATATAATTATTTGGACAAAAAAAAAAAAAAAATAAGGCTATACAAATTCAACACTTCTAGCTCTTCTACGCACCAGGATTTTGAGAGTCCTGGTTCACATTACCATACTGATGTTGTTAAATGTATGTATTTTTTTTCTTTTTTTTGAGACAGAATCTTACTCTGTCACACAAGCTGGAATGCAGTGAGGTGATCTCGGCTCACTGCAGCCTCCATCTCCCAGGTTCAAGTGATTCACCTGCCTCAGCCTCCTGAGTAGCTGGGATTACAGGCACCCACCACCATGCCTGGCTAATTTTTATATTTTTAGTAGAGACAGGATCTCACCCTGTTGGCCAGGCTGGTCTCGAATTCCTGACCTCAAATGATCTGCTAGTCTTGGCTTCCCAAAGTGCTGTGCTTATAGTTCAGATTAATATCAACTTAACTTCCATAATATATATATATATATACTATATTTCTTTCTCCAACTGTCAGTTTCTTCATCTATAGAAAGATGGCAAGCATAAGAATACATATCAAAAAAGTAATATTAAATAAAAAAAGCAATATTAAGAATTTGAGAAGTACAGAAAAGGCAACGCGTTACAGGCTGAGTGTCATAATAGTATTTTCCCCCATAAATTCAAGTCAATATGTAGAAATTCAAGGTTATCTTGACCCAGTTTTTAAATTTAACATTCTATTCTATTTTGCTTCAAATATTCTTTCTTGTACACATATTAATCTTACTCTAGCTGAACAATGTTACACCTTTTACAATATCTTTTTGGGCAATGTTAATTCCCCCATTAAAAGCAAAACAAAACAAAACAAAACAACTTCCCCTGTTCTTCTCCTACTCTTGCTCAGAATAGGCACCTTCCGGCTTTCTGAGCAAAGGGGCAGCTTAATCCAGACTAATGGTGGAAAATGATCAGTGGGTATTCCTTTGGGTAGTTAAATTTCTGTTTCATGACAGTAATGAACACAAAACTACCAATTCAGTCATTATTTTATTCACTCAGTAAGCATTTATTTTGATTAAAGTTAGATACTTTATATGTCACATTTCTTTAGAAAGCAGTAAATTGTTACAGAATAATCCATTTTCTTCCCAGGAGCTTCTACTTATTCAATTTACAGGGATTCTCTAATGTGATATCAGTTAAGAGCTAATGTATTGTCCTGAGACTGAACAGTTGAGAACCAGAACCAGTTGAGCTGCTTTAGAAAATAATATTAAAAGATGAATATGAACCTATAAAGTTATAATAACACAGAGCTGAAAGACAAAGAAATATTATTGGCATGTTTACATGAAAGGAGCAATGAGAGTTATATAAAATATTTAAACACAATTGTGCTCAAGTGCTTTTTCCTCAAAATATTACTCTTAAACATGAGTGAACTCACTGGATCTCTGAAACCACTCAACAGCTATTCCCCTTCGGGCAGACTTCTTTCTGGAATGTTGAAAGAATGACTGATGAGGTATTTTGGGTAACTTTATTTTTATGCCAGAGAGGAAGGAATTGAGACTGAGTGTTTTGTCAAGCTAGAATTTGAAAGGAATAAAAAACCACTCAAATAAAAATATAAGCAACCGCGTTATTAACTACATGTAATTTTGGAAGCAGCTCTAGGATCTTGTGTGTGTGTGTGTGTGTGTGTGTGTGTGTGTGTGTGTGTGTGAAAGAGAGAGAGAGAGGAGGGAAAAGAACATAGAGAAAAGAAGTGATGATTTTTCAGTTGTTGTACTCTCCTAGTAACTCTCTTATCTTAGGGCAGCATCAAAGGAGACTGAAATTTGGCCCTGACCCTGATATGCAATCTGCCATGTATCCCCCACCCTGCAAAGCTGTCTCATACGTGCAATGATTTATAATCATGACTGAGTACTTTAGGCTAGTATCAATGTAAACGGAAATATTTGAGTCTTTTCAGCTACTAATTTCTAATTAGATTCTGGCTGACACTCTGGAACAGGAGTGTCATTGTTTTTGCTTTTATGCTGTCCAGCCTAATTAATGAACAGACTCTTTCATAAGTAGATTAATGGACGTTGTCTCGTTATCCAAAGTTACTTCAGACATGACTATATTGCACTTCATTAGAGAAGTATGAATTGAGGCAGCTTTCAATTAGAAGATAAAGCCCATGTACAGTGTGGGTCTCATTTTTTTAGAATAGTTTATTTGTTTTGTTTGTGTGTGTTTCTAGAAAGGAGTCTCAGCTTTTATTCCTCTGCCTGTGTTCTCATCTGTGATGAAAGAGCTTTTAAGTGAAACTAGCCTTAATTTTCTACTGGATTTGTAATTGATCAGAAGGTTTTGTGCAGCCCCAGATCTGTCACTTAAATATGTATAATCTTAGTGGATTTATTTAAAGTCTCAGAGCATCCCTTTATTATTTGCAAAATTATAAAAAAAAAAAACCTTGATATCTTACCTATTTAATAGAATTGAGAGATTGTGAATAAAATCACTTAATGATCCTTACTGTCTTCCTCCTTCACAAATCCCTCTTCTGCACATCCCCTCTTCATGGGACTCCTGCTTTCCTTGGCTTACTTACATGGTACAGCTCTGTTTTGCTCCTTCTTTCTACCATGTATTCTTTCTTAACTTCAGTGTTCAGTTCAATGACTCATCCTTGACTTTATCATCTCCAGCAAGCTGTACCTCCAACTTCACTTCATGGTCCTGGACACAACCTAATCTTGTAAGTTCTATGAATTTCTCCCATGAAAACCCTAACCTTTTATCCTTCCTACTTCTGACCAGGACCTTCTATGTTTAATCTTCTTTTAAACTTACTATCACTTCATCTCTTAATTTGATCATTTAAAATGTTTTGATTTTATGTGTTGATAAATGAAAAGCTAGCCCTTCCTTCAACCCCTTCACCTAATTGCCAGATATTTAAATAAAGTCAAGAAAAGAGGATTCTTATTCAAAGAAATTAAGCAAATAATCTGAGAAACACCAGAGTAGTTATTGTTCTGGAGTAAAGTCATTCTCTCTGTGGCATTTGGGTAGATCCCATGGTAACTGACTCTCCTTGCAGGCTTTTGAGAGATGAATTCTTTGGCTCTGCTTAATTACATTTCCATTGACTCTTGTTTGTAATTAATTCTTATAATTAAAGTAACACAATAAAAAAATTCAGAGGAATTTCTCAGGGAGAGGATTTTGACGACCATGATCTCTGGTGTTATTTTCATGGATGTATTACATTATATGGCAAAAGAGAAACTATGGTGATGGGCCTTTGAAAAGAAAAGAGTTTTCTCTGATTGGTGGAGGAAGAAGTAGTTGCAAAGATTCAAAGTACAAGTAAGATTCAATGCACTGGCTTGAAGATGGAGAAAGTATATGAGGAAGAATGTAAGTGGCCTATAGAAATTGAAACCAGG
Organism: Papio anubis; assembly: GCF_008728515.1. Lineage (NCBI taxonomy): Eukaryota > Metazoa > Chordata > Mammalia > Primates > Cercopithecidae > Papio > Papio anubis. The sequence continues at coordinate 8,354,994 of NC_044994.1, forward strand.
CTCCAACTGACAGATAGTAAGGACCTCAGTCCTACAAACAAAAGGAAATAAATTCTGCCAATGCACAGTGAACTTGAAAGAGGATCCCAAGTTCAGAAGAGAGCCGTAGGCCTCATCAAAACCTTGAGTTCAGCCCAGTGAGACCCTGAGCAGAGAATCCAGTCACACAATGCTCAGACTTCAGATCTACAGAACTATGAACTCACAAAGGGGTGTTGTTTTAAGCCACTACGTTTGTGGTAATTTATTACAGCAGAATTAGAAAACAAATAAAAGATTATAATGAAAAAGGCAGAAGTTCTCTGACTTCACCAAACTTTCTCCCCAAAGCAAACATTTGTCAAAGTCAAAATAAAAATGTAGGAAATGAATTTTTAAATTTAACATTTTATTTGGGAAGAAAAATAGGGGGCATATATGTATACTAGGTGAAGAACAAAGAGAAGGTTGGGGGTTTTATGAAAATAAGGAATGCTACGTGTGGTCCCGAGAGAAGGTTTATTGGTACTAGCAAAGCTCTGGGGAGATGGTGAGCTCCAAGTGGTGGATAACAGTGGTGGCAGAATTAGTCTTAAGAGTTGCAGGTTATCTCAGCAGTTATAGATAAAACTGGTTTCAGGTTATAACAGGCAGTTTTAACTGCTGCACTTGCAGAAAATTACATTTCTAAAGCAATGTCATGTACTCCAAGTGATTTTTCCCCCTGGTCCGGTGACTCTGATTTAATTGGGTATGATAAGACTGACATAATTTGGATGAGTAACTTCCACATTTTTGCCTTTTGATCAAGATCTTTGTCCAAAATCATCATTGATTAATCATTTTGTAGGTAAGTTTAATAGTCCCTTGGTGCTGGGATAGTTCTGTCCCAGTTGCTTCTATCCATGTTTGGGGAAATGTGTGGGAGTCTATGTCAGGGACCTGGGCACATTTGAATAACAAAGAGAACAAAAGGAAAAATTTCTTTAGAGCAGGTCTACATGGAGTCTGGCATTGGGCTCTATTTTATTAGTTATATAGGCTTCAGTAGTCATCTTAAAGTGTTGAGCTAAATTGTCTATTGGAAGAGTTGGTTTTACATAGATTAGACAATAAGAATGAAGCTTAAAAATCATCATATAAAAATAATCAGCAATAATATAATAAATCTCACTTGAATAACAGTTCACAACCATGATCCTAGTGTTGAAGGTAACTAACTAAACAGATCAGGAAGTCTAGACATATCTGGTGAGACTTACTGAAGCCAGGTAGCTTATTTTTCCTCTTATATAATTGAGTTTCTACCTTCCCAGAGGAATTGATTTATGTGTTGCAAGTAGTATTATCTATTGGACAAACACCACCTTGTTCAGCTACTTAGTAATCTAGAACATTTTTATTTTATCAAATACTACTTTAGTAAGATAATCTAGAGAAGTTTATTGAGCTGTATTGTCCTTAACTGTGGAGTCAGCTGTAGATCTAATCATTAAGAACAGGTCCGTAACCATTGTTTTTAAGCGACCAACTTTGATATTGTTTGGATCTGTGTCCCCACCAAATCTCATGTTCAAATGTAATTCCCATTCCTAGTCGTGGGACCTGGTGGGAGGTGATTGGATCATGGGGGCAGTTTCTTATGAATGGTTTAGCATGATCCTCTTGGTGCCATTCTTGTGACAGTGAGTGTGTTATTGTGAGATCTGGTTTTTAAAAGTGTGTAGCACCTCCCCCTCTCTCCCTTGCTCTTTCTCCAGCCATGTGAAGTGCAACTTTCCCTTTGCTTTTTGCCATAAGTACAAGTTTCCTGAGGCCTCCCTAGAAGCTAAGCAGATACTACCATTATGCTTCCTGTACAGCCTGCGGAACAGTGAGCCAATTAAACCTCTCTTCTTTATAAATTACCCCGTCTCAGGTATTTCTTTATAGGAATGAAAGAACAGACTAATACAAACTCTAAAGGATAAAAGCACTGATGACTAAGGCCCATCTGGCTGGATTTATGCCTCTTGGAAGGAGATCTTTTTTAGTATGGTGGTGTACGTTAACAGGTGTCAACCCATGTTTAGATTTTATTACCGTAAATCAAATCTAGAAATATCTTAAACCACATTGGCCTTTTATTTTTTATTTGTTGAGGCATGATATCTATTTATATGGTTGATTAATAATTCTCCACAAATAAAAACATTTTGGTGGGGCACAATAAGTAATATTATGTGGGTACTTTGTATACTAAAATAGTTATTGTGGGGATTTGAGAGCAGTATTTATCTAATGTTCTGTTATTCAATTATTTCATTATTGGAGACCATCAACAATTAATGGATTAATATTATAAATATTTTTATAGTTTGTCAAGTTTTGTTTTTGACAATTTTTAATGTGATTTAAAAGTCTTTTTTGGGGCCCACAGGCACAGCCAGGAGGAAACAGAATTTGAACATGTGGGTCTAAATGTTTGATTTTCTAAAAAGGACTGGATATACAATTTGAACAAATAGTTACATTAGGAACATGAGTAAAATTTGTTGTGGAATAGACTAAAGTTTCAATTATATTATAAACAGATCAGGGCTTTTGGTGACAAATCTAACAGTTATATATCCTTCACCTTTTGGCAATGGACTAGGCATTATCTTTTTAGAAAAATGTAAGCATAAAATAAGAGATAAAAAAATAAAAAGAAAAGGGTATAGTGGCCTAGTCTGAGCATCTTGGGATAGCAGTCTACTACAGATGCCATCTGTTTTATTTCAAGATAAGTTTTAGTTTTAAATCCCCCTGTTGGGATGCTAGTCAAGTCAGGAGTAAGAGCTTTTTTAAAATAAGAGACGTGGATCTAGAAGTCAATGCTCTAGTTTCACAGCACAGAGATTAGTGAGAAGGACTTAATATAGACCATTCCAGCAGAGCTGGAGAAAATTCTTATGTAGTATCTTCTCTAGTAGACAAAGTCACCAGGCTGCCAGCCATTATGTTTTAAGCCTTTGTCTTTTGGGAGTGTGCTGTGGAGAGATTGTTCTACCACTGTATGATTTTAATGTATTGCTTAAATAATTTATTTATGATACTGAAAAGATGTCTCTTTTTATCACTGAGGCTCAAAAGCAGAGGGAGCCAAGTTCATAGGATGGCCTCTGACTATTTTAAAAGGGAAAAGTTTATGAGCTTCAAAGGGAGTGGCCCTTAGATTTAATAATACAAAAAGAAGAACTTTAGGCCAAGGAAATTGTAGGGTTTCTATACATTTTGCCAACTGGGTTTTTATAGTTCTATTTGTTCATTCTACTAGGCCAGACGATTGGGGGTGGTAGGGACAATGGAAGTGCTGTTAAATTGACCAAATTCGACATTCTTATTTTTATTACATGACCAGTAAAATGGGTTTCTCAATTATTATGTAGTTTAAGAGGAATTCTCCATGTGGGAATAACTTTTTCTAAAAGAAATTTGGCTACAACTGAAGCAGTGTTTTGTCTACAGAAAAAAGCCTCTAACCAATGGGAGAACATGCAAACCATTACTAGAACATACATATACCCATGAGAAGTGGGTAATTAGATAAAATCTATTTGCCAAAGCTTGAAAGGTCTATTAGGTCAATTAAAATGTGTAGGATTAGTATGTGTAGGTTTCCTTGGATTAAATTTAGGGCAGGTGGCACAAATCAAGAAGGCATTTTTTTTTTTTTTTTTTTGCAGCTTTTTAAAAAATATCATCCAACCAGTATTGTTTTCTACAAGAAACTAAAGTGTTAAGTTGCCCAATGGTTCAACTTTAGTTAGCAATGAATATTTCATTGATTTGGGAGAAACCGTTTGTTATCAGGTCCAAATCACAGGGATTTGTTTTGTTTGTTTGTTTAATGATTGAACCAGTAATCATGGTTTTAAAAATTTTGTTTTTTAGGTTCTGGTATCTAATTTTGTTATCTTTGGTAATTATTTTTAGATCACCTTTTGAAGGCTCTTTTAGTGAGGCCATAGCAGAGGTTTGATTAAATGGACCTTTAATAACAGCATTTTTTGAAACATTATCAGCAAGGTTGCTTCGTTTAGCTTCTACAGAAGCTAAATATTCTAACCTTGAATATTTGGAAATTTTGATAATAGCCAAGGCAGCAGGTCCCTGGATGGCATCTGGTAACCCTTAAATATAGGATTTATTTATTTATTTATTTATTCATTTATTTATTTAATTTATATGGAGTCTCGCTCTGTCACCCAGGCTGCAGTGCAGTGGTGTAATCTCGGCTCACTGCCAGCTCCACCTCCTGGGTTCACGCCATTCTCCTGCCTCAGCCTTCCGAGTAGCGGAGACTACAGGCACCCGCCACCATGCCCGGCTAATTTTTTGTATTTGTAATAGAGACGGGTTTCACTGTGTTAGCCAGGATGGTCTCGATCTCCTGACCTCGTGCTCTGCCTGCCTCAGCCTCCCAAAGTGCTGGGATTACAGATGTGAGCCATCGCACCTGGTCAGGATTTATTTTTAATTTGATCTCCAGTTTTTGTTTCTATTAAATTTCAAAATTCTGAGCAACTTTAAAGGCACACGTGTTATCTGTATACGTATATTAGCAGATTTTTCTTTAGTGAGGGGGCAAGCCTGAGTAAGAGCAGTAAGTTCAGCCTGTTGGGTGGAAGTTGCCATAGGTAAGGGGCTGCTTTAACGACTTCATAGGAAGTGGTAATAGCTGTGTATCCTGCACAGTAATGGCCATTATCATCTTTTAAATAGGATCCCTCAGTAAACCATGATAGTTCAGAGTTCTGTAGTGGAGGTTTCGTAAATCTTTTTGGGAAGTCAAAAGGTAATCAATCAATGTCAAAGAATCATGAGGGTCTCATCAGAAAGAAGGGGTAAGAGAATAGCATGGTTGAGATTATTACATCAAGAAAGAGTTATGTGAGGAGCTAGTAAAAGGAGTTCTGAGAATTAAGAAAATGGCAGAGAGATGATGAGTAGGATGTGAGTTTGGAAGAGCTTTAATAGCATGGGTAAAATGGTAAAGGGGGATCTCATATAGGGTGGTAGTTAGGGTAGTTTTAAAATAAGGGAATAATCCTCAAGGTGTTGGATCTAGTTGCTGCCTGTAATCATCTAATGGGGCAGTGCTGCTTTCTATGTTTCGGGGTTAGGATGCCCAAGACATTTCCTTTTTGTTTATAAACAAAAAGCAAGAAAGGAAGTTGATAATTGGTATGACCCAAGGTAGGAGGATTTAAAATAACTTATTTTAATTTAATAAATGTAATGTCTTTCTCCATATAATGGGATCAGATTTAGATGCTTTAAGTCCGGCGTGTAGAGTTCGAGCAGTCAAAGAGGTTCCTTATCTAGCTATGGCAATATCTATTCTGGCAAGTCTAAGAAACTCTTAAACTTGTCATTTGGTTTAGGTTTAGGGAATTATAGGACTTGTATTCATTTATTTAGGGTCAACATGTAGTCTTGCTTTGGAAATCAAATGACCCAGATATATAACTTATATCTTAACTAGTAGGTTTTTCTTTTGCTTTGTTTTGTTTTGTTTTCTTTTTTCTTTTCTTTTTTCTTTTTTTTTGGAAACCTTATGACCCTTGGTGGTTAGAAGTTTTAATAAATGGATACTATCTTCATTGTAGGCTGCCTATCAAGGAAAACAAAGTAAATCACCTACATATTATAGTGAAAATGCACCTTGGGAAAAAGCCACATCATCTAAATCAGCTTTCAGAATTCGGGAGAAGTAGGAAAGATTTTCAGTATAGTCTTGAGGCTTAACAGTCCGCATATATTGTTGTTTTTCCTAGGTGAAGATAAATAAGTATTGACTGTCTTAATCAACAGGGATGCTAAGGAAAGCATGACAGGGGTCAATCATAGTGAAAAACTTACTCTCAGTTAGTACTGAGATCAGCAAATTATGTGCATTTGAAACTAGGGGATGATGAGGTATAACAGTATTATTTATGACATGGAGACACTGACAAAATTTCCATCTTCGACTGTTAGGTTTTCTTTCTGGGAGAGTGAGAGTATCACAAGGGTTGGTACAAGAAATTATTAAGCTTTGGCCAGGCGCAGTGGCTTATGCCTGTAATCCCAGCATTTTGGGAGGACAAGGCGGGCGGATCACGAGGTCAGGAGATCAAGACCATCCTGGCTAACATGGTGAAACCCCATCTCTACTAAAAATACAAAAAATTAGCCAGGCATGGTGGTGGGCGCCTGTAGTCCCAGCTACTCGAGAGACTGAGGCAGGGGAATGGAGTGAACCTGGGAGGCGGAGCTTACAGTGAGCCAAGATCGCACCATTGCACTCCAGCCTGGGCGACAGAGAGAGACTGTCTCAAAAAAAAAAAAAAAAAAAAATTATTAAGCCTTAAGTTTTGTATATTTTAATGATAAGCTTTATGCCTTGTAAGGCAGATTGGCCAAAGGCATACTATTTACTATTAGGCAAGGGCTTAGTGGGGTCAATTTGGATTTTGATTGGGGGCAAACTGTAAACCTACTGACATTTATTCACAGTGTGGCCCATAAGAAGACAGGGTTTCTTCTAATAAGACATTTTGGAAATCAGCAGAGATGTCTTTGCCACGTGAAATAGCATAACACTCATCCCAGTAAAAGAGCTGGAGCAGACTCCAACAGTAAAAAAGGATAGGTGTCCTGTATAGGTCTAAGGTAAGAAGTAATAGACTGGAACAGAAAAAATGTCAATGGTTTATTAGATATTCCCTCCATTTGAATATGTTTATTAATCTGAAGCAGGGGCTAACCGAGATTGGTAAGATTGAGTCCTAATACGGTTTCTCCCATGTCTGTGAGAACAGTTAGAGATTCATTGCCAATTAGAGTAGTCTCTTTAAAGCGATTAAAAGGGAAGATTGCAAAAAACAAAATCAAAACAAAACAAAAACCTTATAAATACTCAAAGCTCCTTTACTGGAAGGGGTAAATTGGAGAGTCATGTGAAGGTTGTCTAATTTGCTTAAATTTAGAAGAGTCTTTCTTCCAGTAGCCTGGCTTTTTACAACAGCAACAATTTCCAGGAGAGAACCCTCGTGGATCAGAGTTGTGCCATTAGGGTCCCAATTGTTTATTTGTTTTTTCTTTTTTTTCTGGGAACATTCATCTGTGGTTGTTAGAGATTTAGAATTTTAGTGACATTTTTTAAAAAATTGGTGTTATATGAAGCATGAGCCGATTGTTTTGCCAAATTAACAAGATGCACAGTAGCGTTGTCTCCCATTTTAGGTGGGCTCTTTTAACTAGTTGAGAAAGTGTTTGAGAGAGACCATTAATTAACACAGAATTAGAGGTGATTCTAGTAGAGTCAACATCTATGGGAAGGCAAGGATTTTCTCTAAATATAACTTGGAGCCTGCTGCAATGGTTGTGGACTGATTTATTTGGCTCTTGGGTGCAAGTTTAAATTTTTTTCTGGTCCATGGCTTTAGGAAATGTCTTGAGGATGGCCCTATGTAAATTTCTTGTAAGTTTTGGAGCCTGCCCCCAATATTGTAGATCAGATTCTGGGGAGATGAGGGCAGTTTTTGCTAAATCCCATTACGGATGGGTTCAGTCTGCTTTTGCCATCTAGTGTTGGGCCTGGCCTTCTTTCACAATCTATGCAAACAAGTTGGTAAAGATTGGAGAAACTGGGTTGGTAAGGCTGAACTGTAGTGTTAGATTCATCGGCAAAATAATGTGGGTTTTCAGTAACTTTAGAGAATTCCTTTTGGCTATAGCATGGAGTTCAGCTTTAGCCTAAGAGACATAAGAAATCTGAAGAATGTCAGGATTGTTAGAGGGCCTGATCTTAAAGGGGCAAGTATTTATAGGTTGAGGTTAGGAAGCTGAAATAGGTGTGTTAGTGGAGAAAGATGTATCAGAAGAGAAGGGAAGTTTGGAAAGGTTTGAGAGGAGAGATGGTAGATGGCACTTGAGATACAGAAAGATTTGGGGCTTCTAAAGTCTTTTTTTCTCTTTGAACTTTTTGTTTCCCCATTTAGTGACAGTGTTTTGGAGTGTGACAAATTTTATTTTATTTTATTTTATCTTATTTTGTTTTAAGACGGAGTCTCACTCTGTTGCCCAGGCTGGAGTGCAATGGTGTGATCTCTGCTCGCTACAACCTTTGCCTCCCAGGTTCAAGCGATTCTCCTGCCTTAGCCTCTCGAGTAGCTGGGATTACAGGCACATGCCACTATGCCCAGTTAATTTTTGTATTGTTTAGTAGAGACAGGATTTCACCATGTTGGTCAGGCTGGTCTTCAACTCCTGACCTCAGGAGATCCACCCACCTCGGCCTCCCAAAGTGCTGATATTACATGGGTGAGCCACTGTATCCAGTCTACAAATTTTAATTACTGATTTCATTTTGAAGCCTCAAAGTGCTATTTAAGGTATATATTGTATTTCGATTGCTTAGGGTTGCAGTTTTCTAACTTATTTCTGAGATAAACTTTTAGAGAGGTCAAAAGAACCCCAGAAAGGCCATGTTAATTTCAAGTCATCTTTTATTGAGATAAGAAAACATGACGATGGACCATAATGCTAAAAATATAACTGGCTAGAGTCCCCAATGGGAGATTATTTTGGCATGCTTTTGAATTTGAGAGCCCATTGTAATTCAATTTTAAAGCCAAATGTACAAAGGCCAATCAAATACAAGTGCTGAGTATTAGAAAGCCAAATTAAAATATAAGCACTGACAAAATAAAACATTTTCTTATCAGAAAGAATGAAAAGCCATGTCCAACTGAAGGAAAAAATTCCCTCATCAAATCTCAAGGTATCAACCCTCACAGCCAAGGTCAACAGAGGAAAATAACCCTATCCAAAAGGAGATCCTCCAAATGAGAGGAGGAAATAATAACTTTCTTTAAACAGGAGAGGAAAAGTCCCCTTTCTAACCGAATCTCATATGAAAAAAATCTCAAACCAAATTGGGAGTTCTCTCCAAGAGAGACTCAACAGGGGGAGAAGAGATAACCTGTGAAAGTTGGGGGAAGGGACTCAAAGTAACCAACGCAGGTACCTCACACCGTAGTTCCAAGGGCCTGTGATTATTCCCAAGGAAAATCAGCTTTGGATCCCACTTCTGACACCATGTATGTCAAAGTCAAAATAAAAATGTAGAGACAAACCTTTGAATTTAACATTTTATATGGGATGAAAATATTGTAATTTGGGGCATATACACAGACTAAGTGGTCTTCTGTATGTCTAAAGAACAAAGAGAAGTTTGGGAATTATAAAAAAGAGAAATGTTATGTGTAGTCTTGAGAAAATGTTTGATGGTATTAGTAAAGCTCTAGAGAGCTGGCAAGCTCCAATTAGTGGGTAATGGTGGTTAGCAAAAATTAGTTTTAGAGTTTCAACAAGTTATTTCAGCAGCTGTAGATAAAACTGGCTGTAGGTTAAAACAGTTATAGCTTCTGGACTTTAGAGAATTACATTTCTAGATGAATATTATGTATCCTAAGTATTTTTTCCCCCTGGTTCCCTGACTATAATTTAGTTGAATATGAAAAGGATGACCCAATTCAGATGATCAACATTCACACACTTCACACTTTTATGAGCATTAGATTTCATACTTTTACCCCTTCTAGTATGTTTTATTTTACATTAATAGACCATGCTTATAGTACTATTTATAAATTTATCTGATTTATAATTTTTTTATTGTGGTCAGAGCATTTCACATGATATCAACCCTGTTAACAATTTTTTAAGTGTATAATATGATCTTGTTACCCATGGGTACAAGGTCGTACAGCAGAGCTCTAGAACTTATTCATCTTACATACCTGAAACCATATACCCATTGAACAGCAACTTCCCATTCCCCTTGAGCCTTTGGCAACCTCTTACTCTCTGCTTCTATGAGTTTGACTATTTTAGATACTGCTTATAAGTGGAATAAGGCAGCCTGGGCAACATGGTGAAACCCTGTCTGTACAAAAAAGAAAAAAAAATTGCCAGGCATGATGGCACATGCCTGTAGTCTCAGCTACTGAGGAGGCTGAGGTGGGAGGATCACTTGAGCCCAGGAGGCAGATGTTGCAGTGAGCTGAGATCATGCCACTGAACTCCAGCCTGGGTGACAGAGTGAGACTCTGTCTCAAAAATAAAAATGAACAAACAAACAAACCTAAAACAAACAAAACATAAGTGGAAAAAGGCAATATTTGTCATTTTGTGTCTAGCTTATTTTACTTAGCATAATGTTTTCAGGATTTAGTCATGTTGTAGCATTTATCAGAATTCCATGTCTCTTTAAGGCTGAATACTATTCCATTGTGTGTGTATATCACATTTTATTTATCCATTCATCTGTTAATGGACATTTAAGTTGTTTCTACATTTACAATTTTTACCTGCCTCCCCTATTATCATAGCAGCAAACATCTCTTGATGAGTATTAGAGATATTTTCTGAAGATACAAGAAAGTGAGACAAGTGGAACTATGAAGACTCCTAGTTAAAAATTATTTTTCATAGAGAACTCAAATACATACACAGACACGGAGTTTCTTTTGGACTTTGTGCAAGTACATCACCTTCTTTGGGATTTGGAAAAACACTCAGAATTGTCATTATGAAATACCTGAGGCATTTTTCCTCAGAGTTGTAGCCCAAAAGATGTTGGTTTAGCTCTATGAATATCTTCTATATCTAATCTCAATGTTTGGCTAAATACCTAATTTACATTATTAATCCACGTCAAGCAATGAAAATGTGTAGGATTCCAGATGTATTACTATAAAATTTTAGAGATAAAACCAAATGCAAGTGACCACCCAACTGTTCAATTCTAATAAAACAAATACTATAAAACTGTAAGAGTTCTCTACTTGGAGAACCAAAGAAAGTGCAAGAAGTTTGTACAATTTTAAATCTCTGCTCTTAATCCTGAGTATTCTGTATAGCTTATCTAAATTCTAAATCAGCAATTCTTTTTTTTCAGTATTCATCACTTGCCCTCAGAATATTTCCATCACTTTATAGCTATAGTGTGAGCTTCTGGAAGAGACGCTGTTTCATTTTGATCTGCAACACTGAGAATGGATCATGATGTCAGGACTCTGTACAGCCCATGGCAGCTACGGGTCCTGAACCCAACCCCTATCTTGATAAAGAGCCTTCTGAATTCAGAATTGCTCTGAATGCTGCAAAATGCCATTTATGTAATTGCAAATTGAAATAAATCCTAAAGTCTTACAATGTAGACTAGATCAAATGCCCCAACCCTTACGTTCTAGCTTCTCAAAACTACTTTTAAAATGTTCTCAAATTTCACAAAGACTAAATGGGCTATACTCAGATTTTCACACACAGAAATAGCATCTATTAATAATGACTGCTGAGAGAATAATCACACTGAAACAGGCAGAAACTTTAACTTACAAAGAATCATTAATGTGACATTTAAAAAACATTTTTGATCTTAAAGCACCAAGACCAAATTAACTTATAATCATTGGTTTCATCACCATACTAAACTAGAAGTTAAATGACTCAATTTGGGTAAATAAGTTGAAACAAAATATTTTATCATTATATTAGTTCTAGTGCAATGTCCACCTGTTAAGGGTTAAAGATTTATCCATTAGGACTTTGAAATAAAGACCAAAACACAAAATAGTGTGAAGGTTAATCTTTTAAATGGATGATATTATCTAGGATTATGGCATAATCAGTAAAAATTATAAAATATTTACTGATATATACTGTATAAAATGTAGTTTCACATAGTGTTTTAGAAAAACATCCCAAAGTTTAGACAATAATCCTGACTAGAGAGTTGATAATCTAATAAGAAAGGCAATTTTAAATTACTTTTTAAATAACAAGAATGTATCTGGAAGTGACTATGTGTTTGACATGAATCACTCAGCTAACCATTTCATAGTCTCTACATATAGGATATTTTAGATGTTTTAAAATGTTGTCAAACAATTAAAGTAATAAAGAAAGTAGTAAATGAAAATTTCAAAGGTAATAAAAACCGAGTCTCTGCTGAGAAAAGAGAAAAGTCAGTGAAAGGAGCTTCTGATATTACCTTGACATTCAGAACATCTCAACAACCTGAAGAAAGAAATGGAGGCAAATTAGTATCAGTAGAGAGTTTATTTGGGCCAAGGTTGACAAGTGCAGCTCAAAAAACACTGGGAAATACTCTGGAGAACAAAGGAGAGGTTCATTTTTAGAAAAAAAAGGACAAATCAGGAGAAGGACAAATCAGAGGAATTCTCATTGGTTTACAGAAGTAACATTAATTAGTGATTGGCTATACATTATTAAACTATCAGGTATGAGATATGACATCCAGTGTATGGTACTGTTAGGTTAATTTATGGCTACTTGGCATCAGTTAATGTAGGGCCCATGTAGCAGATAGCTTCAAGAGGTGATTAGTTAGCTTAAAGGGGAAGTAAGATATGACTAATGTCACAGTTCAATGCCTCTTTGGACCTGATAATTTAAATGCAACTCATATTTCTCAGATAACAAGTTTATTTTCTTTCTCAGTCTGTTATGGGGAATATTCTCCCACATCATACACAGCAGGTCCTCAAAACACTCCCTGTAGCATGAGGATGTGTTATTATTGAGCTACTTTCATTACAGAAGTCACTGGCTTCCTAGAGAGTGTGGTGGCAGCTGTGAATCTTTTGCCTAGAAAGGTATCCAGACACACAGATCCATGAAGTTTGCATACTGATAACTCCCTTCGCCAGTCTGTGATCTGATTGACTCTACAGTCAACAAGAACACCTCTAGGACACTTTGAGAACTCCCTTTGAAAAACAAGCATCTGGTGATCACGAAAACATACATTTAACAACCCATATTCATAAACCTGCTCTTTTTTTTTTTCAAATGAAGACTTTCTCAAAAACAACCACCTGCCTATGCCAAATGTCTCATAGATGAACAAACCACCCTAAGGATACCAGCTGTGGCACCACTGTTGTATGTAGGGCCCATAAATAATCATTGATGATGATTAATGGAGGAATTAATCCCCCAGGAAGTAGTGTTTAGGTTTGATTTCGTAGACACTGGATTGGTTGAGTAGGAGGAGACCGAATTAGCTTTAATTGACTCATCATTTTTGACCTGCTCACAGGCTTTTAAAACATAAATCAGCCCTCAGCACATTAATCAAGTTGAAACACTCCTATTCAAGAAATATCCATCAAAAGTCATTCGTTTAATATTTCTAAAAATTACACAAGTCAAGTTAGAATGTTGGAAAACCTGGGTAATAATAATTTATTTTAATTAGATTAATGTTTTATAAAAAATGTTCATGTTATCTCCCTATATTCTAATATTATATTCTTTTTTTTTTTTTTTTTGAGACGGAGTCTCGCTCTGTCACCCTCTAATATTATATTCTTATACTAATTCTGTAAATAATGTATTGGAGGTCTAGTTATGTCTTGCCCTTAAAACACACATACACACACACAGAAATGTCAAATGATCTTCCCAAGGTTATACAGCTAAGTACAGGAAGAGCTGAGACAATTAAACAGATTTTCCTTTTTTTTCTCACAGATACCAAGTTCATTGCACACACCAAGTTAAGGAGCCATAGTAATAAACATTAGGCAACCAAAAAGCTGTATTAGAAAATATCTACGGTAATGAAAACAAGTTGGCTTTTTAAATTGTTTTCCTCCCACCTATTTGAAAATGCCCTCATCAAGGCAAAACTTCGTGATATCCATGTAAGACAGTATCGCTGTGAATTTAGTTCTCTACACATGCTTCTTATAGATGTGTTCTGGCTATAACAAAATGAGAATTAAATGGTGATCTCACAGAAATGTATTGTGTGTGCTATAGGTGAAATCAATTTCAGGTTCATGGAAAAGTATCCAAGAACTCTCAATCCTGTAGAAGCCTTTCTGTTTATTGTGAATTGTTAATACATCTTAGGCCTCTGTGAGGCTTTTTTTTATTGCAACCATAGCTTATCAGGTTATGCAACAGAAAATTCCATTTTATAAATTGAATTTACTTCCTATAAGCAGGCTTCATCAACTAGAAAATGAGCTAGTTCAGGAAACATAATTCAGAATTAAGATATTTATGAAAACTAAGTGCTTTCCCCTATTGCCTTTTAACTTTACACATCTGTTCAAGCAGAACTATGACAATGGTTCAGGGACAAAATTCCCTTGTCTTGTATTTCTTAAAGTGCTTTATAAAGCATGCATTCACTTAGTATCCAATCTGTGAAAAATTGTTTGGGGACACCTCCACTGGCAAATTCTAGGTGTGATGGGGATCAGGAAAACAGGGTTTCCTACAGAAGTACAGAGTATGACTAATTCCTGAGGGATCATCTGAGTTTGTTTAGGGGTAAAAGTAGTTTATAAGCATTAATTAGAAATTCATAAATAGTATCACATGCTAGACCACTATTATGAATAATGAATTAAGTAAGGGATGAATGTGGGTTGCTTTAACTTAAAAGTTCAGCTTTAACTTTTAAGATTTTTTTTCTCATTGTGAAATCAGTAGATGACTGAGATTCTCCAGAGAAACAGAACTAGCAAGAGATAGAGAAAGAGAATGGAGAGGCTGACAAGTCTGAAATCCATACAGCAGGCTAGCAGGCTGAAAATGCAGACAACAGTTGATGTTTCAGTCTTGAGTTCAAAATCTTCAGGCTGAGCACTCAGGTGGGATTTCCATGTTACAGTTTTGAGGCAGAATTTCTTCTTCAAGAAACCTCCGTGTTGCTCTTAAGGCCGTCAACTGAATGGATGAAGCCCACCCCCTTCGGGGAGCGTAATATACCCAAAGTCTACTGATCTACATATTAATCACATTTAAAGTAGAACCTTGAAGTGGCTTCCAAGATGGCTGAATAGGAACAGATCCAGTCTGCAGTTCCCAGTGAGATTGACAGAGAAGATGGGTGATTTCTGCATTTCCAACTGAGATACCTGCTTCATCTCATTGGGACTGGTTGGACATTGGGTGCAGCCCACAGAGGGCAAGCCAAAGCAGGGCGTGGCATCGCCTCATCTGGGAAGCACAAAGTGTTGGGGGATTTCCTTTCCTAGCCAAGGGAAGTCATGACAGACTGTACCTGGAGAAACGGTACACTCCTGACCAAATACTGTGCTATTCCCACAGTCTTAGCAACCAGCAGACCAGGAGATACTCTCCTGTGCCTGGCTTGACAGGTCCCACACCCTTGGAGCCTTGCTCACTGCTAGCTTAGCAGTCTGAGATCGACCTGCAATGCTGCAGCTGGATGAGGGGAGGGGTGCCCACCATTGCTGAGGCTTGAGTAGCTCACAGTGTAAACAAAGAGGCCCAGAAGCATGAACTGGGCAGAGACCACCAAAACTCAGCAAGGCCTACTGCTTCTATGGATTTCGTCTCTGAGGGCAGGGGATAGTACAACAAAAGGCAGCAGACAGCTCTGCAGACTTAAACGTTCCTGTCTGACAGCTCTGAAGAGAGCAGTGGTTCAAGCTCCAAGAACGGAAACACTGCTTCCTCAAGCAGGTCCCTGAACCCCCTGTAGCCTGACTGGGAAACACCTCCCAGTAGGGGCCAACAGACACCTCAAACAGGCAGGTGCCCTTCTGGGACAAAGCTTCCAAAGGAAGGATCAGGAAGCAATATTTGCTGTTCTGCAGGCTCCACTGGTGATACCCAGGTAAACAGGGTCTGGAATGGACCTTCAGCAAACTCCAACAGACCTGCAGCTAAAGGGTCTGACTGTTAGAAGGAAGACTAACAAACAGAAAGGAACAGCATCAACATCAACAAAAAGGACATCTACACCAAAACCCCATCTGTAGGTCACCAACAGCAAAGACCAGGAGTAGATAAAACCACAAAGATGTGGAGAAACCAGAGCAGGAAAGCTGAAAATTCCAAAAAACAGAGCACCTCTTCTCCTCCAAAGGATCGCAGCTCCTCACCAACAAGATAACAAAACTGGACAGAGAATGAGTTCAATGAGTTGCCAGAAGTGGCTTCAGAAGGTCGGTAATAACAAACTTCTCTGAGCTAAAGGAGAAGTTCATGTTCTAACCCACCACAAGGAAGCTAAAAACCTTGAAAAAAGGTTAGACGAATGGCTAACTAGAATAAACAGTGTAGAGAAGACCTTAAATGACCTGATGGAGCTGAAAACCCTGGCACGAGAACTTTGTGATGCATGCATGAGCTTCAATAGCCAATTTGATCAAGTGGAAGAAAGGATATCAGTGATTGAAGATCAAATTAATGAAATAAAGCGAGAAGACAAGATAGAGAAAAAAGAGTGAAAAGAAATGAACAAAACTTCCAAGAAATATGGGACTATGTGAAAAGACTAAATCTACGTTTGATTGGTGTACTGGAAAGTGATGGGGAGAATGGAACCAAGTTAGAAAACACTCTTCAGGTTATTATCCAGGAGAACGTCCCTAACCTAGCAAGGCAGGCCAACATTCAAATTCAGGAAATACAGAGAACAAAGATACTCCTTGAGAAGAGCAACCCCACGACACATAATTGTCAGATTCACCAAGATCGAAATGAATGAAAAATGTTAAGGGCAGCCAGAGAGAAAGGTCAGATTACCCACAAAGGGAATCCCATCAGACTAATAGCAGATCTCTCGGCAGAAACCCTACAAGCCAGAAGAGAGTGGGGGCCAATATTCAACATTTTTAAAGAAAAGAATTTTCAACCCAGAATCTCATATCCCACCAAACTAAGCTTCGTAAGTGAAGGAGAAATAAAATCCTTTACAGACAAGCAAATGCTGAGAGATTTTGTCACAACTGGGCCTGCCTTACAAGAGCTCCTGAGGGAAGCATTAAATATGGAAAGGAACAACCAGTACCAGCCACTGCAAAAACATGCCAAATGGTAAAGACCATTGACACTATGAAGAAACTGCATCAATTAATGGGCAGAATAACCAGCTAGCATCATAATAACAGGATCCAATTCAAACATAACAATATTAACCTTAAATGTAAATGGGCTGAATGCCCCAATTAAAAGACACAGACTGGCAAATTGGATAGAGTCAAGACCCATCAATGTGCTGTATTCAGGAGACCCATCTCCTATGCAAAGACGCACGCAGGCTCAAAATAAAGGGATGGAGGAAGATCTACCAAGCAAATGGGAAGCAAAAAAAAGCAGGGGTTGCAATCCTAGTCTCTGACAAAACAAACTTTAACCCAACAAAGACCAGAAGTGACAAAGAAGACCACTACATAATGGTAAAGGGATCAATTCAACAAGAAGAGCTAACTATCCTAAATATATATGCACCCAATACAGGAGAGCCCAGATTCATAAAGTAAGTCCTTAGAGACCTACAAAGAGACTTAGACTGCCACACAATAATAATGGGAGACTTTAACAGCCCACTGTCAATATTAGACAGTTCAACAAGACAGAAAGTTAACAAGGATATCCAGCACTTGAACTTAGCTCTGGACCAAGCTGACCTAATAGACATCTACAAAACTCTCCACCCAAAATCAACAGAATATACGTTTTCTCACTACCACGTTGCACTTATTCTAAAATTGACCACATAATTGGTAGTAAAACACTCCTCAGCAAATATAAAAGAACAGAAATCACAACAAACTGTCTCTCAGACCACAGTGCAATCAAGCTAGAACTCAGGATTAATAAACTCACTCAAAACTGCACAACTACGTGGAAACTCAACAACCTGCTCCTGAATGACTACTGGGTAAATAATGAAGGCAGAAATAAAGATGTTCTTTGAAACCAATAAGAACAAAGACACAATGTACCAGAATCTCTGGGACACATTTAAAGCAGTGTGTAGAGGGAAATTTATAGCACTAAATGCCCACCCACAAGAGAAAGCAGGAAAGATCTAAAATTGACACCCTAACATCAGAATTAAAAGAATAGAGAAGCAAGAGCAAACACATTCAAAAGCTAGCAGAAGGCAAGAAATAACTAAGACCAAAGCAGAACTGAAGGAGATAGAGATTAAAAAAAAAAAACAAAAACCCTTCAAAAAAATCAATGAATCCAGTATCTGGTGTTTTGAAAAGATCAACAAAATTGATAGACTACTGGCAAGACTAATAAAGAAGAAAAGAGAGAAGAATCAAATAGACACAATAAAAAATGATAAAGTGGATATCATCACCGATCCCACAGAAATACAAAATACCATCAGAGAATACTATAAATACCTCTATGCAAATAAACTAGAAAATCTAGAAGAAATAGATAACTTTGTGGACACATACACTCTCCCAAGACTTAACCAGGAAGAAGTTGAAACTCTGAATAGACAAATAACTGGTTCTGAAATTGACACTATAATTAATAGCCTATCAACCAAAAAAAGTCCAGAACCAGACAGATTCACAGCCGAATTCTACAAGAGGTATAAAGAGGAGCTGGTACCATTCCTTCTGAAACTACTTCAGTCAATAGAGAACAGAGGGAAACCTCCCTAACTCATTTTATGAGGTCAGCATCTCATCCTGGTACCAAAGCCTGGCAGAGACACAACAAAAAAAAGAGAATTTTAGACCAATATCCCTGATGAGTATCAATGCGAAAATCCTCAATAAAATACTGGCAAACCGAACCCAGCAGCACATCAAAAAGCTTATCCACCATGATCAAGTCAGCTTCATCCCCGAACAAAAGCTCATCATCATTGATCATTAGAGAAATGCAAATCAAAACCACAATGAGATATCATCTCATGCCAGTCGGAATGGCGATCATTAAAAGGTCAGGAAACAACAGATGCTGGAGAGGATGTGGAGAAATAGGAATACTTTTATACTGTTAGTGGGAGTATAAGTTAGTTCAACCATTGTGGAAGACAGTGTGGCAATTCCTCAAGGATCTAGAACTAGAAATACCATTTGACCCAGCAATCCCATTACTGGGCATATACCCAAAGGATTATAAATCATTCTACGATAAAGACACAGGCACACGTATGTTTACTGTGGCACTATTCACAATAGCAAAGACTTGGAACCAACCCAGATGTCCATCAATGATAGACTGGATTAAAAAAATGTGGCACATGTATACCATGGAATCCTAGGCAGCCATAAAAAGGGATTACTCATGTCCTTTGCAGGGACAGGGATGAAGCTGGAAATCATCATTCTAAGCAAAGTATCACAAGGACAGAAAACCAAACACTGCATGTTCTCACTCATAGATGGGAGTTGAACAATGAGAACATGTGGACACAGGGTGGGGAACATCACACACCGGGGCCAGTCAGTGGGGTGGGGGACTAGGGGAGGAATAACATTAGAAGAAATACCTAATGTAAATGACGTGTTGATGGGTGGAGCAAACCAACGTGGCACATGTAAACCTATCTAACATGCATGTTGTGCACATGTATCCTAGAGCTTAAAGTATAATAAATAATAATAATAATAAAGTAAAACCTTAACAGCAACATCTAGACAAATGTTAGATCAAATACCCTGTCACTATAGCCCTGGCCAAGCTGACACATAAAAGTAATCATCACAGTAGATATATTGAAGACAAAACAAAAAAATTCTTATTTCGTGAATGGCAAGGAAAGTTGCATTTTAAAGCTCATCATGAGGATTGTGAATTTTAGTTTTCTACTAAAATGTTCTATTTGAGGCATATTTAAATGATCTGAATGATTCAAATTTCAGTTGAAAGAAATGTTTAAAATTTAATTTCTGAAGATAAAATAATTTCTGTAGACTTTAGTAAAGTCTTTCAGATATTTGTATAACTTTAATAGTGCAAACGTGATTGTTCATTTAGCTCACATATATTATATGTCATCATTTCAGTGATAATTTTATGTGATAATGGGTAATAAAATTACTTCTTACATGGGCTATATGATGTTCACCTTCTTCAAACTTAATGATGTTGTCTTTATAAATGATAGTGTAACACAGCAGATTTGCCAGGGAAGTGCTTCATAACCAGAGGGGGAGAAAAGGGGCAGGCTCCATGGTTCCCATTTGTACGTACTTTACATATGCTGACTCACTGCAGTCTTGAATCTCATCACAGTGTATTTATCCTCATCTTACAAATGGAGAAATGGAGACTTAGATCATGCAACCAATTCACATCAGACGTCTAATAAGTTGTGGAGCTAAAATTCAAACCTAGGCTTATGTGACTACTACGTAAGACTGCCGTCAATGTCAAGAGTCCCATTTCTACTTTAGAAAGACAGGAGATTAAAGTTGACCATTTTCTTATTTGCATATTGAGTTACCTGAGTTTTCAGAATAATTTTCCAGCATGGATATCACAGGAAATGAATCAGGATGAACAGGTATGGGGAAAGGAAGAAATCAGCTTTACCTCATCCTTCCTTCCACCCCCAAAAAGTGTGTACCACCCTCAGAGGAAGAGAAAGGATGCTCACAGTTCACATTAACCACATTGATCAAATGGGGCCCCCTCCTGGGGAGGGGTAACTAACATGGAGCGCAGGGGAGCTGACTAGGATCAATGCCACAAAATATCAAATACATTTAAAAATAAGTTACGTTCAACAGATGCCCTACGCATTAGTCCTTGTCCGTCTAGACCTACTTGTTTTCAATTTCTGTCTCAAGCCCCACATTCTTCATGGTGTTCTTATACTAATCAGGCTGATTTCATTTGCAAATGCAGAAACTTTCATTCAAATTGCCTTTAAACCACACGGTTACTAACTTGAATATGTGGAAATCTAGAGATAGGGCCAGCTCAGTGTTGCTCTTAGGGACCCAGATCTTTTTCTTTCCATTGAGACTTTATAAACTGTCTTCAGTGCATGCCTGGCTGGCTACCCCCCGGCCAAAAAATGGCCATCAGTGGCAGTCAGTGCTTTGTGAATCCTTGCTTATGCGCAGCAGAAAGGGAAAGAAACTTCTTTCCAAGCAAGGAATGTAAGTCCAAAATAGTGTTTTTATAATTTGCCCCGTAAAATTACATTTTTTTCCAAAGTATATTGCAATTAAGTTATTTTGAATGGTATTTTTTTTTTTAATTTAACCCTTCAGCCCATTTGAGTAAAATTAATTTGTCAACTCAGGTCACCTATATCTTCCTATTCAAATAACTGTTGCTGAGGTTTATGCAGAATTCCTCTCTGTACCTGGATGTTAAATACAGACAAGAAAAAGTCAAGGTTTATTAGGAATGAGGCAGGAAGAAAATGATATTGTATGGGCAACATACAGTGTTCACAACGATCACCCATCTTTGATCTATATAGTTTGGTTCTGGTAGAAATACTTGCATACCATAATTGCTTATATACACTAATTTTGTAAAATTCTGAATTTTTGAAATATTTTATACAATGAAGTATTGACGTTGATTTACTTTGTTTTTCTCATTTTATTTTATTTTTTTTATTTTTTTTTTTTTTGAGACGGAGTCTCGCCCTGTTGCCCAGGCTGGAGTGCAGTGGCACCATCTCCGCTCACTGCAAGCTCCGCCTCCCGGGTTCACGCCATTCTCCTGCCTCAGCCTCCCCAGTAGCTGGGACCACAGGCGCCCGCCACCACACTCGGCTAATTTTTTGTATTTTTAATCGAGACGGGGTTTCACCGTGTTAGCCAGGATGGTTGCGATCTCCTGACCTTGTGATCCGCCCGCCTCGTCCTCCCAAAGTGCTGGGATTACAGGCATGAGTCACCGCACCCGGCCGATTTACCTTGTTTTATAAATTCATTATGAAATTTTTTATACGTACACTAGAAGGCATATGGCAAATATGGAAATTATGCAGAAAAATAAAGTGCACATTTCCCAGTGCCAACGCCTAGGTTGAGAAGCAAAACATTAACTCTCTTATTGAAGCCTGCTGTATATCTCTTCATCATTTGACTATCCCTCCCTCCATTCAGAAGTAATTGCTACCTTGAATTTTTGGTTCTCATTCCCTTGATGATTTATTTATAGCTTTTCTATATATTTAACTTGTCCTAAACCATTTAGAAATTTTATGTTTTATATAAATAATAATACTACATGCACAGTTTTGTTTGACATTTTCCCTCTTAATATTTTGCTGGTAATGCTCATCAATATTCTCATTCACTGGTATATAGTATTTTATTATATGACTATACTATCCTTGTTTTTTGGGGGGTGACCATTCTAATGATAAGGGACATTGGGTAAGTTTCAATTTCCTGTTATTTTAAACAACGTTGCCATGGACCTTACATGCCCTTAGGCATACAAGGCATGCAAGACTTTATTCTAGTGTACACGTATCATAAACTTGAATTGCTGGATTCTGTAGAATATGCATCTTCAACCTGAATTAGTAGTCTTCCAAGTGGTTCTGAGTTTACAACAGTACATAAGTCTTCTTTGCCACACGGTCATGCAGCGACTGATTTATAAGACTTAATTTTTTTTCATATTGACATATGCGGATTTAAAATGGTGTCTCAGGGCTGGGTCCAGTGGTTCATGCCTATAATCCCAGCACTTTGGGAGGTCCAGGTGGGTGGATCACTTGAGGCCAGCAGTTTGAGACCAGCCTGGTCAACATGATGAAACTCCATCTTTACTGAAAATACAAAAATTAGCCAGGCATGGTGTCACATGCCTGTAATCACGGCTACTCGGAAGGCTGAGGCACGAGAATCGCTTGAACCCAGGAGATGGAGGTTGCAGTGAGCCGAGATCATGACATTGCACTCCAGCCTGTGAGACAGAGCAAGGCTTGGGCTCAAAAAATAAATAAATTATTTAAATGAAATAAAAATTAAAATGGCATCTCATTCTGACTTTTTCCTAATTACACATGAGAGTAAACAAGTCTTTTTGTTATTTTGGGGCATTTATATGTCTGTAAAATGCCTGTTACGCATTTTGTTCTTTCTTCTTATTGCCATAAAGATGTATATTATGAATAATAATCCTTTTTGTGGTTAACATTGGGCAAATATCTTTTCCCAGCTTTTTGTCTTGTTCAATCTTTAAAATACTGTCTTTAAATCACTGAAAGTTTTAAAATTATTACATAAATTTGACTGTTTCTTCACAATTTGCAGTTTATGTGTTTTAATTTAAAAACCAACCCTTTAGTAACCTCAATTATATAAAAGTCTTATTTTTTCTATACATTTTAAGTCCTGCTTTTTACAAAATTTAATTCACTTGAAATTTGTTTCCATGTACAATTTAGTTTAGAGATTCTTATTTTACTCTCTTTCTCCATATGGATAATCTATTGCCCAGTAGCATTTTGAATTTTTTCCTTCTTTTCCCATAATCTGCCATGATAGCACTGAAATATAATAGGTTTTAATTTATGCATGGATCTAATTTTAGACTCTATTCTGTAAAGTTGGGTCATTTGTCTATTTCTGCATTTATACCACACTGTGTTATAAAAAGCCTCCATCTATTGTAGGGCAAGTATCTCACTTCATTCTTTTTCAAGAGTGTTTTATACTTTTTATACTTCTTGACCCTTTATGCTTCCATTTAAATTTTGAAACACTTGTCAAATTGCATGAATTATCCTGTTGGGGTTTTGTTGAAAATTCCTTTGAATTTGCAGGTTATTTTAGGGAATTGTTAGCATTACCATAGTGAATCATCTTATCCATAAAAATAGTGTATTGTGCCATTTATTTAGAAATTTTTTATGTTTCATTAGTATTTTTATAGTTTGCCCATAAAATTCCTTTTTTTCCAAAGTATATTATAATTCAGTTGCTATTTTGAATGGTATTTTTCACTTAATTACATTTTAACTGTTAGCATCAGATGTAAAAGAAAGATATGCAATTAATTTCTGCTTGGTACGTTTCTTGTCTTTTTCTATCCTTTTACTTTCAACTTTTCTTTCTCCTTATATCGTGTTTTCCCTTTTAAGCATTCTGGAGTTTGGTGATTTTGAAAATCTAACCTCATAATTTTGTCTTTTAATTTGATGATTTATGAATTTATATTTCCTGATATTTATGGGGTTCTACTTGTATTTATTTTATTTTCTGTTTGTGTTCTTTGTTTTAGTTTTTTTTCTGCTTATTTTGAAACAATAATATGTTTTAAACTCAATTTTTTAACCTCTATTGACTTGCTGGTTATATTCTTTTACTGATATCTTGTGGTTACACTAAAGAATGAAAAGTGTATCTGATACTATAGGTTAATATAAATTAGCAATTTTATTACTTCCCAGAAAACTCTAGGATATTAGAACTCCATTATTTTTCCCTTGTTTTGTGTTACTGCTATCACATGTTGTAGTTTTATATATTACATATTATATATTATAAACCCCACTGCGAAGATTCTCCACATGACTGAACTCTAGCCAGGCTCCTCTGATCCCCCTCTAGATGAAGCCTCAACAATGGCATATAAGACTTAAAAACACTAACAAAGTAATAGCTCAAGGCCACATTCCGAAGATAACACCTCTCTCCCTTGAAAGGGCCTGCTTGAGAAAACCCGAGACGGAAAAAATATTTAATTTGTTTCAGCCAATACCAGAGCAATACCTTAATTGGTTTCAGCCAATATCCCCCAGGCTCTGTGGGAGGATAGAAGTCTAACTTTAATAATTTCCAACTAGCTGAAACAGCAGGCCTAATCTCATTTATACTGACTAACTTTTGTAATATTTCACTTCCCTGACTCTCCTGAGCTCCCACTAAACTTCCCTACTTCTTCATTCTCCCTTTAAAACGCCCAGTGACCGCTGTACAAATTAAAGTTGAACTTGGTATATGCTGGACTCGTTTCCCTATTGCAATAGCTACTACTGATTAAAATCTGTCCTTACCACTATAACTAGTGTCCAGCTTTATCACTAATATCACAAAATGTTACAGTAACAACAGCATAATAATTGTTGTTATTGTTCTGCACAGTTGTCATTCATTCATATTTACTCAGAGGTATACCATTTCCATTTCTCTTTATCTGATTAGGATTATTTTCCTTATTTCTGAAGAACTATCTTTAATATACCTTATTCTATTGGTTTGCTGGCAATACATTCCTATATTTTATTTGTAAGTGGCTTTTTCCTCTTCATATTTGGTAGCTATTTTTCACTGAGTATAGAATTCTATGTTGACTGTTATTTTCTTTCAGCACTTTAAACATGTCATTCCCTTGTCTTCTAGATTATATTGTTTCTGTTGCAAGATCATCTAGAAATTTTTGTTACTTCATTGAAAGCTGTGTGTTATTTCTCTCTCTTTGGCCAGTTTGAAGATTTTCTTTTCCTCTGTTTTTCAAGTTTTCCTCTGATATTTCTAGGTATGTTTTTATTTGTATCTCTCTAACTTAAAGCCTGTAGGGGGTTCTAAATTCTGTATTTTGATATCTTCAGCCAGTTTTGAAAAATCTCAGGCAATTATATCTTCAAGTATTGTTTCTGTTTTGTTTACTCCCTACTCTGCTTTTGGAACTAGATTTGCATGTATGAATTTGAGTATTCTAGGTAACTTAAGTAATGGAATCATACAATATTTGTCTTTTTTTCGGTTGGTTTATTTCATTTAGCATAAAGTTTTCAAGATTCAGCTATGTTGTAGCATATACCATAATTCCATTCCTCTTTCAGGTTGAATAATATTCCATTACATGGCTATACCACATTTTGTTTCTCTATTCATCTGCTGATGAACACTGAGGTTGTTCCCACCTTTTGGCTATTGTGAATGATACTTCAATTAACATGACTGTACAAGCATTTGTTGAAGTCACTGCTTTTATTTATTTTGGTATACCTGTAAAAATGAAATTATTACATCATAAATTACCTGTGTTTAATTTTTGAGGCCCCATTGTATTGTCTTAGATAGTGGCTACACTATTTTACTTTACCACCAGCAATACATGAAGGTTCCAATTTTTCCACATCTTTGCCACGATTAGATGCTTTCTGCTGCATTTTGCTTATTTTTTATTGTTTTGAGAATAGCTAACCTGGGTCATGGATGTGAAGTGGTAGCTGTTTGTGAATTTGATTTGCATTAACAACTGGTGATGTTGAATATCTTTTCATATGCTTGTTAGCCATTTGTTTATCTTCTTTGAAGAAATGTCTATTCAAGGTTTTGCCATTTTAATTGGGTATTTGGTTTCTTTGTTGAGCTATAGGGCTTCTATATATTCTGGATATTAATCCCTTATCAGATAGATGCTTGGCACATATCTTCTCCAATTTGTGAGTTGTTTTTTTACTCTGTTGATATTGTACTTTGATGCATAAAAGTTTTTAATTTTGATAAAGTCTAGTTTATTTTTTTCTTTTGTTGCCAGTACTTTTGGTGTCATATCCAAGAAATCACTGCCAAATTCAACACATAAAGCATTTACCATATGTTTTCTTCTAAGAGTCTTAGGATTTTAGTTTTTACATTTAAGTATTTGATCTATTTTGAGCTAATTTTGTATATGGTATAAAGAAAGAATGAGGCTGGAAACCATCTTTCTGAGCAAATTATCACAAGGACAGAAAACCAAACACCACATGTTCTCACTCATAGGTGGGAATTGATCAATAACACTTGGACATGGGACGGGGAACATCACACACCAGGGCCTGCGTGAGGTCGGGGGGCACGGGAAGGGATAGCATTAGGAGAAATACCTAATGTAAATGACAAGTTAATGGGTGCAGCAAGCCAACATGGCACATGTATACCTATGTAACAAACCTACACGTGGTGCACATGTACCCTAGAACTTAAAGTGTAATAAAAAAAGAAAGGTTCCAATTTCATTATTTTGCATGTGGACATTCAATTTTCCCAATATAATTTGTTGAAAAGACTGTCCTTTCTCCATAAATGATCTGACACCCTTGTGAAAAATCAGTTGACCATCTATGCAAAGTTTTATTTCTGGGCTTTTAATTAGAATTCATTGCCATATATCTGTTAGTCAGTTTGGGTTGCTACAACAAAGTAACATAGCAACTGAATGGCTTATAAACAACAGAAATTTATTTCTCACAATTCTGGAGGCTGGAAGTCTGAGATCAGGGTACCAGCATCGTCAGATTGTGGTGAGGGTCCTCTTCTAGGTTGCAAACTGCCATCTTCTCATTGTATAATCACATGGCAGAAAGCAGGCTACGGCACTCTCTGGTGTCTCTTTTATAAGGGCATTAATCTCATCCAGTCTTCACCATCATAATCTAATTATTCCCCAAAGATCCCACCTCCTAATTCCATCACATTGAGTGTTTTTATATTTTAGGGGGACACAGTCTGTTATACAAGTCTGACCTTATGTTAATACCACACTGTTTTGATTACTGTAGCTCCATAGTAAGTTTTGAATCCAGGAAGTGTGAATTCTTCAAATTTGTCCTTTTGCAAAATTGCATTGGCTCTTCAGGATTCCTTGTCATGCCACATTAATTTTAGATTGTGTTTTTTTTAAAATTTATGCAAATATCATTGTTAGAATTTTGATAAGAATTGCATTTAATCTATAAATTGTCAACTTGACAATATTGTCTTTATTGTGTGAACATAAATGTCTTTCCATTTATTTATATATATTTTAATTTATCTCTGTAATGTTTTGTTTTCAACATAAAAGTCTTTTGCCTCTTTGGCTAACTTTTAATTCTAAGGTTTTTTTTTTCTTTTGTTGCTATTGTAAATAGATTTCTAAAATTTCCCTTAGGATTGCTTATTGTTAGTATATAGAAATTTATGTGTGTTAATTTTGTATCCTGAAACTTAGTTGGATTCATGTATAAGCTCTTTCCAGTTTCAATGTCTTTTACTTATTTTTTTCTTGTCTTTATTTTTCTTGCAATTATTCTTTAATTATAATAATTTAATACTAAACAATAATAGCTATTATTTCTTCAAATAATCTGGCTGGAACTTTCAATATTATGTTGAATAGAAGTGGCGACAGCAGTTATACTTGTCTTGCTCCTGATCTTAAGGCAGAATCTTGTAGCCTTTCACCAATGATTATGAAATTAGCCACAGATTTCTCTTATGGTCTTTTATTATGTTTTGTATGTTTCCATTTATAGTTTGAGTAGTTTGAGTGTTTTTTTTTTTAACATGAAAGTGTATTGAATTTTGCCAAATGCTTTTTCTGCAACAATTGAGATGATCGTGTGGGTTTTCCTTCTTTCATTTTGTTAATGTGGCATAATACACTGATTGCTTTTTGTGTGTAAAATAATCATTATAATTCTAGAAATAAATGCCACTTGGTCATAGTGCACAATCCATTTAATATGTTGATAAATTTAGCTTTTGAATATTTTGTTGAAAATGTCTATATCAATATGTATAAGGGATATTTTTCTATAGTTTTCTTTTCTTGTAGTGACTTTGTCTGGTTTTGGTGGAATGCTAGCCTCGTAGAATGGGTTAGAAAGTGTTTCTTCCTATTGGAAGAGTTTGAGGATTGGAGTTAATTCTTCTTTAAATGTTTAATACAATTTACTAGTAAAGCCATATGGTCCTTTCATTTCAACCTGCAGGACTCTCTTTAGCATTTGTTGTAGGGCAGATGTAGAGGTAACAAATTTGTGCAGCTTTTGCATATCTGGGAATGTCTTAATTTCTTCCTCTCTTTTGAAGGACAGTTCTTCCAGAGATAGAATTCTTGGTTGACAGCTTTTTTAAAAAATGAGTTAGTGTTTTAAAGCACTTTAAATGTATCAGTTCATTGCTTCTGGCCTCCAATATTTTTGACAAGAAACTGGCTGAAAATCTTAATGAGAATCCCTTGTGTTATGAATAAATTTTTGGTGCTGCAAAAAGAAATAGCACTAATTTTCTTTTGTATTTTGTTTTGTTTCTTTTAAAACATTAATTTTCTCAGCAAGGCAATTTTACTTCTATAGAAGGTGTGACTTGTGGATGGAGCAATAGTGAGAGCACACCTGAACAAGGGAGAAGAGGGTTTTTATTCCTGACGCAGGTAGCCCCTACTGCTGTGTCATTCCTCTGTTGGCTAGAGTTGGACCGAAGAATCTAGTCTAAACTAATTCCAATTGGCTATTTTAAAGAGAGCAGGGGTACGAGTCAGAGTGGCAGGTTAAGTAGTTTGGCAGGAAGGACAGTTACAGAACAGCTGACTCAGGATGACTCAAGTCAGAGCAGGTGACCAGAGGTGACTCAGGACAGAGCAAGTGATAGAGGGTAGGAGGGGGTTGTTTACTGAAACTAGGGGCAAGGAGACAAAGAGAACAACGAAGTTAAACTTTAAAATGAAGAACAAAGAATAGGGGAGCTGAATGATATATTGGTTCCTTGGAAAGGATCTCAGAACTCATTGTACTTAACAATTTACAGGCTAAAACTTTTGAAGAGGAATTTATTATATCCTACACTTGTATGTAATTAGTTTCTTTTCTCTTGCTGCTTTTGAGAGTCTGTCTAGGTCTTTTGACAATTTGATTATCGTGTGTCCTCGTACAAGTCTGTTTGAGTTCTACTTGGAGTATGTTGAGCTTCTAGTATTTGTACATACACATGTTTCATCAAATTTGGGAAGTTCTCAGCCATCATTTTTTCAAATAATCCTTTCCTTATTTCTCTTTTTTTCTTCTTCTTCCAGGATTCCATAATTTTTATGTTGTTCCACAAGTCCCTTTAGGTCTTTCACTTTTATTTCTTCTTTTTTCTTTCTTCTCCTCATACTCAAGAATTTTAAGTGTCCTATCTTCAATTTTGCTTATTCCCTCTTCTGGCTGCTCAAATCTGCTGTTGCACATTTGTAGTGGATTTTTTATTTCAGTTACTTTACTTTTTAGCTCCAGAATTTGTTTGGTTCCTTTAATAATGTCTATTTCTTTATAGATATTCTAATTCTGTTAATATATTGTTTTCCTAATTTCTTTTAGTCCTTTGCCCATTTTTTTCCTTAGATTTTTGATCATATTTAAAGCCAAATTTTCCTCCAGTTGTTTTAAAGCCTTCGTGTGATAAGTCTTAGGTCTGGAATTCCTCATGGGTAATTTTTGTTCCTCTGAATGAACCATATTTTTCTATTTCTTTGTATGCCTTGTTTTTTTGTTATGTAACATTTGGACCTCTGACCATTATAATGTGGTAACCTGGAAATCAGATTCTCTTTGTCTTTTTATCATTCTCTCTTTCTCCCTCTCTTTGGTCATTCAATGCCTTAGTAGCCCATTTGTGGGTTTTTTGAGACTTTACCAAAATATTTTTGCAAAGGCTATTGCTTATTATATGTAATTACTGAAGTCTTTGTTCTTTTAACTTGTGTTTAGCTAATGTCTTGACAGAAATGTACTTGAATGCCAAGACCTGGAACAAACATGATAATGAACAAACACACACCAGAAAGAAAAAGTAACCCCCTCTCCTAATCTTTGCAGTTTGGCCCTATGCTGGGGCACTCCTTCACACATTAACTTAAGTTGTTCTGAGCCCAGGGATCAGCCCAAGATGAAAACTTAAGGTCTTCCAGGATTTTTCTGAGCATATGTCTTGGCTAGGTATATGTGAGGTTTCAAAAAATTTCCCCATATATCTAGCTGCTTTTGAATGTCCTTATTTCCTAAAGAGTCTCACTTCAGCTTCTTCTTCAGAGTCGCCTGCATGACTGAGATGGCCTATTGTAGGCTTCTACTTGTAGTATTTTGCCCCAAGCATCTGTAGGTTTGAGTCAGTCCTGTATATTTTATGAGTAGTTCTTGCCACTCTTCTTGCCTGTTTTCAAAATTATGCAAAATGAGTGCCTTGCATAAGTCCTTCGGGTATTCATCAGACAGGTGAGAAGAGATGTACACAATAACTTGCCAATAAGATCTGTTCTGCAATCTCTGATTTGGAGGGAGGGATTGGAAACTGGGCTGCCACCTGCAATAAACCAATTCTGCCATCATGTCAGGGAGGTGCCTGAATAAGGGTAAGAGCCCACAAAACTTTCCTTCCATTTTGAAAATGGTTTTTTCTGGTTTGGTCATTTGCTTGGTCGCAGTAAATATTTGATTATTATTTAGAAATTCTATAAAGTTGTTTCAGACAGCTTCTGGTTGTTCTTTCAATGTGTCTCTGGAGAAATAAGAACTGGGAATCTCCTAATAACAGTTGATCCTTTTGCTGATGTTATTCCTCCAATTTTCTTTTGATTAGTATTCGCATGATGTATCTTTTTTGGTACTTTTACTTTAAACTAGTTATATTGAAAGTTAGATTTATATAGACATCATATTGGTGGGTCATGTTTTTAAAACTCTTCTCACAATCCATGTCTTTAAATTAGTGTGTTTTGACTACACTTAATTATTGATGTGTTTGGATCTAAGTCTACTATTTTATCATTTTGTTTTTTGTACCCTTCTTTTTCACACCTCTATTTCCCATTTCCTGTCATTTTTTTGATTATATTTAAGTGGAAACATTTTTAAGTATTCCATTTTAATATATTTGTTATAATTTTGACAATACTTGTTTGATTTGTATGGTGTTTGTTCTAGGAGTTAAAACATATATACTTAACTTTTCCTAGTCTACTTAGAATCAGTAGTTTACTACTTCAGTGGAATGTAGAAACATTATTCTGTATAGTTCTTTTCCTCTCTTTATTTTATACCATAGATGCCATTTATTTGACTTATATACATTCAAAATGACAATATATGTTATTTTTTGTTTCAACTGTCCAATAAATTATAAAGAGCTAATGAAGAGAGGAATAGATGTTACTTCTGTTGTCAGCCCTTCATTCTAGTTATCTCACATTTCCTTTTGTTTTCATTCACCCTCAGTCTGAAAAACTTCCATTAGCAATTCTTCTAGAGCAGGACTGGCAACAAATTCTCTTAATTGTCCTTTATTTGTGAATGGGTTGGATTGTGTACTCTCCAGAAAGACATGCTGGATCCTAAACTCCAGTAATTTAGATGGACCTTATTTAAAGATAGGGTCTTTACAGAGAAAATCAAGTTAAAATGAGGTTATGATTAATCTACTATGACTGGTATTCTTATAAAGAGTGGGAACTTCAGACAAAGAGGCGGATATGCATCAATGACATGAAGAGTCACAAGGAGAAAGCATTCACCTACAAGCCAAGGGAAGAGGTCTGGAACAGATCTTTCCTGCCCAGCTCTCAGAAGGACCCAACCTGCTGGCACCTTGATTTCAGACTGCTAGCCTAAAGAATTGTGAGACAATACATTTCTGTTGTTTAAACCACCCAGTTCATGGTACCTTGTTACAGCAGTCCTTGCAAACTAATGTAGTCTTTATTTCACCTTCATTTCTGAAGGCCTTTTCACTAGAAACAGAATGACGGGTTGATAATTTTTTTTTCAGAATTTAAAAAATGTTATGCTAGCCCTCATAGTTTCTTATGAAAAATCAGCAGTAACCAAATAGCTGTCCCTCTCGAGGTAATGCATTGTTTTTGTGTGCCTTTTTCAATAGTTTTACTGTTTTTAGTTTTCAGATGTTTCATTATGGTTTGTCTGAGCATAGATTTCTTTGTGTATCCTTTTTGGGGCCCACTGAGCTTCCTGAATCTGTCCTGTTTCATACTTGGAATGTTTTCAGTCATTATTTGTTTATATATTTTTTCAGCACCAGTTTTTCTCTTCTCCTTAATGAATTCTGATGACTCGAATATTAGATATGGATATTACTATTTTATAGGTCCCTGAAGTTCATCTTACTTTAAATCTTTTGTTTAGATCAAATCATTTCCATTGATATATGTTCAAATTCGCGAACTCTTCTGTCATTTCCAGTGTGCTGTTGAGCTCATCCAGTAAGGTTTTCCTTTTGGTTATTGTGTTTTTCAGTTATAAAGCTTCTATTTGTTTTTTCCATGTCTTCTGTTTCTTTACTAAGAATCTCTCTGTTTCCATTCATTTCAAGAGGGATTATGATTGCTTGTTGGAACATTTGTGTAATAGGTGCTGCAAAATGTCTTTTAGATAATTCCAACATCTGTCACGTCTTGATTTTTGTTGTCTTTTTCCCAGATGAGTTCGGATTTTCATATGCTAAATAATTTTAGACACTTCTAATATTACGTTATAACATGCTAGTTCTTACTGTATTTTATTTTATTAAACATGATACTAGTTAGTGGGCAATTAACCTGTTTAGACTCCTACCACAAGTTCCTGCCTTTTGTGTGTTATGGTTCAATGTCAGTTCAGTTTTCAAAACATTTGCAGCGCTATTTGAATTTTCTCACATGTGTGCCACCCACTGCTAATCTGTGACTTGTACAGTGTTCTATTTGTTAATTCAGTGATCAAAGACTTTGGCATGCTGACTAGAATCAGATCCATTTATTCATAACTTGTGGGTAAGACTGGGAGCTCATAAACCACTTTATGGTGTTGCTTTTTAAAATTCTTCCCTCTCCTTAATATTTTCTGGCTGTCTGGAGTTTCTCTTTTCAGTCATTTGGCTAAAAAGCTGGGGATTTAGTTATCTGCTCTGCCATGCAATTTTGTGGCTGTTCCTAAGTGACATGAGCACAAACAATGGGAGAAGAGAGTTAGAAAAATGTAAAAAAAAAAAAAAAAAAAGCAATGGTGACTTGCCCTGCCATCTTAGCACCACAGCCTCACTCATCAGAGAGGAGTTTTCCTTGCTGTCAGAGTTTTGTTGCCTGCAGACTCCAGCTGGGACCTCTACCACCACCACCAGATGATTGTTTAGGGGCTGGGTTGTACGAGAATGGAGAAAAGGAAAAACACCTTGAGGATTTCCTCATTCTCTCTGAGCATTAGGAGTTCTCCTTCCTACTCTTTGGGCTAGAGGGACTGTCTTTGAATTCTTGATTTCTTCCCATATCTGCCTGCTAGTATTTAATTTTCAGAGCCCTCAAAGCTGCGCCATGCAGTGTATCCAGTTTTCCATTCAGTGGTAAGACAAGGTGTTTATTCATCTTAGCCAGAACTAGGACTGTGTGAAATCTTTACTCATAACTCTTCATTTTCATTAGTTTTTGAATCCATTCTGTCTCTCTCTCCCTCTCTCAACATTTCTCAGTCTAGCCAGAGATAACTTTTCAAAAGTTTTTTTGTTTCATTGAACCCTATTTTGCTTTTCTATTTTACTGATTTCTGGTTTTTTTTTTAAATTTTTCATCTCTGCTTATTTTGTGTTTAATTTTTTATTTTTGTCTAGATTGTTAAGATGGATACTAAGTTCATCGATTGATGGTTCAAAAATTGGATGATGGTAAAATTTTCACTTTGCATTTTCTTCTTATAATAATATAAACATTTGCTATTACTTATTTCTCAGACATGCTTTCTGTGCATCATACACATTTTAACACATTATTCATTTTTATCAAATTTAAAATATTTTCTGTACTGTCATGTGATTTCTTCTTTACACCATAAGGAATTTAGATGTGTTTTTTTTTTTAATAGTAAATATTTAGGCTTTTTACAATATCCTTATTTTTATTGTTTTAATTTAAATTGTGATCTGAGAGCATACTGTATATTATCTCAATTATTTACAATTAATTTTCTTTTTTCATTTTATTTATCTTTTTCAAACTATTCTGCATTTTAATATATACGTTGCTTGTAAACAGAACTTACACTGAGTTATAGATTTTTCTAAATCAGTGCAACAAAAATACTTTAATATAGAATTCCTTTACTGTTGCAATGCATTTATATAGTTCGAAAATATAACAATCATATTTTCATTTTTGTATTTGATATTTAGCCCCCTTCTTTTTACCGACCACTTTCTTTCTATCATTCGTAAACTCCTCTTTCTCCAAAGCAAATAATCAGTATTATAAGTCTCTTGAATAGTCTTCCAGATGTTCTATTTTAAAATTTTTTTTTAATTTCTATTTTTTTGAGATGGAGTCTTGCTCTGTTGCCCAGGCTGGAGTGCAGTAGCACAATCTTGGCTCACTGCAGCCTCTGCCTCCCAGGTTCAAGTGATTCTCCTGCCTCAGCCTCCCAAATAGCTGGGATTACAGATATGCACCATCATGCCAGGCTACTTTTTGTATTTTTAGTAGAGACAGGGTTTCACCATATTGGACAGGCTGGTCTCGAACTCCTGTCCTCTAATGATTCCCCTACCTCAGCCTCCCAAAATGCTGGGATTACAGGCATGAGCCACTGTGCCTGGCCCAGATGTTCTTTATGTATGAACAAACCAATAGGAATGAATATTTTTTTTACTTTTTATACATACAAGTTTGCATAATATACATATTGTTCAATTTCATTTTTACAAAAAAAATCTTTGAACACTCTTCATATCTGTACCTAGAGAACTTCATTTACTTTCCTGCCGCATAATATTCCATTCTGTAAATTCTATATAATCTGACTCCTCATTACAGATAACCAAAATTTTCTCTTCTTTGTCATTAAGATAATGCAGAAATAACAAACACTGTCTTATTCATTTTGTACATGTGCAAATATATTTATCTAATAAAGTCTCAGAAATAGTAGAGGAGCTTTACAATTATATACATTTTAAATATTAAGAAAGTAATATTAGCTTTGCTAAATTTACCTCCAAAAGGAGAGCAATAACTTACATTTATATAAGTAATGTATGAGAATGTCTGCGTTTGCGTAAACTCATCAAAAAAGTATGTTAAGAAACTTTTGGATAGTGATCAGATGACTAAAAAATTATAATGTGGTATACTTCTAATCTTCATTTTCTTTATTATTAGATAATTGAGCATCTCTCACGTTACAGCACTGTTTATATTTCGTTTCCTGTTAAGTAAATTTCATATCCTTGGTTCAAGTTTCAATTGAGTATCTATTACTTCCTTCTTATTTCTAGGAATTTTGTATATATTAAAAAGAATTTAAATTTTGTCTTTGATATGTGTTACACATATATTTCCCAATATTTGTTTTTTGACTTTCCTTATGATACTGTTTTCCTCATGCTACATTTTACATTCATAGAATACAATTTATTGATGTTTTTAAAAACTGGTTTCTGGGTTAGAGTCATAGGTAGAAAATCCTTCACTATTTAAAGATTACAAATTTTTCTTCTAGCATTTTCAAAGTTTCATTTTTTTGTGTTTACATCGTTGATCTACTTGAATTCATTCTGAGTGTGACAATTGACTCCTCTATTTCTTCATCATTTCTAATTGTTCCATTATTCATTAAATGGTTCATCTTTCAGTCAGCTTTTTGAAATGCATACTATATCATATACTGTGTTCCTTTATGCATTTAGATTTATTTCTGAACTTGATATTCATCATTCTGCCTATTTATGCACCATTACCACACAGTATAGTTGCTGAAAACATATAACAATAAATATATGCCTCAAGCGTATATGTTGCTGTTGTGTAGCATGGCAGATCTATATAGTCTTTCTGAAAACTCTTGAATACTGACATAATTCTCATAAATCTTACTGTCTTATCTGATCAAAATCATCTAGATTTATCATATGTTCAGAAATTTCTTTGCTCTTCCTTTTTCTTTTTTTTTTGCTTTTCAGTCCTTCTTTCTAAGATTATTTTTCCCCTTCCTAAAGTTTATGATCTTGAATGATTTTTAGTAATGAACTGTTAGTAATAAAGATATTTCCGTATAAAAAGACAGTTATTTAGGTACACAATTTTAGGTTTGCAGTAATTTTCTTTCAACACTCTGAAAACCTTATAGTAGTATTTTCTTTTTGCTGCTGTTTTTGACAACGTCAGCTTTCATTTAATTTTTTTTTGAGACCAAGTATCTCTGTGTCGCCCAGGCTGGAGTGCAGTGGCACTGTCTCGGCTCACTGCAACCTCCGCCTCATGGGTTCAAGCAAAGCAATTCTCCTGCCTCAGCCCCCTGAGTACTGTGATTACAGGCAGGCGCCACCATGCCCGGGTAATTTTTTTGTAGTAGAGATGGGGTTTCACCCTGTAGGTCAGGCTGGTCTTTCATCTCCTGACCTCGTGATCCGCCCCCCCTCAGCCTCCCAAAGTGCTGGGATTACAGGTGTGAGTCACCACGCCCAGCCTCATTTAAAAGTTTTATTTATTTGTAGGTATTCTGAATGATCTCCTTGCCTGACATACGTTTTCTTTTCTTTTTTTTTCTTTCTTTCTTTTTTTGAAACAGAATCTCACTCTGTCGCCCAGGCCAACGTGTAGTGGCGCGATCTCGGCTCACCGCAAGCTCCGCCTCCCGGGTTCAGGCCGTTCTCCTGCCTCAGCCTCGCGAGTAGCTGGGACTACAGGCGCCCGCCGCCATGCCCGGCTAATTTTTTGTATTTTCAGTAAAGACAGGGTTTCACGGCGTTAGCCATGCTGGCCTATCTCCTCACCTCTTGATCCGCCCACCTCGGCCTCCCAAAGTGCCGAGCTGACAGGTGTGAGCCACCGCGCTCTGCCATATACATTTTCTTTATCAGACTTCTCATTTCTCTCTCTCTCTCAATAACTTTGTATTGATATATATTTTTTTTTAATTTATTATTATTTTTTTTGAGATGGAGTCTCACCCTGTCGCCCAGGCTGGAGTGCAGTGGCACGATCTTGGCTCACTGCAACTTCCACCTCCTGGGTTGAAGCCATTCTTCTGCCTCAGCCTCCTGAGTAACTGGGATTACAGGCGTGGGCCACCACCCCCGGCTAATTTTTTGTCTCTTTAGGGTTTCACCATGTTGGCCATGCTGGTCTCGAACTCCTGACCTCATGATCCACCCACCTCGGCCTCCCAAAGTGTTCACTCTGTTTTTTAAATTTCACCTTGCTCCTTGTTTTTTTGTTTTGTTTTTTAATCTTGATCCTTGGTCTTTTTAATCTTACTCCTTGGTCTTTTAAAAAAATATATTTTTTATCTCTTTAATATTTGCGCCCCATTCTAAATCATCTATTCAGATTAATCATCTGATACACTAAATCTTCCTTCATGAATTTTGAATCT
Organism: Papio anubis; assembly: GCF_008728515.1. NCBI lineage: Eukaryota > Metazoa > Chordata > Mammalia > Primates > Cercopithecidae > Papio > Papio anubis. The sequence continues at coordinate 8,392,882 of NC_044994.1, forward strand.
ATCAATCAACCCTTCCATTTTTGTTCTTTATTTCAATTATATTGTTATTTCCAGAAATTATTTTTGGTTCCTTTTTCAATATGCCTTGTTGTCTTTTATAGTCTTTTCTCTTGCTCTTATTTTCAGTACTTTAAAAATCTCTTTAATAAATGTTTAATATAATTAATTCATGTTTTGTGTTTTAGGATAAACAGTCATCCCAGTTTGCCCAGCATTGTCCTGATTTTAGCACTGAAAGTTCAGTGTCCTGGAAAGTGGCCCAGTCCTGGGCATACTGGAAGAGTTGGTCACTTTAATATCTGATCCCCTCACAAGTCTGGTTCTACATCTTGTTTCTGCTGTTTTTGTTGTTTCTGCTGCTTTTCTCTTTTGGTGACTTGTTGCGTCCTTTAAAAAAAAAATGATGATAATGCTCTCCTGCTTTTTGAGACTTCATCTGTGTGGGGGTCTGAGAGCAGGCCTGAGATAGAATTCAATGGAGTGGATAGGAGTTTGCTTTAGTCAGTCTCCTGGGGGTGCTACCAGTCCAGAACACCTTGTTTTTAACTTGTTATTTTGAAATATTTCAAATTTACAAAAACAACTGCAAAAATGCTACGAAGAACTTTCTTTCATGTACCTGTCACCCAGACCCCCAAATGTTAACATTTTGCCATTTGCTTTGTTATCCTTTTCTGAACCATTTGAGAGTAGATGCATGCACTATGCCCCTTGATTTTTAAGTATTTCAGCATGTTTTTCCAAGAACAAGAACATTTCATACAGTCCGTTATCAAATGTGGAAAATTTATTTTGCTACAATTAACATATAAAGTCCACATTAACATTTGCCAGTTGCTCCAATAAAGTCCTTTTCAGCAAGAAAATATTTCTAGTCCTACATTAGTTTCTATACCCCTTTAGCCTCCTTCAACATGAATAGTTTTATTTCCTTGACATTTCTGAAAAGTACAGTCGGCCGGGCACGGTGACTCTCACCTGTAATTCTAGCATTTTTGGAGGCCGAGGCGGGTGGCTCATGAGGTCAGCAGATCAAGACCATCCTGGCTAACACGATGAAACCCCGTCTCTACTAAAAATACAAAAAATTAGCCGGGTGTGGTAGCGGGTGCCTGTAGTCTCAGCTACTCGGGAGGCTGAGTCAGGAGAATGGCGTGAACCCGGAGCTTGCAGTGAGCCAAGATCGCGCCACTGCACTCCAGCCTGGGCAACAGAGCGAGACTCCATCTCAAGAAAGAAAGAAAGACAGAGAGAGAGAGAGAGAGAGAGAGAGAGAGAAAGAGAGAAAGAAAGAAAGAAAGAAAGAAAGAAAGAAAGAAAGAAAGAAAGAAAGAAAGAAAGAAAGAAAGAAAGAAAGAGAGAAAGAAAGAAAGAGAGAGAGAAAGAAAGAAAGAGAGAAAGAAAGAGAAAGAAAGAAAGAAAACAGAACAGAACAGGCTACGTATTTGTCGAATGTCCTCCTGTCTGGATTTATTTGATGTTTTTTCTTATGATTAGTTTCAGGTAACTGATGTAGCCATATAAATGATGTTCTCCCTTCAGTAGAAGACCACCTGAAATATATGTAACTGCTGACCTTGGCTTTTTTTTTTTTTTTTTTTTTTTTACTATAAAGCAGTATGCACTTTTACCTCAATGCAGTGTAAGGGCTAGCTGGTGTTCCCTGTAATCAGGGAGGATCTCTGCCCTTTGTACAGTCAATGTAAGTCAAACAGACCTTCTTCCCACTTCATTTTGCAGGATAGGGTTTTTGTTGTTGTTTTTTTAATTCATCCTTTGACACAGTTATGTCCCTTGACAATTCCCTACTTCATCTGGAGGTCTCTATGCTCGGACTGCTCCTATGCCCACAGGGCATCATAACTTCTCTGAGGTTATTAAAACCCGAAGCTCTAGGTTTTCTGAAAGTGGCAGCACTCCTCAGGGGTGCAGGCAGTCTTAAGTCTTGCTTTGTCTCATCTGAATTTGTGTTCCTCCTTAGTTGCAGGCCTCTGAGGTTTTTCCGGATGTTCTTGTAAGACTAATTATGCATTTAGAAGTATATTATCCATACCTTATGTTGCATTTTTAAGTGTTTTTTTTAATAGTGTGAGGGTTTTCAGAATAGCCAGCCACATTTCCAACACATATTGAAGACATGTGCTTTCATGTCTATTTCCAAACTCATTCATTGATTTCCTTATTTCCTCACCTATTAATTTATTCAGAAAATACTTCTGAGGAACTTTGCCAGGCATTAGGAACCCAAAAGTAATCCCATCTCCATTTTCCCTCTATTTGGTTATTCCCTCCCTCTGAATGAAACCTAGAAATGTGTTCTAAGCCAGGTGAGTTACAACCACAAGGCTTACTTTACCCTGATCATCTCCACAGAATCTGTTTCTCCTCTCAGCTCCACAGCACTCCTTTTCGAATTCAGTAAGTCCCTTTCCCCATCCTGCTTTCCATAAAAGCATGAGTTGAGCACTTAGTGTGTGGGCCAAATACTGTGTTAGGTTGAGGGTAATCAACGTCCCTGCTTTAAGGAACTCATAGAATGATAGAGACCGCAAACATGTAAACTGTTGACTGCAAAGATGAACTGTGAGCTTGTCGCAATAATAATTAATAATGATAATAACAAACACTTAATACAGTATAGCACTTCCCTGTACCAGGCACAGTTCTAAATGCCCCTTGCGTATTAACTCATTTAATTATTAGAACCACCCGAAGGTGGTTAGGTATTATTTTCTACTCATATTTTACCAATGAAAATAACCAGAGTACAAAATGTTTGGTAGAATCTAGGAAGCTTCAACTCACCTTTCCAAGGCTTGAATCATGGCAGTTGGACTTGAGGTCTGTGCTTTTGGTCCTCATGCAAAACTGTAATCAGAAAGTATGTACAAGGCACAGCAATTGATCTACAGGCCTCACTTATTGATGCAAGTGCCTTAAAAACAGCCTTTAATCTTCTCATATTTGCATCCTCCACAGGATGTAGTTCATGCCTTGCTCCTGGCAGGTGTTAAGTGCGTGTTTGTTGAATTGAATTTTCTTGAACTGGCTCATGGAGAGTGGGATTTAAACAGCACTGGCAGAAATAGAATTCTGTTGATATCACCCAACAATGGTCGTCTATCTCTATTGAACAGGCAAGGTGAAATGGAAGGCAATTCCCACGTGTTCGCTTCTGTTGTTTGCTGACCAGAAAGGACTGAGCTGCTATCTATGAAGAAAGACCCAAAAGTCACCTGCCCACCTGATTAGGCTTCCAACACATTGAAAGGCCCCTGCTCCTTAATGTCTTCTGAGGTCTTTTCAAAGAACCTGGAATTATTTAAGGCTCTTATTAAGACATTGCTGTGTCCAGAAAAATAGACATTTAGCAGTTACCAGCCAACAACACCTTATCTCTGATTAATTTCTTAATCCAGCATGTTTATTAAAGCTTCAGTACATATAATTTGACAAGGGAGTAAGGAGGAGGAAGCATGACCATAGAAAGATCGAAGAATGTAACCTGATAAAGTGGTCTTGGGTAGCAAGAAGGCACTTTTTTTTTCGGCACTAACCTCTGATGGGGACTTGCTTAGAATGGAGAATGGTGTATAGAAGAAAGACAAAGATATCACCAATGATGTGAACTTTTTTCACCACCTGGACACCGCTTCCCTTCGCACACCTTTGCTGCTTCAGCCCAGTCAAAAGCCAACTGTCCCTGGGGATTTGGGATTTGACGTGGGAGAAGATTATGGGCTCATGAAGCAATTAATGATTTTTACTAATCCATAGCCATTTTTAAACCGTGGCATGTACTAGACCTAGTTACCTTTATGGAACAAGACATCTCATTACAATTTTGTGTATATTACATTCAAAACATATTAACTTTATTTAACCATAGTATGTTTTACAGTATACAGTTTTACATATGAAATTCAAGACTGTATGACTTGAAGAAAATGCCACTACTCAAACAAACACTAAACTTTCTTAAAATTTTCTGCACTTAGAGTCTTCATTTCCCTATGCTTAACTGGCACTATTTCCTTGAATTAGAAGCCCTCCACAGCCTAAACCTTTGAGGAAATAGGGAAATATATTTATAAACTAACTTGGACTTTCAGCGTCAGTCATATTGGCTGCATCTTTGTTCGATGTATGTGCCGTGTTTCTTTTATGTTCCTACTTATCACCGCTGTATTCTCAGGGCTCAGCAGACTGCCTGTTCTTCCAGTTCCTGTTGTATACCAGCTTCAGATCCTTGATCAGTAGACTATATGGTTCACTATGTGTATCCCAGTATACTACAGATGGCCAGAGGGTATTACCAGAATGAACATTTCAAAAATTCTATTGGTGATTTCTTCCTGCCTGGGCAACTCTCTCTCAACTCTCCTTCTCTTGTAAATCTTACCTGTCTTTTAAAATCCAGGCTCAAATTTGACCTTCATTATGGAAACCTCCTATCTCAACAGGTTTCCAAAATGTGTTCTAAGAAACATGACTTCTGGAAGATGCTAGTGAGGTGTTATAAACAAAAACAGATATGTGGTCAAAGAGATTTGGGAAACATTTTATTAAATAGGGTCTCATCTGCAGATATTCTCAGAATCATTTTATGTCAGTGGATATACTGGGTCTTTAACAAATGGATGGGGAGTATTACATTTCTCAGGAATTTTGATGAGAGAGCTTTTTATTCCCATAGTGTGCCAGTCAGAGTGTTCTCCAGGCATGTATTGAGAAATTTGCTGATTATTCACTCCTTTGAGCGCCTATAGAAATTATGGTCTATAGTACACTACTTAGCACTTATTTGGTTACTAAATATATTTTCGTATTTTCCCAAAGATTAGTACTTATTGATTAAATCAAAGTACAAGATAACACTTAATATGGATCTAAATAAAGTAAAAAGGAAAGAAATAGGAAATTTTAGTGAAAGGAATCAAACAGATTATAATACTTGGGAAATACAATTGCCTTAGGTTTCCTAAAAATACATGTGAAAATTAATACGTCAGAGTGATTTATTTCTCAGGAGAATTATAGAAGGTAAATTTAAAATACTTTCTAACACCAAATTTAAGAATGAATATGGCAGAAGTATTTTTATATAAAGGACACTGAAAGATAAATTACAAATATCTTCACTCACCTTTTTCAAAAGTTTGGAGAAGCACTATTTAAAAGAGTGGGGCTTGGAGAGAAATGTATGGAGGAAATGATGTTAAGCTATAAAGCTATGAAGGAATTTCTGTGAGAAGCTGAGGCAACAACCAGAGTATTAGAATATACCATCAGCTGTGGGCAGTGGAAACCCAAAGTTAACTTTATTTCAAATAAACAAAATCTTGACTTCCCTTTTGCCTAGAGGTACAAAGCCTAGGGCTGGCTCGTGGTTCCCTCCTGTGAAGCCCCCCGCGTGGACTGGGCTTCTTTCTACTTGGTTGCTTCGCATCTCGAGTGTTACCTTTGTCAGCATCCAAGATGGCTCAGTTGCACATTCTCCAACCAGCCAGTGGAAAGGGAAAACCATGGAGAAGTAGCGTACCTCCCTTCTGCACACATCACAATGGACTATATGGTATCATGTGGCCAGATCCGGCTGCATGGAGATCAAGAGACATAGTTTTTGCGTGGTTGTGAGTCTGATAAAATAAAGAGCCTCTGAAAAAGAAGAGACAATGGATATTAGAAGACAATTAGTAATCTCTGCCATAACTAGTTTCCAGCTCTCTTTCCTGGTGTCTAAATTAACGTGGAGGAAATAAATATGAACTTTACAGCATTTCTTGAAATGTCCTAAATGAGCTCTGGACAAACACTACATTTACTTTAAAATAATTCATAAAAACTACAATTAATGTAAATATTTTACGTCACTTGATTAGGTAGAAGTTCTCACCATTAGATTCCAGGTGGGAGGGAGGGAGAGTGGACACTGCTGTGGAAGAGACACAGGCCCTTCCATCTCCAGCTGAAGCCACGCTGGCATTGGCACCATAGTGGGGAAGTCACAGAGCTGCTTTAGGAAAAATCTTGGATTAGTCTCAAGCTTTTTCTCGACTCTAGAGATGCCCAGTTCTAGGCCATCTAGACGGTAGGACTTGACATTCCAGAAATACCACTTTAGCCTTTGCATCAGTTAATCATTACCACAGTGATGCAGCATAGCAAACCACTTCCAAACTTAATGGCTCCAAACAACAACCACTTATTTATCTCCCAGTTCTGTGAGTCATAAATGTTGGCTGAGATCAGCAGGACTCTCTACAGCCGCCGTCAGATGTGGGTCAGGTAGGCTGCTCTGTGGCTGTTGGCCAGGCTCGCTCCCACGCCTGGCCTTGGCTGGGAGAACTAGGTAACTTGGCGCTGCTCCCCATGGTCTCTCATCCTGAGCAAGCCAGCCAGGCAGAGGCAGGGGTTGGAGAGAGGGAGGATGCCTGCAAGCCACTTCTGGCCATTTCTGTGAGCAAGGGCAAATCACAAGCCCTATCAAGAGTTAAGGCGTACGGAAATAGACTGCACCTCTTGATAGAAGCAGCTGTGAAGTCACGTTGCAAAGGCCTGGATAGACACAGGGAGGAGCGGAGAGATTTTGTTATTTATCTACCACCATTATTAGTTTGATGTTTTCTGGTTCTAGTAAAAATATAATGCTTTATGAAGGTTAAATGTCATTTTACCTTAGTATAAATAATTTTCTAGTTTTTTTCCAGAAAGTATGAAAACTTGAGGAGAGAGTATGTTCATTGCCATCGCTGGGTTACATTGAAAAAAATGGGGATATATAATGCAGAAAATACTGTTTGTTAAGATATAAATTACAGGCTTCCAATTTTTGTTCTCAATCACCTCTGTTGAGAGGTAGTATAAGTTAACAGAGGAACTTATGTTACTGGTGATGCATGTATATTCCTTTAAGTTATTATGAAAGCATTATTATATTACTGTGAATAAAGGGCTCTGAAATGAAAGTACGTGAATTGAATTCTCACGCTACTCCTTGTGGAAAACCACACAAAAATATGACACCGGATACATTTCTAACCTCTGAGCCTCAGTTTCCTCATCTGTAAAATGAGATACTAATTGTATCAATCTTATAGAATTGTTTTGGGACTTAAATAAGATAATGAATGCAATGTTCTTAAGATAGTACCTGGCACTTTGTAGTGCCCAACAATGACAAGCTCTTTTTAAAATTATTATCACTAACACAGTGCCACTGAAGGGAAAGAGTTTGACTTTTCTGTAAATGCAGATATATGTAAAACTCAAAACAAACATTAGGATTTTCAGTAGAGCAAGCCACATTGAAGACACATGTTTACTGCCACTTTCTTCTTTAACAATAAAGAGACATTGATATGAAAAAGAAGGCCATTATTTTGGAAACTGAGAAGCCAATGAAAAAGTAAATAACTGGATTCATGTCCAGAGAAAGCTGAAGACTTTGATGGAACTGTAGGAAGCCTGGACAGGCAGATTAGAAATAAGACCCACAGATTCCTTCTGAAGATACAGGAGCATGCATGTCAGAGAATTGATTGTGTACTCTAAGAAGTAAAAAGAAACCTTACTGCAAAAAGTAGAGATTTATGAGATGTTCAATATCTTGAGACTCTCAGGAATAGCTAAGGGGGGATTGCATTACTGAAAACAGAGAGATTCAGTGAAAAGTCTATGACTGAAAAGTAAGATTCCAGTCCTCCCTCTTCACTTGGATCTGGGAAGAATGCCCAAGGATCACCAAAAGTATAAGGGACCCTCTGATACGGAAAAGAAGGAGCAGAGATAAAACAAGAGACTCAGAAACAATAGACACAATGCAAGAGGCAAATGTAAAGTTCACACAATTATGTAACTCAGATTTCTCAGTTAGATAACAGAAGATGTCACATTAGGGAAATAGGAAAGCACAGAAGAGGAACATTCAGAGAACAAAATAGTAGCCCTTGGAAATCAAATAGACATAGATCTAGAAATGCAAAGTTTAGTAAGAGGATTAGAAGGTAAAAATAAGGAAATCTCACAGAAAGTAGAACAAACAGATAAAAGATGGAAAGCAGAGAGACCACATAAGGAACTTAGATAATGATTTCAAAAAAGTCTATTTTTAATTAAGCAAGTCCCAGGAAAATAGTGTCAAGAAACAGCAGGGAGAAATTTATCAAAACAGTAACTAAGGAAATTTCTCAAACTGAAGGATATGGGTTCCAGACTGGAAAGGCTCACCAAGTCCTTCAGCACAATGGATGCTTATATTTTAAGTTATGTAGAATGTTACGACTTTCTAAAACCATCTGAGTATATTTTAATAAAAACAAAATGTTAAAAAGAAACAAAATCACTAGTATGTTGAAAACAAAATAATACAAAAAAATGCTGAAAGACCATACTGCTCTATTGATTTTAGGTATGAGATCAGTGCAGTCTTCTGCCTGCAATTAATAAAGTAAAACAGTGGAGAGACCCTTATAGCCACAGGTTTCAAGTCGTGTCAGACTGCACCAGAAAATTTGTGAAAAACAAGCTTGAATGGGAATGGGTTAAAACCAGGCAAGCAAAAAAGAGTCGCTCAACTGGAATCCAAAGCCATGGCAGAAATCAGGAATATTCTATAAAATGCATCAGATTGTCTTGTAGGATTTGGCAAAATGCTCAGATTTCACAATCTTCAATGTCATATCTTTAAAGCACAGAAATTGAGAGTCTAATTTGAAGCACGATATGTCTCCATTTGAATCTAGGCACCCTCTCTTACTGGCTGTGTGACTTTGTACAAGTTGATTAAACTCTCTGAGTTTAACTTACAGAGCTATTTTGAAGCGACATCTAAGTCACTTAAATTAGAGTCTAGAGTATAGTACATGATCAGTAAATAACAGCTCATCCTCATTATTTACTTTATATTAATTGGGTTTGATAATTTGCTGGTGTTTTCATATATTCAAACTTTAGATGTCAGTTTCCTCATCTGTAAAATAGAGATCATATTGGCATTTAACCAAGTTATGAGTATTAAAGGAACAAATATAAGTAGTGTTTATAGCACCTAGTAAATGCTAAACAAATAATGTTGATGATAGCAACAACATTACTAATTTTTAATGATTAAGAATCATGTTTTAGGGTGTTTTATTTTGTGTCCAGCCTTTTCATTACAGGACAATTAAACATCTTGTCCACTAGTGACCGGTCTCTTTTTCACTGAGCAGTCTGTTACTTGTAGCCTCTTTGGTAACCATGCAGTCTAAGCTCTTTTTAGATAACAGAATATTATGAAAAATATGTCTTTCATACTAATATTTGTTTTCCCTAAAGGGAGCTTATTATTATATAAAATATATGACTATAATACATTAATTCTGAAAAATAAAAGTAGAAAGCGAAACATATTTAAAAAATATAGCCTCACCACCTGAGTAAAAGCACTATTTTTGGTGTAATACTTTTAGAAATTTATTCTATTTATTTTTATTTATATGAGAATGAGGAGGTAATGAGGAGGTATGGTCTTCTAACTCCAAGACCATATCATGTGTATATTTCCATATTCTAAATATCATTTCTAATGCTTGCATAGTAGGAGTCATAATTTATTTCTTTTTCTGTTGAGAGTGGTTTAACTTTTTCCCTCACCTTTGTGTCTTATAATTTTTGATTAAAAGCTAAACAATTTGTGTAGAATAGTGGAAATGGGTCCACCTGTTTTTTTGGTAGGTCCTTGATGTAAATGGTTGAGTCCATCAGGTAAGCTGGGGTTGAGTTTTCCTGTTGCTGTAGTTACTTTCAGTGCACCCCAGATTTCAAATTCCTCCAGCTGTGGGCGGCTGCTATCTTGTACTTAATGTGAGGCCTGGAGTGTGGGCAGGTATTTTTCAGGCTCCTGCTCCATCTTTGGTTTACAGTGGTCCCTTCACATCCAAAAAAGCAGTGATCTCTCTCTCCATACTCTTGGTCTTCTTTAAGCAGTGACTTGTTAGATTTCTTGTGAGGTTGAATATTTTACCAAACTGTTGGTTATTTGCTCCCTTTCTGTTCCTATTGCTTAGTTTATCATTGCTTTTGCTTCCTTGCTTGTTTATTATTAATAAGCACACTTATACAGGTGTAATAGAAAGTTTTTATGACGGCCGGGTGCGGTGGCTCACACCTGTAATCCCAGCACTTTGGGAGGCCGTGGTGGGCGGATCACCTGAGGTCCAGAATTCAAGACCAGCCTGACCAACATGGAGAAACCCCGTCTCTACTAAAAATACAAAATTAGCCAGGTGTGGGGGTGCGTGCCTGTAATCCCATCTACTCCGGAGGCTGAGGCAGGAGAATGGCTTGAACCCAGGAGGCAGAGGCTGCTGTGAGCTGAGATCGCACCATTGCGCTCTGGCTCGGGCAACAAGAACAAAACTCCATCTCAAAAAAAAAAAAAGAAAGAAAGGAAAAGAAAGTTGTTATGAATTTCACCTTCAGAGAAACATGGTTTAAACAAATTAACAAGAAGAGCATCACATACCGAATTCATCTAGAAAATTCTGTATTATGTACACTTAAGAGACCTCTCCCTAGACTGCACCTTTGGGTTAGGTATGTGGCGTGTCAAATACCAGCCCTCCACTTTCTGCACCATGACTTTTTAGCCCTGAGAATCTCTCTGGAGAACCCTAAACCAGAACTGGAATAAACTATGCTGTTTTGTTCTCTCATTCTGATTTAGCTAAACAGACTTCAGACTTCAGGTAAAACCGACACTTGCTGAGTGTCCTTTCTCCTGCCTCCATCTGACTTTGGAATCCACCTCACAATGTTTTCACTCTGTACTAGCTTCCTTCATTCCTAGCATGAGGCTGAGGCAGTTTTAAATAACCCAAACTATATTTTTAATGTCTTTTCTTTCAATGCTGATGGATAATCATGTGAACTAGAAGCACAGACATTTCTCATAAGCAACATCCACATGGTATAACATTTTGAATAGTATATTTGAAAACCTTCCATTGCAATGGTTTTCCTCATAGTTCATTCACAATATGAGTGGTAAAACTTAGCCTGAGAAAAGTTAAGAAGGCTGAGGAACAACTTTTATCAGAAGAACATTTTCCTAGCAGTGATTATTGTCACTGTTTAGTACTTTCTACCCTCTTTTGAGAAATTATTCTGATTCATTTCTTCACTTTTTACATTTATATTTATATTGCATTTACTTTTCGTATGGTACATCATAACATTAACTATAATATATTCATTTGGATCATATCAAGTATAGGAATACCTATTGATGAGAAATTTTTTCTAGCTTTATTGACTAGAAAATATGCACATTCCGGAAATTTCCAAACAAAAGTTAACTTTTTTTTCCCAGTGAATATCATTTTGATAATCTAAATCTTTCCTTTCTAAATTAAGAATCATCTTATAAATATAACAGGAACTGAATAACCTAACACATTCCACGTGGGTGATTTCATATTTCTTTTGCTTTTTTTGCATTAAAATTATTAATGAAATGTTAAGCTAATGCTTTTGCATTCAACTTCTTCAGAGGTTTATTTTTAAATGAGAAGGTGGGAAGAACAGAGTCTGTACATAGCTATCCACCTCTGCAGCAAGGGAGCAGCATGAAACCACAGCTACATAACTATCGAGGGGACTCTTTAAAATCTACAGTCAGTGAAATAATTATGTAACTCAAAATGTGCATAGGAATCTCAAATGTCATGAAAAGTTCCATATCCAAAATGCTTGTATAATACAATTCTTTTCTTATGTCCCCTTAAAAGCTTCCTATGACTATAGTCAATATGACAGTTGTAGGGATATAACTAAAGTTCAAAGCAAAACCTCATTGCAAACCCATCAGTGTATGAATTTGAGTGTCGAAGTTCATTACATATTGTCAAGGGACTCCAGGGAAAAGAGTGAGAGAAAATGCTGACTGAGGGGAAAATCTCTCTCTAGAATAATTTTCCTTAAATATTTTATATCTAGAACATTTAGAATAGTGTGAAGTCATGTGAAGATTTTAGTTTTTATTGTTAGATTAAGAATTGTATAAGTGGTCCCTTGAAATCACTAATGAAAATGCTATAAATATCAGTTTTGGTAGATTGTTCCCTATACAAAACACATTAAAATAAGTTGTAACTTATGGTATTGCCAAGTTTTACACTTCTACAAAAGCTGATTCTGTATTTAGCTAAAAATAAATAAATAAATAAAAACTTCTAGGGCTGAGATCAATTTAATAAAGGACCTCAGTCAGGAAACAGCTCCTTCTTAATTTCTCAGCACCAACATGAATTTGATGGAAGTTGATGCCAACTTAAGTAGGATTGGCTTCAGGACAAACACGTGGTACTCTTTCTGTTTTGGGAATTACTAATATGTTTATTTTATTTGGAGATTGTTTTCAATAAACTTATATTCAATTGATTTTGTTCAGTTGAAGATATTGGTTCTTCGAAATACCAACCATTTCTGTCACTATGGAGACTGCAGTACTTAACCACAGTGGTAGCTAACTGGCAAAAAAAGAATGCTTTTTAATAGGCAGCAAAATGAATCTCATTAGTGCATGCCACAGCCTGCACAAAAGGTATATGATTGTCATTCTTCCTTCAAGTGAAGCACCTGGGCTAATGATGCAGCTAAGGCAAGGGGTCTTTTATCTGTTTTTGTTGTGTCTTAGTTTTTGGCTACATGTCTGCAAACTCTTCATCACCGATGTACTCCTTTAATATGAAGAACAATTATATACAGAAATGTGTGGTCTTTCTCCATAGTCACAGTCAATGCATTGACAATCACTTTGAGTGACCTATTCCTGGAAGACATAAATGAGGTAACTGTCTACAGCCTTATTTAGATCCAGAAGCCCTCTCAGTTAAAATAATAAACATTACGCCTACCATTAGTTGGGGCAGGCACTTTATATATAGTGCTCCGTGCATGTTCATAGGAACTCTTCAAGGTACTATACACATTTCCTCGTTACACGTAAGAAAACGGAGACTCAGGAAGTTTAATAATTTGTTCAACTAAGTGGCAGAGTCGGTGCTGATCTTAGATTACACCAGGAGATTCACTCTGTCCCTTCAATATTCAATTAAGGCAACCCCAATATAATACTTTTTACCTTGTAGAATAGCAACAGAAATAACTACTTTTTGAAAGTATTCTATTTTTCCCCCAGTGTTTGACATTCATCTTTAGTGCTTTTGCTGTTATTTCTTCCAGCTTCTAAATAGATGCATTTGAAAATGTTTTTTTCTCCTCTAACATTTTAACTTTGTAAGAATTGAACAATACTGAAATATGCTATTTTATTTTATTTATTTATTTATAAAGTCTCCCTCTGTCACTCAGGCTGGAGTGCAGTGGTACTATCTTGACTGACTACAACCTCCACCTCCCAGGTTCAAGCAATTCTCCTGCCTCAGCCTCCCAAGTAGCTGGGATTGCAAGCGTGTGCCACCACACCAGTCTAATCTTTGTAATTTTAGAAGAGATGGGGTTTCACCATGTTGGCCAGGCTTGTCTTGAACTCCTGACCTCAGGTGATCCACCCACCTTGTCCTCCCAAAATGCTGGGATTTACAGGCATGAGCCACCATGCCTGTCCCTGAAATATGTGATTTTAGACTAATAGGAAGTCATGTATTATTATGCTAGCATATTTACATGTATTACCACTTGTTACAGGGTGAATTGTGTTCCCTAAAATTCATATGTTGAAGACCCAACCCTCAGTCCTGCAGAATGTAAGCTTATTTAGAGACAAAGTCTTTTTATTTTAAAGTAAGTTTTATTGTGCGTACTTAAAGTATCCAGCATGATAATACAGAATATATAATAGATGGTAAAGTGGTTACTATAGTGAAGCAAATTAACATATTCATCATCTCACAGTTACTCATTTATTTTTCATTTGTTTTTGTGGCAAGAGCAGGTCTTTAAAGAGATAAGTAAATTAAAATGAGGCCCTTGGAGTATGGCCCTAAGCCAGTGTGGCTGGTGTCAGTAAAAGAAGAGGAAGAGACCAGGACTGGGTACACACAAAGAAAAGGTCACATGAGGACACAGAGAAAAGGTGGCCCTCTGCAAGCCCAGGAGAGAGGCCTCAGGAGAAAACAACCCAGACAATACCTCGATCTTGGACTTCTGGGCTCCACAACTATGAGAAAGTAAATTTCTGTTGCTTAAGCACCCCAGTCTATGTATTTTGCTATGACAGTCCCATGAAACTAATAGTCTACATAATATGCTACTTATGTATATTCCTGGTATCCTTTTAGGGAAAAAATGTAAATGGGATTCCAGTTCAAAGGAGGTGCTTGGAATCTGTTATCTCTTGGTTAAGTCTATCTATCTGATTCCTGAAGAAGTGTGCTGTGTATACTCTATTCTAGAAAAAGAGAGAGAAGGAATCCGAGAACCTTCACACATTTTTAAATGTGAATAGCACCTTAAGAAAGAAAAATTTCAAACAAAAAACCCAAGTGTCCATAAGCACTTTCTTCTTGAAAAATAGATAGATGATTGGTCTCTTAGATCTTGTTCTTGATATAAATAAAATACAGAATACAGAAGATGGGTGACTTTTAGTCTAGAATGGGGAAAATGCAAATATACTTACAGTGACTACTTTTTCTACATCCTTGACACTGCATCTCAGTTCTCCCTTTGTCCTTGTTTATATCCTAATGGATTTTTTTTTTTTTTTCAGTGTACTTTCTGCTAGGGATCTTTTATCTTCTGAAGGTAGAGGCAAATTTCTTGATGCTGTCTGAGCTCCGTCAGTGAGCCAGAAAGGGTCTTACCTTTTGAGTTAAGCCACTGGCATGTTTTGTTTGTTGATGTGTGCGTCGTTCAGTAATATGGGGAATGAGAATCCTCTCTAGACTGTGGTAGGAGGCAGTAGGCAGGGTTGGGAACTGCACATCCCACCCAGCATCTTCAATTCTGCACAGCTGATGTTTACTGCTATTCGACCCACGATCTCCATTATTCTCCTCAAAGACGCAATCAGAAAAAGCTTCCAAAAAACCTATGTGTAGTTAGAGGCAAGCCACAGGCAAAAATGGAAAAGAAGAATTTTTTTTTTTTACAAAATTTGGGTTCAGGCGCAGGCAAGGTAGCTCACGTCTGTAATCCCAGTGCTTTGGAAAGCCGAGGCAGGAGGACAGCTTGAGGCCAGGAGTTCAAGTTTACGGTGAGTTATGATCGCACCACTATTGTACTCCAGCATGCGTGACAGAGCGTGACCCTGTTTCCCCATCTCTAAAAAACAAAAGGATGGGTTCATGATGGCTCCTTCCATTTGTTTCAGGAGATCATCTGTCTCCTAGGTTCCTAGAAGCCTGGAGTAATGATGCACCGTTTCCCAGTTCTTCACTTTTCCATATTAACTGTCGCAGAGGAGGGAAAGGAGTAGTAGAGGAGGAGAAAATCCCACCGACAACATCGTTCATCTCCTCTTTAAGGCTAGCTCACATGCTACGTCCTTTATAATACAAACTCCCATGTCCCCAGCTGGAAGTAATTATTTTCCTCTCCTGGATTCCCATATCCCCCAAAATCCCTCAAAATGCAAACTCTCTCATGGTCCTTGTTACTCTGTTTTGCATTACAATAACCTGTAGTGCCACTTAGTAAGCTATTGTCTTTCAGCTCCAAATCCTTCTGTTCTTCAGTCCTCTGCTTTGTGCTGCTGGCTGGGGCTGCCACTCTGCAAGCCACAGCACACTTATGCCAGCTGCTCCCTGTTAGACTGTCTAAATACGGAACAATGGCAGGAGACAGGAGAGCTAGAGGAGACAGGAGAGACTCACTCTTTCCTCTTAGCTTTCTGTTTCTTGTAGCAGTGAACTACAGGCAGTGGAAGTTCATTCCAGTTGCAGGGGTTGAATCCACTTTGCAGTTTTTCCCAAAATTTGCAGAATTAGCTTCACTGTGCCCATGTCAGAGACACAAGCCTAGCAGCACTCTCTCTTCAGAGATCTGACTTCCGATTTCACTGGCCTTTTCCTCCTTCAAACTTCCAAATTTTAACAATTCCATCTTATTTGGTTGTTCTCACAATGCTCGACCTGCTTCCAGTAGCTACCAACTCTGTGATAACCTGGTATTCTCTTTTTGCCTTTTCTGTTCTTACATAACCTAGCTAATAGTTCTTTTTCAGCAAATTGTCCCTGTTAAAATAACAGACGTGATTTCTGTCTCCTTTGAGAAGTGTTCATGTTTTCTTCCCTACTGATCCATGAGTTTCTGAACCATACCAGATAATAATGAAAATGATACTATCAGTGTTAAGCAATTGTTACATGCCTTGCTCCATGCCATATCTTTACATGCGGTTTCATTTATTCTTCACAACGTTCTAAATCATGTTTTATTGGCCCCATTTCACAGATGAAGTCATTAAGGCTAAAAGTTAAGGATGAAGGGTGATTCTAGAATCAGGATATTAGTCTGACTCCAAAGCCCAAGCTCTTAAGTATTCCATTAACTTGTCTATTTCATGTTTGCACACTAATTCTCTGCTTCGTGTCCCTATCAGACACATAGTATACTGCCTTTCTAGAGTAGGCATTCTGGGAATGGTTGCTAAATAATGAGTATGGTAATTAAATATGCTGGCTAGGCTTATAATGCATTCCTTTGAGAAAATAAATCTTAAACCTATTTGTTGTAAATTACATCTTGTGGTCCAGAAGATATTTACCTTCTGCCAGTAAGAAGCATGTGATACCAGGTTGACAACCCATTCATGTCCTTAGTTGCCTAAATGCTTATCTTTGTAGGCAGGGTTTGAATTGTAGGATCAATCATTCCTCTCTAGATGTAGACCTGACCTTTGAACAAGGTTTGAACTGTGCAGGTCCACTTCAATAAATCTCTCTTGCCTCCCCTCCTACCTTTTTCACCTCTTCTGCCTCTGCCACTCCTGACACAGTAAGACCAACCCCTCCTTGTTCTCTTCCTCCTCAGACTACTCAACATAAAGGCAGCCAGGATGAAGATTTTCATGAGGGTCCACTTCCATTTAGTGAATAGTAAATATATTCATTTTATTTTTCTGCCTGTCTGCGAGTGGAAAGAAGAAAATTTCGTTCACTTAAACTATGTCAACACATGCAAACAATTAGAACGAATATAGTTTTAAATCATATACTACAAAATAACCTATGGAAACATGCAGGTGGCTAGAGTGAAATGTTCATGTTTCATTAGTTGGCCATCTTCAGTACCAATGCTTTCCAGACTTCATTTTGCATATGAATAACCTGAGGACCTCATGAAACTGCATGTTCTGATTCAGAAATTCTGGTCTGTAGCCCTTAGTCTGCCTTGGCCAAAAGCTCCATATCATGACTGTTCCCGGAGGAACAATGACAGTATCACTTATCCATCACTTACTACATGCAAACTACATTATCTCTAATCTTCACAAGGATCCCACAATTTTATGATTAGTATTCTACCTTTGAAAATAAAGAAACAAGCTGGGCGCGGTGGCTCAAGCCTGTAATCCCAGCACTTTGGAAGGTCAAGAAGGGCAGATCACGAGGTCAGGAGATCGAGACCATCCTGGCTAGCACAGTGAAACCCTGTCTCTACTAGAAATACAAAAAATTAGGCAGGCGTTGTGGCGGGCACCTGTAGTCCCAGCTGCTCGGGAGGCTGATGCAGGAGAATGGCTTGAACCTGGAAGGCGGAGTTTGCAGTGAGCGGAGATTGCACCACTGCACTCCAGCCTGGGCGATAGAGCAAGACTCCATCTCAAACAAACAAACAAAAATAACAAAGAAAAAACAAAGAAAATAAAGAAACAAAGACTGGGAACAAGTTTAGTAACTTGTTCACATAGTCACACAGCTGGAAAGTGATAGAATGGGAATTCAAACCCTTGTCTCCTGACTCCACATTTTTGCTCTGTGCTCATCCAACAGTGCAACACCGTAACCAGCAAAGTGGTAAAAATAGGACATGAGACTTATATCTGTAGGTTAGTGCTGTAAGACATCAGAGTACTTATTTTTGGTAAATTCTTTGGTATTTTGAAGTCAAGTGGTTTTAAAGGTTTTGTGAAATTCATTATTTAAATTTTAAACTCTTGTTTATAACTTGTCTAAAAATTTCACAACAATTTCAGTAGGGTTGCATAGTTCAGGGTATTGGTTCTAATTGAGCAATTTATTAGAATAAAATGTGATGTAGTTAAAGGGTGTGTGTGTGTGTGTGTGTGTGTGTGTATATATATAGATATGTATGTACTTTTTTCCTGTCAAACTAGGAAAAAATACAGTTGATTGGGAATTGGATGTGAGCATTAGTGTGCCATGCTAATTAAAGGCTAAATCCATATTAACACCAGTGACTTTTAACTGCTCTATCAGTTATGGTCTACAGGCTGAAGCCAGATTAATGAAAAAGAAATTTCACCAGCAGCCCCAAAAGATTTTACCTATAGATGTAGATAATGAGTGTTGCCATGGATACGGTATAATTATATTACCTAAATAGAATCTAAGGGAATTAGAAAACAAGAGACAAAGAAATAAGCTTAATTATTCATTTTTTGAAAAATCTCTACAGGCAATTTAACAGTAAAGTAGGGTGACTAAGGAACACATACATTTCATGCCCATATGCCACAGAAATAACTAATTAGGCACAATGTGCCAGTACTAATTATAGAAATGATTGCTGGAAGAAGGAAGGCTGAATATAGAGTATCTGGCAACTTGATGGTCCTCTTGCTATGTAGAGTGTGCTGAATGTTGCAAGTGGCTGATTGGTTGTTTTCTTTTCTGCATAAGAATTGGATTGTAACTGGTTTAATTTTTTTTTTGGATAACTTCCTGATTACTGAAGAGGATGCTGAGGCAAAGAAAGCAAAGTAAGCCTCTGGGGATGAAGAAAAGAGGAAAAAATATGACTTGGTAGTTCTTATTCAAGAGCAATGCTCTTGTGTATTTTCTTTGCTCAGATGATAGAACCCTCAACCCCAGGAGAAGAGGGTGGTATGAACATTGTGGTCAAAAGTTACACATGAGCTGGATGCAGTGGCTCATGCCTGTAATCCTGCCACTCTGGGAGGCTGAGGTAGGAGGGTCATTTGAGCCCAGGAGTTTGAGAGCAGCCTGGGCAACATAGTGAGACCCTGTCTCCAAAAAAAAAAAAAAAAAAATTAAAAAAAAAAGTTACTCATGGCTTTAATGTAAGTTCTACCTCCCAACTTACCTGTCCTCAAATGTCTTCAAAACATTGCCAAACATTCCACAAGGAATCATTTTAAGTTAATGAGCTGATGTCATTGAAGACTAAGGTTATCAAAATAAGCTGTTCTTACACATTAGCCTGAATTGAAGTAAACCACATTCCCAAAACCTACATGAGAGAGAAGAAACTATTGTTAGTAGAGGGGTGTGTGGTAGGCAGGACTCTGAGATGGGCCCAAGATTTCCTCTCCCTGGTGTACATACCCTGCCTACTCCCCAAGCCTGTGAGTATGATGGATTTTACTTTAATGTTTACATTTTGTTATATGACATTGTTGTCCTTAAGTTAGAGAGAGTTAGTCCCCAGTGGATCTGACCTTACAAAAAGAGCCCTTCAAATCTGGGTCTAGAGGTTGAAGATGAAGAAATTTGGAGATTCCATGCATGAGAAAGGCCTGAAAATGGACGAGGTTGAATGACAAGGACTTGGGTGACTTTAAGAGCTGAATAGCTCCTGGCCGACACCTAGCCAGGCAAGGGACCTCAGTTTTACAACCACAAGGGTCTCAGTTCTGCCAACAAGAAGAATGAACTCAGAAGCAGAGTTTTCTCTAGGGCTTCCAGATGAGAGTTTAGCCTGGCCTCACCTGGATTTCAACCCTGTGATCCCTGAGAGGTCTCAGAGTATATAACTATGCTGTGCTGGACTTCTGATCTACAGAACTGTGAACTAAAAAAGTTGATGTTGTTTTAAAGCACTGAGTTTGTAGCAGTTTTTTACATAGCAATAGAAAATTAGTACAGGAGTGTGGAGATGAAGGGGCCAGAGAAGACCTTTGAGTTGCAGATCAGGAGAGAACCTGTAGACTGAGGGGGTGAGTGGGAGGTGGCTGGAGGACAGCACAAACATGGACGGTGAAGGTGAAGGCTCTCAGGTGGACAGAGAGCTCTGGAAGAGAGATGAAGGATTCATGAGCTCTGAGCCCCTTTGGACTCTTCCCTCTGTCATTCCCCATGTTCAGTTAGCCCATGAGGCATACTACTTCTACTCTCACAGGGCTTTCTCCGTCCAGTTCCTTGTGTTAATCCCCTGGTATCTCCTTTTTTGAATTTGACCCATAATTTGGGTTCTAGTTCTGATTTACATTATGAGTTGGTTAAATGTGGTTGAACCAGTATCCCAATCTAGAGCTCAGTTTTTCTTTTTTAATTTTTAAAATAAATGGATCGACTAGTAGGGATTTTGATATGGTTGGTTCTGTGTCCCCACCCAAATCTCATCTTAATTGCAATCCCCATATGTCAAGGGAGGGACCTTGGATCACAGGGACAGTTTTCCCCATGTTGTTTCATGATAGTGAGTGAGTTTTCAGAAGATCTGGTGGTTTAAAAGTGGTACTTACCCTTTCATTCTCTCTCTTCTGCTGCCTTGAGAAGAAAGTGCCTGCTTCCCTTTTGTCTTCCGCCATGATTGTAAGTTTCCTGAGACCTCCCCAGCCATGTAGAACTGAGTCAATTAAACCTCATTCTTTCATAAATCACTCAGTCTTAGGTAGTTCTTTATAGCAGTATGAAAATTGACTCATACAGATTTGAGTGTTTTCTATCAATAACATTTTAAAATCAGAGACTACCGTCACTGCCCTGGACTTGTCTTCCCTATCTCTAGTTTCTCTTTCAATTGATTGTATAAATCTGATCTCATTATTCTTTTCCCCAAACCTTTAAAGTTTAAACTCCTTAGGATGTAGAGGTAAAGAGGGAAATCTTCCCCTCTGCCTTCTGAAGGCTCACTGGAAATAAACTGGCAATGGGGGAACTAATAGGAGAATAAAGCATACAAATTCATTTAACATGCATAAGCATGGTGGGGTGGGGTCACAGGAAAACGATAACCCAATCACACAATGAGGTTCACATGCTTATATATCTTTCTTCATAGGCAAAAGGGAGATGAGGAAAATGTGGCAATTTTGACGGGTAATAAAGAATTTTTAGGGAAATTGAATGACCCAGGAGACAGAAATTAGCTTGTAAATGATTCTCTTTGTAAATTAAACAGTCCAGAGAACAAACGATAGTTCAGGACAAAGTGTGCCTGAGCCGTAGGTATAGGGCTCAATTTCCATCTCTTTTCTGTGATATTAGATTTAATCTTCTCTGGTTAATGAAATTTCAGGGAAAGAATTCAAGGCAATACTGTTCCTCTTTGGCAAGTCCAGTTTCTAGGTAGATAAGAGAACTTCAGGAACAGCCTCATCCTGTGCTTTGAGAGAGATAAAGGGTTGAGAGGCAGGAGGTGGGGGAAGGTCAGAGAGACTTTGAGCTTGCCTCTATAGTTCAGTATGTCAAAGTGCTGTATTTGGGGGTATCAATTTGTGGGCCCCAACAATATTATTCAAAAATCTTTCATGAACTGACATCAAATGTCATTTTAGTATCATACACCACTATTCATCCTCAAAGCACTTAAAATTCTAGGCAGTTAGGATATTTCATTATTCTCAGATATAACTCCAGGTTTCCTCATGCTTCACTCATGTTTCTTTTGAAATGAAATATTCCTCAGTCTGGTGACTGAGTTCCACTAATTCATTAAGATCTAGGTCAAACAATACCTCTTCCAAGAAGTATTTCCTATTCCCTTTAACTAAGTACAATAGCCACCTTCTCTGAATACTCATTTGACTTTGTAATTATTTTTTGTAGCTTTCATCCTTTATTAGAGTATTTAATGGTAAATATATCTGATATGTGTATGTGTTTATATATAATGCACATGTGCACCTTTATATCTGTTCGTCTCCAATTGATTATAAACTCCTTGAGGACTAGAAACTTACTTATTTGCTGAATCTCTGTATTTTCAACAGCATTTGGTAACAGGGCTTAGCTCAGCCAAGCATTGGATAAAATAAGAAATACTAATCATTTGCACCTGTGTTGCATCTGGTCTAATATTCTGCTGTTATAGTGAACTTAAAGGACATTTTGTAAATGATCTTTTGATCTATTTGGTATTTACCTTTGAGATTAGAGGTTTGCCCAAATAGCTTGGATTTCTCTTCTCTAATACTTACATGACTATGTATGTATGTATCTATATATGTATACAAACACACAAACATATGTTATTTATTTTTTAATTTTTTATTTTCTTTGAAATAGAGTCTCACTTTGTTGCCAGGCTGGAGTGCGGTGGCATAATCTCAGCTCACTGCAACCTCTGCCTCCTGGGTTCAAGAGATTCTCCTGCCTCAACCTCCCAAGTAGCTGGGACTACAGGTGTGCACCACCATGCCCAGCTAATTTTTGTATTGTTAGTAGAGACGGGGTTTCATCATGTTGGCCAGGATGGTCTCGATCTCTTGACCTTGTGATGTGCCCGCCTCAGCCTCCCAAAGTGCTGGGATCACAGGCGTGAGCCACCGCGCCCGACCTATATATGTTATTAATGCACCATTTGGAATTCAGCTTCTGCCATTTTTGGATATTTTAGGTAACAGAAATCTTCGGCTTAATTCCCAGTATGCAAAGACAGACTCCATTTTATGTATTTTAAATTTATTTCTTTCCAACTTTCCCAGCATCCTCCTTCTATCACAAACTTCATGACAATATAAATTTAAATTACATCTCTCTACTTCCATGACTGCACACTTGAGGATAGACCTTCTCAGTTTTTACTCATGGGGTAATCCTTCTTTCCACTTGACCATTTCATTTTCCTTGTTGTGATACTTTTCTAGGGCCATCTATAGCTTACTTGAAGGTTGACACAAGTGTGAAGTTTTTCAAATACCCATCCATGATTATAAAACTGCCCTGTTGTCAGAGCTCAGCAAAATCATTGAAGAAATGCCTATTGAACATCCTGTAAAAAAATTGTGTGATATTGAACAAACATTTCAAAAAGAAACAAAAATGTCCAGTTTTCAAGAGACCCAGTTAGTTCATCAATAACTCCTCCATGTGACACACCAACAAACAGCTTGAAAGCTGGCAACTCAGCTCTCTGTAGTGCATGCCAAGGAAACAGATGGTAGTAATGCAGGAAGAATGGTTTCCATCACTTGGCATTAGGTTCTTTTGAGTACGCACCAAAATGGAGAAGAAATCGACAGGCACCGGGGTGCCTAAAGCAACCTTTATTGCCACACTTGTCAGCTGCAATATTTTAAACACACATTCATTAAAAACCCTTTGGACTCACTCTACTTTCTCCCAGGATCTCAACGGACTTATGTAGAAAGAATTGCCCAAGTGATAGATGGGAAAACTAAGATCTTGAATGAAAGATGATTGAAGGTAACTGGCTCTCAATCAAACGTTGAATCATTTCCAAAATCAGCCCCCAGAAGCTAAGCTTTCCATGTCCTTCTTTTATTCTAGTATGTTCACAGAAACAGCCACACCACCACACTGATGCAATTACATCATGTATTCCCACTTGTACTTGTTGTAGCAATTCCTTTTGTCTTCTGTGTTGTTTTTAAAGAAAGGAACCATGCAAAAAAGTAAAGCAGTAGAGCTAGCAGATGTTAAGAGAGCGAGGCTTGTTCTTTAGGATGTAAGAGTCTGTCTGTGATTACTTCTAAACTATTTCAATGTGTCTGAGTCAGTCAGTTATCAGCTCAGCTAGCTGAGTTGCAGAAGGAAGCAGGTGGTATTGCGAGAAGAATACACAGTAAAATGCTTTCCTGCAACACCAGAGTTTCCTGCACCTTAATACCTCCTATGTCAGATATACTGTATGTCCAAAATTGGCCCTGAGTCATATAACTGGAAAACTGAGGTTAAAGTCATTTCTAATTTGCTTGGTTTTGTATCCTAAGGTTCATAATCTGTTACCACTATAATAATAATAGAAATAACAGGGATAAATTATTGCTATGAATTCTGGAATAATTTTAAAAGAGGAAGGAGGAATGAGTGGGTGAGGTAGTTTTGTTTCCTAGCTCACTTTTTTCTGTAACATTGGACACTGAGGCTGGGCCTCTGCAAACCACTTCCCAGACACCCTTGCTAGCTGACTTTGGGTTAAGTTCTGCCAATAGAAGACACTATTGGAGGAGATTAGAACGTAGAAAGAGTGGAGAATTAAGTTCCTTCCCATTTTTCCTGTTCCCATCAGTGTCACTCCAGCAATGACCATTGACTTGGCAGCCACTTGGCTTCAGCATTTCCAGAATCGGCCTTATTTCTCCCCCTGAAAAGCACTAATACAACCTGGCAATGACCTCTCATTATGGTCTGAGCGCCAGCAACATGGAGCTGAGTTCTTGAGACCCTCCACTCTTTCTTGTTCCCCCAGCTGTCTTTAACCCCATAACCCCCATTTACAATAGGAAATAGCTGCATCCCTGCATCAACACTGACTGAAAGAGTGGCAAAAAGACAAATTAACTTGGAACAGGAATGCTCAGGAAAGTTCAACAGGCAGATTTTGGCTCAGCATAAGGGAGTATGACTTGCTAACTGTAAGGGTTGTCCCTTAATGGGTAGAAAGAGCTCTCCGTGGATGGAAGCAGTCAGCAGGAGCTAGATGACTTGTCAGAAGTGCTATAGCAAAAACAATGATATATATGTTTCCTAGGAGGCTGCCAAAGGTTTAGAATATTGGTAATATATATATGGTTAGATTGGTGATATGGTAAGATTAACATGCATAAAATTAATACGTTGATGGGGAGTAGAAATTGGTACAGCATTCTTGAAGGTGAATATGACAATTATTATTCAGTTACTATTTCATTCTGGAAAAGAATACAGAAAATAAGTTTAATATCACTTTAAAAATGAAATTATCAGAAAAAAAAATTCTAAGGATGTATGTATTGTTGACAAAAAGAGTCAATCTCTGTGAAATATTTGAAAAGACTTACTCTGAGCCAAATATGAGTGACCACAGCCCCTGACACAGCCCATAGGAGGTCCTAAGAACGTGTGCCCAAGACGGTCGGGGTATATCTTGGTTTTATATATTTTAGGGAGGCATGAGACATCAATCAAATACATTTAAGAAATACATTGGTTTGAGGGGCCGGGCGCAACCCCCCACTTTGAGTTCTTCCGCCTTTCTGAACCAAACCAATCTATTTCTTTTCTTCTTCTTTTGTTTTTTTACATGGAGTCTCACTCTTGCCCAGGCTGGAGTGCAGTGGTGCGATCTTGGCTCACTGCAAGCTCCGCCTCGTCGGTTCACGCCATTCTCCTGCCTCAACCTTCCGAGTAGCTGGGACTAAAGGCGCCGCCACCACGCCCGGCTATTTTTTTGTATTTTTAGTAGAGACGGGGTTTCACCATGTTAGCCAAGATGGTCTGGATTCCTGACTTCATGATCCGCCCGCCTCCGCATCCCAAAGTGTTGGGACTACAGGCGTGAGCCACCGCGCCCGGCCTTTTTTTTTTTTTTTTTTTTTTTGAGACGGAGTCTGGCTCTGTCGCCCAGGCTGGAGTGTGGTGGCCTGATCTTGGCTCACTGCAAGCTCCGCCTCCCGGGTTTACGCCATTCTCCTGCCTCAGCCTCCCGAGTAGCTGGGACTACAGGCGCCCGCCACCACGCCCAGCTAATTTATTGCATTTTTAGTAGAGATAGGCTTTCACCGTGTTAGCCAAGATGGTCTCGATCTCCTGACCTCGTGATCCACCCTTCTCAGCCTCCCAAAGTGCTGGAATTACAAGCGTGAGCCACCGCGCCTGGCAGAAGATAACTTTTTAGAAATTATTGTAACCCTGGTGAGTTCTTCCTGACCATGCACAAAGACGAGTGCACTGCAGTAGGGACAGAATTTGATGGACATGGGTGGGCCACTCCGTACAGGAGACGGAGTTATTACTCAAATAGACCTCATTTAAGGCTCCTACTAAGGGGTTTTTCAAAGGTAATTCGGGGGAATGGGTGGGATGGCTGTGCAATGGGTGCTTGCTGCTGATTGGTTGGGTTGGAGATGAACTCCTAGGGAATTGAAACTGAGCTCTTGTGCTGAGTTGCTTCTGGGTGGGTCCAGATGGAGCCATGGGTGTCAGACATGCAAAAAACCTGAAAAGATACATCAAAAGGCCAATCTATAATAGTGTTGTTATCTGCAGTACTCATTGAGGAAGTTGCATGTTTTGTGCCTAGTCTACACCTTAGTGTAATTTAGGCTCCTCACCTCCCCATAGGCTGGTGGTCTCTCATTAGGTTTACTAAGGTACTTGAGTTTTGGGGAAGGGCTAGTATCATTTAAACTAAGTTAAATGTCTTCCAAGTTAGCTTGCCTACTTGAAGGCAAGAGGGAGATAGGCTACATCAGGTCTCCCCAACTGCCATAATTTTCTCACTGATGATTATGTCAGTGAGAAATCGCAAAGACAATTTCATTATCACTTGCCAAACATTATCCCAAGCCCTTTTTGCATATCGATTTTTTTAATCTTCATAATCTTTCCATGAGAGGGATATTATCCCTATTTTGCCAATGAGAAAACTGAGGCATAGAGAGGTTAAGTATCTTACCCAAGATATGAAGGGGCAGAGCCTAGATTTTAATCCAGGGAATCTGGCTCCAAAGTCCACATTTGAACCACTTGGTTATAAATGAAAATATAGCCACAGTATAACTTTCAGTGAAAAAGGCATATTATCTAACTGTGTGCAGAGATTTTCATTCTAAAAATATAAATACATCTTTAGATTTGCATACACACATGGTAAAGTGAGTATAGTGGATATTTCTTCTTTGTATTCCCTGCATATCCTCCTTTACTTGGGAAACAGCCCCTGTGCCTTGTGGAGACAACGTTCCATCCTTCACTTTGCCTCACAACTCTACGTGAGGATTTCAATCAGAGCCCCTGACTGGGGTTCTTGACCCACTGGGTGTAGGAGTGAGTACAGATAAGTCTCACCTGTCTAGGACCATCACCTACCTTCCTAGCTTGTGCTGATTTATCCAGGGAAGATCGTGCAGCCCACAGTGGCCAAACTCTCTTTCTCAGAAACTGAAACCAAAAGCCATTCCCCGAAGCCTGGACATTGTTGGAATTGAGCCACAGTAAAGACAGCTGACCCCTAGAGAGTCCATATTTTCTGGTAATCAGATTTAAGCAGTGTTGAACAGTGCTTCCCTGAAGCCTGGCAGCTCGGCATTTCCTTTGATTATCTGAATAATTCCAGCAACAGTCAATGAAATTTTGGGGTTTGTTTACATAAGCAAGGATTGTTGCTGCTGCTTCCAAAAAAAAAAAAAAAAAAGAACTTTATCTGATCTTGTCTGGAAGTATGCAAAATGTTAACAGTGAATGAAGGAATTTTGCATAATTTTTGTCTTTTTTACATATGACAAATACACAAAAGTGAGGTTAAAAATGCCTAAGTTGATTTTGCTTCCTATTTATTTATATAAAGTTCTCTGGGATCTAATTGTAGTTAATAGAGCCTAGAGCACACATAGGCCGGACTCGAGTAAAGTAGACTTACAAGACTTTGGATGATGATAAACACGAGTCATGGAAATGTCTCAGAGTGAGATTAAAATTCAGAAAGTTTCAGACCAGAGGGTAGAACAGACAGTAGAGAGTGGAGGTGGATGTGGGAAGGGAACTCATGACAAACCATATTTCAAAATCTCTGTATTATCTTTTAAGCTATGACTGATGTAATAAGCACTCATGGAACTTTGTGGTTTGCCTACCTGAACACATTATTAAAACCAATTAGCTTTCATGATTTGTGTTACAGACAAAGAGCATTTGCCATACTTTGCCTGTTTTGGAACAAACATGCCAGGGCATCAAGGTTTTAATCTTGCATACCAACAAAATACGCAGGCTGATGATGTAAATGAGTTATGAATAAAATAAGTGTTTGTGAATGGAAATTAACAAACAAAAATATGTATTCAGTCATTTCTAAGCAATGGCCTTTTTGATTTACCGCCTATTTAGTTAGGTATTCAGCAAATCTTAAAATTCATTCATAGCCTGTAATTATTTGAAGTTTCTCCAGACCTTTTGAATTAATTCCACAAATGGCTCTTAAGTGCTCACTATCAGTCATGGTACTAGGGAGTGGAGATGCAGAGTCACCTAAGACTCAGCCTCCATCCTCAGTACCTTCACACTGGAAAGGGGAGATGTGGGAGACAAATTTCATTACATACCAAAACTTTTAAATGTCCAAACATAAGACTATACAACAGTCATACTGATTTAAATGAAAAAACTATGCTCTGTGCCTACTGCTTACATTTTTACAACACTCTTTAATAGCAGATGCTATTATTACCATCCTCATTTTACTGGTAAGGAAATTGGACACAGAGAGTTAAGTAACTTGCTAAGTTTACAACATTCAAACACTGTGGACTCAGGATTACACACACACACACACACACATCTGTAGCTTTGAACCACTGCATATAATTTTTCCCAATCTGTACTTCAGTGAGGGAAGATTAACTCTATCTGCAGGGATAGAAAGTCAGGATCTATTATGGATAGAATGATTGTATCTCCCCATATTCATAAGTTGAAACCCTAACCCAAATGTGATTGTATTTGTAGATGGGCTCTTCGGGAGGTAATGTGGTTTAGATGAGGTCATGAGGAAGGGGCCCTCATAATGGGACTAGTGCCTTTAGAGT
Source organism: Papio anubis (assembly GCF_008728515.1). Lineage (NCBI taxonomy): Eukaryota > Metazoa > Chordata > Mammalia > Primates > Cercopithecidae > Papio > Papio anubis. The sequence continues at coordinate 8,421,725 of NC_044994.1, forward strand.
AGAAACTCCTGGCAGTGCACTCTCTCTCTCTCTCTCCACCAGCGTGCACTTGGGAAAGGCCATGTGAGCACACAGCAAGAAGGTAGCTGTCTGCAAGTTAGGAAAAGAGCCCTCACCAGAACCAGACCATGCTGATACCCTGTTCTCAGAGTTCCAACCTCCAGAAATGTGATGAATAAATGTTAGTTGCTTAAGCCACTGAGTCTGCAGTATTTTGCTATAACAGCCCTAGCAAACAAGGACAGGATCACATTATAAAAAGAGACACGAAGGCACACACATTCTTTCTCTGTCATGGAACCCTTATCTCTTGCCACTGGTCATTTCTCTAGGATGCAGGAGGTTTACTAGGAATGCCCTTGTGATCATCACCTACAGGGCAGCTCGAGAAGCAGGGCTGGACGGAGATCCAGTTGCACCAAAGGCCTCATTTGATCCTCTCCAGAGCCCTACAGCTGGGGTGGTCCTCCAAATAAGGTGAGAAGTGGGTAACTTTACACCCCTGTATAGGCCACTCCTTGAATGGCAGCTTTCTACACAAGGGGCTGTGACCTTAAAGGAGGCATCTCTAATCCAGGGTAGGTGCCAGAGAGGGTCCCAGCTGAGGGTTGTGTCTGTGCACACTGCCAATTATAGAGATTTGGGGGCTCCTATCCTGGAAGGGATCTGGGTGGGACACCACAGCATTCCCTAAATCTCTACCCTCTGTCTCCTGGGCCCCAAGGTTTCCATGGTTTAAGATCCAAATATAACTTCAAGTGACATTCGTGTGCACTTTTGAATGATAGGAACATTTAAGTTCTGGAGTAAAATCTAAAATAACTTCACTATGTGTTTAAAGACTCACAGACACTAATGTGGATTTAAATCTCACATTTTCACCACTGCTCTCTCAACGTCAACGTTAAGGCAGCAAAATAAGATTGTATTGTCTGTATAATTTTGCATTAGCTGATGATCACTATAAGTAAGATGAATCTGGAACTTCCAAAATTCTGGCAAGATTTGTGTCTAGAAACTCAAGGCAGGCAGGATTTTCAGGACTTTATATAATAAATGGTGAATAAATGTTGCCAATGTTCATTCACTTCTACTACTGTACAAATCAGGTCTCTGCCTTTTAGCTTTGTAATACTGTGATGTATCTGCCTGACATTTAGCATGGGAGAAGCATTCTTCTGCCAACTTTTCTGACATCATTGTAATTAATGTTGGTGATACTTGGAGCAGGTTAACCCCTTCTTTTTTGGAAGGGAATTGTTCAAAAAACAGCTTGTCACTTATGAATGTGGTATACTTATCTTAGATGCTAAATTAGGATTGAAATTCTAGATCCTTCTCTCAAGAGAAATGTATTTGGAAAAAAACACCAAATAACAATACAAAAATAAAATAACAATATATTTTGATAACTTTATAGTAATAATGAAGCTTGAAATGAAGGCATCATGGAAGCGGGCCTGCAGAATATTCAAGAATGTCCCTACAGAATCACTGCATCCATGTGGGATCATCACAGGGCCATAGGAGGGGCAAGTTGTATGTATGAGCCAGCTGAGTATCAGGAGGTAGTCTGGGACTCACCCACACTGCATATCCATGCAAATCTCCTGTTAGGGTTTAATGGATCTCTTGCTAGGGAGAAGGAGAGGGGTGTTGGGTTTTTTCACCAGGGTTCAGGCTCACATTTGGTAGTCCTGGTCATTATGGCATAGTGTCTGATAATAGACAGTCAGGCTTGTTTCTGCTTACAGTTGGTCTGACTCACTAAATCAAAATGTGCAGATTCTGGATAGAAATAAGAAACATCCCAATCTACTAATTTAAAATGGGAAACGTAACTACCAGGTAGATTAGAAAATTGAGTTAACATACCCCTGCAGGCTTCCCTTATAGGCAAATATACCCTTGTAACCTAACACTGTTGTAATTAGTGAGCTGACATTGACATCCAGCCTGATACCCAGGACTGCCTTAGGTTTATACCTAACAATGATTCCTGGAATCTGTGTCAGCCATTCAGTGTTGTGACGCTGAAGGCACAAAGATCAGTTCTTGCTGTTTGACTCACCTTGCGTAATCACCATTCCAAAGATCCCTCTTTTATCCAAACTTAAAAAAAAAATAGGTTAGGAGGCAATTGGTATAGTATTCCCTCTTTTTACATTCCAAAGTGTTTTTCAAAAGCTATACCAACAAAACAAAAGACACAACAACAACAAAAAGTAAGTAATCAATAAAAATAGGTAATTCACAATATAGCAGACTGTATTTAATGATTGTTTCTTTGCCAGGAGAATAATAAACGATGTGACCACAGTTGTAGGAAGAAATTTATTTTTTGATGTTTCTTTATAATATAAAATGAAAGGTGGCTAAGGAATCTAAAATGTTCATTTGGGTGTCTCCAAACAGTAAAGGAAACTATGAAAGAGTGCGATTATGCAATAACTTCACAGTGATAATCGTGGTAATTAGTAGAAATTTGTCTTAAAACAGGATAGGTAATATCAGCTTCTAGCTGTATTGTGGTGTTTTGATATATATATATGCACATAACAGAGAATGTGGGAGTTATGAGCCAGGAATCATATATACATATATATGATTTTATATATATACACACACATATATGTGATTTTATATATATACACACACACACATATATATGATTACACACACACATACATACACACACACACACACACACACACACACACACACATGCTCCAAGGCAGGACTCTACTCTTCTCTCACCTTTCTACTGTGGGTCATAAGACCCTCCCCAGAGAGGGTTCCACCCTATACCCTGGGGGAAGGAAGGCTGCTGCCATGAAGCTTCCATAAAAACTCAAGAGGACTGGGTTGGAGAGCTTCAGGACAGCTGAATACATGTAGGTTCCTGGAGGGTGGTGCCCAGGGAGAGCATGGAAGCTCCATGCCCCTTCCCCCGTACCTCGCCCTACACATCTCTTCATTTGTATCCTTGGTAATATCCTTTATAATAAACTGGTACATGTGTTTCTCTGTGTTCTGTGAGCCACTCCAGCAAACTAATCAAATCCAAAGAGGGGGTCATGGGTACCCCAACTTGAAGTCAGTTGGTCAGAAGCTCTGGAGGCCCAGACTTGAGATGGCATCTGGGTCTTGGGAAGTGTTGCGGACTGAGACTTCAACCTTGGGATCTGATTCTATTTCCAGGTAGACACTGTTGGAACTGAATCGGAGGTCACCAGCTGGTGTCTGCTGCAAGTGAACTGGCTGTTCACTTGGTGGTAGAGATGTTACTGGAAAGGGGTCCAGATTCAGACCCCAAGAGAGGATTCTTGGATTTTGTATAAGAAAGAATTCAGGGCAAGTCATAAAGTGAAAACAAGTTATTAAGAAAGTAAAGAAATAAAAGAATAGCTACTCCATAGGCCAAGCAGTCCCAAGGGTAGCTGGTTACCCATTTTTATGGTTATTTCTTATTATATGCTAAACAAGAAGTAGATTATTCATGCCTCCCCTTTTTAGAGCACATAGGGTAACTTCCTGACGTTGCCATGGCATTTGTAAACTGTCATGGTGCTGGCAGGAGCGTAGCAGTGAGGACAACCAGAGGTCACTCTTGTCACCATCTTGATTTTGCTGGGTTTTAGCTGACTTCTTTACTGCAACCTGTTTTGTCAGCAAGATCTTTAACCTGTATCTTCTGCCAACCACTGTCTCATCCTGTGACTTACAATGCCATAACCTCCTGGGAATGCAGCCCAACAGGTCTCAGCCTTATTTTATCCAGCCCCTATTCAAGATGGAGTTGCTCTGGTTCAAATGCCTCTGACAGAGATATCCACAACATATGTTTGGTCACAGAAGTCTGTGTTGCTGACTGTTGTGGTGTGAGAACAGAGGAAAAACACTGTTTGAGAGAGTTTCCCAAAACATGTGAAGACTCATGAGATGTCTGGCTCAGGGAGCATTCAGAGTTTGTCTTCATGGCTTTACTATATTAACTAATATTTTTTCTCAAAACACTCCATGTCTTCCCCATTATCATTATTTTAACATTAGAGTCAGGCTTCTTATCAACACATTTCTAACTTTGATTTTGGTTTCCCTTAGTGGTCACTTCAAATGAAATCAGGGATAAATGCTTAGGTCTAGCAAGTAGGGCTTTAAGCCAGTGAGTCTCTCTTACTGCTGGACTCTCAGTTAATCTGCATGTTTTCTCTCTGTCTCTATATTTCAACTGCATCTTTTCATTTTTTTCTGAAAAAAAACTTGCCTTGTGACAAAAGCCACAATAGAGTCAAGCCCTAAGAAAATATCATTAGTTCAATTATGGAAGAAGGACTGAGAACTTGCAAAGTGGGTCACAGAAGGAAGAAGAGGTTATTCTACTTGTTGATCAAAGTCTGGGGGCCCTCCTTGTTAATAGTAGCATTTGCAGGAGGACTAAATACAGCAAATGAGGAAAAAGTTGAAATACATAGTAAAGGGAGACATGCCATAATTTTATGAGTCTATTTCTTCTTGGCGCTTATGTATATGTAATTTCCCAATATTCTGTATTAAATATATATCATCTTTGCAGTTAAAATGACTTTGAATTTCAAAACAAAATTTAAAGTAGGAAATGCTATGAAGTCATAAACTGAGACTAACAAGGAAAATATCTCACCTTTACAAAACTGGAGAGATCAGAATCACTACCCTATCTATAAGCAGGTAGGAAGAAAAGACCAGTAAGCTTTGTTTATTTCATCTTATATTCACAATTCACAGTGCCTAGCCATGTGGCAGGCTCACATTATGTATTTGTCAAATGTCTTAATGGGTGACTCATTAATGGGTAACTTAATGAACACATTAAGGAGGAGGATATTGCTCCAAGCTGCAATCAGTACCACTGGAATTTTTAGTACTGGATAGAAATACCTTTGCTCAAATTGTCCTCCTGGGGTCTAAGACATTTCTGGAATTTCCACATTTGCCCATCTCCTTGACTCTGTTGGAGGCATAGAGTATTCCTGTGGGTCGACAGGTGAGCTGCCCTGTGAATGAGGCACACTGACTAAAGTGCTGATTTGGTATACATCTTTCACCGCAGGGATGCCAGAAATATCACAGGAACAGAATGGCAAGTTCTGCCTGTTGCCAAATTTATTTTGTATTTTCTGCCTGTTAAAAATGAAAATGCATGCAAGCAAGAGCACTCACTCTTCTGACAGGAAGTGATTAGGAAGGAAGAGGCTTGTATCTGGGAATAAAATTTTTAAACATCCTAAAGAGTGCCATGAAATATGCAAATTTTAGCATCATCCTTAGGCCCTGGCAAAAGGGGTTCCTGCCTTGCACTCTGACTTTAGGAGACCCCGCTCTGGCTCTTTACTGGCTACAACTCTTCCTATGGGATGAGAAGTCTGTAGAGCCATGGGTTGTTTTCCCCAGTAGTCTTTGCTCCCTCCCTTCTAGACCACACCATGGTGTCTCCTGCCCAGACAGCCCAAGATCACTTACAGGGCCTGGGCAGTACCTCCCTGGGATCCATTCTCTTAAGGGTAGGCTATGCTGTGGGTGTTCATGCCCGGGTTTGAGTGGCTACCAAGGGTAGCTGTTTGCAGTGGTAAGACTGAGAGTGGAAACCAGTTGGGGTGTCCACATCTGCTGTGAGGCCCCTGGTGCTGTAGGAGACCACGTGCAATGGAGCAGGTGTTGGCTATCGCCAGGGCGGGAAGAGCTGTGTGGCTGTGTGTTGCAGGCTTTCCTTACTGTGCCATATTCCTGAGTGGGCCTCCAGCGACTTTTGGAATTTAGGACATGGCCCCCCAGGTCATTATGAAGGCATTATTTTTCATAGTAAGAGGATAGAACAAATTTTAATAGTTGTATAGCTTGATTTATATCTTTTAAATATTTAGAGATGTAGGATGAAAGCTTCTGTGTACTCTTCTCCCAGATCTGGCAAACAGTACCAAGACTGGAAACATAAACCCAAATACTATATATATTTGAAGATATTTTACCATTTCTTCTTTCCTTTTCAGGAAAGGTGTTTGGGTAGTAAAAACATACATTAGGGTATGGTGTTCCTTATTTGCTTTAGAAAGAAGAAATGAATTTGACTTGTTTCAATTTTAAAAGGAGCAAAAAATGAAAGACTGGTTTAAACCATTTTATCTGGGATTGTATGATCGTTTTCAGGACTGGTCTTTCCCGGGTAAAGCTAAGATATGGCCCAGCTGTGCCTGCGCTATCTTTTCCATTTGACCTCTCCTTTCTACACATTTGGGCTCAAATGCTGCCACTCTTCAGAGTGAACTTCTTGACAGCCACCTATGCTAGAGGGCTTCAAACTTTCTTTGTTCATGGTGTGTTCCCATCATTTTTCTATGGATCTCCTAGGCCAAAAGAAATACTCAACATTTCTACTTAGTGAGTAGTTAGGTTCAGTAAGTTTATTTATGTCTGGATGACTTAGCCATTTGAAAAAATAAACTGAAAGGAAAAATAACATATTTTTGAAAATTCTTAAATGATTCCAATTTCTTGCTAATGGAACATTGGTCACCTGTTGGACACCACACAGCTTCTCAAACATTGGAATCAGATTGGACACTCCCAGTCTCACTTTCCGTTCTGTGTTGATTTGTGTGCAGTACTTGCTTTCTCAGCAATTGCAGAAAATCCAGTTTGGCAAAGACAATGTTATCTAAAAAAAAAATGTGGTGCGATCTCATATTGAAACTGTGAACTTACTTGAACTAGTAGTTTGCATGAGGTCCAGCAGTTGTCAAGTACTGCGTGTTTCCCTCAAAAATGGAGAATATCCCACAGTACCACTGTGAGTCCACTGTAATACACTGTATGCCTTGGTGCACATTTTGAGAACCACAAATGTAGCCATTTGTAGAGTCAAGAGTACAGAAGAGCTTGAAAATGATAGGTGATCATTTTCCTTGTACACTGGAGCAAGCCATGCCAAAACTCTATTACTGATTTCAATAAATTTTGATTTGTTTCATGAAGACATTACAACATTATTTTAATGATAGTATATTTTTGGAAAGATGCTTTTGAAAATTAATATGTAATATTGATGATAATCTAACACTTGTTTAGTACTTGAAGTTTACAAGGGCTTTTGTTATATTTTGCTATGTTATAGCAAGTAGAACAATTCCAGAGAGGAAATAGGTCCTCCGCAGAGCCTCTTGCAACCCCACCCACCCAGCGAGGTCCTCCTCAAACCCTGCCATAAGTTTGCCCTGAGACACAGGTGATTGTTCTGTTTCCTTTCCCTAAATATTCATACTTGTTTGCTTCTAATTTCCCTGGGGGCGCCTTCCATATTCTGCCTTGGGTTTCAGCAAACTTTGTTACTTTTATGGTATCACTTCTTGGGTCATAAGCACTTTGTTTTCACAAATCACTTCTATTTTAATTTCCTGAAAAGCACCTTGATCTAGAGCACCATTAGCTCACAAAAACTATTTGTGGAGTAAGTGAATGAACAGTTGATGGAATAAGAAATTCCCCTGGGCATTTCACCCAAAGGACAGATATTGGCACTAATCTGGGGTAAAAGGAAAAATTGGTTTAATTTTCCTCACCTTTAGATCTATGTTCCAAGTGCTACTTAGCCTATTTTAGAAAAGAATAAAAGAAGAGAGAAACACTAAGAACATTATTATTTCAGTGAAAATAAATATATAGCTTTCTCAAGCCCACAATACCACCAGGAGTGTATTTAAAGCAAGGGCAGTTTCTTAGTATGTCTGAGAGAAGGAGGGTCATCTGGAAAGTGTATTTTCACCACTGTAAATTTAAGTGGAGAGCTACACTCACTCTTTCCCTAAACACTCAAAGAGTTTCTTAGTTATTTTGAAAATAGTTGGCATAAATGCATAAATTTTTATGGATCAGGAAGTTAAACCACCAAGAGACTAAAACTTTTGGCCCTAATCACACAGTTAATTTCAAAAGCAAGAACTGAATTCAGACTTTCCGTTTTGCAGTGCAATTCACAGACCACTGTGAATACTAGGAAACAAATATTGCTTTCGAGTTCCTATTAATACAGTTCAGCAGAGCATAATACCTAAAGCAGCTAAAATTCAGTGTTTTATATCTGTGTTCCCACATAATACAGTCAATTGTCTAGTGAGAAACATTTTAAATCAAAAAATTTAATTATTACTCCCAACTGAGAAGTGCATCAGCCTCACAGGTAAATCTGTGCCAGTGTTTTGCATTTGTCTGCAAGATGGATTACTGGGAGTTTGGACTGAGAAGCAGGAAGGAATACTGAACAGGTGATTAAACGGAACTTTTTATAGTTTTTCCTGAATTAGAGGTTCACTGTTTGGATACATTTTGTCTTTAAAGTGGTACGGATTCCTAAAACATTAGACCAATGTATTTTTTTAAAAAAGAACAACTAAAAAGTATATTCCCAAATCGAATACAAATGACTTGGATTTTTGACCTTTCGAATCAATCAGAATTGCAGCAGGAAACAGAATTTACTCCAGATGTTTCAATAAAGAAACTTCAATGAAAGGACTGCTTTTGAAGATGTAGTCAGGATGAAGGGATGATGAAACACATAGCAACTATCAGAGGAGGAAGCTGTTACCCTCCCCTAGGCAAAGCTGGAATTGGGTCTGAGGGCTGCCTGGTGGGAGCTGGAGGAATGTAGTTCCTGGCAAATAAGTGGCACCAAGCAGGGTAAGAATTTGGAAAACAATCCATTTTCTCTCTCCAGGACAACTGTCTCTTGCTGCTGCCTCTCACTGACCCATCCCAACTGAAAGTTGGCTGCCAAGAGAACTCCAAAGACACAATGTACAGAATTGTGCCTCCAGGCAGATTAAAGGGTGTGCAATGGGAAAAGGGAATTCCCATAATCATTTATTCTTTTCACAGATCACTTACATACCAAATGTAAAACCATAATATGATAGAGCTTAAAGTATATTAAAGTCACCGATCCATCATATTAATAGATGAGAACACTATGATTCAGAAGCATAAGAAGATTTGCCCTTCCCAAGAGTACTGCCTGTCCCCTCTGTTCAGGCTTCTTATTGCCAATAAACAGGACATAGGTAACAACAGAGGTTTGTGAAAATCATCTCAAATAACACACTGTGGAAGCTTTGTTCTTTCGCTCTTTGCAATAAATCTTGCTGCTGCTCACTCTTTGGGCCTGCACTGCCTTTATGAGCTGTGACACTCACCGTGAAGGTCTGCAGCTTCACTCCTGAGGCCAGTGAGACCACAAAACCACTGGGAAGAATGAACAACTCCGGATGGGAGGAACGAACAACTCCAGAAGCACCGCCTTAAGAGCTGTAACACTCACCGCGAAGGTCTGCAGCTTCACTCCTGAAGTCAGCAAGACCACAAACCCTCCAGAAGGAAGAAACTCCAAACACGTCCAAACATCAGAAGGAACAAACTCTAGACGCACCATCTTTAAGAACTGTAACACTCACCGCGAGGGTCCGCGGCTTCATTCTTGAAGTCAGTGAGACCAAGAACCCACCAATTCCAGACACAGTAGCATAGGTGTTTCATTTTTCATTTCCCTATCTATCTATTGATTGATCAATCATCTGTGTATCATCATTATCATCATCATCTAGCTAGCTATTGTGCAAAAGTGTAACTGGAATAACATCTCAGACCCTTCACAATTCTTAGCACAACTCATATAAACATGCACTATTTTAGGCCTACTCTTTGACGTATTTTGACAACTGTATGCAGCCATGAATGACACCACAACTACTACAGAAATATACTTCAAGCACTGCAAAATGTTTCCTCTTACATCTTCTTAATCAGTCCCCTTCACCAGGTTATAGGTCACCACAGATCTGTTTTCTATTACCATTGACTAGTTTTGCTGTTTTATACCTGGAATCATACAATAAGTGTTCTTTTGTGTCTGACTTCTTTTGCTCAGCATAGTGTTTCAGGGACTTACCCATGTAATTGTTTATACCAGTGGTTATTGCCTTGTCATCCCTGTCTATCTACAGGCTCTGCATCCGTTGATTCAATCAAAGTTCAAAAATATTTTGAAAAAAGAAAAACAACACTACAACAACAATAGAAATAAAAAACAATACACTATAACAATTACATACATAGCATTTACATTGCATAAGGCATTATAAGTAATGTAGAAATGATTTAAAGTATTTGGGAAGATGCAAATAGGTTATATGCAAATACTACACCATTTATATGAGGGACTTGAGCATCCATGGATTTTGGTATCTGCAGGGAGTCCTTGAACCATTCCCCCATGTATACCATGGTATGACTGTGTATGTTAAGTGTATTTTTAAATATAACTTTATATGATGCTCCCAAACTGTTCTCCAAAGTGGTTTTAACAGTTTACACTTAAGTTAGCAACAAATGAGAATTTCAGTTGTCCCACATCCTTGACAACACTTGGTGAGGTCAACATTTTTAGTTTAAGCTTTCCTAGTCAGTATGTCATTGAAGTTTTAATTTGAAATTCCTTGATAATTCATCATGAGGAGAACTTTTCCTATTACTTATTGGAGGTTCATGTATCTTCTTTTGTGATTTGTCTGTTCCAAGATTTGTCTCCATTTTTGATTGATTTATTTACATTCTTATTGAATTCCAAGAGTTCTTTAAATATTATGGATAAAAATCTTTGTCAAACAGATGCACTGAAAAGATTTTCTTCTAATTATATGTCTTCTATTTTCATTATCTCAACAGTGTTACTTTAAGAGCAGAAGCTTTACATTTTGATTAAGTCAAATTCATCAAATTTATTTTCTTTTATATTGAGTGCCTTTGGTGTTCTCTTTAAAAAATCTTTGTGTAACTCAAGGTCACACAGATCTTACTTTACATTTTCTTCTAGAAATTTTATAGTTTTAATTATTACTAGGTATATGATTCATTTTGAGTTAAGTTTATGTATAAGGTAATGATTATGGTTGAAGTTCTTATTTTACATAAAAGAACCAGCTAATAGCATATTTTATTAAAAATTCAACTCTTTTCTCATTGACTTACTTTAGCAACTTTGTTGAAAAGTTTGTTGAAAAAAAGTGTATGTATAAGTGTAAAGCTCTCTCTTTCTCTCTGAACAGAGCATTTTAAAAGAGTATGTGTTCTGCCATTATATAGAGTGTATATAATGGACTCTATTCTCTTGCATTGATCTGTATGGCTACTTTTATGCATTTACTATCCTACATTAATTTTTGTAGCTGTGTTGAAATCATGCAGTACAAGTTCTCCGACATTATTATTATTATTATTTTTTGAGACAGAGTCTCGCTCTGTCGCCCAGGCTGGAGTGCAGTGGCCAGATCTCGGCTCACTGCAAGCTCTGCCTCCTGGGTTCACGCCATTCTCCTGCTTCAGCCTCCCGAGTAGCTGGGACTACAGGCTCCCACCACAACGCCTGGCTAATTTTTTGTATTTTTAGTAGAGATGCAGTTTCACTGTGTTAGCCGGGATGGTCTCGATCTCCTGACCTCGTGATCCGCCCACCTCGGCCTCCCAAAGTGCTAGGATTACAGGCGCGAGCCACCGCACCTGGCCTCTCCGACATTATTTTAATTTTTTCAAAACTGTTATTACTATTCTAGATATTTTGAAATTCCATGTAAGTTTTAGAATCAGTTTGCCAACTTCTACCAAAAAAAAGTTGGGATTTTGATTGACATTATATCAAATTTTTTGGAGAGAATTTATAGCTTAATGATATTAACCTTCTATGTATACTGTAAATGCAGTATATACCTTTTTTTAATCAGGTTTTCTTTATTTTATTTCATACACATTTTTCAAGTGTCAGTGTATGAATCTTAAAATATTTTATTGAATTTATATCTAAGTATTTCAAAGTTTTTGTGCTGTTGTAATTATAATTTTGTTTTATTGTGCAGTTGTTTGTTGCTGTAATTCATAAATGCAATTTATTTATTGGTTGACTTTTCATGTGTAGTAACTCCCTGAACAAATCAACTGTTGAATTCACTTAGTTTTAACAGTAGTTTTTGTTTTAGATTGTTTTGGATTTATCTCTGTGCTCAATAATATTGTTTGAGAATAAAAACTGTTTTAAACTTTTCTTTCCAATCTATATACTTCTTCATTCTTCTTCTTGCTTTATTGCTTAGACTAGGATCTCCAGCACAATGTTATATAAAAGTGATATTAACAAAGTGTATATTCTTCATTAGTCTTGATCTTAGTGGAAAAAGTTTCAATCTTTTTATTATATATAATGTTAGCTGCAGATTTTCTATGGATTTTCTTAAAAATTCAAGTTGAGAAAATTCAGTTTCTTTTTTGTATGAGTCATTGACGGGTGTTGAATTTTTCAAATCCTTTTTCTGGTATATTTAGATTTTCTGCATTTTTTTTTCACTTTCAGTCTGTTGACTTGGATAATCATATTAATTTTTGAAATATTAACCCAACTTTTCAGTCCTGGGATAATATCTACCTGATCATGATTACTATCTTTACATATTGCTGGATTTGCCACACTAACATGTTGAAGATTTTTGTGTCTATAATCATGAGCGATACTTACTTATACTTTTATTTTTTGGTAATATATTTTTCTAACTTTGGTATCTGGATAATGCTGGCCTTATACAATGTTTTAAAAACTATTTTTTCCTTTTATATTTTCTGGAAGAGTTTGTGTAAGATTGGCATTATATACTTCTTTTAATACTTATGAACAAAGGCATCTAAACCTGCAGTTTTCTTTGCCAGCAGGTTTTAAATTATGATTTTGTTTTCTTTCAGTAGGTATAATATATTCAGATTTTCTACTTTTTTGTGTGTCGACTTTGATAATTGATGATAGCCTCAATATTTGTTCATTTATTCTTATAACATTGTTCACTTTTTTTATTATCCTTTTAATGTCTTTCGGATCTAGGGTGACACATCCCTATGAATCTCAATTAGCCTAGTTGGGTGGTTGACAATTTTATTCATCTTTTCAAAGTCTTTTAGTTTTGAATTCCTGGATTTTTCTATATTTTTTTCTATTTTATTAATTTTTTTTTTTATTATTTTCTTCTTTCTGATTGTTTTATGTTGAATTTGCTTTGTTTTTGGTTGCTTGAGGTAGGTATGTAGATATACAGTTGATTTTATAACATCTTTTCTAATACAAGCAATTAAAGCTGTAAATTTCCCTCTGAACATTGCTTAGTTACATCCCATAAATTTTGATTTGCTGTGTTTTCTTTAAAATTGTATTCAATGTATTTTCTTTATTTCTTAAGATTGCTTTTTTGATCCATGGATAACATTGCTTCTTTGATCTAAGGCTTATTTAGAACTGTGTTGTTTAATTTTCTAATATTTGAGAATTTTCCAGTATCTTTCTGTTATTGATGTCTTTTGAATTTCATTGGGTCACAGAGCATACTTGAATGATTCAGTCTTTTGAATTCATTCAAACTTGATTTATTGCCCAGTGTATAGTCCATCTTTGTACATGTCCCAAGGGCATTTTAAAACAATATATAATCCACCATTCTGGAGTATCGTGTTCTATAATTTTTACTTTAGTTGATAGTGTTGTTCAAGTTTTCTCTATCTTTACGGTTTTTTATAAACGTCATAGTATTTAATATTTTACCCACAGTAGAACTTCATCAAAAATGTGAGTCAATCTCAAAACTTGCATCTACTTTATTAACTAAATTGAGGTAATTTTCTAAATCCTTTGTTGTCATTTTAACAATGTTCATAGCATCTTCACCAGAAATAGACTATGTCTCAAGAAACCACTTTCTTTGCTCATTCATAAAAAGCAACTATTCATCTGTTCAAATTTTATAATGAGATTGCAGCAAATAGTCACATATTTAGGTTCTACTTCTAATTCTAATTATCTTGCTACTTCCACCACATCAGCAGTTACTTCCTCCAATGAAGTCTTGAATTCCTCAAAGTCATCCGTGAGGGTTGCAATTAACTTCTTCCAAACTTTTTAAATGTTAATAGTTTGACCTCCTCACATGAAACATGAATGTTCTTCTTGGCACTTAAACTAATCCTTTCCAGTTTCCCAATGTAATTTGCCCGGATCCACCAGAGGAATTACTATCTATGAAAGCTATAGCATTACAAAATATATTGCTTAAATAATAAGACTAGAAAGTCAAAAATATTTCTGATCCATAGGCACTGGGGCCAACCAATGAATGTTGTGTTAGCAGGCATGAAAACAACATTAATTTCTTTGTATATCTCCACCAGAGCTCTTGAGTGATGAGTAATATTTTGAAAGTAATCTTTTTTTCGAACTGTAGGTCTTAACAATGGGCTTAAAATATTCAGTAAACCATGCTATAAGAAATGTGCTGTTATTCAGGCTCTGTTGTTCTATTTATAAAGTACAAATACAGTAGATTTAGCTTGATTGTTAAAGACCTTAGGACTTTCAGAATGGTCAATGAGCATTGGCTACAACATAAAGTCACCAGCTGCATTAACCCCTAGGAAGAGAGTCAGCCTATCTTTTGAAGTTTTAAAGCCAAGCATTGCTTTTCTATCTCTACCTATGAAAATCCTTAATGGGATCTTTAAAAAAACTTTTTTTAAAATTATACTTTAAGTTCTGGGATACATGTGTAGAAAATGCAGGTTTGTTACATAGGTATACACGTGCCATGGTGGTTTCCTGCACCCATCAACCCGTCATCTATATTAGGTATTTCTCCTAATGCTATTTCTACCCTAGCCCCCCACCACCACCTGACAGGCCCTGGTGTGTGATGTTCCTGTCCCTGTGTCCATGTGTTCTCATTGTTCAACTCCCACTTATGAGTGAGAACATGTGATGTTTGGTTTTCTGTTCTTGTGTTAGTTTGCTGAGAATGATGGTTTTCAGCTTCATCCTTGTCCCTGCAAAAGACACGAACTAATCTTTTTTTTATAGCTGCATCTTATTCCATGGTGTATATGTGCCACATTTTCTTTATCAGGTCTATCATTGATGGGCACTTTGGTTGGTTCCAAGTCTTTACTATTGTGAACAGTGCCACAATAAGCATATGTGTGCATGTGTCTTTATAGTAGAATGATATATATACCCAGTATATACCCAGTAATGGGATTGGTGGGTCAAATGATATTTCTGGTTCTGTCATCTGGGCTGGAATGTTACCCAGGCGGGAGTGCAGTAGGCAATCTCGGCTCATTGCAACCTCTGCCTCCTGGGTTCAACTGATCCTTCTGCCTCAGCCTCCCGAGTAGCTGATATTAGAGGCGCCCACTACCATGCCCCACTAAGTTTTATATTTTTAGTAGAGACAGGGTGTCATCATGTTGGTCAGGCTGGCCTCGAACTCCTAACCTCAAGTGATCTGCCTGCCTTGGCCTCCCAAAGTGCTGGGATTACAGGCATGAGCCACCACTCCCAGCCTTATCTTTACTGATTTTTTGACAATTTGTTATATCACTTGTCTAGAGGAGAATGTTGAACTCTCCAACTGTAATTGCAGTAAACCCCTTGAGTGCCTTCTAGTGTTATTGTATTTAAACATTTTTATCACAGTTCTATAAATGTTATAATTGTGGATAGGTTAGTAAAATATAAGTTACTTTGCTATTAGGAGAATCACAACTCTCATCTAGGTTACTTTTAGTGTTTTCTAAGGAAAATAGTTTAAAATATATCTTATCTGTATTCTTTTTACTTAATGCCACACACCTAGAAATTATGGTAATAAAGCATTATAATTGTAAAAGAAATATTTTTCAATGTTGTGTTGTGAAATTAACAAAGTCTTCAATTTATATAAATGTGTTTCCTGTTGTGGAAATGAATGAGAAACAAAATAGGAATTCAAATGGGAACAAACAGGTTATTTATTTAGGGCTTGCTATACAAAGGGAGTCAGTCATTATTCCTTGCTTTTAGCAGAAACTAGCAAAAGATACTGATTTTTCTAGTCTAAAGGCAGACTAAAAAAGGCAAAGCAGAAATCTGTTGCAAGTGAAGCAAGTGACTTGAGGTAGAATTGATGGCAAGATGGTATTTGTGCTAGATACTGCTGGGAAGCGAGGGATAACAATTTTGTTGGTGGCCATGAGGCCTAGAGGAAAAGCTGGTATCTTCATATATTTGGTCCATGCACTGGCAGGATGGGAGTGTTACAGGGCTCATACAGAGTATGAGAAAATCTTTGCAACTAAGGCTTTCAGATGAAAAGTTTCAGCCCTTCCTTTGCTTCTGGCTTCAAAGGATATTAGGGACATTTAGGTAACAGTAGGATCTCCTTGAACTTTAATAGGCTCTGCTCAAATTGTTTTTCCTATGCCAGTGGAATTTTCAGCCCACAGAGTATCAGGTATGGCATCAAGGTCAGCTTCTGAAATATGCATCAAATATAATGGAGAAGAAAAAAGTATATGCAGAGCAGACACAATTTGTTTATGACTATAGGAGACCTCTGCAACCTCAAGAAATAGTCTCTCTGTTGTACATTCACTATTATAGTTCCATCTACAGAGTAAGTCCCTATTAGATTTGTGGGGGTGCTATCATGGAGCAGGAAGAAATGTTCTTTGCCCAAGGGTTACAGGGAAGGGCTAGGAGATAGAGAAAATATGTGGGTTATTTGAAATACTACCACCTGTGTTGTGTGTTTATACTGAGGAAAAGTAAAGAGCTTGAGCAAGGATGGAGGGTTGTTGTAGAAAGAGCAGGGCTCTTGTCTACCAGGAATTAATGAGTAACCATCTCTATTTAGAAGTAATTTATCTTGAGTGTTTAAGGGTCGAGCAGTATATTGGGTGCTTTTTCCTTTCTCAGAGCACCCATATTGATCTGAATGATGGAATTTTTCTATGTCTTGGGTTTTCTTTTGTCAGCTAGGGCTATCTTTCTTCTCCAGTGTCCCTCCTATTTACGATATTTGCAAGTGACTTTGTCAAAAGGTGACCCATTGGGAAGGGAACCAAATAGCTGATCAATCTGTAGGGTCATAAATGTATTGAGGGACTGTCTCATTTTTGTTTTAAAGCTCCTTCAAAGTGTTTTGCCAGGTGTCGTAGACTACATAAAGGTCTTCTGTCCCATTCTAATTTATGCTTTGGAATTAGGTCTCTAATTTCAGTTTTAAGTCCCCTGACAAAATGAGATGAATTGGCCACTGTTTACATTGGCACCTTCTTTAACCTGTAAATGTTTTCAGAAGGTATTTTATAGCCTACCCCCCAAATCTTCTATAGTTGCAGCTTCCCTCCCCTCCCCCCACCCGCCCAAGATGGAGTCTTGCTCTGTCGCCCAGGCTGGAGTACAATGGTACAATCTTGGCTCACTGCAACCTCTGCCTCCCAGGTTCAAGCAATTCTCCTGCCTCGGCCTCCTGAGTAGTTTGGATTACAGGTGTGCGCCACCACACCCAGCTAATTTTTGTATTTTAATAGAGATGGAGTTTCACCATTTTGGTCAGGCTGGTCTTGAACTCCTGACTTCATGATCTGACCACCTCAGCCTCTCAAAGTGCTGGGATTACATGTGTGAGCCACCGCACCTGGCTTAATTGTATCTTTTCTCTGTTTGCAGAGCAAATTATGTTTCGATCAATTTGCATTGAAAATATCTCGGTATAGATTTTTTAGATGACTTTGCTCTACTTTTGGGCCCCTTTTGACTGATTTATTGTGGAAAGAGGGATCTTTTCAGTCTCTTTGCAGGTTAGCCTAATCAGCTTTTGCCATTCAGCATTTGGCATCTGAGATTTCAGCCAGCATGTGTACAAGTCTATATAGGTCAGGTAACCCTGAGTTACCCAAAAGAGTTTGAAATTTTTCTATGAATACTTCCTGGTCTTCTCTGGGTGTAGGGAAATCCTTATTTGTGGCACTTATTTAATCTAGGGTCCAGGTTTAAATTCTATACTTGACACATACCTGGTTCATAGAAGGGATGAATCCTTAGAGAAAATGGCATTTTGGGAGTATTAGAAGAGTTGTTAGGGAAAGGTAGGGAGTCCGGACAAGGGGAAGAGGGAAGAAGAGGAACAGAAGGAGAGAGAAGAAGCAGCAGCAGAAAGAGGGAGATTTGAATATAGGGAGGCAACGGGGGGACAAAAAGGGGGCAGATTTACTAGGAAAAGAAGTCTAGCTTGGGCTGCTTAAATTTGTCCACCTGCTTATTAGCTTTGGCCAAAGATTCTTTTATTAAAACAAATTTGAGTCAGAATTTTGTTTGGGAAACTCTGCATATCAATCAAGAAATGTTGCCCATTGGGCTTGTGAAATCTTATTTCCTTCTTTGTTTAAAAAAATAAATGTCAACTTTTAGTTTAGATTTATGTACAGGTTTGTAATCTGGGTATATTGCATGATGCTGAGGTTTGGGAAATGAATGAGCCTGTCACCCAGATAGTGAACACAGTACCCCACAGTTTGCGTTTCAACCCTTGTTGCCACCCCTGCAGTAGTCTCCCATGTCCTTTGTTGCCATCTTTATGTCCATAAGTACCCATATCCCTTCTCTTCTCTTCTAAAGTGTCTCTCAAATGAATAATATTGTTCAATTCAATGTTTCTTAAAGGGACTCATGAAGACCTGAATCTTCCTTGGTGTATTTATGGCATTTAGAAAGATAGGTACGAGAATTAGGAGTGTTATGAGAGTATGTATAAGAAGCAGTTTTTCCTGGTGGTGGAGATGATGTAGACTTAGACCACCCATGAGAGCTGGTGATAGAATATAGCACTGTGCACTCGTGTCTCTGACCCTCACACCGTGACAGTTGGCCATCTCCAAATGTGGACCTGACAATGTGCACCTCCCAGGAAGCAGGAACCTGAAGAGAACACTCACAGAATCAGAGCAAGCTCTCAGGACACAAAATTGAGACAGGAGCAGAACCTCATATAGTTTTACTGGTGACCCAAAGCACAGTTTGTCCAGGTGGACACCAATTTGGAAGGACTGGATGCTTGTTAGTTTGTGCAGCTGGCTTGAAAACAGAGTTATAGGGTCTGTGCCTCTGTTCTATCTACCCCGCGATTCTCTATTTTTATAAGGAACGATGCTTTTAAACTATACAGCACCCGACAGTAGCATAAAAGAGAACGAATAAAAGATTTAAAAGGGCCACCTAATTCTATCAAAAATGCCAAAGAAATGGGAATCAATAACAAAATGCTGGCTCCACACTGGGAATAAATAGCCGAGGGACACAATATGAAGGACATGGAGTTCAGACAAAGTTCTGGCCTCTACTAAGTCAGTGCTGACTCCATCAATCACAAGCAGCAAACAACAAGGGAATCCACCCGTGGGCAAAGCCTGGGGTCTGTGGCAATGGACAGAGCAGACTGGCTTGGGGAAACCTTCAGGGAACTGTGGAAATAGGTGAAGACCACCTCCATGAGTGAAATAAAGGCTATTTATTTAGCTCTTGCTATAGAAAGGAAGTCGGCCACTGTCACTTGTGTTTGGTAGACTCAAAGGCACGCAGGAGAGTGGGAAAGTGTGGTAGTGGGGAAGAAAGGAGGCTTCAGGTGCGCCCTGACTGGAGGCTGCTGGCCTGAAGAAGCTGCGGGCAGCTAACTGGAAGTAGGCATCTTCTGTGATTGGCATGGGGAGCATGTTTAGCTTATTCTGGTTAGTCCTATGTTGGAAACAGGGATAAAAATGGAGAAAGCTGGCAGTCATTGAGAAAGTACTGATTGTTGTGTCATGCAAAAGTTGTGGGTCGGAGTTCTATGGTCTCATTTGGTCTGGCTATTGTTCATTTTGTATATTCAGTCTTGTAAACCAAAAATAAATTTCTAAGTCCCTCAACTAACTGAATGGGCCCCCTCCTCTCAGCCAAGGGCTTTCCAAAGTTAACCAGAAAAACTAGTTCAGCCCTGATGGGAAGAGGAGCCAGAAATGCCTCATTTTATCCTACCCTCCTCCCTTTGGAGTTTAGACCAGCATTAACATTAAAACAGAGATTTTAAGGCTGATCAAATAGACTCTTCATAGCAATAAGACACCAAATTCCAAACTGACTCTAATATAGCATCACACAACAGATAGCGAGCCCTGAAAGTACTTTACCCTAAAATATATTTCTTTGACATGTTTTGAAACGGCTCCGTAAAGCTGTCTCTTGAGAAAATCTGCATTCTGTAGAAAATCCCTATCCCTTTCCAGGTCTTTTCTCTGATCTCAGAGAGAATTAAATAAGAGTCTGGCACCATTTTAAGTCTGATAAGAAACATTTACAATTTATTCTCTCTGAAGGCTTCATCTGCATAATAAGGACCTTGGTCTCCACAATCCCTTATCTTAGCCCAGACATTCCCTTCTATTGATTCCACATCTTTAGAAAATAAATTAACTCTTTCAACCAATTGCTAATCAGAAAGTCTTTGAATTCACCTCTGACCTGGAAGGCTAGCCTTGCAACCCCACCCCATTCCTTAATCCCCCAATCCCCACCAGTCCTGCCTTCCAGCCAAAGTGCCTTTCCTAACCAATGTTCATCTTACATTTACATTTTTTTTTCTTTTTCTTTTTTTTCTGTTTTTTTTTTTTTTTTTTTTTTTTTTTTTTTTTTTTTTTTGAGACAGGGTCTCACTCTGTTACCCAGGCTGGAGTGCAGTGGCACAATCTCGGCTCATGGCAACCTCTGCCCCCCAGGTTCAAGTGATTCTCAATTCTTGTGCCTCAGCCTCAGGTGCAGCTGGGATTGCAGGTGTGAGCCACCACGCCAAGCTACTTTTTGTATTTTCAGGAGAGACGGGGTTTTACCATGGTAGTCAGGCTGGTCTCAAACTCTTGGCCTCAAGTGATCCACATGACTCGGCCTCCCACAGTGCTGGGATTATAGGCGTGAGCCACCGCACCCAACTTATGTATTGCTTTATGTGTCTCCCTAGAACCTATATATAAAACCAAGCTGTAGCCTGACAATCTTGGACACATGCTCTCAGGACTCCCTGGGGTCATTGTTCCTTGTATTTGACTCAGAAAAAAATCTCTTCAAATAATTTTCAAGTTTGACTCTTTTTGTCAACAATGTCTTATATTTATGTATAGAACCCTAAAATATTATTTCCTTTGTATGTTATTGAGGGACCTTTCAGTGTCATAATTAAGTAGATGACAACAATAATAAATTTATTTGCATCACATAGATAATAAAGTATGTACAATACATTAAACATTTGGTTATATTTTAAATTAAAACAATAAAATAAACCCAAACAACTCTTCGGCCTGGAAATTAATCTCAAAGAAGTTCTTAAAGAAAAATCCATTTTTATCTCCCACAAATATCCTAAAACATCATTTCAGTGTCATTGCCACTTCTCTTTGAGGCTGTTTCAAAGTGAAAAAGTGTGATCCTACCAGGTGCGAGCTAAACCTCTTTACAGAGAGAAGGCTGACCTAATTTAGACTGTTGCACCACTGACAAGTGTTGTACTGTGTGACTAAGTAGCAAGGAAACCTAGAGGGCTGAAACTGGAAGAAATCTTTGGAATATTTGCTTCTTCCCTGCAGCCAGTAAACTGAATTTTTAAACATAGGAAATTTTAGCACCCTCAATATTCTGGCTGACAACTGTAGGCTCATAGCTCAGTGCCAAGGGGAGCCTGACTGGCCAGCGGAGTAACAGTGCTCCCGGGAACATGATGTACCTGTTTCGTTGTTGCTTTCAGTAATCCCTGCCCTCCTTCCTCCACCTCTTGCTAGTCTTTCACACACACCTCCTCTAACACCTCCATTTTCATTTAAATTTCTCCAGGGCAATGCAAATCAAAAACAATTTTTTTCCCCTGAGCTTGACACAGAAAAAGATAGTTCACCTTATCTGGCTCCAAGCCTACCATGACTGACTAGTTTTAGAGTTCATGCCTCTGACTGTTTCAAACTTCATTTCATCTTAAAGAGCACACATTTCCTCATATGAAAGTGCATTTTAAGCACTAAACAAACACATGGCAATGCTAGTTTTTGAATCAGTTCGGTTTTACATTTGACTCGGAAAGATATTTTTAAAAAGAAATATGGGAGAATGAAATCCTAGGACACCAATGTGGAATTAAGATTATTTTCACCCATGAATACAAACCTTCCAAAATGCCCCAACACAATTGGGATCACAGTCACTTCACCAAAGGGAGGCATAGCAAAGCCTCAGGCAGTTATTGAGGCTTTGGTTCCAGGAACTCTGCAGGTTCCAGGAACTCTATGTGTTAGCTAGTTAGAATGTGTCATCTTATGATGTGGTTACATATGAAAAGTTTCATCATTGCAAACAATTCAGTATACAATTATGGAGAGAGAAACATCAGTGCAACAGGAAAAGTTAAAGACTCTCACTTAATTTATGTAGGATATAACATGATCTCTGGTGTTGGTTTTAAAATACCACAGCAAACAAAATGGGGAGAAAGAGACTTAGATTGGCAAAATAGCAATCACTGTTAAACTGCATGATAAAGTATTTGTTATATGATTTTTTTTCTGTTATTGTATATGTTCAAAATTTTTTACAATAAAGGTTATAAAACACCTCCCACCTTGGCAAGGGAACTGTGAAAGATAAGAAGCCATATGATATCATGTGGGGCAAACTTAGCAGGTACTATCTGCCTAGCAAAGGATAGGTAGTTCCTGGGTCAAGTGCCTGGCTCTCTTGGGTTCTGAGGTCAGGGAATTCTCTCTTGCTTATTACTGTCTGTGGCCACCTGAGAAGAGAAACCTAGAAGATGGCCCCTTGAGGGACTGTATTTTTAGTGGCATACTTTCTGTTGACATGTGTTCAGAGTCTAGACATTGCTTTAGGGATTTAGCAAACACAGCACTAGTAGCTGGGTTCTCTTGGGCAACACAACTCCATTAAAAACTAAGGTTTTTCATCTGTTTCTACTTTTGCACCCCTGAGTTAGTAAACAAGGTAAGAAATCTTTCCAGGCGCTGTGGTAGAATGCTCTCCATGTTGGATTTGGCTGTTTGTACCTGGTGCCTTTTAGCTTTTCCTTTCTCTTGTATTTCCTATAAACTAGAAGTTGGGAGAAGGCAATACTTTCCAATAGAAGTATAATATGAGCCCAAAATGAGAGCCATATATGTGATTTTAAATTTTTGAGTTGCCACATTAAATATGTAAAAAGAAACTGAAAATTAATGTTAGTAGTAGGTTTAACTCAATAAATCTAAAATATAGTCATTTTAATATATAATAAATATAGTAATTTTTAATGAGCTATGTTACCTTTTTACTTTTCATCCTAAGTCTTCAAAATCCAATGAATACTTTATGCTTATGCCATATCTCAATTAGAACTAGTCACATTTCAGTAGCTCAGTAGGCACATGTGGCAAGCACTACCATATTGGATGGTATGGGTCTAAAG
This sequence comes from Papio anubis, assembly GCF_008728515.1. NCBI lineage: Eukaryota > Metazoa > Chordata > Mammalia > Primates > Cercopithecidae > Papio > Papio anubis. Next base: position 8,445,124 of record NC_044994.1, read on the forward strand.
TCTTATTGCATTCAGAATAAACAGTTTCAGAAACAATTATTCAGAGCTGGGTTTTTCTTATCAAATGGTGTATACTCCACCATTTAAGTTAGTAGAAATATCATTTTCTTATCAAAGACTCACTTGCTATCTAACCATCATTTTAAGTAAAATATAATCCCATGTGCCAACTAGAAGTACGTGGGTAGGAAAATATTTTAGTTGGTTATAACAGACCAGTTAGGAAAGAGCAGAACATTAAGAGGACTGTTTTAGGTGACACGGACACCTCTACAGGTATCAGTAAGTTTGAGGAATTTTAAAATTTGATGACATGGGGTAATGTTTTTCAAACATTCGTGTGCCAAGACAGTCTCATTAACATGTCTATTTTACAAGTTTAATGTAAAATAATGAGCTGCTATGCAGCAGACAATAGTGTATAACCTAGCAATGCTAGCAAGGTATAAAGTTGCAGCAGGAACTGATGCTAATTCTGTGAGTTTTATATGATAAATACCTTAGCCATTTCCTCAGTGCCTGCATAAAGAAACCTTATAACCCAATAGACTTAAAGATTATCTCAGTAAAATTGACTGATGTGTCACATGTTGCCTTTAAAAAATACTACATTTGACTATGTCTTCTTTCAATGTATGCATTCACCACTTAATGATATAAAAAGTGCTTTGGTAGAAATTTTGTTAGTAAATTGTTTACTGAGCATTTATCATGGGTTCAAGTCAGAGATAACAGCTCCTGTGTAAAGTTGGTTCCCATTGAATTTGACAAGGGACTAAGCAGAATTGAACACTCCTCATTTCTTGAGCCCATTCTAACTAGGATTGGCTGACTGCCTCCATTGGGGGCTGACTTTCTTCTCGGTATCCCTGCCCCTGGGTAGGACATGCAGGGAATTGTCATCATGGTTTCTGACCTTTCCTCAGCAAAAGGAGGAATGCAGGCGAAGAAGAGACAGCCCAAAGAGACGGAGGCTCTCCGTATACAACTAGGGCACCAGTCTCCCACCCCATTTCTCTTAGACCTCTAGAGTCAGGCCATTTTTGGGGGGCCCAAAATAAGGCACTAATATGTTCTTTTTTAAATCCATACATTTATTGTGTATATAGAGAAAGACGTACCCCTTCAAAGAGTTCAGCATTCAAAATGAGTTAAGCTTTGGAGCTGGTCAAGCTCTCTGAGCACTAAGGGCTGCTGAGGATTTTACTAAAAGCCTGAGAAATAAAAGGTGAGGAACTGTCTCTGTTGTGTTCTCTACCTATAAAGTGGAATTGAAACAGCCTCGTTGTTAAAGGTTAAAACCTTTCAAATTCCTTGGCTACAATCACATACCAAATCATAAAATATTATTTTGCCCCCTTTTTAGTGTGTTGAGAGTAGCTTCAGTTCAATGCCATAAATTACTACTAAAGGGATGAAGAAATGAAATCTGCTTTTATTCAATGAGCGTGTGATTCCAGTTTACAGCCTCTGCCATATTGTGCCCTCTCTGAAGATCATTTCTCATTTTCCCAGCATACAGTGTCTATTACTAAGGCAAAGGAAAATCAGTTGGAACCCCCCACAAAATAGAAGTTGGTTTCTAATTATCATATGTTGTCAATGAGCTTATCAATGTGTGAACATTGCCCTTAGCAAACTGGTACACTACATGTACATATTGTATGTAAAATATATAATCTTCTCTAAGCTAGCATAAGCTTTTCTTCCATGGGTTAACTAACGTGCATAAGCTGGCTTTATGTCACAGAACAGAGGGAACAGAGTTGCCGTGGAAAGAACAAAGCCCTTAGCCCTTCTTTATGTTCAAGTTAGTGGCATGTGGCTCATGAAGAGGCAGTACAATGCAGTGGAGAGAGTAATGGCTTTGATTCAAAAGGCCCAGCTAATTTTCTCAACTCAGCCTGTGTAATCTGGATGAAATCAGGCAAACATAAACCTCTATGAGTGATAGTTTCATACTCTGTAAAATGGGGATGAGGATACCTTTCTTGTAGAGATGTGAAGAGGTTTAAATGAAATGATATACCACTTCATCTCCCATGATTCAATATCCTTCCATGACACCTACTCCACAATACCTAGCTTGACATTAATCCAACAGCTGATTTCTCAATGCCTATACGCAGCTGATTGAGTCCTACTAGAGAAGACTTCACAGCATGAAATCTCCAAACTGAAGGAAAAAGCTTATTTTAAATAGGAGGGAATAGTCATTAATATGTAGATGTTAAGGTCTGGATGTCACCCCTGGGTTTTAAAACAAAATAATGATACATAATCTTGTGGGGCCTTTATCAACTGATACTCTCCAACCTAAATTGGGTGCCCTGGATACCTGGTATTCCTTCTGTTTTCCTAGTCAAGCTTGTCTCTTTCCTCTCTCTATGCTATTTTTTTAAAAAATTAATTTCTCAAACCCTATATGCTATGACCTAATTCCAACTCTCAGCAAATGACTTTGCCTCTTCCTGTTCTTGGAAAAGAGAGAAAGAGGAAGAGAACAATATAATGGGGAGTCTCTGGACTTTATCTGCCCTACACTTAATCTTACAGCATTCCCATTCATTTTTTGTCTTCTGTCTTCTCACTGTGGGAGAACGGGCGTGTTCAAGACTAGTCCTCTTTAAGTTCTGGATCCCATCCACTTTCACCTCCTGAGGACCTAGTCTGTCAATCATTCACTCTCTTCATCTTATTCTCATTTCTCCCTTTAATAGTGACACCTAATTATGTTCAGTATCTTCCTTAGATCTGAGTTCTTTCATTGCTGGGAGTCAATGGTCTTCACTTCCCTTTCCCATCAAACTTCTGTGAGAAGCCTCATTTTCTGCCTCACTTTTATTCGCTCATCAACCCACTTTTATTCTACATTTTGACTTTTATTCTACATCTTCATAAAAGCTATTTTTCCCAAGACCATCTATAATTATCTTGTTTTAAAATCCAGGGGTCATGTCCAGGTCTTTACATTAATTTCTATGTACTCAGGAGTACTCTCTCCTATTTAAAATAACTATTTTCCTTCAGTTTGGAAATTTCACACCCTCCTTGATTTTCCTCTTACTTCTCTGCCTTCATATTCTCAGCATCCTCTGCCATTGCATTGCTATGATGTGGTATTCCTCAGGTTGCCATCCTGGGATTTCATCCTTTCTCACGTCTACACCATCTTCCTGGGTGATTGCACCCACTTTCAGATTTTCAGCTAGGAATAATGAAGCTAGCAGCTATGACTCCAGAGCAGTGTGGTTACTAAGACTCTACAGACAACAGTACTGTTGGTGTAATAATTCAGAGAGACCCCATGAATGGGGGAAATTTCTCTCTCTGGTGATTGTGTGTCCAGAATTGGTTCCTTCCGGTGGGTTCTTGGTCTCACTGACTTCAAGAATGAAGCCACAGGTGCCTGGTATTTAGCCCCCAAATTCTAAGGAAAAATAGGACAGAATAGCGAGCGAAAGGGGTCCAATGATACTCATCGCTTGGCGATAGTAAATGGTCCCTTCATGGTCACCAAAATGTGTCTGGAATTGGTTCCTTCCAGGTGGGTTCGTGGTCTTGCTGGCTTTAGGAGTGAAGCTGCAGACCTTCGCGGTGAGTGTTACAGCTTATAAAGGCGGTGCAGGCCCAAAGAGTGAGCAGCAGCAAGATTTATTGCGAAGAGCAAAAGAACAAATCTTCCACAGCCTGGCAGGTGACCTGAGGGTTGCTGCTGCTGGCTCCGGTGGCCTGCTTTTATTCCCTTGTTTGGCCCAACCCACATCCTGCTGATTGGTCCATTTTACAGAGAGCTGATTGGTCCATTTTACAGAGAGCTGATCGGTCTGTTATACAGAGTGCTGCTTGTTCTGTTTTGACAGAGTGTTGATTGGTGCATTTACAAACCTTTAGCTAAACACAGAGCAGTGATTGGTGCATTCACAATCCCTTAGCTAGACAGAAGAGTTCTCCAAGTCCCCTCCTGACCCAATAGCCCAGCTGGCTTCACCTCTCTCTCAATTGCAAGGAATGCTATTGAAAGATAAGGGGTTAGAAAATATTAAGTCAGAGATCACACAAACTGAAAGCCTACAAACTATCAGAATTGCTCTGGCTCCTTCTATAACTTAATATTCATAAAACTAAAGAATTCTACAAAGTATATGCTATTAGTTGGCTTACATATTCAGGTGACCTTGATTTATAAGAGATGTGTTTTCTCTGTATTGAAGGGCAAATGCTAATTTTTACCTAAAATGTGTATCCTTTGCTTGTGAGAAGAATGCGAAAGTCTTTGTTTGATTAACACTACATAATATGTCTTCAAGTTGTCAGGACTGTAAATATTCAAATGAGAGAAGTCATTGTGCTTTAGTAGCAGGTACACCCTTAGTTCTGGCTAATGAGCACAAATATAAAAGCCTAATTATCACTGCTGTTTGACACTCCATGGAGTGTTGACAGCAAGTAGGATCCCTTATAGGGTGTAGAAAAAATGCAAATCTCTGACCTGAATGAAGATGGATAGTCCTTAAACATAATACAGTTTTAATTGGTATCCAAATGTGTCATTACATTTGCAAAAATTAATTTTGAAAACAATTCTTGTCACAATGCCGTATTAGTCTCAAGTGTTAACACAAATGAAAATAAAGGCAGTATTTGTCAAATATATTTTAATCACTTATTCTGTAGATAGAAATACATGACCGATTTTCTATGTTGGGGAGTACAGTCTTCTGAACTGTTGCTGAAGCTAGGCTTGATGGTAGCTGTAGAAGATGCACTTCTGTGTATGGTCTTCTGCTGTGTTCTGGCATTGCAAGGCTAGCTGTGGCCTGGTCTCTGCCTCACCACTTCTATTATAAGGCCTATAAGTGATCCATCTACATCAACTGAACCATGGACAAGGTTAGAAGAAGCTCCATGACCAGTGTGATCAGTGTGATCAGTTGCCGAAGAATAGATGGTCCCAGTGAGGCAGATGACTTAAGATGATGAAAAGCTCTTCACGAGGCAGACAACAAAAGAAGTGGATGGGAACTAGGTCATGCAGAATATCATTAACAAAGTCATCTAATAACTTATTGTCTAAATATGGGCACTTTTGATAGTTAAAGGGAGTTATTTAATGATAGTGCTGGAAAAACAGACCAAAATTGAGTAAATAAAAACAAAGTATCACTCTGTAACTTAGTACTCCCATTTTTCTAAGAGAAAGGGAATGAGTTTTTTGTTTTGTTTTATTTTTGTTTGTTTGTTTGTTTGTTTTGAGATGGAGTTTCACTCTTGTCACCCAGGCTAGAGTGCGCTGACATGATCTCAACTCACTGCAACCTCTGCCTCCTGGGTTCAAGTGATTCTCCTGACTCAGCCTCCAGAGTAGCTGGGATTACAGGCGCTCGCCACCATGCCCAGCTAATTTTTTGTATTTTTAGTAGAGACGGGGTTTCACCATGTTGGCCAGGCTGGTTTTGAACTCATGACCTCAAGCAATCCACCCATCTTAGCCTCCCAAAGTGCTAAGATTACAGGTGTGAGCCATTGGGCCCAGGCGAGTTATGTTTTAAATTACTTTTTTTTTTCTATTCCTTTTCTCCTTTTTTCCTGTTCCCCACTTCCTACTTAGCTGTTTAGAAATGCAATTATAAACTTTACCTTCTCTTTACCAGACACTCCCTACACAGCAAGCTTATCTAACTATGTGCTCACTTAGAAGCTCCAGAGTTGGAACTCTCTCCAACCAGAAGATTGCCTCAAGAGACAACAGTCAATTTAAAATCTAAAGTATGTGCATGATGAAATTCTCTCCCACTTTGAGAGCATCTTGAGACAACAGCCATTTTACAACCTAGTTCTGCCCACAATAGCACCGCTCACTAGACCACCTGGTGGATAAGGCACTGAAGTGAGTCCTGTAGACCCCTACTTGCTTGCTCTCTCTCCTGCATACTGTTCATGCCAAGTTCCCATTTAAAGCCTCTGATTTCTTTCCCCCAAAGCTAAACAGTGCCTTTAAAGGCAGGAGCCTGTACTTCTTCCCCTAAGCTAAGCTTTGAAACAGAGTCACTTTCTTTATACCAGACCTTGCTCTTGTTAATCGGACTCTGCTATGGCAGGTGACTGAACCTGTATTTTCATTACAACCCTACTTTTATGCCATGCTTGTGTGATGAAAAGAGGCTAAATGGGCTTAAGGTTGAACAGTGAAATGAATAAATTTGCACTCTTAAAGGTCATTTTTAGTGGTAGTGCAGTAGATAGGTAGGAAGAAAAAGAGTGTGGTCACAGAAAAGTCACTTGGTTGATTACAAAAAACCATCTTCTAGATGACAGTGCTAAGAGCCTCTTCTAAGGCAGAGACCATGAACAAACAGAGGAGGCAATAAATTTGAAAAATATCTAGAAGTTAGAATCAGTAGGGAAGGTGACTAGAATTGGAATATTAAGAGGAGGGAACATTCTGGACCACTACAGAAGTTCCAGGTTGGGTGACTGTGCTGGTAATGGTGCAACCAGTTATAATAAAGATCTTAGAAGATTGGTGGGTGGTGGCAGAGGGAGAGCATAAGATTAGTCTTAGTAGACTTAGCTTGATATGTTTATGGGACATTGTTTTGTAGAAATGTCTAGTAGTTGATTGGAAACAGGAATGGATGTTAGAAGAAAAGTCGAAGTTACTGATGAATACATGAAACTATTATGATTACCAAACCACTCATCTTCAGAGGAATGTTCCTTAGTGCAAGTACTTGCTTGAATTCCTGCAAAACACTCTTTGGTTTTTCAGGATTAATTATTTTGATGTGAATGTGTCTACTAGAAATACAACTGTAACAATACTTTTTTTCTTTTTGGAGACGGAGTCTCGCTCTGTCGCCCAGGCTGGAGTGCAGTGGCACGATCTTGGCTCACTGCAAGCTCCGCCTCCCAGGTTCACGCCATTCTCCTGCCTCAGCCTGCTGAGTAGCTGGGACTATAGGTGCCCGCCACCATGCCTGGCTAAATTTTTGTATTTTTAGTAGAGACGGGGTTTCATCATGTTAGCCAGGATGGTCTTGATCTGCTGATCTTGTGATCCGCCCGCCTCGGCCTCCCAAAGTGCTGGGATTACAGGCATGAGCCACGGCGCCCGACCTGTAACAATACTTTCTATTGCATCTGTGCTCTATAGCAAATGCATTTTCCCCCTATTCTTATAGTTTTACTTCAATGCATTTTGCACAGGTTGTTTCCAAAACAATCTCACATAAAACTAGAAGAATTGTAGTATCCACTGACATACGTTGAATAGTGCTAAAATAGCAGCATTAGGCCTAAAGTTGTGACCCACATCACACATTCCCTTCTATTCTTGCATCTATCATTGTCACTGAGGCACATTTAGGCATGTTGCATTGAAACAATCTAACTAGGAAACACTACCATAAGCTCAAACACACAGACCCTCATTCATTTACTGTTCAGTTATTAAGACCCTATTACATTCTCAGCGCTTTAAAAGATAGGATTCAGTAAGCAAGAGGTGCTCTTTCACCACTACTTACAATGCAGTTGCAACATTGATTTTGGTTTAGAAGATGTAAGGTTGTCCTATATGACTCTTAATTTCTATCTCTGACCTTGCTATAAATACATTTTTGTCATTTTTTTTTTCTGGGTCGCAGCCTTTTCAAGTTGGAGTAGTATAAAACTTAATTAGCGGACAAAATTTTCAAACAGCAAATATTTACTGTATAACAAGTTTGATAATGTCACCCTCCCACTTAGACTTTTTCAGTGGCTCCCAATCCCTCTAGGATAAAATATAAACTCTTTGGCATGTCATAGAAGGTCAATCGTGATATTTCCTGAGCCTGTCTCTCTAACTTCTTTGAACTCTACCTTCTCCTGCACTTTCCTCTGTCCAGTTATATGGGCTTCTTCTTCACTTGCATTGTTCACAACGGTCCCTTCTCTTCTCATTCTGGGTTATGCTTTGTTCCCTCTCCCTTGGTAGCTCTTCTCTTTCTTGTCCTAGATAACTCTTACATGACCTTCAAGATGGTGTTATTGAAACATCTCTGAGAAACATTTTTTTATTTCCAAGGCTGAGTTCAGGGCTCCTCCTACTTGCTTTTATAACAATCTGTATTTATTTTTATTCCAGTTCCTACCATGCTTTTACTGTCTGGGATTAATTTATCCCTTGCAGTAGATAGTTTCTTGAAGCCAGTAGCCATGTTTTAATCTTAATATCCCTACCACTTTGCTCCATACCTATATTATGTAACTTTGAAATGATTCCAAACACCCACATAATTTGCAACATGAGGGATGTATATTTTGCTGTAATAGAACTTGGAGTGCATTCCTCCTCTTCTGGAGAATGGGACATCTTATCAGACTCCACATGTATGAACATGGAATATACTTCCCCCGCCCTTGGGAATGTGATATCACACTTTAATCAGACACCATATGTGAGCTACTGACCTCAACTACTGGACTTCAAACACGGTAAACTCAGAAGTTTGGCAGACACTGTAAGAGCTGAGGCCATGAGAGGCTGCACTTTCAGCTGCCTTGCCAAGACTCACAGCTTAGGCAGCCACAGCACCACACCTTGTTAGCCTTTGAAGTTATCTCCAAAGCCTGGCCTGGCAGCACCAACACCACCCTCCAGCTTTAGGTTCATCATGGATATCTGCTGTGTTGGATGCCAGCTCTCCTGAGAAACCTTTCATATAAAGATACACGTTAACCTTTAATTGGACTTTACTTTCCACAGAGGTCGGCTTCCATCCTAATTGATTAGCTAGAGTTTAATAGCTTTGGAACTCACTGTCTGGAGATGTACCTCGTCTATCAAAATCAAATGAATTTCCTGTGAGTTTGTTCTCATTGTTCTCCCCCTCTTTAAGCACTGGGAACCTAACAAAACATTCTCTTTGTATTAAAATAAACCATCTGTTTCATGAAATCGTACTTTGATCATCTCCTTATTTTAACCATACAAAAACAACCCGGCACCTGGGAGCTGTTCAGTACGTGTTTGCTGAATGAAGTGATGAGTGAATGAGTGAACACACTCCCCTATGGCATCTTGCCCTCCAGGACTTTAGTATTTCTTGTCTCCTTCCCTCCCAGTCCCTTTTAGTTCACTCTTCACTAAGTCAAATTGAGGAAAACGTCTCCCGGCACCCGTGTGTGGTGCAGTTGTCCTTACAGGGCAATGTTCAGGAGACTCATGTGTGCCTTGGCATTAGCCTGCTCCCAGCTTGCCTTTTTGTAAGTCCTTCTTAGAAGAATGCTCTTTACTGCGTGACCTTATTCCTAGATAAGTAGAACAATGAGAGATGCAGTTCCTGTGTGAGTTCTTGCATCGATTCAGAGGTGAAAGTGGAGTGCTAGTGAGTTTTCACAACCCAGGCACCTGTCCCAAGTCTTCATAACTACAGATAACCTTGTTGCTGGCCCAACTTCCCAACAGCTACGTCTCCCATGAGATGATGGAGACAATTAAGAAATGGCTACTTTGGAAATAATTTTGATCCAAAGAAGGATTTGTTTGTAAATGAGAGGCATATGATGTGAGCCTGAGGAAACATGGCCATGTTATCTTAAAGCAATGTTATCTTAAAGCACCTCCATCTTTAGGAGGTGAAAGAAGTTTTCAAAGGGGCTTTATAAAATTTTGAATACTGCTAGGCACAGTGGGTCATGCCTATAATCCCAGCACTTCGGGAGGCCAAGGCAGAAGGAATCACTTGAGGCTGGGAGTTAAACACATGAGCAACTTCTGAGCAACATGGAAAAATCCTATCTATACAAAAAAAAAAAAAAAAAAAAATTAGCTGCACATGGTGGCATGTGCCTGTGGTCCCGGCTACTCAGGAGGCTGAGATGGAAGGATTTCTTGTGCCCAGGAGGTCCAAGCTACAGTGAGTTGTGATTGCACCACTGTACTCCAGCTTGGGTGATAGAGTGAGACCCCGCCTCAAAAAAGAAAAAAATGTTGAACTCTATAAGTGACAGTGGGCATTCTCATGCTCTATATTTTGGTGCGATCTCACAACAAACCCAGGTGGTAGGTTTTCTAAGTATCAAAGAAATGATTTCATGAGTCTATGCCACAAAACTCCAGAGGAAAGAAAGTGCTGGAGACAGTCAAGGGCTTTGAAAGATTAAATTCTGCCTAGATCACTGCTTTTAACCTCAGCAAGTAAGAAAGGGACATGAAACCCAAAGAACCCACACAACATGGTAAGTCAGGTAATGCCCCAATGAGTACACCTTTTAAAATCTATATAAATTCTTTATAAATTTATATATATAGAAAATAAGAAATAAAATAACCACAGACAAATAAAACTTTAAAAAAATTATGTCAGGAAGAATCGGTAGCAAAAATAACTGAGACTTGCAAAGGAGTGCAAAGAAGAACTGCAAAGGGCAATTTGATGTATGTTCAATGCAGTAATTCTCTATTACTACATAAAAACTCACTTCAAACACCCATTTATTATCTTACAGCTTCCATGGCTTAACTAGGTCTGCTTATGACCTCACAAAGCTTCAATCAAGGCGTTGCAATCTCATTAGAGGTTGGAGTCCTCTTTCAAGCTCATGTGGTTGCTAGAGTTCATTTCCTTGCAGCTGTAGAATTCATGGTGGCTTGCTTTTTTCAGGGCCAGTGGGAGAGAGAGGATCTTTGCTGCTTTGAGTCTCTGAGCTCAGGGAAAGCCTAAATTCTCTTTGAAAGAGCTCTGTGGATGAGGTCAGGCCTTTCCAGAGCAAGCTTCTTTTCCATTGGCTCAAAATCAACTAGAGACCTTAATTACATCATCTGAAAAGTCCCTTCTGTTTTACCATATAAACACAATCATGCGAGTGACATCCCATCACTTTTGCATATTCTATTGGTTAGTAGCAGGTAACAGGTTCTGCCCACTCTCCAGGAGATGGGATTACCCATGGATGTGACTCACTGGGGGTCACTGCAGGATGTGTTTGCCACATTTGGAGAGAAGAGACCTGGCTCCACTCACTAGAACAATTATCAGGCACATAGGACGTGGCAGGTACAGTGTTAGACATGGGGATTCTGAGGTGAGTAGATCACTTATCACTTTCCCTGCCTTACTTGAGATAGTTTTTAGTTTAGTGCAAAATATAGGCCAGATATTTGGGGCCAATGAAGAGAAAACAAATCTCTGTCTCTTATTTTGTTTCTAACTTCTTATGAAATCATGGTGAGGGTGAATGATCTTCAAATTGAAAAGAACAGACCTAGAGCAGGGAATGAAGAGGAAGGCAGATAAAGGAATACTCTAGAAGCCCTTAACTATCCTGAATGCATCAATGATAATTTGCCTTATAAATATTGAGAGGTGACACCGTGCTGGCGGCCCTTGCTCGCTCTCAGCGGCTCCTCGGCCTGGGTGTCCGCTCTGGCCATGCTTGAGGAGCCCTTCAGCCCTCTGCTACACTGTGGGAGCCCCTGTCTGGGCTGTCCAAGGCTGGAGCCAGCTCCCTCTGCTTGCTGGTAGGTGTGGAGGGAGAAGCGCCTACGGGAACTGGGGCTGCAGGCAGCGCTGGCGGGCCAGCGTGAGTTCAGGAAGTTCCGGGTAGGGGAGGGCTCAGGCGGCCCGAACTCCGAGCAGCATGCCAGCGCAGCTGGCCTGGGCAATAAGGGGCTTAGCACCCTGGCCAGCAGCTGCGGAGGGTGCACTGGGTGACCCACCTAGGCAGCACTGGAATTCTCGCAGGGCCTCAGCTGCATCCCCGCAGGGCAGGGCTTGGGACCTGCAGTCCGCCATGCCCGAGCTCCCCCCACCCCCCACCCCGTGGTGGGCTCCCGGGCTGCCCGGAGCCTCCGTGAAGGCACCAACCCCTGCTCCGCGGAGACTGGTCCCACCAACTGCCCAAGGGCTGAGGAGTGTGGGCACCTGGCGGGACTGTCCAGCAGCTCCGCTGGCCTGGCACAGGATCCACTAGGGGAAGCCAGCTGGGCTCCTGAGTGGGGTGGAGACTTGGAGAACTTTTATGTCCAGCTGGAGGATTGTACATGCACCAATCAGCACTGTATCTAGCTGGGGGGTGGGAGGGGTTGTGGATGCACCAATCAGCACTCTATATCTAGCTAATCTGGTGGGGACTTGCAGAGCTTTTATGTCTAAGAGAGCTTTTATGTCTCCCTAAAAGACTGCAAATGCACCAATCAGCACTCTGTCTAGCTCAGGGATTGTAAATGCACCAGTCAGCGCCCTGTCAAAACAGACCAATTAGCTCTCTGTAAAATGGGCCAATCAGCTCTCTGCAAAATGGACCAATCAGCAGGATGTGGGTGGGGTCAGATAAGGGAATAAAAGCAGGCTGCTGAGGCTTGCAGTGGCACCCTTCCACAGTGTGGGAGGTTTGTTCTTTACAATAACTCTTAGTGCTGTTCATTCTTTGGGTGCTCACTGCCTGTATGAGCTGTAACACTCACCACTAAGGTTTCCAGCTTCACTCCTGAAGCCAGCGAGACAACCAACCCACCAGAAGGAAGAAACTCCGAACACATGCAAACATCAGAAGGAGCAAACTCCGGCCACACCATCTTTAAGAACTGTAACACTCACCTCAAAGGTGTGTGTCTTCATTCTTGAAGTCAGTGAGATGAAGAACCCACCAATTCCGGACAGAATATCATTGAAGGTAGGGAGAAAACTTATAAATAAGGATGCTGAAGTGTTGTCACTGATCTTTGCGCAATCAAGAAAAGTGCTGGAAGACTGAGCTAAGAAAATATTCTAATGAAAATGCATGCAGCAAATATTTTTGGGAAGAACTCTGTGTGTAGACAACAGGTTCAAGCTCTGCAATTATGTTTGGTGGCCTGGGCAATCCGTGGAACTCATTTTTCTCCTATGCCAACTTCAAAGATCTAGACCTGATGCTTAAGGGTTGTCCCTGAGACACTGAGGGGGACACACATTCTTCTAAAAAGGATGTGGAAAAATATGGTTATACTTCTCTTTACTGAAAGCATACAGCACTATAGGAAATAAGATTACATTCCAGAAAACTGGAACAATCTCACTGAAGCTATTTATATGAACTAACGCACCTCCTTCTTTTCTCCTAGTTTTGATGCTAGGAATAAAGGGTGAGGGAGGGGAGGAGAGAGAAAGAGAGACACTAAAAGTTAAGGAGCTGATATTTATAACCAGTTTTGGAAGCAGATCTTAAGCCTTGCTGTCTTCATAATAGGCATTTTCAGACCCTGAATTGCAAGCTTAGCATTTTCCCAAGAATAACCTAACAGAGCTCTCAAGATAATTCCTCAAAGGCCAAGGACCTAAAATATCTGCCGCGTGTTCTTCTGTCTCTTTCCAGAGCAATCAGGGATCATTCTTCAGCGTCCTGAAGAGTGTTTTCTTTGCCGCTGCTTTGCAGGCAACACAAGCGCCGCGCAGCTGTGCTCCTACTAGGCCTCTGCGCGGAGCCACCTGACTTCCTGCCGGGAACTGAGCTCCCGCGCACCGCTACTCCGCAATCCAGAGAATTTGCTTCAGTTAGTGGAATTTGCAGCAATATGTCCCTTGAGTGTCCTTGTCCGAAATGATTTTTCTCTTTCTCTAGCCTTTCTGAGTCAGCTGTGTTTGGACTTGAAACGGAAGCTACGTGCAGCCGCCTCAGAGGTGTGACTGTGCCCAGAAGCAGCGCACACTTCATAGGGTTGCCGAAGGGAAAGCTGCTTTTAGTCCAGGAGTTAACCTCTTGGAATTCAGAATATCTGGGCTTTATCCAAGCCATGGATCCCTTTTCCCATCTAAAACCACCCACAACTTTAAAAAATATAAAATAGAATAAAATAAAGTAAAATCTGTTAGATTACCTTTCCCCTGATGAGCCTCCTTCCCTATCATGGCAGAAGAGAAATAGCATAAAGTCTGAATTTGTATCAAAGCAAGCAAGATCCTGTGATTTGAATGCTGCCCAACCTCAGCTTCTATTACCCTCTTAAACAGAACTGGAGCAAGTTCAAAATCATATGTAGATCCCCAAATACATTCTATTCTCCTAGGGTCTGTGTAAAAGATCCCAGTTTTCTCAGGCATAAAAGTTTCTCCCTGCTTGCCTCTGCTGAGCTTCTGTTCATGTCTCCAACCTGACTTCAACACTAACCTCCGTGGTGGATGCTTCTCTTACCCTTTCAACTTCCCCAGACCACAAGCACTTTCTCTTCTTTGCCCTTGCACTTGTTATTTGGAATGTAACGATCTGCTTTCTTGTTTCCCACCCCCATACAACAAAACTTTAAAAAAATTGTGGGAAAATGGAATTAAAAGATAAAATTTAAAAATATAAACTTTATTTCTCACCATAAACTCCATCAAGTTCAAGACACTTTTGTGAATGATGATACAGTCATTTAGCCCATCCCTAAAGAACTGAGGGTCTTAGGAATTTAACCATGTCGATGCAGTCTTTTTTACATTGTTAACTGAAGAAAAAGGGATGCCCTTTACAGATTTTTTTTTTTTTTTAAAGATTAGGAAACAAAAAGAAATAAGAAGCCAAGTCAGGACTATAAGGCAGACGCCTAATGATTTCCCACTGAAACGCTTACAAAATTGCCCTCGTTTGATAAGAGGAATGAGCAGGAATATTATCATGATGGAAAAGGGCTCTCTGCTGAAGCTTTTCCTGGGTGTTTTTTGGCTAAACCTCTAGCTAACTTTCTCAAAACAGTCTCATAATAAGCAGATGTTATCATTCTTCGGCTCTCCAGAAAGTCAAAAAACAAAATGCTTGAGCATCCAAGAAAAAAGTCTGTGGCAGTGACCTTTGCTCTTGACTGGTTTGCTTTTGCTTTGACTGGACCACTGCCACCTTTTGGTAGCCATTGCTTTGATTGTGCTTTGTCTTCAGGATTGTACTAGTAAAGCTGTGTTCTGTCTCCTATTACAATTCTTCAAAGAAATATTTCAAAGAAATACTTGATCCCACTTGTTTTAAAATTTCCATTGAAAGCTCTATTCTTGTCTGAAACGAATCTGGGTGCCACAGTTTTGGCATCCATCACATGGAAATTTTGCTCAACTTTAATTTGTCATAATTGTGCAAGCTGAACCACCTGAAATGCCTATGATGTTGACTATTTTCTGCTGTTGATTGTTTATCCTCTTCAATGAAGGCATGAACAAGATTAATTTTTTCCTTGCAATTGATGTGGATGGTCTGCGGCCACAGTCTTCATCTTCAACATCCACTTGTCCCTTCTTAAAATAAGTTATCCATTTGTAAACTGTTTATTTCTTTGGAACATTGTCCCCATACACTTTTCATAAGGCATCAATGACTTCACCATTTTTCCACCTAAGCTTCACCACAAATTTGATGTTTATTCTTGCTTCAAATTGTAGCACTATTTATGTTTCTCTGATAGAGGCACTTCTCAAACTCATGTCTCATCCTTCGTGGTGCCTCAAACTAGACTCTGTTCAGACATGTTATAACAAGATAGTACAAGATCATTTTGATATAAAAAATGAAAATCTACGTAGTTTTTTCACAATACACATTTTCCATAATCCATTTGAAGACCTCTCATATTTAAGCACAATGAGAAGTGGCACCCTATCTTTATAACCAAATCCATAAGTACTTTTACTTAGCAATAAATATTTATTAAATGAATGATGAATGATCTTTACCTCATGTACAAAATATCATAGGGAGGCCATAGAAGGTGGAAAATTTCCAGTCGTCATACAAAATATTTCTCTTTGAACTCCATAGACTGATGACTGTTATCTTGAGAAAAGCAAACCTTAAAAATCTTATTGTTATTTTACCAGTGTTAGCCACAAGATCTTGGTATGTAACTAAGGCATGAGGCAGATCTTATACTTTTAGAGGCATATACTGACAGATCTTATACTTTTAGAGGCAATTCCTGAGAATAATTTAGAATTAAGAATATGTATAATATGTACTCTAGGTATGACTATGAAAATCATTGAGAAGCAGTTTATAATTGAAGCAGTGGAAAACATGAAGCCAGATAAGGTTTTGCAAAAAGGAATTGAGACATTTTAAGTTGTGTTTGTGGCAAATTTACCAGGGAGTGACTTTGGAAAGTGGCCTATTCCTTTTTTCCTCCCAATGTGGAAATTCCTTTCACTTCATCACTGACGTAGGACCGCTTAGCTTCTATTTAAACAATTATAGTAACCAGGAGCTTAGGATTTTATAAGAAATAGCTCTGATTGTAAATATACTTTTTTTTTCATATTTACTTGACCACTTTCTACCTACAACTTCTGCCTATTTGCTGTAATTTTGAGTCTTGGAAACTACAAAGATGAATCAGCTTTACATGTTGGGTGAGGGCAGTGATTGGCTTTACTTCAAAGTCTTCCTTGTTTCTGGCAAAATATCGTGGTTAACTTGTGTAGACTCTCACTAACAGACTCTTACTAATTTGTCAAAGACCTCTTTAAAATATGTATATCTTACCTTGTATATTCTAAACTTCATAGACTAAAATACAGCTCTCGTTACTTTTACTCTAAAATTCTATTATTTATTAAAACTTGATATGAAATTTACCTTTACATTTTGGTTGCATTTATTATTTCATGTTTTCATTATGGCCCATGAAAAAAATCCAGAATTATAATTTAAACTGCTGCTCAATTAGGACTCACTAGATCTTCATTTATGCATTTAAAATTTAGAGTAATATCTTTATCTCCTTTAATATCTGTTTTGTTATCTTCATCATAGCTATTCTATCAATCGAAATGATCTTGAAACTTGATTCTGTCAACCTTCATAATAACTTTTCATGATAGCTTTGTTTGGTACATGAATTTGATAAAATTATCTTCTAATCATATGTCATCATCCAGTTCCCTTTACCAATCATTTTCAAGCCCTCAATATGAGCTAAACACTGAAGGGATGAAAAGTAAGTGGGGGAGGCCAAATGATTTCTTCCCAGGAGTATAAAATGACTCTGGGGAATAGTCATTTTGTAAGTAAACACAACCCAAGGTGCTACTCTATACCTTAGTGGAACATGAACAAGATCTGGGGGAGTGTAGAAAAGGCAGAGTTTCTTTCCCCTATAGGGTCAGAAAAAAATGTTGTGGAGAAGGTGGCATTTGAAGTTAAAGGTCATGAATGTTGAATAGAATTTCACCAACGTGGGACCACTATATAAATGATATTATAGACCAGGAGAATATCATATAGCAAGGATGCAGGGATGGATAAATTCAGGACATTTTGGGGCATGAAGTGGTGTGAGGAAGCTAAGGGCCCATGGATAGAATAGAGCACAAGATAAGAAGGATTATGTACTAGAGCCAGATGGTTGGGGCTTGAAAGCATGCAAAGGAACTTAGGGTTATGCTAGACCCTTGGAAGCCACTAAAGACTTTAGAGCAGGAAAGTGATATAATTAGATTTGGTTTTAGAAAGACTATTGGCTCTGTGTGGTATATACTGAAGCTAGAAAACCAAGAGCAGAGTTCAGGGGCTCTACCAATAATAATAGTAACTATAAGTAATACTGAAATGACATTTATAATTTATATGTTGCTTTTACATGTGATCACATCGTTTAATGTCAAAGTTCATGTGAAGTAGCACTGTGCTAATAGGCATGAAAAAAGGATGAATTTGATGCCATGGAAGAGGGGTAGAATAGAGAGAACTTGGCAACTAATTATATGTGGAATACTAAGAAGAAAGCAAGTTGCAGGTTACTCTGGGGTTTCTAAACAAGTAGCCTGGAAGGAGCAGGCACACTCAAATGGAATATGTGAGAAGAGTGTAATGAAGGATATTTACAAAGATGAGGGCAGAGATAAGGGGAACCTACAGAGGAGAGTGCTGCTTGCCAGAGACATTACCATAACTGGGCCTGAAGGAGCAAGGCAAGGGAGTGGTTACCTGAGTAGTTGCCTGAGTGATTACCAGCCCCTCAACCCCAACAGGAGCTGTGGACTTTAGTAGAAGAATGTAGCCAGCCCAGGTTTACCCTGAAGGCAGAGATGTAAGGAAGTGAACACGTCAACCCCACTGTTGCCCTGCTGCTGTTGCTTATTGGCTGATATCAACCAGAAGCCAGGGGACAAGGAGGTTGGCTGGCCATGCCCCTCTATCCTGTATCCATATAAACCCCAAACCCCAGGTTCCATGAGCACACGAGTACACGAGCAGATGAGGAGATGAGCAGAAGAAGAGCAGAAGAATGGCAGAATGGTGTGACAGAGAGAAGAGAAGGAGCATCTGAATGCTGAGAGGAGTTCAGCTGGGAGCATTCAGAGAGGAGATCACCCACATTGGATGGCCAAGCTCAGGGGAAAGATCATCTTCCCACTCCATCCCCTTCCCAGCTCCCTGTCCATCCCACTGAGAACCACTTCCACCACTCAATAAAACACCCATATTCATCCTTCAAGACCATGTGTGACCTGATTTTTCCTGGACACTGGAAAAGAGCTCAAGATAAAGAAAGCTGTCACACTGCCCCTCTGCCCTTATGAAAAGACAGAGGGTCCACTGAGCAGTTTAACACTTAAGCTGTCTATGGATGGCAAGGTTAAAAGAGTGCACTGTAACACTCACCCACTTCGGCTTCTGGAGTTGCAAGCACCCACCCCTTGACACTGTCATGGGGCTAGAACCCAGGGGCACTCACCCTGGCTCCTGCACATGCCCATCTGTGTGCTCTCACCTCCCATAAGGGATTTGAGCATGCAGCACAGTGGCCAGATGAGCCACACCCCTGTCACACATCCTGTGAGGGGTGTCAGGGGACCTTCCTGTTTCATTGCCACCATTCATTATGTCAGAATTGTTGGTAAGAATTTATTGACTAAGACAAGGCTTGTGAAACAACTAGACATGCCTTCCAGCTTGTGTCATTGTTGCCCATCCATTGCTAATTTTGTGGACGCATCAACATTGCGTAGGTAGTTGTGTCACAATCTGAGAATCCCCCTAAGTGCATGTTTTCTTCTCTCCAAAAGTACTTTGTCACAAAATTTGTGGAATCAACATAATGACATGCCCATTGTCCATGGAAATTCCAAAACCAAGTAAATTTGTGAAGACAAAGCAAAATAGTTAATCTGATGTAATCTCTTAGTGAATACTTTTGCATTCTGACTGAAATCCAGATTTTTTTACATGAGCACAAGCTCCCTGTTTCATGTTAGTCCTTTTATTGAGAGCTAATATCAAACCTGTCAGTTTACAGTTTTTTGTGTCTTTTCATTTATTAGAGATAGAAAGACAAAGTGACAGACAGACACACATGCACACCCACATCACAGAAAAGAGAGATAAAAAAGGGAGCCTATAAAAATTAATGTTCAAATGATGTAAATTGGCCAAGAACATATATCTTTCAGGATATTGATCTATTCATTATTCCAGCATAGATGGAAGCCACTAAACTTAATTAATGCAGCACACAACTTTAAATCCTCTGAGAATTACCCACTGTCTCATGCTCCTTTTGATTCACATACCTGAGAATTTCTTCTCCACCATCACCATTTCCTTTAAAGCCATCACACAAAAGTGTTGTTGTAAGTAGTGTAGCTGCCTTCATTTGCCTATGACCCTATGAGTTTCCACATCTATATTACAGGATTTTTGTAAAAAGAAATGATGTCCTGGTCACTTCAGTTGGTGTTTAGTAATGATTGTTGAATGGATAAATGAATGAATGAATGAACAGATGAAAGAATAGTGGAGGAAATGGTAAAAAATGGCTTCAGTTTTGTTTCTTTGTGTATCCTTGGAACTAATTTCCCTCTTCCATTTATAATAATGCTCTATACTTTCATCTGTCATTCACATCTTTTCATAGCTACTCTGTGGTAAATGAGATTTTGTTAGTGGCCATAAAACAGTTGAAATCTGCAATTTCATTAGGCATTCAATTTCCACCATAAAACTTAATGACTAAGCAGATGAACATAGAGATGATTTTGTAAGGATAAAGTGCACAGACATACACATCATAATTGCAAGGCTACTGTACGGCTTAAGCAATTCAGACAAGCCAGCTGCTCTGAAAAGAAACAAGTATGCCTTCCTGACAGCTTTTATCAGCTAAATTGTGCTTACAGCTCTCTTTCAATGCACACTTGATTTTGATTGGGATATTCTAAGTATATCATGTGGTAAAATCACATGGCCCCATAGCATTCTATCTTTTCAAAAAGCACTATGCTTGTTGATTAGTCCAATTATATATCTCCCTTTGCAATTCCCAAATTTATCTCCATTTCACAGATGGAGAAACTAAGGCAAAGTCAATTTAAGTAATATGACAAGTTGTTACCGTATTAGGATTACATCTAATACAAGAAGTATGTGCTTATATTACATCAGTAGTGAAATGTTGCTAATTCAATTTATGTAAACTGATAATAGTTCTTGTGAAAGTATCACAAGGCAGGTACTCTCACAGAGTGTTAATGCAAGTATACATTAGTACAGCCTTTTTGAAAGACCACTTGGCAATACGTGTTGGTGGCAATATGTGTTGGTGGCAATACAAATATTCATATGCCCCAACGGTGTAATTAAAGTTCTAGGAATCCAACCTGAGATAAGAATCCTTGATGTTTTCAAGGATTCATGCACAAATACAGTATTATTTTTGGGCCCCTATCACAATGTTGGGCATATGACAAGTGCTTTGCATTATCTCACTTAGTGTACATCTTTCTCATATGACACAGGCATTCTTCCCATCATTCACATAAGCAAGAGACTTGAAAAAAAATGAAGCAACAACAATAAAAGCATCAAGTAAGAATCCATAGCCACTTGGCTGCTGGAGAGAATTAGAATCCAACATTATTGATTACAGAACATTTAGAAACTAAATTCTCAATATTATAATATATGAAAACTATAGACTTATGTTAGAAAATTATCAATGGACAGGCACAGTGACTCATGCCTGTAATTCCAGCACTTTGAGAGGCAGAGGCAGGTGAATAATCTCAGCCCAGGAGTTGGAGACCAGCCTGGCAACATGGAGAAACCATGTCTACAAAAAAAAAAAACAAGAAACAAAAAAACAAAAAGTAGCCAGGTGTGATAGCACGCACTGTAGTCCCAACAACTAGGGAGGCTGAGGTGAGAGGATCACCTAAGCCCAGGAAGTCAAAGCTGCAGTGAGCTAAGAATGTGCCACTGCACTTCAGCCTGGGTGACAGAGCAAGAGCCTGTCTAAAAAATTTAAAAAATAAAAAAGAATAGAAAAAGAAAATGAGTAATGACTAAAATGATGCTTTAAGTAATTTTAGTGATGTTTATTTGTGATTTGCACCTTAAATATTTACTGAGAACCTATCTTTTAATATGTATTTTCTAGATACTAGGTATATACATATATGAATCTGGAGATTAGGCAATGATATGGACAGGAAGTAGGGAAATACTGGGTAAAAGAGGGTGGTTCACTGGCAAAGGCCCTGATCTCAAGCCTGGAAACCTGTGGCCCTAAATGGGAACAGACACTCCTGTTTTTGCACTCAAATGTTGCCTTTTGGCCTGCCATGCTTCCCATCCTGTACCCATATAACCCCCAAACTCCAGCCTCCACAAGCAGAAGAACAGAGGACAGAAGAGCAACAGAGTGGCAGAGAAGGAGAGAGGAGAATGAGTGTCTGAACACTGAGAGGGGTTCAGCTAGGGATGGTTGGAGAGGACATTGGCTGCAGGATGGTTGAACTCCAAGAGATCATTTTCCCACTTCATCCCCTTTCCAGCTCCCCATCTATCCCTCTGAAAGCCACCTCCATCAAACAATAAAATTCCCTGCATTTACCATCCTTCAATTTTTCTGTGTGTCCTGATTCTTTCTGAACACTGGACAAGGACCTGGGTATTGGGGGAACCCACCCCCAATATTTCAATGTAGGTTCTTTCTATATTCCCTGAGGGTCAGCCGGCTGAGAAATAAAGAGAAAGAGTACAAAGAGAGGAATTTTACAGCTGGGCCTCCAAGGGTGATATCACATATTGATAGGACCATGATGCCCACCTGAGCTGCAAAACCAGCAAGTTTTTTTAAGGATTTCAAAAGGGGAGGGGGTGTAAGAACAGGGAGAAGGTCACAAAGATCATATGCTTCAAAGGGCAAAAAGGACAACAACGATCACATGCTTCTGAGGCCAATAAAGTTCACAAGTCAAAAGGCAAAGCAAAGATCACACGGCAAAGGGCGAAATCAAAAACTCCTGATAAGGGTCTATGTTCAGCTGTGCATGTATTGTCTTGATAAACATCTTAAACAACATAAACCAGGGTTCAAAAGCAGATAACTTGTCTGACCTCCAATTCACCAGGGTGGGGTTTTTTCCCCACCCTAACAAGCCTGAGGGTACTGCAGGAGACCAGGACGTATTTCAGTCCTTATCTCAACCGCATAAGACAGACACTCCCAGAGCAGCCATTTATAGACCTCCCCCTAGAATGCATTCCTTTCCCAGGGTCTTAATTATTAATATTCCTTGCTAGGAAAAGCATTCAGCGATATCTTCCCTACTTGCACATCCGTTTATAGGCTCTCTGCAGGAAGAAAAATATGGCTGTATTCTGCCTGACCCCGCAGGCAGTCAGACCTTAGGGTTGTCTTCCCTTTTTCCCTGAAAATAGCTGTTATTTTGTTCTTTTTCAACATGCACTGATTTCATATTGTTCAAACACACATATTTTACAATCAATTTGTACAGATAACACAATAGTGGTCCTGAGGTGGTGTACATTCTCAGCTTATGAAGATAACAGGATTAAGAGATTAAAGACCGGCATAAGAAATTATAAAAGTATTAATTTTGGGAACTGATAAATGTCCATATTAAAATGAAATCTTCACAGTTTATGTTCAGAGATTGCAATAAAGACAGGCATAAGAAATTATAAAAGTATTAATTTTGGGAACTGATATATATCCACATTAAAATGAAATCTTCACAATTTATGTTCCTCTGCTGCGGCTCCAGCCAGTCCCTCTGTTTGGGACTTACAATATTATTGTTTGGGACTTACAATATTATTGTGTGGGAGTCTACATCTCTTTGTAGGTCTCTAATAACTTGCTTTATGAATCTGGGTGCTCCTGTGTTGGGTGCATGTATATTTAGGATAGTAAAGTTTATCATTGAATTGAATGCTTTACCATTTTGCAGTGCTTTAGAATTGAATCTTTTACCATTTTGTTTTTACCATTTTGTAATCTTCACTTTATCTTTAGTGATAGTTATTGGTTGAAAGTCTGATTTGTCTGAAATTAGGATTGTAACCCTTGCTTTCTTCTCCTTTCCATTTGCTTCATAGATTTTTTCCCATCCCTTTATTTTGAGTCTATGTGTGCCATTGCACGTGAGCTTGGTCTCTTGAAGACAGCACACTATGGCATCTGGCTTCTATATCCAGCTTGCCACTCTGTACCTTTTATTTGGAGCATTTAGGCTGTTTACATGTAAGGTTAGTATTGCTATGTATTGATTTGATTTTGTCATCATGCTCTTAGCTGGTTCTTATGCAGGCTTGTTTGTGTGGTTGCTTTATGGTGTCACTGGTCTGTGTACTTAGGTGTACTTTTGTAGAGGCTGGTAATGGTCTTTCTTTTCCACATTTAGTGCTTCTTTCAGGAGCTCTTGTAAGGCAGGTCTGGTGGTAACAATTTCCCTCAGTATTTGCTTGTCTGAAAAGGACCTTATTTTCATTCTGTTATGAAGCTTAGTTTGACCAGATGTAAAATTCTTGGTTGGAATTTCTTTTATTTATTAATGTTGAATATTGACCCTGAATCTCTTCTGGCTTGTACAATTTCTGCTGGGAGGTTCACGGCTAGTTTTATGAGCTTCCCTTTGTAGGTGACCTGTCTTTCTCTCTAGTTGCTATTAACATTTTTTCTTTTAGTTTGAGCTTGGGCAATGTGATGCTTTTGTGTCTTGGGGATGATCTTGTGAATTATTTTTCAGGGGTTTTCTACATTTCCTGAATTTGAATGTTGGCCACTCTAGCTAGGTTGGGGAACTTCTTATGGATGATATCCTGAAGTATGTTTTCTAAGTTGCTTTCATTCTCCTGATCTCTTTCAGAGATGCCCAAGAGTCATAGATTTGGACTCTTTATACAGTTCCATATTTCATGGAGGTTTTGTTCATTCCTTTTCATTCTTTTTTTAAAAATTCTTGTCTGTCTTATTTCAGAAGGTCAGACTTCAAGCTCTGAAATTATTTCCTCAGCTTGGTCTGTTCTGCTGATAATGCTTGTGGTTGCATTATAAAATTCTTGTAGAGTATTTTTCAGCTCTATCAGTTTGGTTATTTATTTTCCTTTACTGGCTATTTTGTCTGTCAGCTCCTGTATCTTTATATTGTGACTCTTAGCTTCCTTAGATTGGATTTCAGTATTCTCCTGGATCTTAATTATCTTCACTCTTATTCATATTCTGAATTATCTTTCTGTCATTTCAGCCATTTTAGTCTGGTTATTAACCCTTGCTGGAGAACTAGTGTTGATTGGTGGAAAGATGGCACCAGAACTTTTTGAGTTGTCAGAGTTCTTGCACTGTTTTTTTTTCTTCTCACCTTTATGAGTTGATGCCCCTTCAATCTTTGAAGTTGCTGTCTTTTGAATTTTTTTTTTCTTCTTTTATTGTATTTGATGCCCTTGAAGGTAGAGTTGTGATATAAGGTAGATTGACTGTCTTCATTTTTGGAAGATTTTAGTGACCAAGGCACAGCTCAGTACTCCAGGACTTCATGTTTTAACTCTGGGAGACTGGTATTGGGCCCTGCTTTGTTCTCTGGCCCCTCGATGTTAACAATCTGTTGCAATAGAAAAGTCACGGTGCTCCGAGACTGTTGTTCACAACATTCCAATTGGTGATGTCACTCAAAGCATATCTTAGGTGGTGGCAGTGGGATCCATCCTTGTTTGCACATGCCAGTATCAGCTGCATCTGCAGCATGGTGGGGTAAACCCTTGTCAGTTGCAATAGGGTGCTAGCAGGTGCCAGGGTGCCAGCCTCCATGTGGGCATTTGTAGCAGCAGCTGGCATTAACAGCATAGCATCTGTGCCAGTATTCACAGAAGCAGTAGGCCTTCATGTATGCATTTGTAGCAATGGCTGGTATTGAAAGTGTGGCTGGGGGGACATTCCATCCGCATGCTGGTGACTATGCATGTTCATGAAGGTAGTGGTTTCAGCATGAGAGCAGGACTTAGGTGGGTGCAGGACTGCGTGTGCTCTCTGTGCACATTCCTGTAGGTGTCAGTGGCCATTCAGGGCAGGGCAGGTCCTCTTTTCTTCATGCATAGTGGCATGGCAGGGTGAAGATGTGCATGTGTACTGGCAGGGAAGGGAAGGCATGGTTTGTACTTGCACATACATGCTGGCAATGTCGGGGGGGGCGGTGGCTGTGGGCAAGTGCATGCAGGCAAAGCAGCACAGTGGAGACTGCAGTGGGAGGAGGGTGCAGGCTAGCTGCTGCATGTACATTGGGGCTGCTCTGCTGGAGCACTCTGCTAGTCAGGTGTGGTCCACCATCATGGGAGCTATGATGCAGACTGCTAGGAGGTATCTGGGAGCTGAACCACAAGCAGGCATGGCTGGGATGGGGCCCTAGGAGTATCCAGCAGACTGAGAGGTGATCAGGTTGGACTGGCCCAGTCTCATAGGCAAGATTTCTCTGTGGAGTTTGGTCTGACAGTTCCCCTAGAGCTAATGTCTCCTATGGGAGTGAGTCAAGCCTAGGCAAAGGAGTGACCCTGGCCATGCTCCTCTATAGATGCTCCCACACTAAACACTCTGGGTTCTGCTCTGGCTGGAGTTCTTCCCCTACCACTTCTCCGAGCAGATCTTACTGCCAATTTAAGTGTCCATGGTGGTCAAGCGGTCTCCTCCTGCCAAGATTCCAGAGGCCCATGGCAAGAGCAGGTTTCTCCTTGCCTGTTCAACACACCCCCTCCCCAGGAGTTGTTAGGGCCCAGGAATGTGTCCTGGTGTACAGTAGCAACATTCCCAGTTTTCTCCTACTTTAGTCCAGCATCTGTGTATTCACTCCATCTATTCTCAATGCCTTCCCTCTGAAGATCTGCTTAGAGTGCACCAGTCTTCCCAGTGCCCCATTCCTTGGTGGGAGATGTTCCTCCTGTCTGTGTCTAGTCAGCCATCCTGCCTGTTCTGTACACTTTCTTGTTTTTTGTTTTGTGTTTGTTTGTGTGTGTTTTGTAAGATAAAATCCAATTGTTCTTTCACCATCTTTTGAGAAAATTATGTTTCTTCCATTTAATTTTATTGGCATTTTTGTCAAAAATTATTGACCATGTCTGTGCCAATCTATTTCTGGACTCTCTTTTCTGTTTCATTTATTTATTTGTCAATCTTTATGCCAATGACACAATGTCTTGATTATAGTAGTTTTATGCTAACTCTTATAATGATGTAGTGTAACTCCTCCAAATTTATTCTTTTTCAATGTTTGTTTTGGCTATCCTAAAGTCTTTGCATTTTTATATAAGTTGTAGAAAAATCTTGTCAGTTTCTATGAAAAAAAGTGACTTCTGGGATATTCCTTGAAATTGTGTTATATCTATAGATCATTTTGGAGAGAAGTGACATCTTAAAAATATTGAGTCTTCTTATCCATGAACATGGTATAGATCTCCATTTATTTAGGCCTTCTGTTATTTCTCTTAGTAGTGTTTTTCAGTTTTTAGTGTGTAGAAATTACATATATTTTATTAGATTATTAGATTTGTCCCTAAGCATTACCTATTTTTATGCTGTTGTAAATGGTGTTGTTTGAAAATACTATGAGCCCTGTATAAGTTCTGGGAATTATTCTCTCTACTTCTTCTGGGTAACTGTTTCCCTGGCCTCAGATAGTTTTCTCACAAATGTGCTGATTAGTGCTTGGTGAATAACTCCAGGGGACTTGCTGTTGATCTCTGGAGTTCTCTCTCTAGGGAGTTCTCTCATTTCTGGTAATCATCCCTGTGATATATAGTAAACCTGGAATAACCACTTCCTCTCCACTCCCAACTCCTTCTCCTCAACTGAAGCAGATCTCTGGGTTTCTCCTGGGATTTTTTCCCTAAATTCATTGGAATCTCTCTCCAGAGAGCAAGGTGGACAATCTTAATGTTCACTTTATTTGTTTCCTCTCTTTCAGGGATCACTGCCCTGTGCTGCCTGATATCCAATGTTTGAAAGTTGTTGTTTAATACATTTTGTCTTTTTGTTGTTATTTTAGCTGAAAGGGTAAAAGTAGTCTCTTCATCTCAGTCAGAAGCAGAACTCCTCTTTGCTCATTCCTCAATACCCCATTTGAGGATCACCCTTCTCTGTAAAGAATGCTTTGATAACCACTGTGGTTGGCAAAATAATGCCTTCCAATGATATCTATGCCCTGATCATCAGAACCTGTGTATATGTTACTTTGCATAGGAAAGGGGACTTTGCCAATTTAATAAGGTTAAGAATCTTGAGAAGGAAATATTATCCTGGATAATTCAAGTGGGCTCAATCAAATCACAAATTTTTTAAAACTTATGGACCTTTCATAGCTGCAAAGATAAGACAGACGGCAAAGTGAAAGTATGTTATCTGATGTTGATAGCTCTGGCTTTTAAAAATGTCAAAAGGAGGCCAAAGAATGCAGGTGGACTTCAGATCTAGAAAATGCAAGACCTAGTTCTTCTCTAGAGTTTCCATGAAGGAACACAGTTCTGTGACACTTTGAGTTAGCCCAGTGAGACCTATGTTGGACTTCTGACCTACAGAGCTAAGATAATAAGTTTATGTTGGTTTAAGTTCCTAAGTTTGTAGTGATTTGTTTCAACAGCAATAGAAAACTAATATATTCCCAGATAATTTTAAATTTTAAAATGGGAAACTTCAAAAATATATAATAAATTATAGTTTTTCATATGAATAATCCACCTTATACTGCCACTATATCAGTATCCTTTGCCAAAATATTCTGTTATACATATGTTTTCAACTGAGGTTTCAAAAACTCTTAATTCCAGGCTTACATTTTATCACTAGTGTTCTACTTTTATTAATTTCTCAGCCATTTGTCATTTATTTGCCACTCATGCTATCCCCTTGGTGACAATTTTGGTATATGGGATATCATTGTGTTCCTTCCACTGTACCACTATAATAATAGTTTTTACTTAGGGGAATAGTTTGTGTCCCCCCAAAAATCAGACTAATTTAGAAATCAGAGTTTTGGGAGTATAGTCCTCATGTTATTAGTGTATCAGTTTAGGCAGTTTCACTCTAATTTACAAAAATCATGTTTATTTGCTTTGGAGACAATATTTACTGTTCTTCAGCCCTACTGCGGGTGGAGGTAGAGAAAAGATTAAACATCCTTTTGTTATTGGATTTTTTTTTAATTTGACAACGAAAGATTCATAGAGAAGGAAAGGATTTTACATAGAGACCAGGAATTTTAATATTAATCAGCATACAAAAAAATACTATATATGAAGAATACTTTTGAAATTGAAGTGAATTTTACAAATACTAAAATGCTAGATTTAAGTGTACAATTGCTTAAGTTTGGTCAACTATGTACAGCCATGTAATCACCACTTGAATCAAGATATAGGACAACCCCATGCCCAGAGAAAACTCCCTAGTGGTACTTCTTACAGTCTATTCCTACCTCTGCACAGGCAAACACTGTTCTGACTTTCATCACAATAGTTTAGTTTTGGCTGTTCTTTATGTGGGAATGGGGGAATTATGCAGTATGGGCTTTTTTGTGTATAGCCTCTTTCATAAAACATAATGTTTTTGAGATTTATCATCATTCATAATACTGTGGCATGTATCAATAGTTTATCCTTTGTAAAAATGAATTTTATTTTCTATATTTAAGGTATATAACAATGTTATCAGATATACATATAGACAGTAAAACATTACTATACTGAAGCAAATTAACATTTTTTCTTTTTGTGTGAATAGCAGCTAAAGTTACTCATTTAACCTGAATCCTAAATGAAATATAATTTTATTACCTATAGTCTCATGTTGTACAGTAGATCTCCAGACTTGTTCATCCTACATATCTGTTACATGGTATCCTTTGACCTATATCTCCTCATTTCCCCTTCCACCCCCCAACCCCTGGTAACCATCATTTTGTTCTTTCTCTGTATATTTATTTTTTTTTGGCTCCACATATAAGTGAGATTATACAATAATTTTCATGTCTGCCTTATTTCACTTAGCATATTTCACTTAGCGTATTTCACTTATTTTACTTAGCTCAACTACATTGTGACAAATGGAAAGATCTCATTCCTTTTTAGGACTGAATAATATTGAACAAATCAAGATATAGAACAGCTACATGCCCAAAGAAAACTCCTTTGTGCTTCTTTCAGTCTATTCCCATCTCTACACAGGCAAACATTTGATGCTGAACAAATAAAATACACACACACATACACACACAATTTCTTTGTCCATTTGTCTGTTACCAAACTCTTAGGTTGTTTTTGTATATTGGCTATTGTGAATAATACTGCAGTGAGCATGGGAGTGCAAATATCTTTACCAGGTGGTGATTTCAATTCCTTTGGATATATGCCCAGAATAGGGATTGCTGGGTCATTCCGAAGTTTGTTTTAAAATTTATTTAAGAAATATCATACTGTTTTCCATAATAGCTGTACCAACCTACAATCCCACCAACAGTGTACAAGAGTTTCCTTCCTCCACACTCTCACCAACATTTATTAACCTTTTTATAGTAGTTATTATAATGGATGTAAAGTGGTACTTCATAGTGGTTTGAATTTGTATTTCCCTGATGATTAATGATGTTGAGCACATTTTCATATACCTGTTGATGATGTTTATATCTTCTTTGGAAAAATGTCTGTTAAGGTGTTTTGCTCATTTTTCATCAGGGTATTTGGATTTCTACTATTGAGTTGTATGAATTCTTTCTAAATTTTGGATATTAGCCCCTTATCAGATACATGGTTTGTAATTTTTTCCCTGATTTGTAGGCTGCCATTTTATTTTGTTCACTTAATGGTGTCCCATAAGTCCTATAGGCTGTCTTCACTCTTTTTCATTCTTTTCCCCACTCTGATTCATTTCAAAAGACCTATCTTTAAGTTTACAGATTCTTTCTTTTTGCTTCATCTAACCTGCTATTGAAGCTCTCTATTGTTCTTTTTTATTTCACTGATTGGATTCTTCTTCTCCATTTTTTAAAAAATAATCTATCTCTTTGTTGAATTTCTCACTCAGACCACGAATTGTTTCTGATTTAATTGTCTATTTGTATTCTCTTGTATCTTTTAAGTTTCTTTCTTTTTCAAGTAATTCATACGTTTTTACTTTTAAAGGTTATTTACTAGAGAATTATTGTGCTCATTTGGTGGTATCATTTTTCCTAGCTTTTTCATTTTTCTCATGTCTCTGCATTGATGTCTGTGCATCTGGTGGTGCAGTCACCTCTTCCAAACTTTACACAGTGGCTTTTGTAGGAGATGTTCATTTGAAGAAGGGCCTGAGATTGTTGGTTGAGCAGGGTGCAGTGGCTCTGGTTCCATGTGATTGCAGTGGTGTAGTCTCCAGCAGCTTCTTCAGTTGTGATAATTGGTGATTCTGTGAATGCCTCTGTGGTCTAGGTTGCAGGAGTTTGTGGCAGTGATGGTGGCTCCATAGGTTATTAGGGCAAAGGCTTTAACCTATTAAGGTTAGATCCTCCTATTCTGGTCTTCCACACAGTGAGTCATCTCAGCTGAGGGGGCTCTCTTGGTGTTGGATCTGACAGAGCACACAGGCGGCCATAGCAGCACTGGGATACAGGGAATACATGCTTAGAGCAGCTGTGTAGCTGGGTTCCTCAAATCAGAGTGTGTGACACTGTTATAAGACCTGGGATTCAAGACATAGGTTCTTTCCAAGGCATGAGTGGTGGTATTAGTCCATTTTCACACTGCTATAAAGAATTACCTGACATGCTAATTTATAAAGGAAAGAGGTTTAATTGACTCAGTTCCACATGGCTGGGAAGGCCTCAGGAAACTTAAAATCATGGCCAAAGGTGAAGGGGAAGCAAAGCATGTCTCACATGGTGGCAGGAGATAGAGATAGTGCAGAGGAAACTGCCCCTTTTATACCATCAGATCTTTTTTTAAATTTATTTATTTTTTATTATGCTTCAAGTTCTAGGGTATGTGTCCACAATGTGCACGTTTTTTACATATGTACACATGTGCCATGTTGGTGTGCTGCTCCTATTAACTCGTCATTTACATTAGGTATATCTCCTAATGCTATCTCTCCCCCCTCCCCCCACCCCACGACAGGCCCTGGTGTGTGATGTTCCCCTTGCTATGTCCAAGTGTTCTCATTGTTCAGTTCCCACCTATGAGTGAGAACCTGGGGTGTTTGGTTTTCTCTTCTTGCGACAGTTTGCTCAGAATGATGGTTTCCAGCTGCATCCATGTCCCCACAAAGGACATGAACTCATCCTTCTTAATGGCTGTACAGTATTCCATGGTATATATATGTGCCACATTTTCTTAATCCAGTCTGTCATTGATGGACATTTGAATTGGTTCCAAGTCTTTGCTATTGCGAATAGTGCCACAATAAACATATGTGTGCATGCGTCTTTATAGCAGCATGATTTATAATCCTTTGGGTATATACCCAGTAATGGGATGACTGGGTCAAATGGTATTTCTAGTTCTAGATCTTTGAGGAATTGCCACACTATCTTCCACAATGGTTGAACTAGTTTAGAGTCCCATCAACAGTGTAAAAGTGCTCCTATTTCCCCACATCTTCTCCAGCACCTGTTGTTTCCTGACTTTTTAATGATTGCCATTCTAACTGGTGTGTGATGGTATCTCATTGTGGTTTTGATTTGCATTTCTCTGATGGCCAGTGATGATGAGCATTTTTTCATGTGTCTGTTGGCTGCATAAATGTCTTCTTTTGAGAAGTCTTCCTTTGAGAAGTGTCTGTTCATATCCTTTGCCCATTTTTCGATGGGGTTGTTTGTTTTTTTCTTGTAAATTTGTTTGAGTTCTTTGTAGGTTCTGGATAGTAGCCCTTTGTCAGATGAGTAGATTGCAAAAATTTTCTCCTATCCTGTAGGTTGCGTGTTCACTCTGATGGTAGTTTCTTTTGCTGTGCAGAAGCTCTTTAGTTTAATTAGATCCCATTTGTCAATTTTGGCTTTTGTTGCCATTGCTTTTGGTGTTTTAGACATGAGGTCCTTGCCCATACCTGTGCCTGAATGGTATTGCCTAGGTTTTCTTCTAGGGATTTTATGGTTTTAGGTCTAACATTTACATCTCTAATCCATCTTGAATTAATTTTCTTATAAGGTGTAAGGAAGGGATTCAGTTTCAGCTTTCTACATATGGCTAGCCAGTTTTCCCAGCACCATTTATTAAATAGGGAATCCTTTCCCCATTTCTTGTTTTTGTCAGGTTTGTCAAAGATCAGACAGTTTTAGATGTGTGTATACCATCAGATCTTATGAGAACTCTGTCACTATCATGAGAACAGCATGGGGGAAATCACTCTCAATGATCCAGTCACCTCCCACCTTGTCCCTCCCTCGACATGTGGAGATTACAATTCAAGATGAGATTTGGGTGGGGACACAGAGTCAATCCATATCAAGTGGATTCAGTTCTTCTACTAAGCTGGAATTTGTAGCTCTAAGGCATATCCCAGCATATTCCAACCCATGGAGCTGAGATGTAGCTGTGATTTTGACCATGGAGTGGGCAGGGCACTCTACTGGCACAGCTCTGGAGAAGAAAGGGGATTTTGGAAGCTGGGACCCTGGGGAGAACAGCACAGCT
Source organism: Papio anubis (assembly GCF_008728515.1). Taxonomy (NCBI): domain Eukaryota; kingdom Metazoa; phylum Chordata; class Mammalia; order Primates; family Cercopithecidae; genus Papio; species Papio anubis. The sequence goes on from NC_044994.1 coordinate 8,478,001, forward strand.
GCAATTTGAGATCCAAAACCAATAGGACGCATTGTCAGCTCAAACTCCACAAGATGAGTACCACGTAGTGGTGACTCTATACCCTGGAATAGTGGGACATGACAGTAATGAAGCATCTGTGAGGCTGGGTGCAGCAGCAAGGACCCAAGAATGGCAAGACTCTGCTGTGGTTTGGGTCCTGGGAGGCTGGGAGCAGCATGGCAGTGACTCCACTCCCTAGAGAGATGGGGTACCTCAGCAGCTTAGACTGTAGGGGAAGAGGGGTTAATCCTGTTCCAGGTAGGTGGGGCACTGTGGCTGTTAGGCCTGGCGGATGGAGTGGCACAACTCAGCCAAGGCTATGAGTACCTGGGATGCAAAGTGCCACATCTCCTCAACTCCAGAAAGTGTGTCTCCAATATAGGTCAAGAGAGCCTCCAGACCTCTTCAGACTGGGTTGCTGCATCAGCTGTAGTGCTGGAGGATGAAAGTGCTCCAGTTTTCTAAAGGCTCAGAGGCTCCCCAGCACTGCCTCACCTGGGGTGCTGGTGCAGGGATCAACAGCTCTAGTATGTCAGAGGCCTGAGTTCCCTGTGGGTTGGGGTCTTGCCTCACCTATGGCACTGGGGGTGTTCAGGACCCCTGGGTGAGGTCCCTGGAGGATATGGCACAACTTTATCTTGGCCCTGAAAGGAAGATACACCAGTGACTGAAATTGAGGTTGTGCAGCAACTCAGTAGTAGCTTGATCCTGGGGTAGGGCATAGCTGGAGCTTGGCTAAGAAATAGCACATTGTCATGTGGACATACTGTAGTGGCGACAAGCCTCAGGGATGAAGGGGTGAGGCAATGGCTATACCCCCACAGCAGGAAGCATTCTAGCAGTGTCTCTGATTCCAAGATGGTGCAGTGCAATAGCAGCACACTGAATGGTGGTGGTGGGGAACAGTGTTTGCTCCTTTTTTGGGGGGTGGCTAAGCATGTGGATTTTGGGGAGCTCCTTCAGTTGGGTTGAGAAACTGTCAGGACTACAAGAGTTTCCAGTAGTGAAGACTGCAGTGTTCAAGGTGGTAATGGGGGCTGCTGGAGTCTTCTTTCTTACCTTTTCTCTATCCTCCTGATTCTGAGCTCATCCTGCTACTGTGAAGTGCAGGAATCCTTGGTTCTTGACTAACTTGGGAGAATGAATTCAGCCAAGGGACAATTAATAATGTAAGCAAAAGGTTTATTAAGGAGATAAAAGTACACTCCAAGAGAAGAGTGGGCTGACCCAGCTGGAAAGCAGCTCTGGCTTTGTGTGGCTGGAAAATAGCTCCAGGCTGATCCAGCGGGAAAAATAGTAGCAGTGTTTACTTAAAGAGACAGTAAACTCTGAAAGATGAGACAGAGAAGGCTGCTCAATAGAATGAGCCAGCAGCAGCTAGTGCTGGGGGACTCTATGAGAATCTTTTTTTTTGTTTGTTTGTTATACTCGGCCATTGGAAGGTGTCACTTGCAATCATGTTTTAGACATTCCTCTTGGGCACACATGCTCTGTGATTGCACATACTAGTGAGATACATGTCACATGTCTCATTAGCATTTAAATTCTCTACCCAGGGGTGTGTGTTTTTTACTATTATAATGAGCAAAAGGCTACTTTAGGGTGAGTTATTGGAGGAATGTGCATGCTTGTCAGCAGGGAAAGTCTCTATCATGGTTACCTCCTGCTAGGGCCTGATAAGTCCCCTTGGGGGATACAGGAGCCCAATCACAAGGCCAGAAGTAGCCAGTGTAACCGTTGTCTCCTTTGTTAACTGTCAATGGGCAGCATCTCCTGGACTTCCTTCCCCAGGGGCTCCCTTGCCTGCTCATTTCTGGCTCTCTGGCTACTCTAACAATCTGACTAAAGGGATGGGTGGCAGAGGCAAGCTGTTTCCTTCTCTTCCCTATGTGGCCATCCTGCATTTCTGTGCTCTACAAGATTTCTTCTGCTTCTTTGCTGTTCTCTGGAGCTCTCCTGTAGTTATTTTGGTGAGAATTTAGTTGTTTATTTGTGGGGGGTGTGTGTGTGTGTGTGTGTGTGCGCCTGCATGTGAAGAGTACTGGAGGCTTCTAGTCAGCTCTCTTGTTTATGTGCCAAGATAGTTTTTTTTGTTGTTGTTGGTCTTATCAGATTAGCTCTATTGAAGAACAATTTATGGATTCTGGGGGATAAAGTTTCCCTGAATTTCTCAGTGCTCCTCTAAGAGATCCTGGTGTCTTGAGACAGAAATGCATATACTATAAAGACAGGGAGTGTTTGCAATATCTTCCCCTAGAAACATTTATTTTTCACATACTTTGAGTATGTAGCCATTTGTCTCATTAACTACTCTATCCAAAAGGACAACACAACTTCTATTCCCTAAGAGGGCCAATAGTTAAAGCTCAAATGAGACCCCCAAATCTTCCAAGGTGCCCAGAAATCTGAAGTGCCATCTCCCCAGTATTTGCATGTCAAAAGGGATGAAGCCCAGATCTTGAAGACATTTCTAGGTCAAAAAAGTCAAGACACATAGGACCATCTGGCTTTTGGAGAGATTTTACTGACATTCCCAAAGGTTAAGGTTAGACCTGGGATACATTTCATCCTGTCTCTAAGAAACAAAGATTTATCTCTCTTTTTTGGAGAAGAGAGGGAGGAAGCTGCTTCTTTCCTGTGTATAAATAGAGAGAAGTCATTGTTCTCCATCCCTGGTCTGTGAGGTATAACCACAAGTTGAGATTGCATAGAAAGTTTAACAGGTTTGAAGATGAGGAATTCAAGTATACATGCTTAGTAATTTAAGGAAGCAATGTAATCGTTTTTTTGTCTATGGTAATCTGTTACAGCAACAAGGGAGAATACACCCCTTCTATAAGCAGAGTTAGTTGTCTTCCTTTCTGTGGTTGTTCTGGCACTTTCTATAATGCTGTCATTGTCCTTTCCTGTGCAACTATGCCTTTGTTTCCTGTTTTAGTGAGCTCGTTATTTCTGAAGCCATGTCGTGTTGATATTTGTGACTCAAGTGCTCTGTTCCTAGTTGGAACCTAAGTATATGGTGAATAAATGGATGAGGTTTGAGAGAATATTATTTATTCATCATCACCATTAAGGTTCAGTGTCCCATGGGTCTAAGTCATCACATTGGTGAGGAATGCCACCAGCTCTAACCACACATGATTCTCAGATTCATGTGCCCTGACACTTGCAAACCGTTTTTAAACAATATAGTGAATTGAAAAAGATCTCCACTGGCAATGTCTGGAAAACACAAGCTACATGAACTTTATTTTCAAAAGCAGACCTTTTCTGCTACAAGAGTGTGAGCTTTTTTCATTTTTCACTAGAAGATTGTTTTTAAGTGATTTGAAGATTAAGAATTCAAGTATACATGTTCAGTAATTTAACAAAAAACTAATCATTTATTTTTTAAAAAAGAAAAATGACAATTTTACTATGCAGAGAGTCTTTCTGTATTGCTCCAAAATATTTCTCAACAACATACATTGGAAATATTAAGTTAAAAATATAGTACTTAATACTGACAAGGTTGTAGTAAAACTGCAGTAGACATATATGTTGCTGAGGTGTTGGTTGGTAAGAGATTGATTAACTCAATAGTCCCAGAGTAACTAATCAATAGAAAATAATTAAAAATATATGTAATAAGTTACCTTGAGTGGATATGATCAAGTGGATAAGATAGGAATTACCCCCTCTTTTTTTTTTTTTTTTTTTGAGATGGAGCCACACTCTGTCTTCCTGGCTGGAGTGCAATGGCACAATCTCACAGTCTCAGCTCACTGCTACCTCTGCCTCCCGGGTTGAAGTGATTCTTCTACCTCAGCCTCCCAAGTAGCTGGGATTACAAGCACTGGCCATCATGCCAGGCTAATTTTTGTAGAGATGGGGTTTTACTATGTTGGCCAAGCTGGTCTTGAACTCCTGACCTCAGGTGATCCGCCCTACTCGGCCTCCCAAAGTGTTAGGATTACAGGCAAGAGCCACTGCGCCTCGCCTAGGAATTACCTCCTCTTATATCTCTTCTGTATGCTAGAGAATCTTATAGTTTCCACACCTGGAGTTTAGTTATATATAAACTAGGACGGTACAATTTGTATTCTATGTTGGTGGGAACTCCCTAATAAAACCAGAATACAGAGAGGAAAGCCATGGTTTTTGAGATAACTGTCTTTGATTAACATCCTCCTCAAGGCTGGGTGGCAGATGCAGTGATTATTTCTGATTCAGAATGATGCTGTGCTTGACTCTGTTGTAAATCAACAACCCCAAATGAAGCTTCAGAAGCAGCCTCAGAAGCAAAAGTTTTTCTCTAACCTTCTTTTGCCCTCCTGTCTCTCAATCTCATTCTTTCCAGAGACAGCCATAGAAACTGGACTCCCTCTACCCTAAGGCAGGTCATAGAAACTAGAAACACTTTTCCTTAAAGCCAATCATAGAACCTAAAAATATTATTATCATTTTAATTAATTAATTAATAGTTTTTAGACGGAGTCTTGCTCTGTCACCCAGGCTGGAGTGCAGTGGCATGATCTCGGCTCACTGCAACCTCCGCCTCCCAGGCTCAAGCAATTCTCCGGCCTCAGCCTCCTGGGTACCTGGGATTACAGGTGCCTGCCACCACGCCCGGCTAATTTTTTTGTATTTTTAGTAGAGACAGGGTTTCCCCATGTTGGCCAAGCTGGTCTAGAACTCCTGACCTAAAGTGATCCACCCACTTCAACCTCCCAAAGTGCTGGGATTACAGGCATGAACCACCACGCCCGACTGAACCTAAAAATATTGATCTAGCTTTCCCCCTGCCCTGTGTAAAAACTGGTGGTAAAGAAATTGTTGGATCTACCTTGTTTGACTATAGGTTGTGAGACCCCATTCCAGAGAGGATCCTGCCCCACACCCAGAAGGACGAAATATATGTTCAGAGAAGCCAAGAAGAATCTAAATAGATAGGTCTTGCTGGGCTCCCCCACTCAGTCTGTTAACATGCCCATTCTGTCCAATCATACTTCTACACAGCTGCTCATACTTTGTTTAACCTAAGCATAAAGATGCACAATTTTCCCTGAATCTTTGATTCTTCATTCTGAAGGCTTCCATGTTCCTGCTAATAATATTTGCATGCCTTTTCTCCAATTAATCCACCTTTTGTGAGTTTATTTATTTTATTGATTTATTTGCAGTGAACCTTCAGAAGGCAAGGGAATCTTTCCCTTGGCCCCTAGACCCCCGATATCCTTGGAAAACCTCTATGATGTATAAAAGAAAGTTATTATAGAAATAATGTGACTACAATATTAAAAGCCAAACAAAATTCCAAAACTTTCAGCATTCTCAGAAATATTTCAGTATAGAACAAAACTATCCAAATATTAGGTAATAAGGTGAAACATCAAATAATTCTGATGTATTTATAGCAGTATTATTAAAAATGTGTTATATGTACACCAGTTTATTGTGATATTATCCATAATTAATAGAAATATTCTATAATGATTTAGTAAAATATGGAGACATCAAATCCTTCCTCTGTGTTCGCATGGCATCCTATATTCCTCTATTTTAGCATTTTTTACTATATAATGTTTCTTGTATCTTTCTTCACTTGCTGTGAGCCCCCTGAGAACAAGGAGTATGAAACAAATAAACATCACCAAAATTATTTTCTTGGATATCCTCTCAACTCCTGTGCTCCTCTTTTATTGTTGGAGCTCATAAAGTGATACCCAAAAGTATAGCTCTTTGGCATGCTAAGTACTTTGAACTGAAGGACATCGGAAGGACCTCAGAAGCAAAGCCTCTTCTGACCTTCTCCTGCCTGCCTTTCTCTTGCTTCCTTTTCTCCCCCAAGGCAGACCACAGGACTGGAGTTCCTCTTCCCCAAGACGGATAGTAGGAACTAGAAATACAGATGACCCTGGAACGATGTGGGAGTTACAATGTGTATGTGCTCACTGTTGACTGAAAGCCTTACTGATAATGTAAAGTCCCCATTTAACACATAATTTGTATGTTATATATATGATATACTGTATTCTTACAATAAAGTTAGATAAAAGGAAATGTTATTATGAAAATTATAAGGAAGAGAAAGTATATTTACTATTCACTAAGTGGAAGTGGATCATCATTAAAGTCTTCATGTTGAGTAGGCTGAGGAGAAGGGAGAAGAGTGGTTTGTTTTGCTGTCTCACGGGTAGCAGAGGTGGAAGAAGCAGAGGAGGTGGAAGGGGAGGCAGCAGAGGCAGGCACACTGGGTATTATTTTATGGAAATACATTGTAACTTTGGTCTGGCTTTTTCTTGCTTTTTAATTTCTCTAAAAATGTTTCTCTCTGGTATCATTTACTTTATTTTCAGTACCCATATCATCGAAGGGTCTGTGTCATGAAAGGAGTCAACAGCGTTCTCGTATAATCAGAATCCTTCTGGCAGTGTCTAATGTCATTATGTTTTTGGCACTGCTCCTTCTATGTCTTCTTCCTCATTGGCACTGCTTTGAAAGTACTCATCTCCATCAAGTCATTTTCTGTTAATTCCTCTGGTATACTCTCTCTCAACTCTTGAATTTCTCCAAGACCCATACGTTGAAATCCTTCACGGCATACGTTTTTTGCATATCTGTGGTCTCTCTGATCATTTCCCTGACTGGCACTGCTGAATCCCATGAAGTTGTGAACAATATCTGTTTTCTCCAGAAGAAATTATTGTTTCAGGCTTGATGACTTTCACAGCTTTCTAAATCAATGATGGCATCTTCAATGGTGTAATCCTTCTAGACTTTCATGATGTTCTCTATATCAGGGTCCTCTTCCATAGCTTTGACAATTCTTTCCACAGAGCACCATGTGTAATGAGACTTAAAGGTCCTTCTGACCCCTTCATCTAAGGCTCAACTAGAGATGTTGTGTTCGAGGGTGAGCCGACCATTTCAATGCCTTCGGTGTTGAACTCATGAGATTCTAAGTGGCCAGGGTTATTGTTCAACACCAAAAGAGTTTTAAATAGAAATTCCTTTCTGGCAAAGTACTTCCTGACTTCAGAGACAACACAATGATGCAACCAATTCAGAAAAAGGGTTCTCCTTGTACAGGTCTTCTTGTACAACCAAAAGACTGGCAGTTGGTGTTTGTATTTCCCCTTTAAGGCTTAGGGGTGACTGGGCACAGTGGTCACGCCTGTAATCCCAACACTTTGGGAGGCCGAGGTGGGTGGATCACCTGAGGCCAGGAGTTGGAGACCAGCCTGGCCAACATGGTGAAACCCCATCTCTACTAAAAATACAAAAATTAGCTGGGTGTGATGGCTCACACCTGTAATCCCAGCTACATGGGAGGCTGAGGTAGGAGAATCCCTTGAATTTGGGAGGCGGAGGTTGCAGTAAGCCGAGATCATGCCACTGCAGTCCAGCAAAACTCTGTTTCAAAAAATAAAAATCAAAAAATAGAAATAAAGAAATAAAAAGAAAGGCTCAGGGGTTAGCAGATTTATAGAAAAGCACAGTCCTGATCATAAACCCAACTGTATTTGCACAAAACAGTTGAGTTAGCCTATCCCCTCCTGCCTTAAATCCTGGTATGTCCTTCTCTTCCTTACTACTAAATCTTTGTGGCATTTTTTTTTTCCAGAATAAAAAAATGTACTTTCATCTGCATTAGAAACCTCTTTAGGCAGATAATGATTTTCTTAATGGAATGGGAACTCGTCTGCTCCCTCTTGAGCAGCAGAAGATGCTTCTTCACAAGTTTGATATTTTTATTAAAGTTACATATCTTTTTAAAATTATCAAACCATCCTTTGCTGGCATTCAATCCTTCAGCTTTAGGTCCTTGACCTTCTTTCTGATTTAACTTGTCATATAATGACTGCTTTTTCCCAAAATATATTACAATCTATAGGTATTTGGCACCCAATACTGCTCATGTGGAGATGATTAATGTCACAGGGCATTTTAAGCAGATACAACACCTGAGCTCACTGCAGTAGCAGCCAGGAGGTGGCAACAAAATTACTGCAGTAGGTTGGTATGTACTAGAGTGAATTTTATGCAGTTATGATTCAATACTGTGTCTTTACAATAGTTTACATTTCTGTTGACTGCCAGTGGTGCTATGTATGGTCTGTAAGCGTTCATGTGCATAAGTTTTGATATTTAACTTTTTTACATAACAGATTTGCATATATTTCATGGTAGTAAATGATACAATAGACTAGTATCTACATATATTTTATACATTCATAACATACGTAACCTTTTATTAATTATTTCAATACTTCTAAGGCTACATGGTTTGTCTGAGAGTTTTTGCAAATTACCACAAATCTTGAAAACATTTCTGAGATGTTTATTGAAAAACATCAACATATAAATGGACCCACGCAGTTTAAACCTGTGTCATTCAAGAATCAACTGTATTACTCTAACCTTCTACCTTCCTTTCTGTGTAGAAGATGGTCATAAATTCTCTGGCCTATTTTATCTGATAGTAGATCATAAGACCCTCATTTCCAAAGGGGTCCTGGTCTATACCTGGGAGAAAGAAATGCTGCAAACAGAAGTCAAGAAGAATCTGAATAGGCAGGCCTCGCTGTCTTTCCCACATAGGTCTATTACCATTATATCACACCATTTTTGTCCAATCACATTTCTACATGGCTGTCCACTCTTTATCGGACCGAAGCATAAAAATCGTTTTCTCTGAGTCTTTAGGTCTTCATTTCTGAAGGCCCCTGTGTCATGTAACACTTTGATTAAATAAACGTATCATGCTTTTCTCTTTTTAATCTGTCTTTGTTGTTGTCATTCTTATAGGAGTGTCAGCCATGATGCTTCTGAAGGGAAGGAAAGGTATTGTACCTTTTCTACCCCTATACTACGTAATCCTAACTTGCCAAAACTACAATCCAAATTCATCATCAAATTTCTTTCTACAAGATTATTTCCATTAGCTCACAAAGGTATCTTACCCTTGGAATTAAAGCAAACAAAAAAAACAGCTCCTCTTTACCCCATTTCATCTCCCATTTCTGTATCATTTCTTTGTTCAATATTTTTTACATAAATTGAATGATTTTTTGCTTCACTGTGCTTTCATGGTACTTGGCACTTATACTCTCTTGATAAGTATGTTGGAAAATATAGGCTGGGCACAGTGGCTCACGCCTGTAATCCCAGCACTTTGGGAGGCCAAGGCGGGCAGACTATTTGAGGTCAGGGGTTCGAGACCAGCCTGGCCAACGTGACAAAACCCTCTATCTACTAAAAAATACAAAATTTAGCCGGGTGTGGTGGCATGTGTCTGTAATCCCAGCTACTTAGAAGGCTGAGGCAGAAGAATCTCTTGAACCCAGGAGGCAAAGGTTGCAGTGAGCTGAGATCATGCCACTGCACTCCAGCCTGGGCAACAGAGGGAGACTGTCTCACAAAAAAAAAAAAAAAGTGTTTTGGAAGATTTAATTGTGTAGTTAGTTACATACAATGATAGCTATAAAGACTGAATTGGACTGGGAAGGAGGTAAGTACAGGGAAGTCTTCCTTGAGGAAGTTATGCTTGAGCAGAGAGCTAAAGGATGAAGTACAATTAATTGGGTAACTGCGCAGGGTTGGGTAAGATATTTTCATTTCAGAAAGAGAGATCTGCATACACAAAGTCTCTATGACTTCAGTAGGCATGATGCCTTTAAGGAAATGAAAGAAGTCAAAGTAATTGAAATGCAGAGAATGAGAAGAGGAGTGGCCTAAGATAAAACCGGGGGAATTGTGTGGGCAAACACCAGGCCTGTAGTCTACTTTGTTTATTTTGATCTTTATTCCGAGAGCGCTATGAAGCATTAGGCTTTTATGCAGAGCAGTTACATGATCAGATTTGCTTTGTTTAAGACTACTTTGACTAGATAAGAACTCTGATTTCCCTAAATTGCCCATGTTATGGCACAAATATAGAATGATAATATTTCTCCCATCCCCTGGTCAAAATGAGGGGATTTAGGAGTATCTTGATGAGATTTGATGAAAACAAATTATGAACAGTTTCTTTATATACTCTATTTATAGTAAGTAAAATGAAATACAAAGTGCTAGGACGTATATTTAAAATTGAATTCGTAAAATACTTATAGCATAATACCAAAGCTCTAATTTGTGAAAGGCACTTGCATAAAATATATTTGTTAGAATGGTCAACTTGCAGTTTACTTGGACGCCAATAAAATGGCATGTCAGACAGAAGTAAATACCGGTCTATTTGATGCAGAGACTTGGGTTTGTCTTGATCTGTATCTATTGAAACTTCCATCTGGCTTATTCTTTAGGACCCACAAGCTGGACCTTGGGTTGTGTGTGTACTGTGTTCCTTGGGCATCTGTGTCTTATACATGACACTGCCTGGGAGCCTCTGGGTTCAAGAAGAGATTGGAGAAAAGCCAAAGTGGTTGTGCAGGTGCCTGGGTTCATGGGTTCATGGACCCCTGTAGCGTAGCTAGAGCAAAACAGTAATTTGGATTAGCATAATAGGAGTATAGATACTGAGAGGGTACAGATTCACATAGATACTTTGAAGGTAAAATTGATGACAGATTGGATGTGGGAGATGAGGGATAAGGTGCGAAGTATGACTTCTAGGTGTCTGGCTTGCTGAATGGACAGTGGTGCGGTTATTTTAGGTAGAGGTGCATCAGATGGTGGGAGGTATCATTAAATCAGTCTTAAACATGTTACATTTGAGACATCCATGTAAATACATGGTGTAAAAAATTCTATTCCTTGCTAGGCACTCTGCTAAATACAGCCTATCATTTATACCCCATTTTAGTCACTATATCCTATAGGATAGATTCTATTATTATATCTGTTTTCCAAGTGAGAGAATTGAGAACTGGAGTTTCCAAGTAACTTGCCATGGTTACAGCAAGGAAGTAGTGGAGCTTGATTTGGGGCCCAGGCAGTTCTCTTCTAAAGCTCATTATTTGCTGTGGTTTGAATGTGTCTCACTAAATGCATGTGTTGGAAATGCAATACCCAATGGAACGGTGTTGGGAGGTGGGGCCTAATGGGATGTTTAGGTCATGAGGGCTCCACCTACATGAATGGATTAATTCTGATTATAAAAGCGCTTTAGGCTCTGAGTTTCATCTCTTGCACTCTCGCATATTGTCTTTGTTCTTCTGCCATGGGATGATGCAGCAAGGTAGGCCCTCAACAAATCTTCACCCCTCAGTTTTGGACTTCCAAGCTTCCAGAACCGTGAGCCAATAAATGTTTATTTACTATAAATGACCCAGTCTATGGTATTCAGTTCTAGCAGCACTAACAAGCTAAGACACCGTTTAATGCTGTTCCTCTCTCTGTGACTATCCTCAACCCAGTCCTCACCTTAGTGTCAACCCCACCTTCTGTACAAAACAAGAGATATCTTGATTTATTTTTTCTCTATGTATTGACCTCTCAGGATTCTCCATAGATAACTCTCCTGGTCATAAGGGTGGAGCCCTCATGAATGAGATTAGTGCTCTTATAAAAGAGGCCCCAGAGAGCTACCCTTTTTCTACCATATGAGGATACGGTAAGAAGGCACCGTCTATAAACCAGAAAACAGGCTCTCGTTCTCCAGACAGCTACATTGAATCTGCAGGTGCCTTTATGTTGGACTTTCCAGCCTCTAGAACTGTGAGAAATAAATTTCTGTTATTCAAAAGTCACCCAGTCTATGATGTGATATTTTGTTATAGCAGCTGGAATGGACTAAGACACTGTATTTCATTTCTTCGTTTGTTTCTGGTGTTTTTAATGTGACCCCACCATACTTCTCTTCTTTCCTTGCTTTCCTCTGTGCTCCTCAGCTATCAGTGTTCGGTCCTCATCTTTTCCCTCCTGTTTTTGTGTTCTCTTTCTCCCAGGGCTCACCCTTTCTTTCAATTTCTAATTATTACTTTATGGGGGCTAAATTATAAACTTTGACCCAGTACCTTTTGTTGCAAGCTTTTCCACAGTCTTTTGTCCCATATGTCCAACCTTTCCCAGTTAATTACACATGGATTAATCATTTATCATGTCAGATATATGATACATACGATATCTGATATATGTCTTATATCACAGCCCCTATGATGTGCCCTTTTTTGCAACGGCACCACCCACTTCCATCACACCACAGTCACTTGTTTCTTCCCCCAGGGGTGCCAGTCCCGCCTCTTAGCGGCCACTCCTCGCTGACCAGCTGTATATCTGGAGTTTCAGACTCCCCGCACCGCATCAGATTTGGATAGAACCCCACACTGCACGTTATGGCTTCTGGCAAACTAAGCTCATACCTAGGAGCCAGATGACGAGGGTAGTTGATGCCCTTTGGAGTGATTTTTTCACTAATGAGAAATAGGGGTGTGAAGGGAGACAGGTAGATTGATTTTCTTTCCTCCTCTTCCCCACAGACTAATCTGGAGCATGGTTCTTTCTCACAGCCTGATTAGAAAAGTCCTGTGAACTGAAAGAATACACCTGATAAGGCCCCTGCTGTGTCTCTCCTTCACTCCTGGTGAGACTGTAGCCAGTACAGGAAAGAATTGCTGCCTCACTAAACATCCTTTCTTAGCCGCTTTGTTGTATTTTCATCCCCACCCCAATAATGCATCAGCACTTTAATAATTGCCTCAGGCTCTGTTTTCCGGAGAAACCAGGTTAATTTTAAAATTTAACATTTTAAAAAAGAAAAGGGAATTTTTTTTTCATCACTCAGTTTGGCTTTTGTGTCTGTTAAACCATACAACATCACTAACCCTGAAAACCCTGTGTTCATTTCGTATCACTCATTCTTTCTTTTATTGGTAAAACACAGACTCTCAAAAGCCCAGTTGGTTCTTCCTTCATACTGAGGCATCCTCTCTCCAAGGCACCGTGGGTACCACTCTGGTCTAGGCTTACATCAATTTTACCTTAATGACTGCACAGGCGTTCTGCTTTTTGAACCTGATTCTCTGACTCCAGTCTCCTTTCTATAATCCGTCTTGCACACTCTACCGCTGTACAAGACGGCTCTTCCTTAAATTTCATCTTCATGTTGTTTCTCCAGGGACATCTCCACCCAACACATACAATGTAACCTTCAATGGTGTTTTGTAACCTATTATGAAAACTTGAAACTCTTTGAATTTGAAGGGTTTTCAATTACTTAACATTCTAGTTCATTCTTCTCTTTCTGGCGCAGTCACAAGCCAGGTTGTTTTAATCCTGCACCTTTGCTGATATTATTTATTTGGCCTGAAGCACATTTTCCTCATCTTCTGTAAATCTTCCCTGCCTTCCAAACCCCAGCGTAAAATAATCCGCTTCATGAGGTTTATTATAAGAACTCTGGAAGACAGTGCTGTGTACCTACTCTTAAATTCATTTAGCATTAATCATCTGTAATATGTAATTACTTAATTGCATATTTCTTTATGCTGCTCATAAACAGTTTGGAATTATAGTTCTGTTTTCTTAACTAGATTACATTTTTTTAACTGTGGAAACTGTCTTGTTTTTTCATAGGGCCTTAATTATATGGGGCACAAAATAGATGCTTTGTTGATTGTGTCTTTGAAAATGAATAGTCTATGTACAATAACCAGAAGTGCCTTGGTTAGCTGAAAGCTAGGTAATACTGCCTGATTATAATGATCAATAATAGGGACCATTCAATTTAATGAGCAAGGTGGATATTGGGTGCCCACCATACATCCTTATGAATGCCACTCTCAAAAGGTGATCCAATGATTGGAGACCAAGCATATATACCTCACTGCTGTTACAGAAGCAGCTGTACTCTTCCTTCAGCCTGAATGATCCTGCCCTTGATAGGTAACAATTACATTTGGATAGGCAGTGTGGAAATTAGAGGAGCAAGTAGCATTCCAGCCTTATATCTCCAGCACCATTTTGAAGCCAAGTTAAACTTTTTACTAGCCAAAGTACTAGTATGAACCAAGCAAGAGGCAAGAGAGTGGATCACAAAAAAGCCAGTGTGGCTGTAGTGTGAACTGATGTGTAATTACTGACTGGCTATATACTTGGGTTGTAAAGTGTATAAATTCATGTTAAGAAGTATGGATTTATTCTATGTTAGTAGTGTACCACCAAAGCTTTTTAAATAGAAATCTGACCACATCTGTGTTTCAGAACGATAATTTTTGTAGCAGTACAGCAGATGGGAAAAGTGGTGGTGGGGAAGCCAGTTTAGAGGTTTATGTTTCTGTCTGGTTTCTGAACTGTGTTTGGGAAATGTTGTGAGGCCCTTAGAGATGCCTCGTGGGCCACTTCAAAGGACAATGAGGGTGAGTGGGTGGGAGTCTGGGCCTCCAATCCAACTTCTACCTGACAAGATCTACTTATATCTATTGCAATTGGCCTTCTAAGTACAATTTAAGTAAAATTTTCTGAAAAGAAAATATATTGTAGCTTTAAAAAATTGGAAAACTCCTAGTTTCCTTAACTAGCAGACTTTGGGGCAGTTGTTGGACAGATTTTAGAAATATTTTGAGGTAGATTCAATTGTACTTACTTATTAATAATACGAGATTTAAAAAATGAGGAGTCAAAGAACATTGGGTGATTTCATGGAAGTGATTGCATTAACCAAGGTATAAATCATTCCAAGTGAAGAAGATTTATAGACAGGGAGATTCTCATCAACTCATTGAGTGGGAAGTGCCTCTGAGCAAGGATTTGCCGAAGAGATAATTAGAGATTGAAATCTGGATCTCAGGAGTAAGATCAGATATAGGTTTGGAAGTCATAAACATTAGATGGGCTTGGAAGCCAAGGAGACAGATGATGCCATCTAGAGAGAAAGTAGAGACCAGAAGAGCTGAGGTAAAAAGCTGAAGACCAAAGTAGCATCTAGGCTATAAAGGTCATCTATCTACCTACAAGGATTCTTCAGCCTTTGCAATGTTTTACATTTGGTTTTTAAATGTATTGTTAACTTTTAAAATTCAATATTTCTTGCAAATCAAAACCACAGTGAGATACCATCTCATACCAATCAGGATGGCGATTATTAAAAAGTCAGGAAACAATACATGCTGTCGAGGCTACGGAGAAATAGGAACGCTTTTACACTCTTGGTGGGAATGTAAATTAGTTCAACCATTGTGGAAGACAGTGTGGCGATTCCTCAAGGATCTAGAACCAGAAATACTATTTGGCCCAGCAATCCCATTACTGGGTATATATCCAGAATGATTATAAATCATTCTACTATAAAAATACATGCTTATGTATGTTTATTGCAGCACTATTTACAATAGCAAAGACTTGGAACCAACCCAAATGCCCATCAATGATAGACAGAATGTGGCATATATACACCATGGAATACTATGAAGCCATAGAAAAGAACGAGTTCATGTCCTTTGCAGGGACATGGATGAAGCTGGAAACCATCATTTTCAGCAAATTAACACAGGAATAGAAAACCAAACACTGCATGTTCTCACACATAAGTGGGAGCTGAACAATGAGAATACATGGGAAGGGGAACAAAACACATCAGGGCCTGTCAGCGGGTGGGGGCCAAGGGGAGGGAGAGCATTAGGCCAAATACCTATTGCATGCGGAGCTTAAAAACTAGATGACGGACTGATAGGTGCAGCAAACCACCATGATGCATGTATAACTATGTAACAAACCTGCACATTCTGCACATGTATCCTAAAACTTAAAGTAGAAAATAAAAAAATAAATAAATAAAAAAGAACATTCAGTATTTGTGACTTTCCTGGACACATCAAAGGGGTTATTGATACTGGGCTACCCTTCTCTCATGGCCGCCATAGGCCAGACTGTTGTTGAGTGGCACCCCCTGCAGCTTGGTCAATGCTCTGCAGTTGAGCACCTCCCATCCCACCAGCTTGGCTGGCTGCTCCCGGTTGACTCAATTCCTCCAGACGCCAGGTATTTGAGTTTTGTGGGGTTTTTTTCCTTCTTCTTTTAAAAAAGCTTTTATTTTCAGTTCAGGGGTACATGTGCAGGTTTGTTACTTAGGTAAACTTGTGTCAAGGGGGTTTGTTGTACAGATTATAGTATTGGAAGTCCTGGCCAGGGCAATCAGTCAAGAGAAAGAAATAAAGCGCATCCAAATAGGAAGAGAGGAAGTCAAACTATCCCTGTTTGCAGACAACATGATCTTATATATAGAAAATCCCATGGTCTCAGCCCAAAAGCTTCTTAAGCTGGTAAACAACTTTAGCAAAGTCTCAGGATACAAAATCAATGTGCAGAAATCACTAACATTCCTATACACCACCAACAGTGAAGCTGAGAGCCGAATCAGAAATGCAATTCTATTCACAATAGCCACAAAAAGAATAAAATACCTAGGAATAGAGTTAACCAAGGAGCTGAAAGATCTCTACAAGGAGAACTACAAAACATGGTTCAAAGGAATCAGAGATAACTCAAACAAATGGAAAAACATTCCATGCTCATGGATAGGAAGAATCAATGTTGTAAAAATGGCCACACGGCACAAACCAATTTATATATTCAATACTATTCCTATTAAACTACCACTGAGATTCTTCACAGAACTAGAAAAAAACTATTTTAAAATTCATATAGAACCAAAAAAGAGCACAAATAGCTAAGGTGATCCTAAGCAAAAAGAGCGAAGCTAGAGGCATCATGTTACCAGACTTCAAACTATTCTACAGGGCTATAGTAACCAAAGCAGCACGGTACTGATTCATTTGAGTTTTCAACTCCTGAGGGAGAAGAACGCTGACAAGGGAACCTCTGACCACCAATATTTATTATGAAGTAGAGCCAGTAAATGGGATTATTTTGATTATTTATTTTCTTATTTTACTGTTTTGTTTCTTACTTGTGTAAGCCCAAGAATTAAACTAAGTCTTTAGAGTTAGGGAAGTCTTTAGATTTAGGGATTCCTCAGTCCAACAAACCTAAATTATATTGCTGCTCCTCAATCCTACTGTTTGCACCACCATCATGCAAACATTACATAACACATGTAGTAAGAGGCAAAATGCTGTTAATCTATTGGTAGAAGATAACACATTAGGATATAACATAATCTAATTTAATTTAATAAAATATATGTTGGATTTGGAGTTGGATAGGAAAACAGTGTCATAATTAAGGGCATGGACTGTGAAGTCAGACAGTTTGGGTTCCAATTGTCACTGCTAATTACCACCCGTGTGACCTTGTGCAGGTCTTTCTGTCTCCTGTTTTTCTCACCTGTGAAAGGTAGTTGTAAGGATTAAATGTGTTGCTACAAGGAAAGCCTTTTGGGCACCTCAGGTGTATAATGAGTGATCAGTAAACGTTAGTTGTTGCTGTTACTTTATCGAAAATGATTCACTTCTTACCATCAACAAACCTGATGAGCCTACTGAGTTTTTGTAAACCTGTAACCAAGCAAGCAGGAAATGAGAATTTAGTAGCAAATATGTAAATATGACGTATTGTTATTGTAACCGTAAATCTTAAATCTGGACTGAAACAGCAAAACACCTTGAGAGTTAAATGTCTGTGGTTCTGAACAAATCGCTGTAGACATTTATTTTCACCTTTCAAGAGAAAAGCAATTTATTTCTGTTTAGGAGCTGTTGATGCAATCCCTAAAGTATTAGTTATTCCTTAAATTTGAAATTTTGTGTGATTAATTCAGGATAAAACAATGAATCAGAATTTAGATTACCAGCTCCATCAAGATTTATGGAATTTACATGGAATTTATAAGAAAAGGAATATTTGCAGAAAGGTTTTTCTCCTCTATCAGAGTGTTAAGTGAGTCAGTTACATGTTCTTGTAAATTTCTATTCAGCATCTGAATTTGCTCTCTAGCTTCATTTAAAAATCAACCTCAAAAGCCAAGAGTTTAATTTTGGGGTCCAAACCTCATGCATATTTATCTTTGGAAAGTTGATAGAGATGTTAGACATTTGCAATGAGATAAATAATTGAGTTGAAATGAGGCTTGGGATTAAAGTTTTAAAGACCTTGCTTAAAAGCATTTGTCCAGATTGTCCTGGAATTTCTGAGAGACTGGGTGTTGTTGGGATGAAATGAGAATTTGGAAGGCTGCTTGGGTCGTGTCTGCTCTTCAGCTGGATCTATCTAAGGCAGGACCTGAAGAAGACACATTAAATCATGTTTCTCTGCCTTAAATATTTAACAACAAGTGTTTTGTTCTGATGACTCTTTGAATTAGAATCATAGAATTTTATAGTTGGAAGAGCCCACAGAGATAAGTTAGAGCAAGACTTCATTTTATAAAAAGGAAACTGAAGCACGATGTTTGGGTTACTATAGGAAGAATGATTTGTATGTATTATCAGTTAGTCATTTTAGCTCTTCAAAAAAAAAAAGGCAAAGTGTAGTGATTACTTAGAATCTGATTAAAAAAAAAAAAAAAACTTTGCTTAAACCAGTCACATACAAATTGGCTATTCATTTAGATGTTGGCCCAGACTGTCCGGCATGTGCAGGAAACATTTAAATAGTCAAATAGCTTCCCTATTAATTAGACAAGCTAAATCTTTTGTCAACCTTATTGAAATAAATAAAGTTGAGTGTGTATGCTTGCATCTAAATACATGTATTTATGTATCTAAATGCATATGTGTCCAAATATATCTAAATACATGTATTTAGATATGTATATGTGCATGTATATTCTGTCCCCCTAGGCGAAGACTTCCAGTAAGAGTACAAATGATTAAAGAAGGCTAACATATTGGAAACACTGAAAGATTATGCCTAGAGAAAATATAAGGACTAAAAACAAAGACTGGGAGTAAGAGGAAAAAAAGGCAAGAGTTACCTCTATGCAACAGATTAGGAGGTTAAAGTGCAAAGATGTTAGGCAATTTGTCAGTAAGTGGCAGAGACAGAAATCTAAGCCAGTTTTCCAGATGGCTATCTTATCCACTGAGCCATACCATGCTTTTCTATGTGTCTGCACGTCTCCTGAGGGCCTTGTTAAAGCAGATTTTGATCCGTACGTCTGAGATGGGGCCACGGATGCACATTCATGGCAAACCTCCAGGTGACTGTAATGCTGCTGGTGTGGGCTCACACTATTAGTAACAAGGGGCTATATTCTCTGTCCTTAATGTGCACAAAACTAAAAGCCGAAAAACATGTTGCCTAGAAAGTGATTGCCTTTAGAATGCTCATCTGCAGCTCTCAAGAAAATGCAGGGCCTCAACTAGAACAGAATTGTGAAGCTTTCCAGGCTTAATCTCAACATCTCAAACTTCATTTTGTGTCTTTCCACTACTTGTGGTCCAACATGAGGGAACCAACTCTGGTTTTGCTTTTTCCTTGTCAAGACCTACCTTTAGGAAACTCAGAAATTATTTCATACTGAGGAGTGAATGTATGATCCCAACTTGAATTGAGAGGTCAACACTGAGTTATATATGCAAAAGGTTATTGGAGGAATGCCTGTGAAGCATACAGGGGAGAAAGCAGGAGTGCATAACGAGAGCCTTCAGACTGATGAATGTTTCAAATATGAGAAAGGAGAGGTGGAAGGAAGGATTGGGCTAGGAAGAACCTCAGACTTCAGTTCTAAGTGCAGTTCTAAGGACCTTTCCATCAGGCTGACAGAGAGGCCTTGAGCCTTTCATCTCTGAGAGATGGGCCTGCACTAATACACTCACCACACTCACCGTCTGGCTGGAAGCAGCTGGGTAGTGCAGCCTCAGCATGCACGTGGTAGTATATCTAGTGCACCAATAGCTGTTTTGTCAATCAACTATGTTCTGTGTTCCCTGCAGTAAGAGAGCTGAGCAGTGCAGTTTCACAGCCATCAAAGTCATCTCTTTGAGCTGCACTGACCTGCCACGCAGGTTCGCGGGCAGCTCCCCCATGGTTCTCACTGGCCACTCTTCCTGAGAGGCAACTTGGAAGCAGAGATCAGTGGGACAAACTTCAACTCCTGCAGTCAGTCTCAGGGGCTCAGTTGGTCCTCATCCTTGGCCATGTCTGTTTTTCACTCTAAATCGCCCACACCCTTAGCTATTTACTTGTCATTCCTGGGAGGTCTGAGTCTTGGGCACTTCTCGGGCTGAGGCTGCAGCATGTGTTCTTTAACAGCAACAAGGAACAAGAGAGTGACAAAAGGGGCCCGAGTAGATCACCTGGTTCCTACAGGTGTTCCTTCCTGCCCTCATTTTGTAAAGGTGGCTACAACCCCTACTGCCAATCAGGATCATTTACCTCTGCCAAGATGGTGACACTAATCCTTGCCTCTTCGACCATGGAGAAGAGGACTCCCACGTGCTCTGGCGGCAGCTTTAGCTTGTGGTTCCATGGGACCTAGCTGTGTCTTCTGGAAAGAAAGCTCCCCCTTTGGTAACCAGGACCTCCAGTACTGCAGAGTCCAGAGATAAAGGGATGAGAAACCCCAAATCCCCCAGCAGGTCACTTAAAGTGAGAGTAGATGGGGCCATCCGATCTTCCACCGTGCGATTTCCAGATTAATATCGCCCTTCTATTGAGGACACAATGCCATATAGAGGTATTTGATTAAATGCATATAATCTTGCATGCATCCTGAAGGGTAGTACCCCACCCATCTACAATGTTGCCTCTGAGCTGTGCTTCATTTGTGTCTTTAGATGCTATTCCATCATTCTTTGAGGCTTACTGCTTCTGAATGATGTGGTATGCAACAGAAGCAGCAGATCTTATTGTCATGCGTCCACTCACTCATCTCCTTCCCTAGAAAGTGGGAGCCCTGGCTAGATGTGCTGTGTGTGAGATTCCATGCCTGTGGGTCAGGCATTCTGTAAGTTCCAGTTAGTGGTGTTGACTGAGGCTCTGCAAACAGGCTCTGCAAAATTAACACCAGAATAGGGATCTATTCCTATAAGAATAAACAACTGGCTTTTCCAAGATAGAAGGGGACTCATGTGGTTGACTTGCCACCAAATGCTGGTTGGTCTTCTCAAGGAAGAGAGTCACTTCAGGGCAGAGCACTAGTGTCTGTGGCTGACAGGCTGGACCTTCAGAGGCAACAGTCATTAGATCAACATAGATAAGTAGAAATTCATGCTTTGGGCCCTGTATGTAGCCTCCATCTCTGTCACTGTGGCCACTCCATTCACATGCTCATCATGATGACAAAGTTTATCTAATATCAACGGGCTGAGTCATTTTGTTACTACTTGACTGTTCAACCCCTCTTTTATTTTGAATGGTTTCTGATGATGCTTTGGATTTCAAAGTATCAATATCAATTCAGGCTTGGTGTCCAGGAGTCTCCAGTATGTCTGAGTATTTCTCTTTCCCTAGCAGAGTCACCAAAGTAATGACCATAATTCCCTTTGGGAAAGAAAAAATGGGGAAACATTTGAATGTATACTGGCTACAGTTTGGTAAATTCCTCCCATCTGGTCAGTGGATTCTGGATCTGAACAAGGGATTATGATATTTTACTGGGGCAACTGCCCTCAGCTTCTTGCTGTGTGATTCTTGCCTTTGTCTGGCTACGGAGATAAGCATCTTCCTTGTTGACTGCCCCAGTGTTTTGCCTCTAGGGATGCTGAGCTCTGTTCACCATCTCCATACCTCCATGTGAGTCAATTCATACCGACTACCCCTCTGAATTTTCCAGTTGTCAGAGGAGCTCTAGCCTCCCAGCTTCTGATGTGTAAGCACCACCACATGGTCCTCACTCCCCAAACCCCTTGAGCACATGGGTATTAATAAACGCAGCCCTGTGGAAGCTTCTCTTGCTCTCAGCCTTCACATCAGAGCAGAACTATTACTGCCATTTTAGTGATGCAGGGGCCCTCTCCCTGGCCCCCTGCATCCAGCCCCCTCAAAAATCCATTCCCAGGGACACTGCCTTAGTGATTGCTGCTATGTGCAAGTTGATTTTTGCAGTTCCTTCAGTATATAATCTCTTTCCTTCTTTCTCAGGCCCAGCATATGCCGGGTTTTAATTCTATTATCAGCCTGGCACCCAGGAGAAGAGGTGAGAGTAGCTCTTGAGGGAGGCACCACACCTTTGTGGGGCTCTGCGCCACCTTCTAGCATGGAGGAAGTACTAGCCGCTAGAAGAGAAGGGTAGGTCATGTCTGCAAGCTCTGAGGGTTGAGATCCACAGAGCCAAACTCCCAAGGAACACCTGTCTGATGTCATATCCCATGTTTTAGGGTGCCAGGTTTTCTCAACCAAGGCTCCAAACTTAGTAGCACAGGCTGCCTTGGCTGAGCATGTAAATTTCTCTGGAGCTCTGTGTCTCTGTCAAGTGAACCTGCTCCTGAGCTGAGTCAGACCTCTCACCACAGGAGATAATGGGCTCTTTGAAAGAGACCAAAAAGGCCCTCTGGCACTCACTCTTCTTTTTAATTGTTTGTTCCTGGCCCTCTGTTTCTCATTATGCTTCTGCTGAGTCTCAATACAACTTAGCAATAATCAGCCGGCTCTGCCATCCTAGTAGCAATTGCTCCTCATATCTTTCAAGTGTCTGAACCATTTCTGTGGAAAGGGCATCCCCTCCACCAGGATGTTTTCCCAAGTCAACAACAGAGAGTTCTGCAGCAACTGGGCCACTGTTTATGTGAGGGTCTATGCGTGCCCCACTCCATTCGGCATGGTATCCACCTTGTCTACTGGGCAGTGAGTGAGGTAGCCCTAAGCTCTCTCTTCAAGCCCTGTTTTTTAATACCCACACTGGAACCAACTGTGTTAGCTTGAATCCTCCACAAAGCAGGCAGCACGGTGGGATCTGACATGCAGGGCATTTATTGAAAAAATGCCAGGAGGGACTATGGGAAGCGTAGGAATGTGCAGGAGGAGGCGTGGTCTGACGCTTATGAAAGGAGTTGGGGTGGAAGGCAGCGGAGGAGACGGCAGAAAGAGCATCAGCCACAGAGCAGTTTCAGGACACGTTCCATCTGGCTGAATCAGAGTCCTCAAGAGAAGTCACCTGTCTGGCAGGAGTGGCCCTGCACTAGTCCCCAACTGCTCAGTCCTTGGCTGGGAGAAGCCTTGGGGTGGGGGACCTTGGCATTAACATGGTGGGAGTCCAGAGAACCCAGCGGCCAGGAGTGGTGGTCAGTTAAGCTTCCTACAGCAGAGCTGAGCACCAAGCACTTTCCCCATGACACTAACAATGACTGTAATCGGTTCCTGATTAATGGTTAGCACATACTGAGCATTTGTTATATGCCAGGCACTGTGCTAACAGCTTTTGAATGCTCTCTCCTTTTAATCCTCACAACATGTGTAATGATCATCCCTATTTTTCAAAATTGAACTGAGGCTTAGAGAGGTTAAGTAATTTGCCAAAGGTCATGAGGAGTTGGTCCTCTTAATAATCCTATGCAACTTTCCATTAAAACAATTTTGTATGATCAACCACATATCCTGTTTCTGAAGGTCCACCAAGTTTTTGGACTATAATAGTGAGTCATGCAGCCTGGGTCCTCCCATCACAGACTTTAAATCCAATAAGGGAAATAGATGTGCAAATACACAATTTTAATATGGTTGGGAACTGCATAGAAAGGCCCTCAGGATGCCATGCAAGAGAGGACTCCAGGAGGATATGATATCAAACTGTGACTGGAGGGTGGGTAGCATTCAGCCAGGTGAGAAAAGGTGAGCATAAGGGAGTACTAAGCAAAGGACACAGTGTACACAAATGCTTACAGACCCAAGAAAGCACAGCTCCTTCAAGGTATTTCGTGATAATGGACATCATTGCATGTTGTTAGTAATTTCAAACTTTGACCTATATGGGCACGCATAGAACCACAGTAATGAGCAAAACAGAAAGACCCTCATATTCTCAAAAAGAATGTATGACATAGCATAAAAATTGTCATGTGAAGGAGAAATTGACATTAAAAATTCATGGAATTGAATTGCATTATATTTAATTCAATTAACTCGTTTTGTTTTTTGAGACAGTCTCCCTCTGTCACCCAGACTGGAGTGCAGTGGTGCAGTCACAGCTCACTGTAACCTTGACCACCTGGGCTCAAGCTATTCTCCTGCCTCAGCCTCCCAAGTAGCTGAGACTATAAGTGCATGCCACTGCACCCAGGTAATTTTTAATTTTGTTGTTGTTGTTGTTGAGACAGGGTCTTATTATGTTGCCCAAGTTGATCTGGAGCTCCTGGCCTCCAGCGATCCCTCTTGGCCTCCCAAAGTGCTGGGATTGCAGGCATAAGCCACTGCCCTAGGCCTAATTGACTTAAGAAGTTTTAAACGTGTCCTATTTGATTAATATGATCAATTTCCTTGTTGAAATTGCTCCCCTCCAACTGACTGCACATTATGCCCCATGCTGACATCGCTAAAGTAACACATAGGTTGTTTCACTCTGAAACTCAGTACAATGGTTTCCTATTAATCCTCAGAGAATCAAACTTTGTATCTTGACCTTCAAGATCCTTTAGAAGAAAGGAATTTCCAGTTAAAGTGGCATAAAGAGGTTGGTGATTCTTCTGACAGAACTGTCAAAACTGTCAAAACCAACCATTTTCTGGCATTGGAAATTGACCAGGGCAGAAAAGTTGAAGCATTTGTTTTTGAAAAACTGATAGACCTCTAAGAAAGGACAGATGACCTTGCCTAGGAAGCCCTTCTCACCTCCTAGTCCTTAAGGTGGAAAGGGAAGATTTTCAAGATGATATTGAGCACAAAGTCAGCAGCTTTGCTGCCAAGAGGGGTGCTCTCCGAGGATCTGGAGGCGAAAATCTGAATTTGGGGATAAAGGTGACAGATTTTTATCTAAATGGGAAATAATTCAATCATGTATTTTGTTTGATAAAGAAATACAGTATAGACATACAGTATAATACTACTGAGTTGATAAAGGAACGAACTGCCGATACAAGCTGCAACATGGGAAAACCTGAAAAATGCCGTGCCAAACGAAAGAAGCCACTCACAAACCACATATGTCATGTGAATCTATGTACAATATCGAGAAAAGGCAAAACTGCAGAGACAGAAACAGATTAGTTGTTTGCCTGGGGTGGGTATCAAGGACTGAATGGAAAAAAAAAAGGCCTCAGGAAATATTTTGGGGTAGATATAAATGTTCTAAAACTGGATTATGGGAATATTTGCACAGCTGTATACATTTCCTAAAACTCACCAAACTTTATACTTAAAGTATTAATTATACAAGTTATACTTTAAGTATAAAGTGTACTTTTAACTCTATAAAGCAAAAGTTGGTGCATTTTATAGTATGCAAGTTATACCTCAATAATGGTGTTAAAAATTCTCCAAAATCTTGCTTCATATACACATCCAGACAACTTCCTGAGACCATCCACCCTCCCTTCCAGGCAGAGACTTTGTCCAAGCTGACCTCCCTGCTGTGTCTCCTTCCTCTTCTTCGCCAGCAGCCGCAGCACACTCATCCTGTAAGCAGGTGGTATAGCCAGCGTGCTGCCCTGCTCTGCTGAACTGAGCATGGGTACGACTTGCTAAAATGATAACTTCCATTTTTGCTGCAAGAAGCCCTCTGTTTGCCATTGTGGGCTGAAAAGATACTGTCATTTTTCACATTTCCTCTTTCATGAAAACTTCAGAGAACACGGCCCAAGTCCCATTTTCTTCACTAAGCCTTCCCTGGCTATTCTAGTTCACAGTGATTTACAGCTTAATAAGGAGTCACTCTCTAATCATTTTATTCAATATCATTTCAACAATTTTATTGAAAGCCTACTATGTGCTGAATGCTATTAAGGAGCTAGAGAAAAAGTTCCTACCTCCGTGGAATGTATGTTCTAGCAATTTTATATGGTACTAATTTTATATGGTACTACTAATTTTATATGGTGCTATATCCATGAAATTTTGTCTGTGCTACTTTTGTTTCCATTGTTATAGTGTAATTTGTTCTTTGAGAATGGAGACTCTCTTACATCTTTTTCCATTATCACTAACACTGTCTTTAATACAGTGTAAACCAAATAATAAGTGTTTAAGGAATATTTGTTTATGACTTACTCAGAGATTAAGTAATAATAATCGGCACCAAATTCTGAGACCTAACTATATGCTATATTCTGATCTGCTTTATTTATGGGATACCATTTAAGATTCTTGTAATATTTGAGATTTGTATTATTTCAATTTACTGATGAAAAAATTAAAATGGAAAGAAATCAAGCAACTTTCCCAAAGTCACATAAGTACTAGATGATGGAAATATGGCTCAATTTTAAGAGTGTCTCATTCCAAAACTTTGCTTTTAGCCATATGCTATCTCCATGGCATATTTTAATTTATCTTTTTTGTAGTTATATAAACATCTTTATTTAAAGCCATCAACATACTAGACTGTGTTTCAGTTTTGAAGTGGTAAGCATTTAACAGCTAAATGTATGTGTTGAAATTAACCGCTTGGAGACAATACTCCATAGATCTCTCACGATTTTGCATGTCTTAAGAGAATATGTACTTTGATCTAGGCTAACTTTCCAAGGATTATTATATAGCAAACAACCTTGAAAAATAGAATTGTCCCTCTCTGGAGCAGATGGAAGATGTTTTAATGTAAAACATGTTTTTAATGTTTTTACATTAATGTTTTTAATGTTTTTACTAGTTACAGGGGTATCCAATCTTTTGGCTTCCCTGGGTTACGCTGGAAAAAGAATTGTCTTGGGCCACACATAAAACACACTAACATTAATGATAGCTGATGAGCTAAAAAAAAAATCGCAAAAAAAACCTCACAGTGTTTTAAGAAAGTTTATGAATTTGTATTGAGACTGATTCAAAGCCGTCCTGGGCCACATGTGGGCTGTGGGCTGCAGGTTGGACAAACTTAGTCTGGTATAATAAAGGTAATGTCATTTTCCAGGACAAAAATGTCTGTCAGGTTTGCTTTCAGTCCATTATAAAATATCAGGGTTTCTCAAGTTCTGGCTTCCTCAGCTGGAACACAGAGCCCACTGGGTGTACAGCACTGACCTGGCCTGCCTTTACATCATCCCCATGGGCACTAGGATGCAAGGGTAAACAAGAGAGATACAAAGTTCATGTCATTTGCTGGGCTCTGGGAATAGTCCTTTGTCTCTGATCTAGGAGACTTCTGTCTTCTGCCAGCTTCCACAAAATACCATGGCAGGCTAACTTGTTAGGCTGCTCTTCACAGTTTCTGACATTAACCCTTCTTTATTTATGGTCTTTACTATTCTTTAAACTAGGCAATGTGTCTTCAATGTACATGCTTCATATGATCAATCTCAGACAAAACCTGGAAATATTGGAACTTTTAACAATGCATTTTGGTAGCTTTTCTTTTTTTCTCTGTATTACTTCCCCCTTCCTTTTGGATTCTTCTTATTTCTCTGCTTTGTTTCACCTCACCCTGCATTTTAGCTGTAAAAATAATATCCCTTTTCACACCTTAGAGTAGAATGAATGTGTTCTCTCTCTCAGGGATATTTACATTTTTAGTCTTAATTTGACATATAGAAAGAAGGCTTTGTCTCTAGGAACAGCAATTTAGAAATTTTTAATAAGGGAATAGGGAGAGACTTATTTGTAGTAAGTAAGTGACTAGGGGAGATTCGTTCTCTGTGTTTCTGAAATCAAAACACTCGATGATTTTCAGCTCTGCCCACATGTCGGGAAAGTTCGGGATGTACTCCGAGTTTCAATCTATGCGTATTACTTGGAAGTATATTAAAAGTGTCATTCATTAGGGCAAGTAAAAATAGCTGTTGGAATCTAAATTTCTGAAAGTCAGTAGCCTAGTAGATGTCTATGTCTTAGTCATGTCGAGACCCATGTGTGCTTGGCACGTGGTCTACATCGTGGTTGCTCCAGGACCCAGATTTGTAGGCTTCTTTCATTCAATTAGCAGAGGATGAGAGAATCCGCAGCAAAGGCACAGCCTCTTCTTCACCACTTCATCTGGGATTGACACAGAGTCCTTTTACTCAGGTTCTATTGGCCAAAACTCAGTCATATGACCACATCTAAATGCAAGGGGGACTAGCAAATATAGCTTTGCCATATGCCCAGGAGGGAAACAAAACAGGTTTTATTGAACATGTGGCAATCTCTGCTTCAGAATTGGTACCCTGTTGTTCTAGAATAGCGCAGTAATGTTGGATATTTCTGACAAATGCTTATGAATAATTCACTTTGACACAGTGGGGAAATGCCATATGCTGGGTAGATTTGTGCTATCTTCAGTTTGCATCTGGGTTACTTTCCTTTTCATAGTAAAATAATAACTTACATTTTTTCACATTACATTAAATAAAAATTGCATTTCACAAACAACTGGCATAGTATGACACCATTTTTGTAAAGTGGGAGTGTGTGCTTAAAGGAAGACTGGAAGGGAAAATATCACAATGTTGTTAGTGGTTATCCCTTTGAAAAGAGAAACCATTTCTACCCTGTTCTATTTTCCTATGTTTTCTGAAAAGTTTTAGGATAAGCAAATACAATTTTCCATCAGAAAAATAAAATGTTTTCATTTAAAACAATAGCGACCAACTTACATATGGAGTGGCTGGGAGCATCGGGTACTTCCACCTGCTTTATTTCATTGATTGTGTTGTTTGAGTGAGGCAGGCATCAGTATTATTATGCCCATTCTGCAGATGAGGGAACTGAAATTCAGATGGAGCAAGTGATTTGCTCAAGAACACACAACCAGAAGAGGCTGATCTGGGACTTAGACCTTTCCAAGCATAAGTTTTTCCCACGATATCAAGTTGGTTTCAGGAGCCCAGAAGTGAAGTATTGTGGTGTTAAATGGTGTTAAATGTTCTTTTTCTAGTTTTTAAAGAAGAAAAACTTGCACAGCAACTTTTTCTGGGAGATTCTTCTAGAGCTCCTACTAGAAAGATGTATAAGAAGTTTCACTGTGACTTGTTCAACAAAATGGCATAGAACCAGGAAAAGAGAAGTGCTGGGTGCTTTTAGGGGTTTTTAGTGGAGGTCTTTTTGATGGAGAAATTATAGTGTAGGATCATCTTTATCACCTCTATCCACTTTGATAGAGCTTGCTTTCTGGGCTCTGGTAGCTGTCTTTACATGACAAGGATGGGAATAGTTGCCAGGCCTTCTTGTCTGTGCCACATCTGATCCAGATGGCTCTACACACTCCAATTTTAGTTTCTATTTTGTTTTCACCTCTGAGGGTGGAAAAGAACAGCCTGTAACATTGCTGTGGAGAAATTTCTGGAGCAAACTCTGCACGGTGACTGCACAGGAAAGGCAAGGTTACCACCGTTCTGGTGTGCTAATTAGCCTCTTATAATTGTCACAGTCATCAGCCTCTCCAGTCTGCCAGGTTGTGGGCAGTGGTCTATTTCAGGGGCATCTGGTAGGAACCGGAGAGGATGATTGGCGTACGGATGATTAAAGGTATGCCACCAGACTGGACGTCTCTTTAAGAAAGCTTACATATGCTGAAGGGCAGAAAGATAAAAAGAAAGTACGCCTTCCTAAGAATCAGTGTTTGGAGTGGGTTGGTAACTAGTCATTATGTTACTCAAATGGCATGTCCAGTTTGAAGCTAGTGGCAGGTAAGGTTAGCGTCAAATAAGCAAATCCAGAGACATTATAGCTTTTATTTCAGCTGCCCCAAGCTCCCGTCCCCTCCCACTCTCTCTTCCTTTAACCTTCCCCTAACACCGCTGCATTATGGCAAGGGGTGGCAGAGAGCATGTTATTTTGGGTGGCAGACTAATTTTGGTCGTCAGAGAGCTTTCTCTAGCATTTTTTTCAGAGCTTCCTGAAAGCCTGGACCTAATGTATAAAAACAAGGAAATCAGAGCTTGACCTTCACCTGCTCAAAGGCTGTGGCAAAGCAGACAGTGGAAAGAGTAAATTCTCTGGGCCAAAGCATAAGCATCTGAGTGTCACCAAGAGCACATGGGGCATATGACATCTTCTCCAGAGAAGACATAGTATTTCTGATTCTATTCCTGAAACTTAGCTTAAAAATTGAGGGTACTCCAGAAAATGTGTTTCCCAGCTAACTAATTGCCAAAAACTTAAAGGAGTCACAATAGAAATTATTCTCCAAAGAAGAAATGAAGTAAAACAGATACATACACGCCTAGAATGTTTCAGATCCTGTCACACTAGCTACTTGAAGTGTTATATAATTTGTTTCCTTAATAATTTGCAAGTCTGTCATTAAGTCAGAATGCAAGGGAGAGAGGAGCTCTGATGCTAATTTCTAGAAGAGAAATTTAAGGCAGATGTGTGCACCAGATGTTGTGGAACAGTGGCAGTTTTCATGCATATTTATGTGAGATTGGTACGTTTTATTATTATAAAACCTCTGTTTACAGAGTGAGAGTGATGTGACCTGCTTGAAGGAAAGAGTACAAGTTAGAGAGAGTTTTAAGTGGTGCTGAGGTAGGATGAAACTTGCATATAAGAAAATGGTAATGAAACGTTGCCTTAATCCTTATTTTGAAGAGGCACAAAGAAGATCGTAGGTTTCTTAGTCCAGTTCTACCTCCTGGCAGTTAGTTGGGGTTTGTAATGAGAGGGTACCCTGGGAAGAATAAAACCTGTCAATGAGACACAGCACAGGGAGGGCATAGGCTGAGTCCTCAGACGACTCAGGGGGAAGTGTTCCCACAGCTGAGAGTACACAAATCTTAGTCCTTAAGGGATGTGCCTTATGGAGTTTCTGCCTGACCACCCTCAAAAACATCTCTAGAGACACCAGTGAGAGGTATGTAAAGTGCCTGGACAGGAATCCCAAGACCCAGAAAGTCCTACATACTTAGGAGCTGTGTGAGTAGAGGTTAAACTGTCTAAGCCTCATCTCTTTGTGCAACACAATGTGTGCAGTCTAGTGTCAGGGCTCAGAACACTGTATCCCAAAGTCTGACATGTTGGTCTGAGCAGAAGGTCACTAACCTCCTCTGCCTTTGTGCACAGGGACATGAAAATAATTCTCCCTCCCTTCTCCCCTGAGGATCCTCTTGTGACATGTGCCCTGCCCTATACCCAGAGGAAAGGAATGAAGACAAAAAGACACACAGAAAAATATGAACAAACAGAAATTGCAAAGTTCCTCCCAGTTTGTTTATACCATACCAACTTTTTCCAATCACACTTCTACATACATCACTGTCCAGTGTTCATCAAACTGAAGCATAAAACTGCAGTCTTCCCTGGGTGTTTCTGACTTAATTTCTGACAGCTCCTATGTCACGTAGAACTTTGGTTAATCAATTTCTTGTCTTTCTTTCTTGTTAATCTCTCTTATATTATAGGAATGACAGCCATCCATCTTGCAAAGGCTGAGGAAAAGAGATTACTTTTTCTCCCCTACAATATAGAGTAATACCTCACCCACTTTTATTAAACCCAAATTTTATCTGTATACATTAAATGAAATTTTCTACTACAGGAAATATTCAGTAACATTAAAAATGCAGAGAAATTTCATATTCTTGGATTTTCCCCAGAAACATAGTGCAGGCCTACATCTGTGAATACAACTGCCATTTGGATAATGCTTATATTTTACAAAGTGATCGAGTTAGAAGGTTAGAGAAATGAATCTCTAACACTTGCTTCCTAAAAAAGCCTATTTGGATACCAAAATGCTCAGGATTGCCTTAGTGTCTGACTGATCTTATCACATAAGGGCCTGTGTGGTCTTATATGAGAGTGGGAGGTCTTACTTAGGAAGACTTAGTTTTACTCTTTCTGTTGATTCTCATGTAGTTGTCAATACTGGAGAGCATTCTTAGGTACTGATACATACAGGGAGCTTAGCTTAGGGAGCATTTGTTTAGCTGCTACTATCCTCTTACTATCTAGTGAGATCAAGGTCTTATATTGGGAGAGATGAAGAGGGAAAATAAACTTGTGGAACTTTTCTGGGTGTCAGCAGGATGTCCTATAGAGCAGTGGTCCCCAACCTTCTTGGCACCACGGACTGGTTTCATGGAGGACAATTTTCCATAGACGGGCTGGCAGAGGGGATGGTTTCAGAATTATTCAAGAACATTACATTTATCATTAGCTTCTCATAAGAAGCATGCAACCTAGATCCCTCACACACGCAGTTCACAATAGAGTTCATGCTCCCACGTGAATCTAACGCTGTTGCTGATCTGACACGAGGCATAGCTTACCTCCTGCTGTGCAGCCAAGTCCTAACAGGCCACGGACCCCTCTGGGGTGGGCAACCCCTGCTGTAGAGAAGTAAAGCAGCATGAAGATCTTGGGGATTTTAGGGCAAAGGATGATAGGAAATGTGGAAGGAATGGTGGAAAAAGGTTTGTGGTTTGATATAAAAAATTAAGTATACCTATTTTCCAGAAGCCTTGAACTGCAGTGATTCATAAAATTAAGCCCCTCGTTTTAGTCTATTTGTCAAATATTTAGTGTTTGCAGTCATGCCTTAAGATTTCTGAGATGGTTTTGTTTCTTTTACTTCTAATTGACCTCGTACATTTTTAAGTACAACTTTTGTCCTCCTAACTTTCGCATTTAGGTAATTCATTAACACCCATCTGCCCTTGACTCATTTGTCTTGACACCTTCACCTTTGTGGTAACTTTCGCCTCAGATTGCCACCTGTTTTGTTTCTTTCATCAGAAGTAGTTTACTGTGTGAATGGATCCCTGAATGTTAAGTACGGGCACACCTCGTTTTACTGTACTCCACAGAGACTACATTTTTTTTTTTTTTTTTACTAATTTAAGTTTGTGGCAACCCTACATAGAGCAAGTCCGTCAGCACGATTTTTTTTTCCAGCTGCATGTGTTCTCTTTCTGTTTCTGAATCACATTTTGGTAATTCTCACAATGTTTCAGATTTTTCATTATTATTCTATCTGTAATGGTGAGCTGTGATCAGTGATCTTTGATGTTACTATCATGATTGTTTTGAGGTGCCACAAATCACACCCATATAAGCCAGTGAACTTAATTGATAAATACTATGTGTGTTCTGAGTTCTCCCATGACCAGGCATTTCCCCACCTCTCTCCCTTTTCTTGGGCTTTTCTATCCCCTGAGATACAACAATATTGAAATGAGGTCAACAAATACCCCTACAGTGGATTTTGAGTATTGGAGTAGAAGAAGAGTTGCATGTCTCTCACTTTAAAGCAAAAGCCAGAAATAATTAAGTATATTGAGGGAGGCATGTCAAAAATTGAGATAGGCCAAAAGTTAGGTTTCTGGCCTCACACAGTTGGGCCCACATTGAGAATGTAAAGGAAATGAAAAGTGCCGCTCCAGGGAACACAAGAATGATAAGAAAGTAGAACAGCCTTATTGCTGATTTGGAGAAAGTCTGAGTGGTCTGTATCAAAGCAGCTTCAGCATTCTCTTAAGCCAAAGACTAATCCAGACAAAGCCCTTCACTCTCTTCAATTATATGAAAGCTGAGAGAGGTAAGAAAGCTGCAGAAGAAGAGTCTGAAGGTAACAGAGGTTGGTTTATGAGGTTTAAAGAAAGAATCCACCTCCATAACGTGAAAGTACAAAAGGAAGCAGAAAGTGCTGATGGAGAAACTGTAGCCAGTTATTCAGAAGATCTAGCCGAGACCATTAATGAAAGTGACTACTCTAAACAGCACATTTTCAATGTAGACAAAACAGCCTTGTTTTGGAAAAAGATGCCCTCTAGACCTTTCATAGCTGGAAAGGAGAAGTCAATACCTGGCTTCAAAGTGTCAAAGGGCAGGCTGACTCTCGTTAGGTCCTACTACAGTCGGCGACTTTAACTACTATAGCTTATTTACCACTTGGAAAATACTAGGTTCCTTTAGAATTTTGCTACATTGTCTCTGCCTGTGCTTTATCAATGGAACTGAAAAGCCTGGATGACAGCCTATCTGCTTATAGCATGGTTAACTGAATATTTTAATCCTACTGTTGAGACCCACCACTCAGAAAAAAAGATTTCCTTCAAAATATTACTGATCATTGAAATACAGCTGGTCATTCCAGAGCTCTGATGGAGCAATATAGGAGATGAGTGTTGTTTTCATGCCTGCTAACACAACGTCCATTCTGTAGTTCATGGATCAAGGAGTAATTTTTACTTTCAAATATAACTATTGAAAAAATACATTGTGTAAGGCTATAGCGGCCATAGATAGTAATTTCTCTGGTGGATCTGAGAAAAGCAAAGCAAATTAAAAACCTTCTGGAAAGGATTCACCATCCTAGATGTCATTAAGGACATTTGTGATTTGTGGAAGGAGGTAAAAATCTCAACATGAGCAGAAATTTGGAAGAAGTTGATTCCAATCCTCATGGATTCCTTCAAAGGGCTCAAGACTTCCTTCAGTAGAGGAAGTCACTACAGATGTGGAAATAATGAGAGAACTAGAATCAGAAGTGGAAGCTGAAGATGTGACTGAATTGCTGCAAACTAATGATCAAACTTGAATGGATGAGGAATTGCTTCTTATGGATGAGAAAAGAAAAACGGTTTCTTGAGATGGGATCTACTTCTGGTGAAGAGGCTGTGAACACTGTTGATGACAACAAAGGATTTAGACTAGTACATACTTAGTTGATAGAAAGTAGTGGCAGGGTTTGAGAAGATTGAATTCAATTTTGAAATAAGTTCTACTGTTGAGAAAATGCTATCAAACAATATCACATACTACAGAGCAATCTTTCATGGAAGGAAGAATCGATGGATGCAGCATACTTCATGTCTATTTTTAAAAATTGCCAGCCTGGGCAACATATCAAGACCTCATCTCTATCCCCCACAAAATTAAAAATAAGTTAGCCCAACATGGTGATGTGTACCTATTTGGGAGGCTAAGGTGGGAGGATCACTTGAAGCCAGGAGTTTAAGGCTGCAGTGAGCCATGATCACACCACTGCATTCCAACCTAGGCAAGAGAGTGAGACCCTGCCTAAAAAAAGAAAAAAGAAATTGCCACAGCCACTCCAGCTTTCAGCAACCACCACCCTGATCAGTCAGCAGCCATCCACACCTAGACAAGACCCTCCACCTGCAAAAGGATTATGACTCTCTAAGGGCTCAGATGATTGGTAGTATCTTTTTTTTAGTGTTAAGGTATTTTAAATTAAGGTATGTGCATTATCTTTTTAGACATAATGCAATTGGATACTTAATCAACTGTAGTATAGTGTAAATGCAACTTTTATATACACTGGGAAGCCAAAAAAATCTGTGTGACTCATTTTTTTCGTGACATTTGCTTTATTGCTGTCGTCTGAAATTTGCTTTATTGATGTGGAACTGAACCCACAGTATCTCAGAAGTATGCTGGTGTTTCCATTACTTGGGAACAGTTTTAGCACTTTAAGATGTACAGAGCTTCTGAAATTGAGAATCAATGTCAATTTATTTGACCACTCCAGTCAGCTTCCTTTACTTTCCCACTTTACCTTGTTTCTCAGTTCAAGGTAATTTACTGTAAGTTTTTTAAATTTAATTTTTAATTATTTTAAAATTATTTCAACAGTTTTTGGGGAACAGATGGTGTTTGGCTACATGCATAAATTCTTTAGTAGTAATGTCTGAAATTTTGGTGCACCCTTCACACTGCACTCAATGTCTAGTATTTTATCCCTCATCCCCTTTCACCCTTCCCCAAGAATCCCCAAAGTCTAGTATATCATTCTTATGCTTTTGTGTCCTCATAGTTTAGTTCCCACTTATAAATGAGAATATACAATGTTTGGTGTTCCATTCCTGAGTTAAATCACTTAGAATAATGGTCTCAAACTCTATTCACATTACTGTGAATGCCATTATTTCATTCCCTTTTGTGGCTGAGTAGTATTCCATTTTATATACATATCACATTTTCTTTATCCACTCATTGGCTGATGAGCATTTAGGCTGATTCCACGTTTTTGCAATTGTGAATTGTGGTGCAACAGACATGTGTGTGCAGCGTCTTTTTCATATAATGATTTCTTTTCCTCTGGGTAGGTACCCAGTAGTCGGATTGCTGGATCAAATGGTAGTTTTACTTTTAGTTCTTTAAGAAATCTCCATACTGTTCTCCATAGTGGTTGTATTAGTTTACATTCCCACCAGCAGTGCAAAAGTGTTCCCTTTTCATCACATCCATGCCAACATCTAATTTTTTTTATGTTTTAAAAAATTATGGACATTCTTGCAGGAGTGAGGTGGTATCTAATTGTGGTTTTAATTTGTATTTCCTGATAATTAGTGATGCTGAGCATTTTTTTCATATATTCATCGTATATCTTCTTTTGAGAATTGTCTATTCATATTCTTTGCTCACTTTTTGATGTGATTATTTATTTTTTCTTGCTGATTTGTTTGAGTTCTTTGTGGATTCTGGATATTAGTCCTTTGTTAGGTACAGAGCATGTGAATATTAACTCTCATTCTGTGGGTTGCCTATTTACTCTGCTGGGTTTTTTTTTTTTTTCTGTACAGATGATTTTTAGTTTAATTAGATCCTATTTATTTATTTATTTATTTGCGTTTGCTTTTGGGTGCTTGATCATGAGCTCTTTACCCAAGCCAATGTCTAGAAGGGTTTTTACAATGTTATCTTCTAGAATTTGTATGGTTTCAGGTCTTAGATTCTAGTCTTTGATCCATCTTGAGTTGATTTTTGCATAAGGTGACAGATGAGAATCCAGCTTCATTCTTCTACGTGTGGTTTGCCAATTATCCCAGCACCATTTGTTGAATAGGGTGTGCTTTCCCCACTTTATGTTTTTGTTTGCTTTGCTGAAGATCTGATGATGGCTGTAAGTATTTGGCTTTACTTCTGGGTTCTCTGTTCTGTTACGTTGGTATATACACCTATTTTTATACCAGTACCATGCTGTTTTGGTAACTATAACCTTGCACTATAGTTTGAAGTCAGGTAATGTGATGCCTCTAGGTTTGTTCTTTTTGCATACTCTTGCTTTAGCTACATGGGCTCTTTTTCGGTTCCATATGAATTTTAGAATTTTTTTTTTTCCAGTTCTGTGAAGAATGATGATGGTATTTTGATGGGAATTGCGCTGAGTTTATAGATTGCTTTTGGCAGTATGGTCATTTTCACAATATTGATTCTACCCATTCATGAGTGTGGGATGTGTTTCCATTTGTTTGTAATTTCTATGATTTCTTTCAGCAGTGTTTTGTAGTTTTTCTTGTAGAGATCTTTCTTCTCAATAGTTAGGTATATTCTTAGGATTTTATTTTAATTTTTTGCAACTGTTGTAAAAGGGATTTAGTTCTTGATTTGTTTCTCACCTTGGTCATTGTTTGTGTATAGCAGTGCTACCGATATGCTTACACTGATTTTGTATCTTGAAGCTTTACTAAATGCATTTATCCAACCTAGAAGCTTTTTGGAGAAGTCTTTAGGATTTTCTAGGTATATGATCATATCATGAGTTGAAATGACAGTTCGACTGCCTCTTTACTGATTTGGAAGCACTTTATTTCTTTCTCTTATCTGATTGCTGTGGCTAGGGCTACTATAAGTTTTGCAATTCCTCCTAAAATACTTCACCAATTGCTGCTGTACATCTCATCTTTAAGCCTTTATTTGCTTTCTCTGTTTTAATTCAACTCTCCTAATGGGGTTCTCTTTGCAAATAAACAACATAACTCTTTTGTAAGGGTCTCAGACAGTACTGGTAGTGGAAGCTTTCCAAACACTCTTTCTGCTACCTAAATGCTGAATCAGACCCACATCCCATGACTTGGTCATTTATGAGGCACGTAATTCTAGGCTATTTAATGATAACTAGCATGTATTTAGTGTTCATCTATCTGTCACTATTCTCAGTATTTTACATGAATTCAAGCTAGATGACAACCCTATGAAGTAGATATCATTATAGTTTTTATTTCCATTTTTATAGATGAAGAAACTGTGGTTCAAAGGGCTTAAGTGGCAAGGTGCAGTGGCTCACACTCATAATGCCAGCACTTTGGAAGACCTAGATGGGAGTATCGCTTTAGGCCAGGAGTTCAGGACCAACCAGGGCAACATAGTGAAGCTCTAACTCTACAAAAAATATTTAAAAATTAGCCAGATGTGTTGGTGTGCCTGTACTCCCAGCTACCTGGGAGTCTGAGGAGGGACGATCACTTGAGCCTGGGAGGTCAAGGCTACAGTGAGCCGTGATTGTGCCACTGGAAGGCCAGGCAAAACCTGCTCTCAAAGAAAGAGGGTAGGGGAATTAAGTAACTTCCCCCAAATCACAGAACTAGTAGGTAGATGAATTGGGATATGAATGCAAATAGTCTGGCTCTAACGTAAAAATTTTTAACTGTTTCATTTCTGTTTAATACATTTTAATCTGCTTTTGTTTGTTGTTCCAAAGTAATTCAGTTTGCATATCATGTTTATCTGGTTTTCCGTACATACATATTTTCTGCTACATCCTGAAAGTTTACTTTGATTTACTACAGAAACAGTACAGAAATATAATGTTTTGCAAATAGCAGAAGCTAGATAGGGAAAATATCAAGAAATGAAACAAAAGACCTACTTACTTAATGGGAGACTTGCAATCTTAATAGACAAACTAGACCTATATAAAAAGGAGATAGTCTCAATCTTAACCACTTACTAAAGGAAACTAGGAAAACAGATGAAAATTTCATGTTACCAGATGAGACAGGGTGACAAAGTAATATAGAAATCTAAAAAGGAAGATATTCAATAAGTCAGAGAGAAAACTAAATTACATTGTATTTGTTCATTTGTTTTGCACTCAGTGCCAGGGGAAAACCAGAATGGGGAAAAACAGTGAGCAAAATGGGCCCAAACCCCTCCCCTCATGGAATTTACATTCTAGTGGGAGTACAGATAAGACAAACATGTGTAGGGGAGAAAACATAATATATTTTTCTCACCCATTGTAAAGTTCATGGCTGAGACCATCATAACAAAAGATAGATTAACAAGCAAAAAGCACACAAATTTATTTAATAAATGTTTACATGATATGGGAACCTTTAGAAATGAGGACCCAAAGAAATGCAGAAAGTTTTTACAACTTAGGATTGATAAGGTTTGGTATCAAACTTAGGTTTGAGAAAGAGTGAAGAGAAGTACACTTTGAGGACAAAGGGCATGATCTAATGGTAATAAACTAGGGGGAACTGAGTAAGGCCTGTTTGCTCAGATTCCCCTCTGTTTCTGTGTGACATTTCTTTCTTCATGGCAGGGCACCTGTCACATGAGGGTCTTTAGAGAAGAAGAAAGGGAGAAGGTCAGAGAGTGACCTTCCAGGTTTCTACTGCTGCAGGGAAGAAGTGATGGGGCAGTTCTACTTTCTATGGTCTGCTTCAGGGGAGAAAGGAGATACAGAAGGTTAGAGGGGCCTTCCTATTTCTGCTGTTTTCTCAGTTTTGAAGGTGCCATATTTTGGGGTACTGTTTCCTGCACCACTTTCCATGGCAAGTCAATAACAAATCTATGTGTGTAACAAATCTATGCTATGTGTATAGCAATAAATATAAGGAAAGAAAAAAACAGGGAATCATGAAGAAGTTGAAATTTAAATAGGAGGTCAGGGAAGCCTTCCTGAGAAGGTGACATTTGAGTAAAGACCTAAATGAAGTGAGAAGGTAAAACACAGGGATATCTGGCAGAAGATTGTTTTATGAAGATGGATTAAGTTCAAAAGCCTACGTAATTTGCCTTTATGTTTAAGGAATAAGAAGTGTCTGTGACTAAAGCAGAGAAAGTAAGGGGGAAAGTATAGTAGATGAATTCAATAATGGTAATAGGGTCCCCATATTGTAAAATAATCAGGCCATGATTAGTGCTTTGATGGAAAGTGACTATCCTAGGAGTGTGCCAGGTAAGAAAATTTATTGAGAGTTGCCCCTTGAAGCTACAGATAATATGTAATAAAAGCAACTGTAGGAAATCTCCTCTAGAAAATGGGATAACTTGGCACAGATTGGGATGATCAAAATAGAACATTTGAAGAATTCTCAGGTCTGTAGCTTCCAGTAAGCCTGTAGATAATGAGTATAAAACTTTAAATAAAATGCAAATGGTAACTATTTGAGGCAATGGAGAATGGTGAAAAAGAGGAGGAAACTAGAGGAGATTCCATCACTGAAAGAAGATAATCACACT
Source organism: Papio anubis (assembly GCF_008728515.1). NCBI lineage: Eukaryota > Metazoa > Chordata > Mammalia > Primates > Cercopithecidae > Papio > Papio anubis. Next base: position 8,518,063 of record NC_044994.1, read on the forward strand.
GGGTGAAATTGTATTTATATTTTTTTAATCCCTCTGAGGGTATTTTTAAGTTTGCATGTAGCATTGCAGATAGAGATCAAGCAGAAAATGACAGTCCCATTGTCCTGAGGATCAGAGGATGGAGTCTGAGATTGCTAGAGTGCCTGGAAATTGGTTTGGGGAGATCCCAGGAAGGAGAGATTCTAGGAGGGATTCGTTTCCCTATGGCAGGGAAACATTCATGTCTGTATATAATCTTGCTGGCCTCTAACTTAAACAGGATGAAATTTCAGTGATCTCATACTGTGAGATCGTTAGAAGAACTCTCTAGCTATTTTTCAGAGTTTCAACAGCTGCGTATCATAGAAATATAAAATTTGGAGTTTGAGTTCTAGCAAAATAGAGAGACTTGGAAAACACTTAGGGCTTTAAATTGAAACCTCAAGAAAACCACATCTTAGAAGTAAAGACTATATTCCAAAGAATATGGTGCTGAATAATTCAAAAGGGACAAAACTGCAATATGCTATCAAATTACAAAGCCAAGCTTCTATAGTGTTAAGATGACCAGTAAGCACGCATGGGAGAGACTTCAAGAAGTGTGGTGGAAAACAATATGTGGAAAAGTAAAAATTTTCATCAGATGGTTCTGCCACTGCCATGACAAAGAGATAGACTTGAGGATAAAGTCTTGATAAGATAGAAAGGCTTGGGGAACAGCTCAGGCTTTTCAGTCATATTCAATAGAACATAAAACTAAGCCTCCACAAGTTCAGTGCATTCAGCCAGAAATTGACCTGACTTCTAGAGCAAAAAGTAACACTTTTTATAAGAATATTTTTCAAAACCCAGAAACTCTTCAATCCTGCCTAGAATAAAATAAAAAGTTACTAGATATGCAAAGAAAAAGAGAAATTTGTCATATAGCCACGAGCAGAAGTTGTCAATAAATCAGACCCTAGAATGACCCAGATATTGGAATTAACAGGGACTTTAAGACAACTATTTTAAATATGATAAATAATTTAAAGGAAAAGAGATTCTAATGAGTGAACAGATGGGGGATATCAGTACAGAAATGAAGACTTTAAACAAGAACTAATTGTATATTGAAGTACAGAAAAACACAATATATGTAATAAAAGGTTTACTGAATGTGCTTAATGGCAAATTAGAGATAGATTACCAGTTAATTACCTGTGTTTTCTATTTCCTATTTTTTTTTTTTATTTTCTCTTCCTTATTTGCTGCTTTATTTGGTACTAATAATTTTAAAAGTAATTATATAATTTCTTGAAGAGCTTATCAGACTTATCTTTTAATAATTTTTAGTAGTAACTAGAGATTACAGTGTGTCTTCTTAATGTATCACAGTTTAATTGGAGTTAATATTGTCTTTCTACATAAAATACAGAATTTCAAAATGAGAAACTTATATACATCTACCCTTCTGCTATTTTTTAAATATATTTTACATTTATGTATGAGATAAACTCTAAAATCCAATATAGCAATGCTTACATTAAATAATTCTTGGGTTGGATATTTATTACACATTTACTATCGCTTGTGCTCATTATTCCTTCCTGAGGATCTGCGATTTTAATTTTTGTCATTTTCTCTCAGTCTGGAAAACTTTCTTTAGTCTCTCTTACAATGCAGGTCTGATGGCGTTGAACTTGGCTCATGTTTGTTCATGCAAAAATTTTTCTGTTTTGCCTTCATTTTTGAAGCATATGGTTTTTGGCTATTGAATTTAGGGCTGATAGTTTAATTTTCAGCACTTTAACTGTCATTCAAATTTATTCTGGCCTCTATTATTTCTGCTGAGACATCACCCATCATTTTTGTCATTGTTCCCTTGTATGTAAGGGGTCCTTTATTTTTGTCTCGTTTCAAGGTTTTCTCTTTATTTGTGATGTTAGAAGTTTGACTCTCTTGCGCTAGCTGTGGTTTTCTTTGTATTTATTATGTTTGAAATTCATTTAGTTTTTGGATCCATAAGTTAATGTTTTCCACCAAATTTGGGAAACTCAGGTTTTTAAATTCAAATATTGTCTGTCCCTGTCTCCCAATTTTCCCATTCCAGGTCTACAATTACATGCACGTTATACCATTTGGTTAGTATTTTCTAACATTATTCCTTCTATTTTTCCAATTGGATAATTTTTTTTGGCCTGTCTTTTAGTTATACTAATTATCTCATCTGTGATGAAATTGGGATAGGGATGTGGTATGTGCGGAAGGAGTAAGAGACGCCAACTTGGGAGATCTTTGGAGGTAAGAGCTGCTCAGGCAAAGGAAAATTCATCTGTTAATCATTATCAGACTGTTTTTTTTTTTTTTAATTTAGTACCCTCATATACTCCTTTAGGCCTTACTGTCATCTAATATATATAAAAGATCAAGCAATCTAATAAAATTGGAGCAAAGTTATATAAGAGCTGCAGTTTTTAATTCACTTCTTGATATTAAAAAAAGTCTTCTCTGCAGTAAGCTAATTTATATTATCTCTCAAGTCATTGTTTTCACTTTTCTTTTGGGTTCTGTAAGTTTAGCCGCTTTCTAAGGTTTAGCTGGGGAGAGAGATGGCTAAGACATTTAAACTACTCTGACTACATATTTTATTTATCGGTGGAGAAAGGCAATATGGTGATGTATTATTAAATAAAGTAACTATTGTGAAAGAATTTTGAACATTCAAATAGTACAAACGTCTGCATCCTGATTTTCTTTTGAAATGTTGCTACCTATTAAATTTAATAAAAGAAATATGGAATCTTCAGTTATGTTTAAATACTTATTTGTCTAATTACCAATTTACAGCTTTGAACAAGGAACTAAACTTCTCCAACATTCAATTTACTTATCATAAAATTAGGCTAATAATGCTAATCTTCAAGTATTTTCTGGGTGATATTTTAAACATCATGTATCTGTCCCTTTCACATAATATATGATCAATAATTTGTGATTAGCATGATTGTTAATACTTTCATTGTTGCTTTAATTAGGTAGTCAGAAAAACACTGAACTACATCCTATTTTTCACTACATGAGAGAAGGGGGAGAAAAGAGAAGATTGTAATACTTAGCTTCTAACATTATTGAGTGTTGACTTTTGGCCAACAATGTGCTAATATTTAGCACATATTATCTCATTTCATTCTGTCACCGACCACCAACCTGTAAGTTAGAGTCTATAAATATTCCTTTTTTTTTTTTTTTTTAATCAATGAAGAGCTTAGAGGTATCAGTCAACTTATAAGAGATCTCAAGGATCATCAGTAGGACACATCATGGAAGACAACAAGAGAGGGTAGGCTTCAGTGTGTTGAGAACAGCTTAGAAATTAGAGATGATGAAAAGATCTAGCGAAGAGCTATATATATGTTAGAGTATTGCCTGGAGTTTTTAACTGAAGAGGGCGAGCTTTGTCAATTTTATTCCTGAGGCTGACCACATCCATCCTTGGGTGAAACATTGAATATGTTGATCTTATTGAGTTTAGCCCTATTTTCCTAATATAGGTGAATGTATCCACTTCATTCTTCTGGTTCAGCCTCTCTTGATTATTCCACATTAATTAAATAAGCTTTTTATAGAATACTTACTATGAGTTAAATGCTGTTCTATAAGTGAAGAAGTAGCAGTAAGAAAAAGGAAACAGTCCCTTTTTTCATGCATTTTACATCGTAGTAGGAGAGACAAGCAATAAATCCATTAGAAAATAAAAACATAAACTAAGGTCAAATGGTAGAAAGTACCATGAGGAAAAATAAACAGAGGAAGGGAATCAGGAATGCTTGTTGGAGGTGTGTGTACATGTAGTGTGGTTATTTTAGATAAGGTAGTCAGGGAAGGCCTCTGTGGGGAAAGCAGTCACTGAGCAAAATGCAAAGAAAGAAAGGAAGTTGTATTGGTCCATTCTCACACTGCTATAAGTAAATACCTGAGACTGGATAATTTATAAAGGAAAGAGGTTTAACACACTCACAGTTCTGCATGGCTGGGGAGACCTCAGAAAACATGCAATGATGGCAAAATTTGAAAGGGAAGCAGGTATGGGAGCAGGCAAAAGAGAGAGGGAAAGTGTGTGTGAAGGAGGAACTGTCAAAAACTAATAAAACCATCAGATCTTGTGAGAACTCACTCGCTATCATGAAAACTGCATGGGGGAACCATCCCCATGATCCAATCACGTCCCACTACGTCCCTCCCTCAAACCATGGGGATTATGGGGATTACAATTCCAGGTGAAATTTGGGTGGGGACACAGAGGCAGACCATATCAGAAGTGATGCGAATGTTGAGGATATGCTCCAGGTAAGAGATTAGTAGTTTCACATCATTGAAGCAGAAAGAATATTAGGTTTTTGAGCACTTGCAAAGAGGCCAGTGTGATGTCAGTGGTGCATGAATGGGGCCCAGAGTGTTGGAAGATAAACCCAGACAGACCTAAGGGGCCAGATCATGTACAGCCTCAGAGGCCATGGTGAAAATTCTGAATTTTATTACGATGTGATTGAAGCTATAGGGATGTCTTGAGCACAGGAATGATATAATCATGTTTGGTACAAATCATCACTCTGGCTACTGGATGGGGCCTAGACTGTAGGAGTCAAAAGTGAAAGCAGAAGCCTATGCTCACAGGTGAGAGATGGTTGTGGTTGAGGCTAGAAGAGCAGCTGTGAGTGGCAGAGGAGGAGTGACATGTGCTACATGTTTTGAAGACTGACAGAGGTTCCTGGTGGGTTGGATATGGGTGTGAGAGAATGGGAAGTTAAGGATAGGTCCTGACTTGCTCTAGCTTGTAAATGTTCACCATCAGCTTAGGGCAGATGACAAAAGGTAGACCACAAAATCCATCATGCTTTTAAGGAAGGGAAAATGCTGGTGGAGGGCCCAAGATGTATGTAATGGCAAAAATGTCCACCAGGCAGATTAACTTGGTATCCAAAAAGTGTGTGGCCCAGACAAGTAGTCAGTAGTCTCAAGGAGGTCAGACAACAAATAATGGAATATTGGTATTGGTGACTGGAGTCTGAGCCCTGAGAATCAAAGAGCTGACAACACCCTGAAAAGTGTGGAGGCAGCTGGAAATAGGGCTGAGTCAGAGTACTTTAGGGGCATTGGCAGGAGCAAGAGCAGTCTTTGTGTTACAGGGCTTTAGTATCTGGCAAGCCAGCACTCACAGAGAGCAGACAGATCCAACTTACAAAGTTTGGGATAGAAAGTAGGAGCTTTGTCCTGGGAAGGAAAATGGATCTGAGTCCCCTGATCAAACTAGAATTATCAGAAAAAAAGGAAATCTGGCATGGATTAACTGAATATTTAACTACAGCTCTTTGACCTGTAAGAAAAGATTAGGGAAATTCTCCATAGTTGGGGCAGCACCCTTGGCAGGCGAAGCCCTTGCAGTTGCCTGCGATGGGATAAGAGTAATAAGAAGATAGAGAACCAGGGAAGCTAGTAAGTCCAGGGCTGGGCATTTCCCTGTCAGGAAAAATTGAAGAAAAGAAGCAAAGCAAAAGCAGGCAAAGAGGTCAGCCATCTGCTGCTTGGGTAAGAAGGTCGTGTTCCCTGTCCCCTGTGGCTCTCCACACCTTGCTTCTGTATTTCCTCATTCACAAGGGTCTCCAGTTCTTCCACCCGTGAATGTGATGACCTAAAATGACTGAAAATGTGTCATCCCTACTGTGACTTAGTCATACTGGATTTGAAGAATTTCATTCAAAATGTATGCTGATTTACTCTTAACCTCCCCCTCCCCGCAGAATAATTTACTCAGCTTGATTAGCACTTGATCTCTGGTTTTATTTGAGACTTGCTAGAAAATTGTAAACTAAAATTTACAATTAGTTTGGAATTCTCTCAAGTAAAACTTATGAAGTGATTGGGGATTGGGTCAATCGTGAATTTTTTTTTGGTGGTTGGGTAGCTTTCAACTGAAAGCTTGCTTATGTCAGGTTTCATTTATTTATTTTTTTTAAAGTCTTGTGATAGAGTGATTTTTTCAATGTCCTTCTTCATGGGCCTGTCAGGTTCTGGAAGCTGGAATTTTTTTCATGTTTATTTTTTTCTCCAATGATCTCATTAAATGGCTACACGTATCAATTGATCAATGAGTATTGCTTGAATTGAAAATACTATTTTCCATGTTTTATTTTTCTTAATTTCTTTAGTTGGCTTTGAAGTAGTACTTATGTTTTGACTTCTTTTTCCTTAAGTACATATTTCCCCTTCCCTGAGATTCATGCTGTTTGTTATCTTCTTTTCTTTGTTCTTAGAAAAACTTCAAATGGAATTGGACTTCAATCTTTTCTTCTGTAAATTTAAGTACCTTAAATTTATGTAAATTTAAGTTTCCCTAAATATTTAAAAAGAGATTGGGTTCACATAGTGTTTGCAACTACACAGAACTCGCTGTCTCTCTTTTTTATTACTTTTGTTCATTGTTGATTTATGGCAACTTGCTTTCTGAAATTCCTTGGCCTGGTTATCTCCCTCATTTTATGTGGGCAATCTTCTTCTTTTCTCTCTATTTTGCTTATCTGCCAAATTTTGCTTTCACTCCCAGCAGTGTCTTTTTAGTGTGGAACTTTGTTCAGGCAGGGAGACTTTGGGGGTCAGTTTTGAAAACCCGTAAAAGTCCAGACTGCTCTAGCCCCTTCAGTCCTAGGGGAAGGAGTAGGGTCTCTATAGGGGCTTGCAGTCTTTTGTTCACCTGTTAGAATGAGTAGCACTGCTCAAACATTGTTCTAGGTGCTTCTATGAGGGTCTTTTAAGATTAAATTAATATTTAAATTAGTGGACTTTGAGTACAGCCAATGGCCCTCCCTAACGTGGTTGGGCCTCATCTAATTAGTTGAAGGTCTGAATAGAACCAAAGGCTGCCCTGCTCCAAGCAAGAGGGAATTATGCCTGCAGACAACCTTTAGACTTCCTTGGCAACACTGGCTCTTCCTCGTCTCCAGCGTGACTGCTTGAACTACAACTCTTTTCTGAGTTTCCAGCCTGCTTACCCCTTCAATCTAATTAGTGTGTTTGGGCTGCTAGAACAACAGGCTGGCTTATAAACAACAGAAATCTATTTCTTGCAGTCAGTTCTAGAGGCTGGAAAGTCCAACAGCAAGTCATCATTGGATTCAGTATCTGGTGAGAGTTTGCTTTCTGGTTCATAGATGGTGCCTTCTCACTGTGTCCTCACATGATGGAAAGGAATAGCTAACTCCCTGGGGTATCTTTTATAAGGACACTAATCCCATTCATAAGGGAAGAGACTTCATTCCCTAATCTCCTCCCAAAGACCCCATTTTGATAATACTATCAAATTAGGGATTAGGTTCCATGTTTGAATTTTAGGGGGACACAAATATTTAGATGATAGCACCTATAATATTTTGGTCATTTGAATGAGCCAATTCTTTATAATAAATATCTTCATAGTATATATATATATATGCATACATACACACATTCTATTGGCATAAACCTCAAAATACATAGAAAATATCTTTACTCTGATTTTTCCATCTTTTGTCTTTCAATCGCTGCTTTCTCATGCTGGAGTCTCATTAGAATGTGTCTCTTTGAGCAGCTCCAGAGGGAGGAATCTTCTGATCCAACTCCTCAAGACATTTTCTATTTTCCCATTTTACTAAAATTCCAGAAAAGCAATAGGACAAAAAATAATCATATAACAGTAATTCTACAGGCAAAACCTAATGATACTATCAAGTTCCAGAACTGCAGCACTTTATATGTTGCATGAGTGGCACATATTAGAGGAGAAGAAAATTTAGCCCAAATTTCCTTCTATTCTGATAAATGTCACATGAGAGGTTTGCCCTCAGAAGCCAATATATCTTACATTGCATATCCATGTTCTGATGCTAACTACAGAGCACACCAGAGTATTATTTGGAGGAAAAAAGAAAACTTGATGGCAGCATCTTTGCCAGTTAAATATGCCTTTAGTCCAAAGTCAGCTTTTAAAGCTACACTTGGCTGGAGAAATGTCCCATACAGAGAGGTTGTCTCTTCTTTTGAAGGCCAGCAGGTAAGCACTTCTATCTTTCAGGAATTTTTAGAGATTTGTTCAGGAGGCATCTCTAGCCCTTGTGCCTTAGGTGCAGCCAAACATCCTTTGAGAGCTTTTCCTATAAATTTTTATGATTTTACTTAATATTAAACATTGAACTCTGTGAATCTGGTACTTTTGCACTGAGCGAAGGACAAGTGTTATCCAGAATCACAGAAAACAGAGTACTCCACGTGTATAACAGATCACTCTCCACGCAAAGTGCATTCCTGCATCTTTCACCTTGCATTCTTGCCTTCTTCACAACCCAAGCATCCACTACGTCTCTCTCTCCAACCACAGCTTCATTAATCCCGCCCTGCTATAGTTATTGCTTCTTCAGCTCATGGTCAGTTCTCCAGGGAAGCAATACTTTCCCTACCATGTGCTCCTCCCAAACCCTTGTATCTCCGTGGCTTTTGAATTTCCTGGCCATGGAAATATTTACTTTTCAGGACTTTTCTAGAAAAAAAGTCTATCTCCACAAAGTCAACACAAAAACAAGCAAAAGTTGGAAAGAAGGCCTGGAGTGCTCAACAGTGTGATGTTGACCACAGTATAGCACTACCAAGCCAAACGCTTGCCTCCCTTGACTTCCCGATTTAGAAGGAAGCATGCATTAGCCTAGAAATGAAACTCCCTAACCAAAAGGAGAAACTTTGCTCACTGTTGACAGGATGTAGTCTACCAGTCATCAGTTGTACTTACCACTAAATCTTGGCCTAGTCTCCAAAATGAAGCCAGATTACCCTGGAGGTAGTGATCAAGACATTCTTCCAGGTCAAAGCTTTACTCTCCCTGTAGTGAACATTTCACAGGAGAAATATGTGATCGTCCATAAGCAAAGGGAAAACAGCTCTATCAACAAGATCTTACTTAGAAGCCTAAGTATTCCTGTTCTGAAAATACTTGTTTTGGCATTACTGTGTTGTTGTTCTGGACACTACAGTATCCAAGAGGGAATCAGAGCATAATAGAAGAGAAAAGGCAATGCCACAAAAAAGTAACAGGAAGTGAATTAAAACTGACAATCAACAGCTGGGAGTGGTGGCTTGTGCCTATAATTCCAGTGACTCAGAAGGCTGAATCAAAATTCTAACAGATTTGCTTTTTGTTTCTTCTTTACTTAAAAATGGAAATAGTATGATGTGAATAAATATGATTCTGAGATAATATAGTTCTCTGTGAAATTTATTTATACATTTAATATGTACCAGTCATTGCAGTTTGTTTGTTGCACAAGATGAATCCATGAAGCTTATGACTCTGTCCAGAAAAAGTATAAGAGCCCTGTATATGTTAAGTATAGTGAAGCAAGATGTACATAAGAATAAGATGATATAAACATGGTGTGAACACCCAACTAAATCTGCTTCTACTCCAATACAGCCTCATAGAGGGACAATGGAAGAGAAGAGAGAAGTGAATGATGGAGAGAAACAATAGTTAAGTATAATAGGAGGCAGGGTGATTGAAAATGAAAGCATCATTGGAACAGAAATAGAATTCCTTCTCAGGAAAGACCATGTCTTGTATTACATTTCAGAGTTTACTAATACCTGGAGAGTGCTGAAAAGATATTTGTTGGCTAGAATTGTATGTTCATGAATTCAGATATCTTCTGTCTCCAGTGATCACTGTAACCCTCATGGCAATGAAAATAATATCTGTATGGTGTCATCCACATAGTGGAGTCATAGAAAATTAGCATAGAAGTCCCCCCCAAATATTCTGATTTTATTTGCTTTAGACATTATTGCCTTACTATATATTCATAGCAATATTGATGATAGCAGCTCATTTGTCTATTGCAAAAATTTCCATTTTGAAGATATTGTTTTTGCAGTTTCTGAATTCCATGTTGGTCATCATGTTTTTAATTTTTGATTATTTAGTAAATAATAATTTGTTTTCTGAAAACTTTATAACCTTCTAGGCTTCAGATAATTGATAATTTTGGAGTTCTCTGTAGGTGGTTGTATAAGAGGCACACGGGCTCCGTCTAAGCTGGATAGGTTATATGAGTATGATGAGTTAGTTATTTGTGGATGTTATATGAGAATGAATTAGTTATTTGATAGATTTTTGGTAACATCTATAAAATTAGTTGTTTATTTGTGCATGTTATATGAGAATGTGTTAGTTATTTGAAAGTTTTGTTTGTATAATCTATAAAATTAATTGTCAATTACAGTAGAAGGTATGGTAGTTTTCTTATTTCTATAGCAATGTAAACTCTAGAAATGGTTCTTAGGAAGTCTGTCTCCTAAATGATTCCCTGATTGTGACTTAAGAAACAACAGAAGATGCCTTGGTTCAATTAGTTTACTAGGAAGCCATTTAGTGCACTGATGGAAAAAGATGACTGCAACAGTGCAAGGCAGCATCCCCAGGTCTGACATTTAACAACTGCTTATTGAGTGACTGGTATGTGAAATATATTTCATTATTATTTGATAAATGGCAGATGAGTTAGACCAAGGTGCTATACTTCTCAAGGAATTTACAGTTCAGTGGAAAAATCTTGAAAGGAAATTAATGTAAGAGAGAAGTAAATGTAGGATAAGTGAGTAGGGAAAATTTTGGAAAAAGAAAATATAAGTGTATTCTGACACATAAAGTCCTACTGATTCTTTAGCAAAGAGGAAAATGGTTAATTTTTATTAACTCTGGGATCTTATAAATTATCTAATCTAACTGACAGTCTTCATGCTTAAATCTCCAGCACTGGCTTCAAACGCTGGGTTATGAATGGAACACAAACATCTCTATTTCTATAAAGCTTCCCCAAGTTATTCTGTTAAGTTGTCGAGTTGGGAATCAGCACTATTGTACCCTGGCTAAGGAGTAAAACCGTCTGAGATCAAATTTCCCACTGACAGAGAACTCACTTCTTACCAGGCAGCACATTCCATCCTTAGAAAATTCTTTAGAATAGAGAAATATGGTTATGATTCTTAATGGAAATTTCTCCATGAAATCTCAATTTATTGATCCTTGTTCTATACTTGAAGCCACATAATGCAATTTTTATTTCACTAGAGAGAGCTCTTTGTTTAATATGAATGGTTCCCTGATGGTATTGTACTTATTTGAGGTACACAATAACTTCTAAAATGGGAAAGTTTGGGGGGCATTTGATTATTGCTCAGATGTTAACTCTAGTAATGAGATAATTCAGCTTACTAATCTGATGTCAAGTTTCAGAATAAACAGAAACATATTACTATCACCACTACTACCACTACCACCACCACCACTATTACTACTACTGCTCCTACCGCTACTGGTACTACTACTACAACTACCAAAACCACCACTACTACTGCTGCTACTACTAATACCATTACTGCTACTACAGGTGCCACTGCCACTGCTGCTATTAATATTACTACTATGACCACGATTCCTACTTTTTCTATCAATAAATATAAAAAGCGATAGATAATAGTTATTGAGCTAGGTGTTAGTCATCTTGCTACATATGGATTCTACCAATTTTCTCAGGTAGAAACAGAGTCATTATTAATGCCCAACTTTTTCATATACAAATAATTGCTGATATCTGTGTCATCTATTTTTAAAACTTCCCCATTTTCTCCACTTCTGTGCATCTTTTCTACTACTGCCCTATCTCAGTTTTGGACAACTACAATGGTCTTCCATCAAGTCTTCCTATATCCATTATTGCCTCTTTTCAGTTAATTTGCAACATTGCATCCAGGCTCTTTTTTAAAAGTAGACTTAATTTTTTGCAGCAGTTTTAGGTTCACAGTGAAGTTGACAGGAAGGTAGAGATATGTTCCATGTGTCTCCTATACCCACACATCCACGGCCTCCCCCATTAGCAACATTCCACACCAGGTGGTACATTTGTTACAATCCATGAGCCTACACTAACACATTATTATCACCTGAAGTTTATACTTTATATTAGGCTTGATTCTTGATATTATACATTCTATGGGTTTGGACAAACATATAATGACATGTGTCCAGCAATAAAGAGTCATACAGAGTAGTTTCACTTCCTTAAAAATCCCCTGTATTCTTCCTGTTCATGCCTCCCTACCCACAATCCCTGGAGACCACTGATCTTTTTTCTCTCTCTGTAATTTTTCCTTCTCCTGAATGTCATGCAGTTGGAATCACACAATATGTAGTCTCCTCAGATTGGCTTCTTTTACTTAGTAATATGCATTTAAGATTCTTCCAAGTCTTTTCATTGTTTGATAGATTATTTCCCTTTATTACTGAATAATATTCCATTGTCTGCATATACCGCAGTTTATTTACTCATTCACCTCCTGAGGAACTACTTGATTGCCTTCAAGTGTTGGCAATTATGAATAAAGATGCCAGAACCATCTTGTGAAGGTTTTTGTTTGGACTTAATTTTTCAACCCATTTGGGTTTATACTAAAGAGTATGATCACTGGATTGTACAGTAAAAGCATGTTTTTTGTTTGTTTTGTAAGAAACTGCCAAACTGTCTTCCAAAGTGGCTGTACCATTATGCATTCGCACGAACAGTGGATGAGAGTTTCTGTTGCTCCACATCCTCACCAACATTTTGTGTTGTCAGTGTTTGGGATTTGGACCATTCTTATAGGTGCGTAGTGGTAATTCATTGTTGCTCTAATTTGTGTTTCACTATTGTCTTATGATGTGGAACAACTTTTCATATGGTTATTTGCCACACGTATATCTTCCTTGATGCGATGTCTGTTCAAGTTTTTTTGCCCATTTTTAAATCAAGCTGTTAGTTTTCTTATTGTTTGTAGAGTTCTTTGTGTATTTTGAGTAACAGTCTATTATTATCAGATAATTCTTTTACAAATGTTTTCTCCTACTCTATGGCTTGTCTCCTCATTCTCCTGACTATCTTTTGCAAAGCAGAGGTTGTTCATTTCATTAAAGTCAAGACTATATTTATTCCATGGCATATGTCTTTGGTGTTGTATCAAAACGTTATTGCCATACCCAAGGTCATCTAGATTTTCTCCTGTGTTATCTTCTAGGAGTTTCATAGTTTTGAATTTTACATTTGGCACTTTGATTTATTTTGAGTTAACTTTATGAAGGATATGAGTCTGTGTCTACTTTTTTTTTTTTTTCCGTGTATGTGTTCTGGCGTCACTTGTTGAAAAGACTATATTTTGTCCATTGTATTGTCTTTGTTCCTTTGTCAAAGATAAGTTGATATTTCTGTGTGTCTATTTCTGGGCTCTTTATGCTGTTCCTTTTATCTATTTGTCTGTTTTTCCACTAACACCACATTGTCTTGATTACTGTAGCTTTTAGTCAGGTAGTGTTAATTTTTCAATTTTGTTCTCCTTCAATATTGTGTTAGCTATTTTATTATTTTACCTCTCTCCTTGTTTGCTTTAGAACAACTTTGTAGATACCCAAAAAATAATTTGCTAGGATTTTGTTTGTGATTTTTTTGAAACTGTTTATCAAGTTGGGAAAAACTGACATCTTGAAAATATTGAGTCTTCCTCTTCATAAACATGGACTATTTCTTCATTTAGTTCTTTGATTTCTTTCATTAGATTTTTGTAGTTTACTTCATATAGATCTTGCACATACTTTGTTAGATTTAAAACAATATTTTATTTTAGAGGGAGTGATAATGTAAATGGTATTGTGATTTTAATTTCAAATTCCACTTGTTTGTTGCTGGTATAAAGAAAAGTAATTAACTTTTGTATGTTAATTTTATATCCTATGATCTTGCTATAATTGCTTATTAATTCCAGGAATATTTTTTATTCTTTTGGATATTCTGTGCAGACAACTATGACATCTGCAAGGAGAGACAGTTTTATTTGTTTTTCTCAATCAGCATACCTCTTATTTCCTTTTCTTGTGTCATTACATTAACTAGGACTTCCTCTATGATATTGAAAAGAAGTGATGAGAGGGAACATCCTTACATTGTTTCTGATCTTAGAAGGAAAGCTTCTAATTTCTCACCATAACGTATGATGTTAGCTGTAGAGTTTTTGTAGATGTTCTTTATCCCTCTTAAGCTTCCCTCTGTGAACCCTGAATATCTGAGACAAATATTTAATTTAGAAAGTTTATTTTGCCAAGGTTGAGGACATGCACTTGCGGCACACACAGCCTCAGGAGGTCCTGATGACATGTGCCCAAGGTGGTCAGAACACATTCTGGTTTTATACATTTTAGGGAGACATCACACATCAATCAACATATATAAAATAAACATTGGTTCAGTCCAGAAAGGCGGGACAACTCAAAGCAAAGGCAGGACAACTGGAAGCAGGGAGAGGCTTCCAGGTCATAGGTAGATAAGAGACAAATTGTTGCATTCTTTTGAGTTTCTGATTAGCCTCTCCAAAGAAGGCAATAAGATAAACATTTATCTCAGTGAGCAGAGGGGTGACTGAATAGAATGGGAGGCAGGTTTGCCCTAAGCAGTTCCCATCCTTTTTCCTTTAGCTTAGTGATTTGGGGGCCCCAAGATTTATTTTCTTTTCCAACTTCTATTCACAAATTTCTGAGAGATTTTATCATTAATAGGTGTTGGAGTTTGTCCAGGGCTTTTTGGTTTTTGTTTTTGTTTTTGTTTTTTGTTTTTTTTGTTTTTTTTTTTTCCTGCAGCTATTCACATGATCATGTAATTTTTCTTCTTTAGCTTGTTGATATGATAGATTGAATTAATTGATTTTTGAATGTTAAACTAGTCTTGCATAACTGAGATAAATCTGACATGGTTGTAATGTATAATTCTTCTAATGTATTGCTGGATTTAATTTGCTAGTATTTTGTTGAAGATTTTTGCCTCTATGTTAATGATAAATATTGGCCCTTAGTTTTCCTTTCTTGTAATGTCTTTGTTTGGTTTTAGTATTAGAGCAATGCTGGCCTCATAGAGTTATGGAATATTTCTTCTACTTCAATCTTCTGGAAGACATTATAGAGAACTGGTTTTATTTCTTCTCTAAATGTTTGATAGAATTCACCAGTAAATTCTTCTGGGCCTGGTGCTTTTTGTTTTTTGGGGTTATTAATTATTGATTTAATTTCTTTACTAACTACAGGCTTATTCAGATGGTATATTCAGGCTTATTTTAAAAAGCACAATCCTATCTTGTCACTGCTCTGCCTAACATATTTTAGTGATTCCCGATTGCTTTTAGGATAAAGTCCATATCCTTATGATGAATAGTAGCCTGCATGATCATGCCCTTCATTCCTCTGCAACCCTGTCTCACTTTGCTTTTTGGATCACAACTACATTGAACTTTTTTTAGTTCCTTGAAGATTTAACCTTCATGGTGTTTAATATCTGGTCTTTCATCTGTCCATAACACCCTTCTCCCAGATTCCTTTACTTAGGTAATAAAAATGCACCGACTCATCTTTCAGACCTTTGCCCTATAGTTATTCTCATGGCATGTGGTATATCCCTTCATATTAATAGTACCTACCTAAATGGAATTAACTTTTTATTGTTTTTATGTGTTTACTGCTTACTGCTTATCTTCCTTACCACACTAGAAATTCATTGAAGGCTCTGTTTATCTTGTTCACTCTTTTATCTCCCTACACAAGCAATGACCATCACACATTAGTCATGCAGCAAATATTTGTTGAAAGAATAATTCTCACACTGAAGAAAGTACTTATGCTATCTTCCTTTTATGTATGAGAGAACAGAGGCATAGGGAGAGCAGGCAAAGAATTTATTTACGTTGCCCATAAAGTAGATGGATAGTCTTGAAAGTCGAGTCCATGACTCTGTTCCACACATTATCAAAAAACTGGACTAGAGCAAGGCCCTTAATTGGGGCTCCAGGTAGACTCAGGATATATGTGGCTCTCTGGAGATCTTTGAAAATTTTCAGTTTTTTAATAAATTATTCTAGATAATTTTGAGAAAATGAAGAATTTATAAATGTGATTAACTTCTTAAAATGTCCTGGTACAGAAATAATTTTAAGAACCGCCTTCAAAGAGAACCTCTTTCAACATCTTAAAATGTCATCATTTGTTTTTCAACCTGTGGGGGAAAAAACTGTCAGTACTATGTTTGGCATACAGGAAAAACTCAAACTTGCCAAGAAATATCATTATAATGGTTTTGACTTTTTGAGAAGAGTAGTGCTAAAATTATTAATTTTGTCTTAAAATTAATCATAAGTGCTGCTACAAAAGGGGTGGGTTTTCTTCTGAAAACTTTTAGTAATGGTACAAACTAACTGATATTAACCAGCTATTTCAACTACATAAAGAACTTCAAGAGGAGAACTCTCACAGGTTTTTAAAAAAATCAGTTTTTCACTACCCAAAATTAAGCCAGGCTTAGTATTTGTTAGAGATAACTTTTTTATACATTTTATATAGTGAGAGATCAAGAGAGCTATGTCTTCTCAGCAGTCTAAATGCATACATGTTTAAGCAGTAGTAATGAGCAGTTAAGCAATGGCATTAGAATGTTTGGACCCTGCTCTTTTTGTATATGCTTCAGCAAAAGCCTACTTAAAAGCGGGAAAGTTTAATGATTACAGTCTTTAGAACACACTCAGAAACAAATGTAAGAATCAGGGAATGTCTTGTTGGAAAATGGATTCCGGGTCCTGGGCAAACTGAAGTCAAAGACACCTGAAAGCAGACTCTAATTTCTCCCCCCAGGTAAGGGTGTGACTTTGTTAATGGTTAAATTGGGTCAAGAACCATTAGAGCCTTACACACAGTAACATACCCTCAAAAGGAAATGCATATATTGGGAGTGTTGGCCACTTAGGATGGAAATATAAACAGTAGGTGTAAAAGTTCTGCTGTGTAACAACAGTTTGGTGATTTCCTTAGCTCTGGAAGATCCTTATGTGTACTGAGATATTCCCTGAAATCTGTCCCGTTAGGACAGTCATACTGAGACATGCTGCATTAGGTCCTGCACTGTGTTTTAGCCTCCTTTTTCAAAAGTTCTGCAAACTTTTGTAAGTAAACTTGACATACATATCATTGTATGCATGTATGCACGTTATCTCTTTCCACTTACATGTAACCCATCTAAAACCCTGCAGAAGTCTAAGTTGAAAATGAGACCCCCACCCCGTCCCCGCTTTCCATCACTCCTGGCTGTTGCTCTAAAAGTACAAAACTGGAGATAGAATTCCAAATTGTAAGTGGAATATTCCAAAGCTGGTTGCACCATCACATATCTTCCTGGGGTCTCCTGGAATTATTACAATGGGGGCAAAGTAATTTCTAGTGAGAGAATCTTTCTCTAAGTCCCATTTTCAGATTCTATTTCTATCTCAATCAAGAGACCTTGTCTCTAATATACTGAATGCTCAGGAGACAGCAAACTACTTACAACATAGGTTACTCTTAACATTATCTGTCTATGCTTTCTAGGGGTTGAAGTTCTGCAGTTGAGGGTTTCCTCCTGATACAGATTATTGTCTGTAACTATGTGTATCATAGTTAACAACCCAGAATATTTAATGAATGAAGAATGCTATTAGAAAGGCCACAATAGGGGGTGTTGATGGTTTTGCAAATTCTAATGCTTGGAAATTACCTAGAGGAATCAGATGTGGGGTGGAACATGCCAGGGCAGGCCTGCAGCAAAATGCTGCTGAGAGGCAGGAAGCAGAGAGCGCAGACACCTGAAAATAGTAAAGCTCTATCTGTATGCATGGCTGGTGAAACAAACACCTTTCCAAAATGGATTCCAGCTGTAATACTACAAATAAAATAGACATTAAATATTTAATTTGGATAGCGTTAAGTGCTCAATTGAAAGCAGCAATAGGATGTTTTTTAAAAAGCCAGGTGTCTCAACAATTTATAATTAATTACTTTTAAAAGACCACAAATCACTGTTTTCATCCATATTTTTTGGTAGACTAATTATTATTGGCTTTCTAAAGTGAGCTGTTGACTATCAGATCAACCTTCCTGTTAGGCTTTTCCTCTTAAATAGGATTGTAGCATAGACATTTTGTTAAACAGAAAAATGAGGCCATGTACAAAAATCTGTGTTTCTAGTGGATTCAAAACATAGTGGTAGCAAGTTTAAAAATATTCTTGAGTTATCCAAGAGTGTACATTTTAGTTTGTTATGCTTCTCTAGTGTTACTGATATTTTTCCTACATTTTATAAAATAAAACTGGAGAAAAATCTTCTAAAATGTAAGTGACTGAGGCAGGCACATATTAATAGTTAATATTAGTATGTAGTGAATGAGACATCTAAAACATACTGTTTTTAAAAACTGGATTATGTTTCAGTGATTGAAAAAAGAATTCTCTAACACATGTCACAGCCTTCACAATATATGTAGAGGCATTACTCAGATGGGAATTTTTGTCTTCTTATACAAAATGTAGGTTTGATTTTATCTTTCATGTTCAGCAAGGTGTAACAGCATAACTTCCAGGGATATCAAAAAGGAGAGGATTCTTTACTGATTTGTTAATGGAGGTACAACAGTTACAGCCTCCTTGTTCTCACATTTTATCTCTGTTTAAACTCATTTTGCAGCATTCTTCATCTTGTTATCAAGGGCACCAAATGAAAGGGAAGTTCAGAACGAGGGGACTACTATATTCCGTCTCATATACCTCAGATAGCACAGCCCATTGTCACAATTTGTCAAGCCTTTTCCTGCTTTGTCCTCTTTGTGATCCAGCTCAAGCCTCACTACGTCTGAAGACTCTTAGTGGAAACTGTCATTCCACTTCTATTACTGTGGTTACCCTAAAAATTTCAAATTAAATAGTTTAATTCCAAACTTGAAAAATTGTTGAAAATAAAAATAATACAAAACCCCAAATACCTATACACAGATTCCCCTATTATTTATTCACCCATTTGCTTTGTCATTTGTCACTTGCTCTTTTCTCTGTCTTCCCCATCACTCCCTCATCTATCCATCTTTCTATGTATAGTACAAACACATGCATAATTATTTTCTGAAAGAACTTGAGAGAAAATTGCATATATTATGATTCTTCACTCCAAAACACTCCAGTGATTAAGGATCTTCCCTTACATAACCACAATATGATTATCAACTTCATAAATTTACATTGATATGATGTTTTGATCTAATCTTCCATCCAGATTTCAGTTTGTGAGTTCATCTGATAAAGTATGTTATAGCATAATTGTTCCCTCCCATACAGGATTCAGTTTAGAGTGAGATATTGTTTTTAGCTGTGAGGATTCATTAGCCTCCTTTAAATCAGAAACCTTTCCTTTCATGACATTGACATTTTTGACAATTATACTCTCAATCCCACCTTTTTATTAATAGAACATTAAGCACTTGGCTTTTATATTTCTTTATAACTAGACTGAGACTATTCATTCTTGGCCAGAATGGTACACCGATGATGGGTCCTTCTCAGGATATCATAGATAATGGCTCATAGTGTCATCTGCCCTTCATCAGTGCCATTGGTTGGTCAAGGTGTGGCCTGGTTTATCCGCTATATAATCGCGGTTTGGTTTTCTCTTACCACTGTTATAGTTTGCAGAAAGACACTTTAAGACCATATAGCTATCTACCTCCCCATCACAATTACTTCCTAGATTTTGCATCCATTAATGGTCCTGACATAACCCAATCTTTACTGCAATTTTTGCAAAGTCGAACTGTAGCACTCCCTCCACAATGACCCATCAGTTGTAGCATTCTATTGTAAGCAATAACCCTTCCTTATATATTTATTATTGACATGGAGTCCTAAAGTTTATAATTCAGTACTGCATATGCCATCAAAGAAAAGGAATTTGAGAATATAACTATTCTTGATTGTATTATTTTCATCATCAAAAGTTCTAAATCTTCAGCATTCATATCAACCAACTGTCCCTCCTGTCTCTTTCAGAGGATTAACTTGCTTCCTAAACCAAGAAAATTGGGAACATTAGCTGTGAATGACAACTTCCCTTCTCACCTTGCACATAAAAATGTATTTATGTCTATACCTATTTACGCCTGAATTATACACTTATTTACACCTTGACTTCATCACATTTGTCAAGTCAGACATAAAGTAGCCTTCCTCATGATTAAAGTCAAATGCTTTATCTATGTTAGTTTCTCCCTTATTTTCTCTTATTTTATTGGACCCCTGGCATGTAGAATTTTGCCCATTTTATCTTTGTTTCATGAAATACTCTCTGCTTTGTTTCATGAAATACTCATAGGTCCTCACGCAGCCTCTTTTTGCCTTTCTATCTTGTATCTCCCTATTTCTATCCATTATTTATTTAAAAGTTATGAGCTCCTATGGACCCACCACCACAGGAATGTCTATCAGTCTCCTTCCAGTCTTGGTTTGTGTTCTCGGGCATTGATCTGGAGTGGGAGCCAGCAGGAGGTGTTAGTTCTGCCTCCTAGTAGGAGCCACGGTTGGGGTCTGTTCCCCTAATCTCTTGATTACTACCTCCTCCTTGCTCTTCTACCAGTTACTTCTCTCCTCCTTTATATCATGAACCTCTGCCTTTCAAGTGGCTCTTTCTCCTTAACCTGCAAGTGTGTTCAAGTTTCTCTCATCTGAAAAAAAAAATCTCTAGTTTTTCCTTGAAGCAAAAACCGTCTCTGTCTTTTTGTTTGCAGCCATCATCGATGAAATATAATCAACAGATCCTCAATACAGTGAAATCTGACTCCTCTTCCTAAGGGAGCCCTATGAAATCATTCTGAAAAATCTCACCATAGCTTCATACTTGAACATCTAAAGAACACATTGTAATCTATTTCCCTGGAACTTGCTGTTGTCTTTAACATTACCAAACACCAGTATTTTCTCTGAGAACTCACTTTACTTGGCTTCCTGACACTCCTCCTTGGCTCTTCCTTTTGCAGGTCAGCTCATTCATTCCCTAGGCCATTTCTCCTGTTTGCTTCTGAAAAGTTTTGAGGATTATGTCCCAGAGCTACTGTTCTGCTCGCACTGTCTGGTTTTCTTGCACCATCTATCTATTTCTTTATTCTTGGATTTACTAACCTTATGTATAATGATAAAATCCAAATCCTTGCCTCCAAAGTTTGATCTCTCCTGTGAGCATTAGTCTAAGATAAACAGCTACACTTGTATGTATCAGAGAAAACTGAAACTCAGCAAGTCATAAACTGCAATTGCATCTTTCTTCCACTTTTTCCCGCAAAGAAAAATACCCCAGAAAAAATTTATTTTTCTCAATTTTATATCTCTTGATTCACCCCTTTACCCAATTAAGTAATCTAGAAGGTATTGTAACCTAGTACTGTTCAACAGATTTTTTGTGAAGATGAATATATTCTACGTCATTACTGTTTAACATAGTAGCCTCTAACCACATGTGGCTTTTGAGCACCTAAAATGTGAATTTTGTGGCTGAGGAACTGAATATCTTGTACATTGTTGCTGATGGGAATGTAAATTGGTACAACCACTATGGAGAACAGTTTGGTGGTTCCTCAGAAAACTAAAAATTGAACTACCATATAATCCAGCAATCCCCCTGCTGGCTATATATCCAAGAGAAAGGAAATCAGAATATCGAAGAGATATCTGCACTTCTGTGCTTGTTACAGCACTGTTTACAATAGCTAAGATTTAGAAGAAACCAAAGTGTCCATCAACAGATGAAGGGATAAAGTAAATTTCATTTAAAATTTAAATGAACTGAAAATTCGTTAAAAATTTAAAATGTGGCTGAGGAGCTGAAATTTTAAAATTTCATTTAAATTAATTTAAATTTAAATTACCATATATGACTAATGGCTGCTATATTGGACAGTGCTGTTCTAGACCATTGACCCAAAATATGTACATTTTATTTAATGTTGATAGGCATCCTGACACAAAATCATACATCTTTATGGAACACAAAAAAGAAGGGAGGAAGGAATTTTTGTGGTTAATAAGATTGGGTAAAGCTGGGTTTTAAAAAAAAAATGAATGCTATTTCTCTTTATGGAAGGAAGAGATCACTCCAGATCCTCTGAACTTTTATTTATTTATTTATTTATTTATTTATTTATTTATTTGAGAGAGTCTTGACTCTGTCTCCCAGGCTGCAGTGCAATGGTGTGATCTTGGCTCACTGCAACCTCCGCCTCCCAGGTTCAAGCGATTCTCCTGCCTCAGCCTCCTGAGTAGCTGGGATTACAGGCGTGTGCCATCACGCCCGGCTAATTTTTTTTTTTTTTCTAGTACAGACAGGGTTTCAGCATGTTGGTCAGGCTGGTCTCGAACTCCTGGCCTCATGATCCACCTGACTCGGCCTCCCATAGTGCTGGGATTACAGGCGTGAGCCACCATGCCTGGCCTTTCCTCTGAGCTTTTATAATGCTATGTGAAACACTGAGCTCAAGGAAGAGAAGACAGTAAAGACAGCCTTTACCATGTTTCACTGGAGAATCCTTTTCCTCAGAATAGCTGTAAATGCATTTAAGGGACTGCAGACAAAGTCGAAAAAGAATCCTGAAGTCCTTTCGTTTCTTCACCATTCACATACCCAGTCACTAAGTCTTACCATCTTTGCCTCCTAAATACTTTTTTCATCTATTCTTCTTCTCATTCCTTACTATTTACGTGAATTTGCTAGGGATACCATAAGAAAGTACCCAGACAGGGTGGCTTATACAACAAAAATTAATTTTCTCACAATTTTGGAGGCTAGAAGTATTTTTAATGGTAAAAACTCTAATTCCTTTTACACTGACCTATTATCCATTTAGTGTTTAGATAGTATCAGTGAAATACTATCAAAAGTGATATAATCTACATACATTTTAGCTACCATGCACCAAATCCCTTTTCAACTTTATACTTTGATACTTTCATATTTGATGGATATTTTTTTCTGAGTTACTCTACCAACCACCTGTACAGTTAGAAGCAACTTCAATTCGGTCCATAGATTAATTTCTTTTTTCATTAAGGAATGCTAATTGCACCAATATATGGTATATTCACATATCTTTTTTAGTTCAGAGAACATCCATGAAGTGCTTATGTTCTCAGCACTTAGCATCCCAAAATGAATAAGACATGATTCCTGTCCTCTAGCAGCTGAAGTCTATAAGTGGATGCAGATATGTGAGAAAATAAATTACAGTTTAGTCTGAAGAATGTAGATAATGGATATTTCAGTAACTTATCTGGTAAATCAGATGGTTTAAAGAAAAATTTGGCATACCCAATTATAAGCCTTTCTACCTCCGTTTTTCTTTTTTAAAATTGTCTTTAGAAATTTAGAAAGTCTTCCCATGTTATTAGCCATTTACTTATTCTTCCATAAGTCACTGGGAAAAAAAGCACCAAAGAATTATGTCCTTTTGCTCTAATCTCCTGTATAAAATTCAGAGATGGACACTTACATCCAGGAAAAAGCATGCTGCTCACATTTCAACATCAATGCTTTCTGTTAGATTATGTGTTTTCTCTGGCATCTCAGCTCTGCCCTGGTTTTCTCTGTATTCCAGCCTGCCACTTCCCAAACATGAAATAGCTGCACAAATACATTTTTATTAAATGTACTTTATTGGGTACCATCTAGCTTTAAAAAATTTTTAAGCCCACCACCACCTACTGTTCTCTCACTCTTATATCGTTTCTTTCATCACCTGCACTTTTTCCAGTCAGAATCACCTCTCTTGCTCATTGATTTTTATCATTTATATTCCAATTCCAGCTGGAAATCTTTTCTTTCTTTTTGTAAATACTCTACATTAAAAAACATATCTGGGCTGGGCGCAGTGGCTCACACCTGTAATCCCAGCACTTTGGGAGGCCCAAGGCGGGCGGATCACAAGGTCAGGAGATCGAGACCATCCTGGCTAACATGGTGAAAGCCCATCTCTACTAAAAATACAAAAAATTAGCTGGGTGTGATGGTGTGTGCCTGTAGTCCCAGCTACTCAGGAGGCTGAGGCAGGAGGATGGCATGAACCCGGGAGGCGGAGCTTGCAGCACTGCACTCCAACCTGGGTGACAGAGCAAGACTCTGTCTCAAAAAAAAAAAAAAAAAAAAGAAAAATCTGATACTAGAAATATTAACTTTATCCTTCATTGTAACTGGCATTACTTATTCCACTATGTAATTATTTTAATATTTTCTGACATCTCTGAAAAAGCAGAACTGTCATTATTTCTCATATAGTTTTTAATATCACAGGAATGTTCTTGTCTTTACTATGTTACTGCCATGTTTTCCTTCTGCTGAGAAAGTAAGTCCACTATTGAACAGTTTGACTACTTTTTGTTTTACGACCTTTATTGGTTTTTGTATCTAAATATTATCTGGCTTACCGACTCACTCCTCACTTTCTGCTTTTTTTGTTTTTGTTTTTTTTCTTTTAAGGTTTTTAGGCTTTGGGTTTAAATAAGAATACACTGAAACCTCCAACTGTTCAACTTCGTGAAATCAAGATTATTAACCTTTACCCACTTTAATACACAATGCACTGCCACATATTCCAATAATTTTTATTTTTCGAGTGTCCAATTTCTGGTGTGGTAAAAAAAAAAAAAAACACGCATATTTGGGGAACTTTTCCTCTGTTGATTGGTATGAAAGCTCAAATCAGTGGATTTATCAATATTGCTTTTTCTACTGCTTGAGAATAAATTTTGTTTTCTTATTTTCTTCCAAAAATATGCTTGCATATTTGCAGTGTTTACAATATAGATTCCTGTTTCATTTTGTCTTTCACCCTCTTACGTATTTTCTCAGTGTGCTCTAACTCCCTCTTCTCTTTCCACTAATGACTTTTCTAATCTCAGACTTCTGTTGGATCCCTACAGTAAAAGCACAGCTTCTGCTGGGAGGACAGATCCTGTTCTCTTGTAATTTCTCTGAATTCCTTCTCTATCATATTTGATTTATTTTTCCTTCCACGCTGCAGGCAAAAAATCTACTCTTCTAAAGTCATTTTTACTATATGCTATTCCTGTGTAAGAGCAATATTCTCCCTGATGAATTCTAGGTGGATTGGATTTAGCCTTAAATGCTTCATATTTTCCTTACTTCCTTCTACATCTCATCAACTAAACAAGAAAATATCTTATTTCTCTTTCTTGAGGATTGTTCTTGCTGTTTTCTCATAGGGCTCCAGTAGATTTGCGTGAATTTGTTAGCTCAGATTCAGTATTATAGTAGAAGTAAAAGCCTAGAATTTGACGAGAGACAGAACAAAACAAGACTCATATTCACAGCTACTTTGAGTAGCTGTATGCTCCTGGGAAAGCCACGTGACCTCTCTAAGACTCAGTTTTCTCACCTGGATAACGAGGGATTTTTTTTTTTTAACTCAGATGATTTTTTTTTTAAGGACTTGAAATAATAGGTAGCAAAATGCTTAGCATAGTTATTTGCATACAGTAAGTGCTAAATAAGTATTAGTGACATAATTTCACCTACTTATCTTCCTTTTATCCTCACCTTTCAGGATGCCTCTGCTCTGCTCAGTAACATTGTAACTTGTATTGTTAAGCATTTATGATTTTAAAAATGACAATTTCCATTTTATTGAAAGTGATGTCCCTTTAGTTCTCACCTAGAAATGATTTCTTGAGCCGTGTCTATGGTAGGTTTTTAGCTGTTTTGTGAACTTTCATTCTTCTTTCATCTTTTTTTTTTTTTTTTTTTTTTTTGAGACGGAGTCTGGCTCTGTCGCCCAGGCTGGAGTACAGTGGCCGGATCTCAGCTCACTGCAAGCTCCGCCTCCCGGGTTCACGCCATTCTCCTGCCTCAGCCTCCCGCGTAGCTGGGACTACAGGCGCCTGCCACCTCGCCTGGCTAATTTTTTGTATTTTTTAGTAGAGACGGGGTTTCACTGGGTTAGCCAGGATGGTCTCGATCTCCTGACCTCATGATCCGCCCGTCTCGGCCTCCCAAAGTTCTTCTTTCATCTTAAGTAAAGTTGGCCTAGTATGTGGTAAAGCCATACTTCTAGTTCTGTTGTTCTATTTTAAACTTCTCGTACCATGACCAAACATCACACCTACATGTTGACTTTACCAGAACTGCTCATTTCATTTGTCATGATGAAGTCTATGTGGGGTCACAGTATTCCCTACACCACCTCAATTCTGAATCTGTTGAACAGAGTTTTTAGCGTTGCCCTATCCTTGAAATCAACACATATATCTTCTTGTAGTTCTTGTTTCCTTCTGGCAGAGTCTGAAGTTCATTTAGTAAATGTGTGTCTTAGTAAACAGCAGAACAGCAAAACCTTTCTGCCATAGAGTTTCTTGTGGAATGAGAAGGAAGAAACAAACAACAAACGTGATAAATTACACAGTGTGCTGGAAATAGACACGCTATTGCTATTTAAAGAATAAGCAAGGTAAGAGTGATTGGGGGGTCCTAGGGCTTCCAATTTTAAGTAAGATTGTGGGAAAGTGACAGTTGGCCACCATTTGGAGGAGGTGAGGGAGTTAGACACATGCATATCTGGTGGAAGAATGCTTCAGACAGAGGAAAGAGCTCCTGGTAAAGCCTAAGGTGAAAGCAGCTTTAATGTGTTGAAGAACCAGCCAGGAGGCCGGTGTAGCCAGAGTGCATTGAATGAAGGGGGAAAGTAATAGATGAAGAGATCAGACAGGTAATGGGAAACAGATTGTGTAGGGCTTTGTAGGCCACTCTGAAGACTTTGGGGTTTACTCTGGGTGAATTGAGATCATGGAGTGTTCTGAGGAGAAAAATGACATGTTCTGACATAGGTTTTAAAAGGACTGCTCTGGCTGTCTTATCGAGAACAGAAAATCCATTTGTACTCTTCTTATAACCTACACCTTTTTTAAGCACAAATGTGATTCTTTATCAAGTGTGTATCTATGATGTATGTGTATGTATATGTGTATATGTATATGTGTATATATATGTGTGTATATATATCTCTCAAATGTGTGTCTGATACACACTTGATAAAACCACAAATGTGTATCTATATCAATTTAAGTAATCAAGGTTGCTACTATTTTATGTCCTGCTGGAGAATCTAAACCAAGACTTACAAAAGAGGTTACAATGGGATGGCAAACGCCTGCTAAATTTGTGTTTCTAATAATTAAAGACTGTAATTCTGAAAATTTGTTTTTTAAAAAAGTAATTCAGTAAAAATGTTTCAGAAATGAATAATTTTCAAATCAAGAGAAAATAGAGACAGGCGAACCAATATAGAACAAAAGATAGGAAAAAAAGGCAATTGCAAATAATCACAAAAATACAAAGCAAAATTGATAGAAATAGGCCAGATTGTAAATTATTACAATTGTTCACTATAAACAAATGAACTCTTGCTGAAAATATTTATGCCACACTTAAAAGGATATACATACAGCTGAAAGAAAGGAAAAGAAGAAAGAAGGAAGGAAAATATTACACAGTATAAAAATTGATCAGGCAATGCAAAAGGCAAAAGAAGAGAGAAGAAAAAAGTAAGGAGCAATAATAATCCACTGGTCAATACTTATTGAGTAGCTAAGTGCAGCACTTGAAATTCGACAATCGAGAACTTTTCTGTACTTTCATCATGATATATAAAGATCACATGTTTCTGCGACTGATAGCTAAACACATTTAATTAATTTTCTGTTTGTTAGAAACAGGATCAGCAACTAGATATGATGAAAATGATAAGTTTTGGAGTATGGCTGATCTGAATTTCAATCCAAACTCTACTGCTTACTGACTTTGTGACCTTGAGTAAATTTATTTAACTTTCTAAGTCCCAGGGACCTCTTTTGTAGACTTGTGGTATGTAGAGGGACTTCGGAGGATCTCAGGTCCAGGGAGAAGAATAAATGGAATAACAAGTACAATACCTGGCACATAACAGGTATTCAGCACCTATCTGGTGAAAGAACATACAATTTATCCATAAATGAGAAAATGCTTTACAATGGTTTTTAGTCTCTCGAGTGATACCTAGTAAAGAGTCAGGATTCAAATTCATCTCCCACTTCTATTCGGTGTTCTTTGTACTATGCTATACACACGTCTATGTTATATAACAAAATAGATAAACCAATGCGTGGTATATAATGTTTGTCTTTGACCACTTCCTTCTTTCTCCTTCTTTTCATTGTTTTTCTTTTTTGTCTTTTTTTAATCTTACAAGCTTTCTTTGGGTCCCAAATCATCAAAGCTTTTTTTCCCGTTTTTTTTTTTTTCCTCTCCAGCCCTTGTTTCTGTTGACTGCTAGGTACACCCTACCTTGGTTGGTTGATTTAAGAGGAAGAAACTCTGAGGCTCAGCTCATTTGAACCCACTTGCTGTGCTGCCCTCCTTGTCACTAATGGAAGCTCCTTTTCTAGCTCTTAATCTAGACTAAGTTTATGGACTAAGTTTTATGTCCACAGTACCCTTAATTGTGTCACATATTGAAAGCAATATGAAGAAGAGAATCAGAAGATCCTACCATGACAAACATTTGAGTAAATAACACCTTTTAGACCTCAGATTACTCATCTCTCAAATAAGAGAGTTTAGTTAAAATAAGTCTCTAGGCTTCTTCACCACTTTAATAAAGAATACAAACTAATATATTTATGGTGCATTATTATAGCATCTTACTTAATTCTTATAACAATCCTGAAAGGTTTGTTCACATTTTTTACACAAAACATTTTTTCTCAATGTACATTTACATTTCTCAATGTAAAATTAAATTGTATTCATTGTAAAATATTTAGAAAAAAATACATGTAATAGAAATCATCCATGTTTTCAGTGTGAAGAGGTAAAAGAACAAGAGTTTAATTTGTTCAGTATCTATGTTTACTGACATGGTTTAGCTGGGTCTCTATGCAAGTCTCCGTATATTCTATACTAACATTTCTAGAACTGGCTGCAATCTGAGATTAGCCCCGAAAGGCTGTGGATTTCGAAGACCTCTTAGTCTGCCGGTTTGAACGCCATACGATTATATTCCAGGTTCGTTGCCCCAGTCACTACTAATAAGGCTGACATTCTCCCAGCTTACGTCATTTACAGTGCAGCCCATTTAAGCCTTTTGATGGCCCTAGGAAATGGGATAGAGATAATTCAGTTATGCATTGCTTAATGATGGGGATACATCCTGAAAAATACATCATTAGGCAATTTTGTCATTGTGTGAGCATCATAAAGTATACTTACACAAACCTAGATGGGACAGCCTATTACACACCCAGGCTAAATGGGATGGCCTATGGCTCCTAGGCTGCAAACTCATATAGCATGTTACTGTACTGAATACGGTAGGCAATTGTAACACAATGGAGAGTATCTGTTTATCTAAATATATCTAAACATAGGAAAGGTACAGTAAAAATATGGTATTATAAAAATATGATATTATAATCTTATAGTACCATCATTGTATATGCAGTATTTGTCGGCCAAAATGTTGTTATATACAACATATGACTGTACTGTATACATTCCTGTTTATTGATGAGATGACTGAGATTCAGAGCAGCATTCCTGGAGTCACTTAAAGACATTTATCTAAGACTAGACTCTATGTCAGCCTTCTTAAATTAGAATTTTTCTACTTTTAAAAGGCGTAAAGTTAAGTCTTATAGAATAACACAGGTAACATAATAGACCAGAAAGTAGATGTTTTACATACTGTCCCCACCTAGAAAATCAACAATGAATAGGTTCTTGGCAAACATATCTCATTTGCTTTTAGTATCTCAGTTTAAATGATAAAGTATTGAAAATATATGGTTAGGAATATATTCTAAAATGTTGCTTCCATAAATCACAGAATTTCACAAAAGACATATAATAGAGGCTTTTAAAAAAAAAGTATGCCCATGGTAAGAATTTGAATTGTATTAGCTCCTTCCTTTTAACCTATTTTCAAGCTACTTTCCTCAAATTGGAAGCCTCAAAATGAGGAAACAGTTCAGAGTTTTCCTAAACATCATATAAATATGCACCCAAATTTACTGCAGTGCTTGAATGCAAAATGTCTATGAAGTGGGCAAATCCAATAACTAACTCTCAGACTTTCGAACAAACCTTTCAAATCATTGATTGTAGTTCAGCCTCAAGATGCTAGTCAATAGCAGAGACATGCCAATTTTTTGTTGTTATTCAAACCTTTGTGGTAGAAACATCAATATCCAAACTGCCATCTATATTTAATGGCTCTTTGAAACTCCTAAATATTCATTTTACATATTCTATTATCACTATTACAAGCTTTTTATCCATTTTCAAAATGTGCATTAATGAATAGAAAAAATCATCAGATACTATACCAATAACCACGGCACAAAATATACCTGAACAGTATATTTTTATAATCCTCTCTTCATATCTTCACCTTCCTCTAGAAAGAAAAATGCTAGAGAAAAACTATTGGTTGATAATTATACAATCGATCTTATTGGAGTCACTAGATTAAAAAGAATCTGTGGACACTTGCACATGTTATTATTTGACTTTATTCTTCATTTAAGTACATTAAAACATTGGAATACTTCATTTTTCATCTTTTATTCTTTCTACTGCCTTTTATTTTCAAATCTTTTTTCTTTCTTCCATTTTGCTTATTCCAAACTCTTTTTCTCTTTCATGCTCTTCCTCAGTTTTCCCTGTTTCTTACTGAGTTCTGGGAATAATATTTTCTCACAGATGGATTCAGTTTTCTGGAGTTTCTCTGGGCTAGCAGTTGATTTATTTCAGTCTAGATGCTTTTGTATTTCTTGGACTTAAAATCATTACTGTGTCTTTATTGTAATCTATAGTACCAAGAGACCAATGATGTTTCAATCCTGCCAATATCAAAATATTTCCTCAATTGTTACAGAGAAACAACTAATACATAAATGTATGGGTTACTGATGAAGTCTAATCTTTAAGTTTTCCCTACCACTTTAAAACTATTTTATGTATGCATGTATATATGTATTAAATAGACTGAGAACAGTTTTAGGTTTACAGAATAATTGAGCGCAAGCATAGATTCCCATGTACATCCTCACCTCACCACACACACAGTTTTTCCTCTTATTAAAATATTGTATTAGTGTGGTACATTTGGTACAATCGATGAGACAATATTGATACATTTTTATTAACTAAAGTTTACCCTCATTATGGCTTAGTTTTATGGTTGTACAGTCTATGGGTTTTGACAAATGTGTAACAGCATGTATCCACCATTACAGTATCATACAGAACAGTTTCAAGGGCCCCCAGATTCTCTGTACTCCACTTATTCATCTCTCCTTCTCTCTCTCACTGAACCCCTGGCAACCAGGGATCTTTTTACCCTCATAGTTTGACCTGTTCTAGAATATGATATAGTTGGAATCATACATGAAAAGGAATGTAATGTTTTAGATTGGCTTCTTTAACTTAGCCATATGCACTTAAGAATCTTCTGTATCTTTTCGTGGCATGATAGCTTATTTCTTTTTATTACTGAATAAAATCTATTGTGTGGATATGCCACAGTTTATCCATTTATCAATGGAAGGACATTTTGATTGCTTCCAGGTATTAGCAATTGTGAATAAAGCTACTATAAACATTTGTGTGCAGGTTTTTGTGTGGACATATGTTTTCAACTCATTTGGGTAAGTACAATTTGATGGCTCATGGTAATAGTATGTTTAGTTTTCTAAGAAACCATCAAACTGTCTTCTAAAGGGGCTGCACCATTTTGCATTCCCATCAGCAATGAATGAGCCTTCCTATTACTCTATAGCCTCCGCGGTATTTGGTGTTGTCAGTGTTGTTGATTTTAGCCATTCTAATAGGTATGTAGTAGTATCTCATTGTCATTTTAATTCTTTACAATTTTAATAGGAGAAAATACTCAGTTGTCTCTCAAATTATGAAACAAGAGCTCCCAGACGCTAAAAGTCAATTGTGGGCCTGACTATGATATCAAGCCCTTGATATCCAGGGACAGCAAATGGGAGGTTTTAAGATAACAGAATATACTTCAAACGTGTACATCATGGAAGTGAAGGTGACCTGACTTATTCTTACACCAATGATCACCAGGGTGTACTTTACTGGAGCTGAAAAGAGATTTCAGTGCTTCCTGGGTACATCTTCAACCTCAGAGCCATCCCCAGGCCTAGAACATATCTGAACTCCACCGCCCTTACTCCCAAATATTGACAATTCTTTTTTAAAAAATGTAGCTACTCCCCTAGCTTTATCAAAATATAATTGACAAGTAGAAATTGTGTATATTAACAGTGAATGTCAAATATATATTTTACATATGCACATTATGAAATGATTTAATCAAACTAATTAACATATCCATCATCACCTCATATACTTTTCTTTGGTTGTGAGAACGTTCAAGATCTACTCTCCTAGCAATTTTCAAGTTGACAGTACATTTATTAACTATAGTCATCATGCTGGTCAATAGATTTCCAGAATAAGACAGCTTTTCCATCTTACTTTTCCCTCTTCTAAGTCATCAGTATCAATTTATTATGGTTTTGTACTAGTATTTAATGTTACCTGAAATGAAATAAAAGTGTACCTCTAATGCACTAACATTTTTGTTTTTATTTTTAAAAAATTTAGGAGTTTGAGAAGAAATAAAAAATTTATTTGAGAATAGAACCTTTGTTACCTTCACTTTTGAGATTTTTTTTCAGTAAATGTAGGCAGACACTGAGATATCAAAAATGAATAAATCATAGGAGAGAAGATGAAGCAAATCAATTTATAAAAGCAAATCGTTAAATTTACATTATAGTGGATATGGCCAGAATATTACAATTATTGCAGAGACTAATATTCATGTAAAGTCATTCTGTAATTTCTAAGTTAATATTGTTTTCATTACTTGATGAAACAATTTTCTAGAGCGTCGGAAATTTTAAATTGTGATTGGTTTTAAGAATTCAAAATTTAAGAATATGTTTCAGTGAAAATAAAGTACC
Source organism: Papio anubis (assembly GCF_008728515.1). Lineage (NCBI taxonomy): Eukaryota > Metazoa > Chordata > Mammalia > Primates > Cercopithecidae > Papio > Papio anubis. The sequence continues at coordinate 8,551,028 of NC_044994.1, forward strand.
CCAAAGCTAGTAAAATTTTAACTTAATAAATAAACGAGGAAAAGTGTTTAATTTAGAGTACTTTCATCCAACTCTGCAGGCATGCCCACAAACAGCTGAAGGACAGGAAAATATACAATGAAAATTTCATTATATTGAAATATATATTTTCATTATATATTTTCCTATATTATAATTTCTGTTATATTAAAATATAACATCCATGGGTCCCAACCAAACAGAAAATTCAGTAAGCTGTTATGCTTCTAAACAAATAAAAAACACATTTTAAAAACATTTAAAATTACCATTACCTTAGGAAGTGAGCCTTTCTAAAAGTTTTTATGCATTATTCCACATCCTCATTGATACAGAACCAAATAAAGTTATGTGAAGCTGTGAACAGAGCAAATCAGGCCAGAGGCTGGTGGAGGCCAAAGACTCATATTCTGAGCAGTAGGACAGTTTTAACTCTTAGGACAACGGAGGTAAAAATAGATGACCTCAGCATCCTAAGAATTAATTGAATCAAACCAGTCCATTCCCACTTTCACCCTTTCTCCCTTAAGAGACATTCTAATTGTGCCTTAAAATAGTTTCTGTCTGCAGTCATCTTTCTGTCCTTTTACTGCCATTTGCTTCATAAATCAATGCTAACCCTTCCCTGTTATACATGCTAACTAGAGAAGCCCCAGCTCATAAAATGTAACTGATTGCAGAGAAGCCTCTTGCAAATGGAGTTTATGTAATGAATCTTCATTCATTTAACTAGTATTTTCTTAATATCTAGTATGTGCCAGGGACTATTCTGCAGGTACACAGGTGAACATAACAGTCTCTGCTTTCATGTGTACATTGCAGTATGTTTATTTATTTACTAATTTTATTTTTTAGACACGAGATCTCGCTATGTTGTCTAGGCTATATTACAATTCCTGGGCTCAAGTCATCCTTTCACCTCAGCATCCTAAGTATCTGGGATCACAAGGGTTCACCACTCTGCCCAGCTTATAAATTGCAGTATAGATAGTGCAGAGGACATCACGGAAGAGACAGGCAGGAGGAAGGAAATGCTGGAAGAAGGGAGAAGAACTCACACACAAGACACGCTACTGGCCTAGAACTGTGCAGGTGAAGCTGTTCTGTGGGCTAAGGAGTATGGCATGTGATTCTGTGTGGTCTGTATTGGGGGGACATTTTTGAGTTAACAGCTATTTAAAATGCCTTTGGGCTGGTGCATGCATCACTTTTAGAGGCGTGGTAGCCAATCCTGCAACCAGCACAAGAAAGACACAGGCCATCTGTCCCAGGTAGGTACCAGAGTAACGTGAGAGCATGGGTCAAAGGCAGCAAGGGATTGATTAAGGTGTTCACACAGAGAGAGAAGTGGAGAGATTGATACCTGCCCCTCTGCTCCAGGAGAGAGCCATAGATCTGTTTTTTTGGGCAAAGGATTATGATACAATTTCCTGGTTTAGTTTTGTGGGGCTGCCATTGCGGATATAGACTTCAGGTGCAGTATTTATTTACCCCTCAATTCAAACTCTCCACAAGTAAGCGGTTGACCTACTTTAACTTCAAGGTCATTCCCTTCTCCCCCAGCTGTAACTGAACTTCCTAGAGCTTTGGCTGCCAATGTGGAACAGGCGATTATGAGGTCTTTCAGACAGCAGGTGAAAGAGGTCGAGTGGATTATATTGTCTCAGAGGTAAGAGATAAGGACAGAGGGTGTGCTTAAAATAGGCCACTAAATTGCTGCCTGCTGTTGTGACAAGCTTTTGAGAAAGCACTGTTGGTGATTGCAAGTTAAAAGATCTGTAGGCTGTGGGAAGTCTCTGGGAGGAATTTAAGGCAGTGTGTAAAATTGTGGGATTCCTAATTCTAGTTCAAAACCAAACTGTCAAGAGAAAGAGGAGAAACATTCTACTTATGGTAACAGTTTGAGGGACTGTTGTAATTTATCATCCAACAAGACGCAATGCAGCTCAGCCTGTCAAGTCAGTAACACCTAACTCTAGTTAGTGTAGGAGCAATTTATAGCTAAGCGTTATTGAACAAATCTGGACTCTGCTGCTCACACAATGATCCTTCTAGATTCTTGCTTTTGTGAAGGTAACTATAGAAGTAAAGGAGATACTAGGCCCTTGGAACATACTGGAGCTCAGGGAACAAGACTGACAAGCAGAGCTCAGAGATACAATGTCAGAAGGAACGTTAGGAGCTGGAAATGAGAGAAGTCACCTCCTCTTTCTGATGTCCGATACAGGAAAGCCTCAGTGCTGGGTTAGGGAGAGGCACAGGAAGACAGCCTCCAGTTGACAAACGTTATTTTAAAAGTTTTACATAGATAACTTTATTTATATTTTCCTTTGTGTTTTCTTTCATTTCCTGTACTTGTAAGAAGTCTTTGCCCATCCAAAGATCAGTTAAATGTATTTTTTTCCAATCCCTTCCTGTTTTTAAAAATATTTATCTCTTTATGTTAGAGTATGAAAAGTGACGTTTAAATTTGATCATTATCTCTGCAATGGTCAATTTCCCCCAACACTAACTTTGAATTATCTGGCCCCACTGATTTGTGATGGTCCTTCTTATATCACCCTGCTATCTGAGTTAGGCTGTGTTTCAGAACATCTATTCTGTTTCACTCCTATGCTCTGCCTTGCATCAGTTTTACATTATTGTATTTATGGTAGTCTTATGTTTTATGTTTTGTGTGCAATTTAGCAACATAACATTTCTATTTGAGTCTTTTTGAAGTTATTATACTTACTTTTCCAAATAAACTTTAAAATGACTTTCATAAAGTGCACAAAATACCAATACAATTGAATTAAACTATATCAATTTGAGAAGTATTGACTTTTCAATATTTAATCCTTCTGGGAAAAGAAAAAAGAAGTACACATCAGTATATTTCATCTCCTTTCAGATTTTCTGATTAATTCCTGTAGCTTTTTTTTTCTTTTATGTATTGCATAGTTTGCTAGCCAATTCTGGGTATTTCATGGTTTTTTTTTTTTGTTTGTTCCTGTAAATAAAAATATTTTTCTTTTGTTTCATCTTGTAGTTATGGTTTAACGTAGGAGAAATTTGATATTATTGCGGTATATATTACAACTTATTAGTAAGTTCTAAAAGTTTTTAAGTTGATTTTTTGAGTTTTAAAGATATCTAATTATATATTACATAAATAGTAATAATTTATCACCATATAATTAGTGAGAAGTTTTGCATATTCTGGAATATTTGGTGAATTTTCACTCTTAGTTTTCTGTGTTTCTGTGATTGTAATTTATCACCAGAAACAGACTCTATCATAAAATTTATAATTAGATTTATAGATTATATTGGGTGAAAAATTAAAATTCTAGTTGTATTTAACTTGTCTCGCTTTTTTTTAAACTAAAATTTTTCTTCATGTATTGTGGTGTCACTGGTAGTCGGGATTTCTGTCCAAGAATCAAAAAACACAATAGTTGTGCTTTTTAGTGAATTAAGTTTTTATCTCTTATAATCACTAACATTTAATCCAATTGAACTTTCGTGAAGAGTTTTAGAAAGGATTATCAACCATAGTGGTTAAGCTTGTAAACTGAAATCTGGGAAGTATTTTCAAAATGAATCTTAGCTCTATATATTTAAGACAGGGAGCCGAATGCTTTCTAAAGTGGATTCATTCCACAGACAGGTTTGGAGTTAGCTTTAATAAATGCTAATGAACAGGTCAGCCAGCTAACAGCAAGTTTGTAGTAAGTGGCTATTCTGGGTTTAGCACCCTCATATATTCTGAGGAGATTATACATCGTTATTGGTCTTGTGTTCAGCCAGTCTCTATAAGGACTCCTTCCCTCCTTTGTAGACTAGTTTCCTTTTTCCACCCTTTAAACATCCATCTGCTGTCTATCATCAGTCCTCATCTTGTCCCTCTACATTGTCCTTTCTCAAGACTCCAACAAAGATCACTAAGCATATAGATGACTTCTAAAAGGTTCGGTTTTTGTCCTGACAGATTTCTAGCCTGAGCTCAGCAGCTGACTGTCAAACCTACCAAATATATTCATTTGAAGGTCCTTCAGGGATGTCACATTCAATATATTCCAAATCGACCCATCATTCCTCCTGACTCCTAGACTTTTTGCCTTAAATTTACTTAACTGCCCATGCTTGAAAAGCATGTGTCATTCCTAATTTCTTCCTATCCCTTACTTCTCATATTCAGTCTATAAGAAATACCCATTGATCCTTGCTGATTCAATGTACTAAACACCATTTTATTATTTCCACTCTATCACCACTGTGTTTATCTTACTAAGACTCACACTTATGTCACCTGAAGGACCACCATAAAACATACAGCATTCTCTCTGCCTGCAGGCCTCCCACTCCACAGCAATTCTTCTACATTCCCCTAATTTCATTTTTGGTGTTAATATGATCATGTCACTCTTCCATTTAGATTGCCTAATGAGGCCTGTTGACTCTTTAGGTGGAACATAAGGCCGAGTCATTGTCTTTCATTCTCCCTTTATATCCATGCTGTTTGAAGACAGATAACATGGAAACTTTCTGTTATCCAGAGGTCTCATGCTTGCTCATATTTCTTTGCCTTTGTATATTTGGGTCTCTCTCCCAAAAATACTTTTTTCCCCACCTTTTTCACCTAAAGATTTTTTAAATTTTAATGTAGTTTTCATCTGCTCTAAGATTGTTCCCCAACTTGTGATGGTTTAAAATATATCTACCAATTCTTCAATATTTCCTTCAATAAATGAAGCTAATTCCCCTCTTTCGAGTGAGGGCTGGACTTAGAGGCTTGCTTCTAACATACATAATAATATGGCAGAAATGATGGCATCTCCCTTCTGAGAGTAGATTTTAAAAGACTGCAGCTTCTTTCTTCATTGCATTCCCTTTCTCTCAGATAAACTTTTTTATTTTTTACTTTTCCATAGGTTACTGGGGAACAGGTGGTGTTTGATTACATGAGTAAGTTCTTTAGTGGTGATTTGTGAGATTTTGGTGTACCCATCACCTGAGCAGTATACACTGCACCCTATTTGTAGTCTTTTATCCCTCACCTCCCACCCTTACCTAGAAGTCCCCAAGGTCCCTTGTATCATTCTTATGCCTTTGCATCCTCATAGCTTAACTCCCACATATCAGTGAGAACATACGATATGTGATTTTCCATTACTAAATTACTTCACTTAGAATAATAGTTTCGAATCTCATTCAGGTTGCTGTGAATGCCATTAATTCATTCCTTTTTATGATTGAGTAGTATTCCATCATATATATATATATTTCTTTATCCACTTGTTGATTGATAAGCATTTGGGTTGGTTCCCAATTTTGCAATTGCTAATTATGCTGCTATAAACATGTGTGTGCAAGTATCTTTTTTATAAAATGACTTCTTTTCCTCTGAATAGACACCCAGTAGTAGGACTGCTGGATCAAATGGTAGTTCTCCTTTTAGTTCTTTAAGGAATCTCCACACTGTTTTCCATAGTGTTTGTACTAGTTTACATTCCAACTAGCAGTGTAGAAGTGTTCCTTGATCACCACATCCATGCCAATATCTACTGTTTTATGAGTTTTTTGATTATGGCCATTCTTGCAGGAGTAAGGTGGTATAGCATTATGGTCTTCATTTGCATTTCCCTGGATCGTTAGTGATGCTGAGCGTTTTTTCATATGTTTCTTGGCCATTTGCATATCTTCTTTTGATAACTGTCTATTCATGTTCTTAGCCCACTTTTTTATTATACTTTAAGTTCTAGGGTACATGTGCACAATGTGCAGGTTTGCTACATATGTATACATATGCCACGTTGGTGTGCTACACCCATTAACTCATCATTTGCATTAGGCATTTCTCCTAATGGTGTCTCTCCCTCCTCCCCCCACCCCACAACAGGTCCCGGTGTGTGATGTTCCCCAACCTGTGTCCCAAGTGTTCTCATTGTTCAGTTCCCACCTATGAGTGAGAACATGCAGTGTTTGATTTTCTGTCCTTGTAATAGTTTGCTCAGAATGATGGTTTCCAGCTACATCCATGTCCCTACAAAGGACACGAACTCATCCTTTTTTATGGCTGCATAGTATTCCATGGTGTATATGTGCCACATTTTCTTAATCCAATCTGTCACTGATGGACATTTGGGTTGATTCCAAGTCTTTGCTATTGTGAATAGTGCCACGATAAACATATGTGTGCATGTGTCTTTATAGCAGCATGATTTATAATCCTTTGGGTATATACCCAGTAATGGGATGGCTGGGTCAAATGGTATTTCTAGTTCTAGATCCTTGAGGAATCACCACACTGTCTTCCACAATGGTTGAACTAGTTTACAATCCCACCAACAGTGTAAAAGTGTTCCTATTTCTCCACATCCTCTCCAGCACCTGTTGTTTCCTGACTTTTTAATGATCACCATTCTAACTGGTGTGAGATGGTATCTCATTGTGATTTTGATTCGCATTTCTCTGATGGTCAATGATGAGCATTTTCTCATGTGTCTGTTGGCTACATAAATGTCTTCTTTTGAGAAGTGTCTGTTAATATCCTTTGTCCACTTTTTGATGGGGTTGTTTGATTTTTTCTTGTAAATTTGTTTTAGTTTTTTGTAGATTCTGGATATTAGCCCTTTGTCAGATGGGTAGATTGCAAAAATTTTCTCCCATTCTGTAGGTTGCCTGTTCACTCTGATGGTGGTTTCTTTTGCCGTGCAGAAGCTTTTTAGTTTAATTAGATCCCATTTGTCTATTTTGGCTTTTGTTGCCATTGCTCTTGGTGTTTTAGCCATGAAGTCCTTGCCCATGCCTATGTCCTGAATGGAATTGTCTAGGTTTTCTTCTAGGGTTTCTGTGGTTTCAGGTCTAACAGTTAAGTCTTTAATCCATCTTGAATTAATTTTTGTATAAGGTGTAAGGAAGGGATCCAGTTTCAGCTTTCTACATATGGCTAGCCAGTTTCCCCACACCATTTATTAAATAGGGCATCATTTCACCCTTTCTTGTTTTTGTCAGGTGTGTCAAAGATCAGATGGTTGTAGATGTGTGGTATTATTTCTGAGGGCTCTATTCTGTTCCATTGGTCTATATCTCTGTGTTGGTACCAATACCATCCTGTTTTGGTTACTATAGCCTTGTAGTGTAGTTTGAAGTCCGGTAGCATGATGCCTCCAGCTTTCTTCTTTTGGCTTAGGATTGTCTTGGCAATGCAGGCTCTTTTTCTGGTTCCATATGAACTTTAAAATAGTTTTATCCAATTCTGTGAAGAAAGTCATTGGTAGCTTGATGGGGATCGCATTGAATCTATAAATTACCTTGGGCAGTATGGCCATGTTCACGATATTGATTCTTCCTATCCATGAGCATGGAATGTACTTCCATTTGTTTGTTTCCTCTTTTATTTCATTGAGCAGTGGTTTGTAGTTCTCCTTGAAGAGGTCCTTCACATCCCTTGTAAGTTGGATTCCTAGGTATTTTATTCTTTTTGAAGCAATTGTGAATGGGAGTTCACTCATGATTTGGCTCTCTGTTTGTCTGTTATTGGTGTGCAGGAATGCTTGCGATTTTTGCACATTGGTTTTGTATCCTGAGACTTTGCTGAAGTTTCTTATCAGCTTAAGGAGATTTTGGACTGAGACAATGGGGTTTTCTAAACATACAGTCATGTCATCTGCAAACAGGGACAATTTGACTTCCTCTTTTCCTAACTGAATACCCTTTATTTCTTTTTCCAGCCTGACTGCCCTGGCCAGAACTTCCAACACTATGTTGAATAGGAGTGGTGAGAGAGGGCATCTCTGTCTTGTGCCAATTTTCAAAGGGAATGCTTCCAGTTTTTGCCCATTCAATATGATATTGGCTGTGAGTTTGCCATAAATAGCTCTTATTATTTTGAGATACATCCCATCAATACCTAGTTTATTGAGAGTTTTTAGCATGAAGGGCTGTTGAATTTTGTCGGAGGCCTTTTCTGCATCTATTGAGATAATCATGTGGTTTTTGTCTTTGGTTTTGTTTATATGATGGATTATGTTTTTGATTTGTGTATGTTGAACCAGCCTTGCATCCCAGGGATGAAGCCAACTTGATCATGATGGATAAGCTTTTTGATGTGCTGCTGGATTCAACTTGTGATATTTTATTGAGGATTTTTGCATTGATGTTCTTTAGGGATATTGGTCTAAAAGTCTCTTTTTTTTGTTGTATCTCTGCCAGGCTTTGGTATCAGGATGATGCTGGCCTTGTAAAATGAGTTAGGGAGGATTCCCTCTTTTCCTATTGATTGGAATAGTTTCAGAAGGAATGGTACCAGCTCCTCTTTGTACCTCTGGTAGAATTCAGCTGTGAATCCATCTGGTCCTGGACTTTTTTTTTTGGTTGGTAGGCTATTAATTATTGCCTCAATTTCAGAGCCTGTTATTGGTCTATTCAGGGATTCAATTTCTTCCTGGTTTAGTCTTGGGAAGGTGTATGTGTCCAGGAATTTTTCCATTTCTTCTAGATTTTCTAGTTTATTTGTGTAGAGGTGTTTGTAGTATTCTCTGATGGTAGTTTGTATTTCTGTGGAATCAGTGGTGATATCCGCTTTATCAAAACAAACAGCCTGTGTACCTTTGTTTTTTGTTTTTGTTTTTTAAATTGTAGTATTATTTTATAGGTCCTGTGAAATTTATGCTTTAAAGTGGTCCTGTTTTGATGTGTTTCCAGGATTAGTTTCAAGATTTAGAGCTCCTTTTAGCAGTTCTCGTAGTAGTGGCTTGCTAGTGTCAAATTCTCTCAGCATTTGTTTGTCTGAAAAGACTGTATCTTTCCTTCATATATGATGCTTAGTTTCGCTGCATACAAAATTCTTGGCTGATAATTGTTTTGTTTGAGGAAGCTGAAGATAGGGCCCCAATCCCTTCTAGCTTGTAGGGTTTCTACTGAGAAATCTGCTGTTAATCGGATAGGTTTTCCTTTTTAGGTTACCTGGTGCTTTTGTCTCACAGCTCTTAAAATTCTTTCCTTTGCCTTAACTTTAGATAACCTGATGAGAATATGTCTAGGCAATGATCTTTTCATAATGAATTTCCGAGGTGTTCTTTGTGTTTCTTGTATTTGGATGTCTAGGTCTGTAGCAAGATTGGGGAAGTTTTCCTTGATTATTCCCCCAAAAATGTTTTCCAAATTTTTAGATTTCTCTTCTTCCTCAGGAGCACCAATTATTCTTAGGTCTGTTCTTTTAACATAATCCCAGAAATCTTGGAAGCTTTGTTCGTATTTTCTTATTCTTCTTTCTTTGTTGGAGTGAGTTAAAGACCTTGTCTTTGAGCTCTGAATTTCTTTCTTTTACTTGTTCAATTCTGTTGCTGAGATTTTCCAGAGCATTTTGCATTTTTATAAGTGTGTCCAATGTTTCCTGAAGTTTGATTATTTTTTCTTTATGCTATCTATTTCCTTGACTATTTCTCTCTTCACATTGTGTATCATTTTTTGGGCTTCGTTGCATTAGGCTTCACCTTTCTTTGGTGACTCCCTGATTAGCTTAATAACTAGCCTCCTGAATTCTCTTTCAGGTAAATCAGGGATCTCTTCTTGGTTTGGATCCATTGCTGGTGAACTAGCGTGATTTTGGGGGATGTTAAAGAAACTTGTTTTGTTATATTATGAGGGTTGGTTTTCTGGTTCCTTCTCATTTGGGTAGCCTCTGTCAGAGGGAAGGTCTAGGGCTGAAGGCTGCTGTTCAGATTATTTTGTCCCACAGGGTATTCCCTTGATGTAGTACTCTTCCCTTTTGCCTATGGATATTGCTTCTTGAGAGCTGAGCTGTAGAGATTGTTATCTGTCTTCTGGGTCTACCAGCAAGTCTACCAGGCTCCAGGCTGCATAGAGTCCTGTGCTGTGAACCATCTATGGATCTCTCAGCCATGGACACCAGCACCTTTTCTGGTGGAGGTAGCAGTGGGGTGAAGTGGACTTTGTGAGTGTTCTTAGCTTTGGTGGTTTAATGCTCTGCTTTTGTGCTGGTTGGCCTACTTCCAGGACGTGGCACTTTCCAGAGAGCAACAGCTGTGTTAGTGTGGAGAGGAACTGGTGGTAGGCGGGGCCCTAGTACTCCCAAGAGTATATGCCCTTTGTCTTCAGTTACAAAGGTGGGTAGAGAAGGACCATCAGGTGAGGGAAAGTCTAGATGTGTCTGAGCTCAGACTCTCCTTGGGGCAGGTCTTGCTGAGGCTGCTGTGGGGCATGGGGGTGAGGTTCACAGGTCAATGGAGTTGTGTACCTAGGAGGATTATGGCTGCCTCTGTTGAGTCATGTAAGTTGTCAGGGAAGTGGGGGAAAGCTGGCAGTCATAGGCTTCACTCAGCTCTCACGCAATCTCAAGGGCCGTTCTCACTCCCACCATGCCCCTACTAACAGCACCGAGTCTGTTTCCAGGCAGTGGGCAAGCAGGTCTGAGAACTTGCCCCAGGATACCTACCTCCCAGCTGTGAAAGAAAAGGCCTTTAGTTCTTCCCCAACCTGTAGAGTCTGCACACAGGATTTGCACCCTCCCGAGTTCTGGCCAGGGGGCATCTCGACTGGTTCAAATTGTTACAAAGTTCAGCTGGAGACTTCCTTCCTCCTGCGGTGATTTCCCCATGCCTCTGGCCACCCTCCCAAAGGATGCCTGTGATGCCAGGAAGGAATGGCTGGCTTGGAGACCCAGCAAGCTCCCAGGGCCTTTCCCGCTGCTTTCTCTATCCCTGTCTTTCACTCATCTCTCTAAGTTGACTCAGCTCCAGGTAAGGTTGGAAACTTCTCCTGCAAACTAGACCTTCAGTTTCCCCAGTGGGCGATGTGTGTTTGGAGGTGGAGGATCTCCCTTTCCCACTTCTGCAGTTTGGGCACTCACAGTATTTGGGGTGTCTCCCAGGTCCTGCAGGAGCAGTCTGCTTCCTTCAGAGGGTCTGTGGGTCCTCTCAGGATTCCTGATTTTTTTCTTGTAGTGATTCTGGAACTAAAATTTACTATGTGAGCCTCTGCACAATGCTCTGTCCATCCAAGTTGGAGCTGCAATCTAGTCTTGCCTCCTGTCTGCAATGATGATCCCTTTTCTTTCTTCAGATGAACTTCTTCTGAGGGAAGCCAGATTCCATGTCATAAGGGCACTTGGGAAGACTATGGTATGACCAATGGAGAGAGGATCTTAATGTTTTGGCCAAAAGCCGGTGAGGTACTGAGACCAGCTAGCACCCATAGGAGTGATATTGGAAGCAGATCCTCCCCCAGTTGAGCTTTCAGATGAGATCATGCATTCAATGAACAGCTTGACAGATCTCTCATCAGAGATCTTGAGCCAGAACCAGGCAGCTAAGCTGTTTCCACATTCCTGACCCTCAGAAATTGTAAGGTAATAAATATTTGTTGTTTTAAGCTGCTTACTTCTGGAGCAACTTTTTAACCCTTTCCCCACCTCTGCACTCATAACACCATAGGTTTGCCTATACGGGAGCATTAATTACACTATTTGAATTATCTATTAATTATTCCAATTTCCTTATTAAAGTGTGAATACATTGTGAGCAGATTTATTTTTCTTTCAGAGTCTTGCTCTATCACCCAGGCTGGAGCTCACTGCAAGCTCTGCCTCCTGGGTTCAGGTCATTCTCCTGCCTCAGCCTCCCAAGTAACTGGGACTACAGGTGCCTGCCACCATGACCGGCTAATTTTTTGTATTTTTTAGTAGAGATGGGGTTTCACCATGTTAGCCAGGATGGTCTTGTTCTCCTGACCTTGTGATCTGCCACCCTCAGCCTCCCAAAGTGCTGGGATTACCGATGTGAGCCACCAGTGAGCAGATTTTTAACTACATATTGAATAGATAACTGAATATAGCAGATGACTCTTAGTTTCAACAAACCTACATTCTGTCAAGAATATTACCATACATTACAAAAGAGCAAATAATAAAAGATATTCTGTAATAGACTTTAACCTTAGATGATACAGACCTCACTCTATAGGATTTCAGAGAAAGAAGAGATACATTAAGGCTAAAGGAGTCCCAGAAGGATTTCTGGACATGACAATAGAGCTAGGACTCTGAATTTGGGTAAGATTTAAGTAAAAAAAAGAAGATGAGTCATTTTAAGCATTGGGGCTACTTCTATCACGGGCATGGTAGGATGAGCTTGTCCATGGAAATATTTGAGGATTAATTAGATCCAGACAATCAGAAACAAGAAGGCTCGTGTGACTAACATTCAACCAATTTGAATAAATGAAGTTGAGGCCAGATCACAGAAACCTTGAAAGATGGGAACATTTCAGATAAGAGCTCTGTGATAGTTAATTTTATGTGTCAACTCGGCAGGGCCACAGGGTACCCAGATATTTGATCAAACATTATTCTGGGTGTTTCTGTGAAGGCGTTTTGGATAAGGTTGATATTCAGATTGTTAGACTGAGTAAAGCAGGTTACCCTCCCTATGTAGGTGGGCCTTGTCCAATCAGTTGAAGGCCTGGACAGAACCAAAACCTGACCCTTCCCCAAGGAAGGGAAGATTCATCCTGCCTAACTGCCTTCTAGCTGGGAAATAGATTTATCCTGTCTTTGGACTTGAGTCAAAATGCTGGCTCTCCCTGGGTTTCAAGTCTGACGGCCTTCAGATTGGAACCACACCATCAGTGTTCCCAAGTCTCAGGCCTTCAGACTCAGACTGGAAACAAACCATCAGCATTCCTAGTCTCCAGCTTGCCTGCTCACCTGCAGATCTCAGGACTTGACAGCCTTATAAAATCTAGATCTTCTATAGTTTCTGTTTCTCTAGAAACTCTGGTTAATATGTACCCTACAACGACTTTATTCTTCCGTAAAGAAGGAGAAGTAGGTAGTCTTCCCTCATATGTGAATTTTTAGGATACACTTTGACACCCCACAGTAAAAGAAAAAAATGACCAGAGTGATAGCAAATGTTTTGTCTCATATGGAGAAAATATCCCTAAAAAAACTTATCTTCTGTGATACTTGATGACATATTAGATTTTCTAATATCTGTTAAAATAATGAATTATTATTTTAATGTGTTCAGCAAATATTCAATGTTGGGTTTTATTCTAAGTTTCCAAGAGGAGCTGTAGAGTTAGTGCTTTCAGTTATCCTTGTGACCATGCTCTCTCCTTTACAAAAACCTACATATTATTTCACTTACAGCTGAAACATTTAAAAAATCTAAAGGTGATGTGTCTCTTTTGCATCATAACAGGTGTAGGTGGCCCATTACTGCTTTAATCATAATTTTGCATTGCAGATGCACAGCCTGAGATAATTTTAGAACTTAAGGAACAACCCCATGAGTCTGCACTTGGGCTTTCTTCAGAAAAAAAAATTCTATACATTCTTATAAAACCCTTGATTTCTTCTCCAGCTCATTCTTTTCAGGAGGTTCTAGCAGGTGCTGGCTTTGATTAATAGTCTCTAACCATATTCTTTTCAAACCATCTCTCACTTATGAAGTTACATTTCATTTTAGTGCTGGTTGTTGTAGTGGTTGCATAGCAACAGTATTGGCCAAAGAATTATTTTTTCCCTACACATAAAATGAATTTCTCAGTTTTAGTTCAAAGCTTCTCTTTTGCTTCAAGAGTATTAAAAACTTTCATTAATTCATTGGGTGAATGAGGTGAAAAGCAGCTGGTGCCATTTTCAGAAACAGAGGCATCAAGGCCAATTGTGTAGAAAGTAAATAGGTCAAAAAAAGAAAGTAAATAGGTTAAAAGAAGAGACAAAATTATGCAGAAGTTTGGGGGATAATTTTGAGGGACAATAAACAATAGAACACTTTTATATGACTAGTGTAGGAAAAATTATAGTTTTCTGGGCTTTGTGAGGAGGTAGACACAAAAGTCATATGAGCATAGCAGTGCCGAGCTGTAACTTATTATGTGCCTAGGAAACCCAATTCTTTATCTTTAAATTTTAAAAAATAAAACTGTCAATTAATGGCTGAAGGCTTGAGTTTGTATTTCACAAATAAAATATGAGCTTTGTTTTCTAGAAACTTGAGAGAAGACACGTATAACATGTGAATACTATGCTAGGCAGGGAAAGACAGAAGCATGCATCGGATTTAGATATATTTTTAGAGTCTCAGTCTAATAGATACATTTTGTTTTTGCCAACTTCAACTTTCCCTCCAAGGTGGCATCCAGATGCTCTCTGAGAGCCAGGCTTTTCCTTTTTCCTTCTCTGTTCTTGGCCTCTGTTCCCTGTCTTTCTCCCACTGTTCTCCTCCACTGAATTCCAAGCCATTATAGGTTACAACTAAATCATTACATAAAAAAGTGTCTACTTATTGCCTTGGCAGTTTTGCTATTCTAATCTTCCATAGCAACTTACAAATGACTATATTTTACATACATTACTACATTTAATCATAGCAACTCCTCCATTGGACAAGTTGAGTATTGCTTTTAAAGGAACTCAGATATTTTAGAGTTTAAGAACAGCTAGCAAACAACTGAGGCTTATTGGAACATCATTTTTGCCTTCAATCCATGGCTCTTTCTTATAGACCGTATTGCCTTTAACAAAAGGGTATCATATCTATTTGATTCAAGTTGTAATAGTTAATTTGGTCAATAGTTTCAAAATGAGTGTATATTTGTCAACATTGTCTGTCTTAATTTGTAGTCTTCTATCAACAGGACAGACCACACTTGTTAAATTCACTTTGATGGGTTATTATTAAAACCCATCAAACATGCAGGCATTCAACAAGACAAATATGCTCAGAGTTATAATCATGTGGGGTCTCATCACACTTTTGGCTATTCACATAAATTTGACTGCTTTGTAGAGTTTCAGTGACATTAGTGCAACAAACTGCATGAAGTGTTTGTTATTCTGCTACCATTTCAAATATAATCTCTGTTTTGAAACAAATCCTGCAAGTAGCCTTCATGTTTATCCATTGGTTATGTTTCATAGAACAAGAGTTTGCAGTAAGAAGAAAAAAACTTATTTTATATAAGTTTATATAAGTTATTTTCACTGCAACGACTACATTATGCAGCACGGCACACAATACACTGTAAGACGAGTGAGGTCTATGCCATTGATTACTTTTTCTTTATGTTTAAAGAGTGAACTTTAAGTTTTATAATTTATTGCATGTATTAAAGAAAAGGGAATACTATTTGCGGTATTTTGTCAAGAAATGTATCTATACGTCTATCTATGTATGTAAATTTTATAGGAAATAGAAAAGTGTTGTCTTTCAAGCAATAGAATAGCATTTTCCCCTTGCATTCAAATGAAGAGAATTGGGGCTTTCTCTGCATTAGTAGAATTTTGCAATGAGAATAGAGGCAGTTGGTGATGTAGCAGAAATAAACTCCAGATCAAGCGAAATGATGAACACTATCCTGCTTCTATCAATAGTAATAAATTATTCATATTTTTAGTGAAAACTTTCCTAGTGGGCTTGTTAGTTAATCCAACAATGATAATAAAAATGAATGAATGAATGAATGAACATGTCAAACAAGAATCAAATATTGAACTTTGAAATTCTGGTGTCTTAATGTATTCACTGAAAAATGCTGTAAGATTGCTATCTATCTCCTTTGCTATATCTTACAAGTGACGATTCAAGAAAATTGATGTATATGTGAGAAAATCCATGTCCTACTAATGGTTATGAGTCCTGATTTCTTGTATTTTCCCTCTGAGACATTTATCCTTTCTACTCAACCTGCTTGACCACCTCTAAAGGATGACAAATTTTGGCCTTTGAGTAGACATCTCAACCTGCTCATAGCAAACTGGGGACCCAAAGGTCTTATTGCAGTTTGAATACTCTCAGTCTCTTTTAGTATAAACTTAGTGCTCTTTTGCCAACTCAATTTACTTTAAAACTTGGTGGATATTCAATGTATCTGATTACATTCTACCTCAAGCATCACATCCACAATTGTTTTTGAAATTTGCTTTCCTGTTATTACTACTATGTTGGTATTAGGCTTCTACGCAGTATACCCTTGAATGTTTTAGAAATCCCTTTTGTCTAGATGAGAAAACCTGCTGGCAAAAAAGCGTCTTAGAACCACATTCTTTATTTTTATCTTAGTCCTCAGGCCTCATTCTACATTGAGAAATTTCACTGAGAGACTAGAGATTAAATATGTATCTGTTTTCCAACCCTCTATATTTCCTCTAAATTATACCAGTGCAGTGGCCAGTTCTCCTACTAGCTCATCTCTCTCTCTCTTTCTCTTTTCATTTTTTTTTTTAGTTCTGTGCCATGCACAGATAAGAACAGTCAGCTGACACTTTTAATATTCTGCCTGGATATCATCTTGGCCAATTTCAAAAGTTTACCATGAACATTTTATTCCTTCTAAGTCTACAAACAAAGACTCATTCTAAACTTTGTAGCTCACCGGGGAAGCCCGCTTTGGATGGGCTAATTCATGAATTTTCAGTCAGCTATGAGACAGGCAGGTAGTCTGTTCTGAACTGGACTGTCTCACATATGTGTGGTTCAGCTGACCCTTGGCTTCTCTAGGATGTCTTCAGCTGAAACTGGCCTTTTCTCCCCATGGGCTGTCATTCTCCAGCAGGGAGGTTTTTCATGTGACAGTGGTAAGACTCTAAGAGAAAGAGTAGGACCACCTAAGACCTCTTGAAGCCTAAGTTCAGCACAGGAACTCTGTCACTTATGCATTCTATTTGTTCAAAGGAAGTCAAGAGGTCAGCCTATTTTCAAAGCATGGGAAAACAAATTCCACTTCTTGATGGGTGCCTCTCCAAAGTCACATTGCAAAGGGCACACATATGGGGAGGGGTAAAGAACTGCAGCAATTTTTGCAATCTATCTACCTCAGAGCCATTATTTCTTCAAATATTGCACTTGCCACATTCTTAATTTCCTATCCTTTTGAAACCCTGACTAATGAATATTATTTCCATGTCTTATAATTGCTCTGTTTTCCATCTTTTTTTAAAACTTTTATTTTAGCTTCATGGGTACATGTGTACGTTGTTATATAAGTAAATTGCATGTTGTAGGGTTTGATATACAGATTATGTTGTCACCCAGGTAATAAACATAGTACTCAATAGGTAGTTTTGTAATCTTCACCTTCCTCCTACCCTCCACACTCAAGTAGGCCCTGATGCATGTTGTTCCCTTCTTTGTGTTCCTATTTACCCAATGTTTACTTCTCACTTATAAGTGAGAACATGCAGTATTTGGTTTTCTGTTACTGCGTTAGTTTGCTTCAGGATGTTGGCCTCTGGCACAATTCATGTTGCTGCAAAAACATGATCTCATTCTTTTTTATGGCTGCATAGTATTCCATGAGGTATATGTATCATGTTTTCTTCATCCAGTCTGCCACTGGTGGGCATTTAGGTTGAATCCATGTCTTGCTATTGTGAATAGTGCTGTGTCTTTATGGTAGAATGATTTATATCCCTTTGGGTATATACCCAATAATGGGATTGCTGGGTCAAATGGTAATCCTATTTTAAATTATTTGAAAGGTTGTCAAACTGCTTTCCACAATGGCTGAACTAATTAACATTCTCACCAGCAGTTCGTAAGTGTTCCCTTTTCTCCACAACCTCACCAGCCTCTGTTATCTTCTGACTTTTTTTTTTTTTAAGAAAAATGTATTTTTTATTTTTATTTATTTATTTATTTTTTATTTTTATTTATTTTTGTTTTTATTTTTTATTTTTTATTATTATAATACTTTAAGTTCTAGGGTACATGTGCATAACGTGCAGGTTTGTTACATATGTATACTTGTGTCATGTTGCTGTGCTGCACCCATCAACTCGTCAGCACCCATCAACTCGTCATTTACATCAGGTATAACTCCCAATGCAATCCCTCCCCACTCCCCCCTCCCCATGATAGGCCCCGGTGTGTGATGTTCCCCTTCCCGAGTCCAAGTGATCTCATTGTTCAGTTCCCACCTATGAGTGAGAACATGCGGTGTTTGGTTTTCTGTTCTTGTGATAGTTTGCTAAGAATGATGGTTTCCAGCTGCATCCATGTCCTTTTTAATAATAGTCATTCTGACTGGTGAGAGAATGGCTTTGTGGTTTTAATTTGCATTTCTGTAATGATTACTGATGTTAAGCAGTTTTTTATATGCTTGATGACTGCACATGTGTCTTCTTTTGGAAAGTGTCTGTTAATGTCCCTTTGTCCACATTTTAATGAAGTTGCTTATTGTTTCCATGTAAATGTGTTTAAGTTCCTTATAGATGCTAGATTTTATACCTTTACTGAATGCATAGTTTGCAAATATTTTCTCCCATTCTGTAGGTTGTCTGTTTATTCTGTTGATAGTTTCTTTTACTGTGCAGAAGCTCTTTAGTTTAATTAGATCCCATTTGTCAATTTTAGTTTTTGTTGAAACTGCTTTTTGCATCTTTGTCATGAAGTCTGCTAGGTCCTATGTCCAGAATGATATTTCCGAGGTTATCTTTCAGGGTTTTTATAGTTTTCGGTTTTAAATTGAAGTCTTTAATCCATCTTGAGTTACTTTTTCGATATGATGTAAGGAAGGGGTACAGTTTCAATCTTCTGCATGTGGCTATCCAGTTAATCCAGCACCATTTATTGAATATGAAGTCCTCTCCTCTTTGCTTGTTTTTGTCAATTTTGTTGACGATCAGATGGTTTTAAGTGTGTGGCATAATTTTTGGGGTCTCTATGCTGTTCCATTTATCAATGTGACTGTTGTACCAGTACCTTGCTATTTAGGTTACTATAGTTTTATAGTGTAGTTTTAAGTCAGGTAATGTGATGCCTCCTGCTTTGTTATTTTCCCTTGGCTGTTTGGGCTATTTTTGGTTATATATGAATTTTAAAATAGGTTTTCCTTATTCTGTGAATAATGTCATTGATAATTTGATAGGAATAGCATGAAATTTGTAAATTGCTTTGGCAGTATGGCCTTTTTGACAATATTGATTCTTTCTATCCACAAGCCTGGAATGTTTTTCCATTTGTTCATGTCATTTCTGATTTCTTTCAGCAGTTTTTGTTATTCTCATTGTAGAGGCCTTTTACCACCTTAATTAGCTCTATTCCTGGGTATTTGATTCCTTTTGTGGCTATTTTGAATGGCATTGCATTCCTGATTGGACTCTTAGTTGGGATGTTGTTTGTATCTAGGCATTCTATTGATATCTGTGCATTGATTTTATGTCCTGAAACTTTGCTGAAGTTGTGTATAAGATCAAGGAGTTTTGGGGCAGGTACTATCAGGTTTTCTAGGTATAGAATAATATCATCTGCCAACAGGGATATTTTGACTTCCTGTCTTCCTATTTGGATGACTTTTATTTCTTTCTCTTGCCTGACTTGCATTATATGTTGAATAGGAGTGGGAAGAGAGGGCATACTTGTCTTATTCCAGTTTTCAAGGGGAGTACTTCCAGTTTTACTCATTTAGTATGACGTTGACTATGTGTTTGTCATAGATGGCTCCTACTATTTTGAAGTATGTTCCTTTAATGCCTAGTGTTTTGAGGATTTTTAACATGAAGAATGTTGAGTTTTATCAAAGGTTTTTCTGCATCTATTGAGGTTATGTGGTTTATGTTTTTAGTACTGTTTTTGTGGTGAATAACATTTATTGATTTGTATATGTTAAACCAACCTTGAATTCCAGGAATAAATCCTATTTGATCATGGTGGATTCATTTTTGATGTGTTGATGGATTTTGTTTGCTAGTATTTTCCTGAATATTTTTGCATTTGTATTCATCAAGAGTATTGCCCTAAAGTTTTCTTTTTTGGTGTGTTTCTGCCAGGTTTTGATATCAGGATGATGCTGGCCTCATAGAATGAGTTAGGAAGGAGTCCCTCTTCCTCAGTTTTTTGAAATAGTTTCAGTAGGAATGGTACTAGCTCTTCTTTATGCATCTGGCAGAATTCGGCTGTGAATCTATCTGGTACTGGGTTTTTTTCTAGTTGGTAGGCTTTTTATTACTGATTCAATGTCAGAACTCATTATTGTTCGTTCAGGGACTCAATATCTTCCTGATTCAGTCTTGGAGGTTGTATGTTTCAAAGAATTTATCCATTTCTTCTAGGTTTTCTGGGTTATGTGTATACAGGTTTTCATAATAGTCTCTGAGGGTTTTTTATATTTCTGTGGAGTCAGTGGTAACATCCCCTTTGTCATTTCTGCTTGTGTTTATTTGGAACTTCTCTTTTTTCTTTATTAGTCTAGCTGGTAGTCTGCCTTTCTTATTAATTTCTTCAAAAACCAGCTCATGGCTCATTGATCATTTCTGCAGATTTTCATGTTTTAATTTATTTCAGTTCAGCTATGATTTTGGTCATTTCTTGTCTTCTGCTAGCTTTGGAGATAGTTTGTTGTTGTTTCTCTAGCTATTCTAGTTGTGATGTTAAGTTGTTAATTTGAGATCTTTCAGTTTTCTTTTTTTTTTTTTTTTTTTTTTTGAGACAGAATCTCACTCTGTTGCCCAGACTGGAGTGCAGTGGTGCAATCTTGGCTCACTGCAACCTCTGCCTCCTGGGTTCAAGGGATTCTCCTGCCTCAGCCTCCTGAGTAGCTTGGATTACAGGCATGTGCCACCATGCCTGGCTATTTTTTTTTTTTTTTTGTATTTTTAGTAGATATGGGGCTTCATCATGTTGGCCAGGCTGGTCTTGAACCCCTGACCTCAGATTATCTGCCCATTTTGACTTCTCAAAGTGCTAGGATGACAGGCATGAGTCACTGAGCCTGGTCCAAACTTTTTGATGTCAGCATTTAGTGCCATAAGCTTCCCTCTTAAAATTGCTTTGGCTGCATCCCAGAGATTCTGGTATGTTGTATCTTTTTTTCTCATTAATTTCAAATAATTTGTTGATGTCTGCCTTAATTTCATTATTACTCAGAAGACATTCAGAAACATGTTATTTAATTTCCATTTAATTGTATGGAGCAGTTTTCTAAGCATTGATTTCTACTTTTATTGCACTATGGTCTGAGATTGTGATTGGCATAATTTTGATTTTTTGAATTTGCTGAAGGTTATTTTATGCCCAACTGTGTGGTCAATTTTGGAGTATGCACCCTGTGCAGATGAGAAGAATTTATTTTTCTGTTTTTTGGGGTAGTGACCTCTGTAGATGTTTATTAGGTCCATTTCATCAAGTGTTGAGTTAAGATCCTGAATATCTTTGTTAGTCTTGTGTCTTGATGATCTATCTAATATTGGTAGTTCAGTGTTCAACTATCCCACTATTATTGTTGCTTATCTAAATCTCTTCATAGGTCTCTAAGAGATTGCTTTATGAATCTGGGTACATTGTGTTCTCCATTTTTATAATTGGACAATTTTCTTATTACTGAGGTATAGACTCCTTGGTATGTTTTGGACCTAAGTCCTGCATAAGATATGTGTTTTACAAGTACGTTTTCCTAGACTCTAACTAGTACCTTTTGAAAAGAAAATCTTTTTATGCTTGATGAAAGCCAATTGATCAATTTTATGTCTTAAATATCACACTTTTGGTATTATATACAAGAAATATTTGCCTAACTCAGGGTTGCAGAGAAATTCTTCTATGTTGTCTTCTGAAATAATGAGAACTTCCTATCATTTTAGTTTTTACATTTAAATTTATATTCCATATTGAGGTAATTTTTGTTTTTGATGTGGGATAATGGTCAAGTTCATACTCTTGCACATGATATTCAATTGTCCAACAACCATTTGTTTTAAAAGGCTATCCATTCCTCAATGAATTGAATTAGCACTTTTGTCAAAAATCAAATCATCATAAATATAAAGGTTTATTTATGAACTCTCAGTTTTTGTTTCTCATATATATATGTGTACATATATATTTATGTATATTATGTATCTATGCCAGAGCAACACACTTAGTAATTGTAGTTGAAAGTAAGTTTTGAAGTTGGAAGGGAAAGTTTTCCAACTTTGTTCTTTTTAAAAACAGTTTTGACAATTCTTAGTCTTTTGCGATTCCATATAAATTTGTGGATTATCTTGTAAATTTTCTGCAAAAAATTCAGCTGGAATTTTCATAGTGAATTGCCTTGAATCTGTAGACCAAGTTGGAGAGAATTATAATCTTAACAATGTTGAATCTTCTGATTCATAAACATGAACTATCTCTCCATTTATGTGTATCTTTTAAAATTGTCTACACAGATGTTTTGAAATTTTCAGTGTCCAGATATTACACCTCTTAGGTTAAATTTATTGCTAAATATTTTATTCCTTTTGATGCTATTGTGAATAAAATATTTCCCTTAATTTCATTTTTAGACTTGTCCTTGCCAATATAGAGAAATAATGTTTATTTCTGAATGTTAATCTTGTATCCTGAAACTTTGCTGAACTAATTTATTACTTCCACATTACAATTTATTGTGACTTGTTAAGCTTTGCTGTACACAAGATCATGTTTTGTGACAATCACAAAAGTTTTACTTCTTCTTTTCCAATTTTGATCTCTTTTATTTCTATTTCTTTTTTTTTTTTTTTTTTCTTGCCTTTTACACTCTGGCTAAATTGTTCTATGTAATAAAGTGAGAGTAGGCATACTTGCCCTTTTCTAAATCTTTAGGGAAAAGCCTTCAGTCTTGCGTCATCAAGTATGGTGATACACATGAAGGTTTCTTTTTGCATGCTTTTCATCAGTTGAGGAATGCCCTTTATATTCAGACTGTGTTAAGAGATGTATCAAGAAGAGATGTTAGATTTTTTCAATAGATGCTTTTATGCATCTATTGAGAGGATCATTTGGCTTTTGTTCTTTTTTATTAAAATGATATATAACATTAATTGATTTTCAAATATTAAACCAGCCCTGCACTCATGAGATAAATCTCAACTGTGTATAATTTGTTTTTGTATTGTTGGACTCAGTTTGCTAATATTTTGTTGTAGATTTTTGCATTTATATTAATGACCAATATTTGTCTGTGACTTTATTTTCTCGTTATATACTTGCATAGCTTTACTATTAGGGTGATACTGGCCTCAGAAAAGGAGCTAGAATATGTTTTGTCTTTCTATATTTTTGGAAGAGCTGTGGAACATTGGTATTACTTCTTTTTTAAATGTTTTGTAGAATTCATCGGGGAAGCTGCTGGGCCTAGGCTTTTCTTTGTGGAAAGATTTTTAATCACTAGTGCGATTTCTTTACTTGTTTACTTAATAGTTCTATTAAAATTTTTATTCTTAAGTCAGTTTTGCTAATTTGTGTTTATGAATCAATTTAATCAATGTTGTCAAATTTGTTAGCATACATTGTACTATAGTATTCTAATTCCTATAATTTCTGAAGGGTCAGTGGTGATGTCCTCTCTTTTATTCCTAATTTTGGTGAAGTTTATCTGCTCTTTTTTCCTTCTTGGTTAATCTATATAATTGGTTAATTTTGTTAATCTTTCAAAGAACCAGTTGTAGTTTCATTGATTGTCTCTAATTTTTTTGTTTTCTTTCTTTGCTTAACTGATTTCCCTTCTATTCTTTATAATTTTCTCCTTCTCTTTGCCTTGGGTTGAGTTTGCCCTCCTTTCTCAAATTCTTAAGGTGCAGATTAGGTTACTGATTTGAAACATTTGTTTTTCTTAATATAGGAATATAAAGCTCTTAGATTTATCTCTATAAATTGCTCTAACTGCATCTTTTAAATTTTGATATATGTATTGGTCTCTTCTCACATTACTGTAAATAACTACCTGAGACTGCATAATTTATAAAGAAAAAAGATTTAATTGGCTCACAGTTCCATAGGCTGTACAGGAAACATGGCTGTGGAGGCCTCAGAAAACTTACAATCATGGAAGAAGGCAAAGGGGGAGTTGCTACATACTTTTAAACAACCAGATCTCATGAGAATTCATTTATTATTTCATTATAATAGCAAGGGGGAAGTCCCAATGATCCAATCACCTCCCACCAGGAGCCTCCTCCAACATTGGGGATTACAATTCTGACATGAGATTTGGGCAGGGACACAAATCCAAACCTATCAATATGTTTTCACTTTTATACAGTTAAAAGTACTTTCTAGTTTCTCTTATATTGTCTTTGACCCATGGGTTCAAAATTTATTGCTTAACTTCAAAATACTTGTGGAGTTTCCAGATGTCCTTCTGTTGTTTAAATCCAATTACATTTTGTGATCAGAGAACATACTTTGTATAATTTTAATCTTTTAAAATTTATTCAGATTTTAAAATGTTCTAACATACGCTCCATCCTGGAGAACATTCCATGTGTGCTTGAAAAGAATGTGTAGTATTCTATTGTTTTAAGGTTGTGTGGTCTATAGTTAAGTGTGACATCATGTTGATTTATAGTATTGCAGAAGTCTGTTATATCCTAGGTGATATTCCATTTAGTTGATGTGTCTGTTATTAAGAGTGAAGTATAGATGTCTCCAACTGTTATTATTGAATTGAGAACTTCTCCTTTTAATTCTGTCAGTTTTTGCTACATGCATTTTGGGGTCCTGTTGTTTGGTGCATATATGTTTATAACTGTTATATTTTCCTGCTAAATTTAATTCTTTTTTTCATTGTAAAATATTTCTCTTTGTAATTGATAACATTTGAAAATATTAAAGGACATTTTGTTTGATGTTTGTATAGTCATTTCAGATCTCTTTGGGTAACTATTTGCATAATATATCTTTTTCCATCCTTTTACTTTTTACTTCAAACATTCTGTGCCTTGGAATCTAAAGTGTATCTTTTTATAGACAGATATAGTTAAAAGCTATCTTTTTATTGAGTCTTATAGCCTCTTCCTTTTAATTGGAGTGTTTTATACTTTGAAATTTAATACAATTATTGCTATGGTAAGATTTATATTGCTATTTTATTTGTATCCTATATATTTTATGTCCTTTTCTTTTTCCTTCTATTGCTCCCTTTCTGTGTTACATATATACTTTCTAGTTTACCATTTAAAATCTTTTCATTTCTTTAGCTATACTTTTTGAGTTATTAGTAGCTTCTCTGTAGATTACAATATGCATCTTAATTTAAGAAAATCTACTTCAGATTACTGTTCAGTAAATCCAATAGTACATAGAAGCTTTGCTATATACTCCTTTGCTATGTATCTTGGCTGTATACACAGACATATCTTTCTTTTATCCCCCAACTTTTGTGCTAGTATTGTCACACAACTTATGTCTTTCACATTATAAGCTTATTGGTTTATTTTTGTAATTACTGTTTCATGCAGTTTTCCTTTAATCAACTAGAAGAAGAAAATAATTTTAAAATGCCATACTTATTTTTTGTATTTACTCATGTGATTACGTTTAAGTTTGTTTTTCTTCTTTGACTAGGTATAAGTCTCCATTTAAGTCTTTTCTTTTCAGTCTGAAATACTACTTTTAGTATTTCTTATAGAGCAAATCTACTGAGGAGAAATTCACTGTCTCTTCACTCTGAAAATGTGTCTTTATTGCCCTTTCAGTTCTGAAAGATAGTATTGTTGAATATAGAATTCCTGATTGACAATGTTTTTCATTCAGCTCTTTAAAAATGTCAATCTTCTGCCTTCTGGCCTCTGTCCTTTCTAATGAGAAGCTTACTAATCTTTTTGAGGCTTATTGGTATGTAGTAAGTTATTTTTCTCTTGCTGATTTCAAAACATTGTCCTTATCCTTGATTTTCAAAAGTTTGCCTATAATTGATCTAGGTGAAACTCTTTGAGGTTCTCCTACTTGGAGTTTGTTGAACCATTTGGATGTATAGACTAATGATTTTCATAAAATTTATAAATGCTTTGGCAATTATTTATTCAAATACTTTTTTTGTCCCTTCTGTCTCTTCTTCTTCTTAGACTTCCATATGCTTATTTTGATATGCTTACTGGTGTCTCACAAGTCTCTAATGCCCTGTTCTGCCTTTCTTTTCTTTTTTTTTTGAGACTGTATAAACACTATCAACCTATTCTCAAGTTTGCTGATTCTTTCTTCTCCCATCTCAAATATAGACCACCTCATGAACTTTTTGTTTTAGTTATTTTCAAATCTTGAATTTCTATTTGGTTCTTTTAAAAAATTATTTCTATTTTTAAATTTATGTTATTTGTTGAGACACAGTTGTTATAATGTTCTTTAATTCTTCCCGCATGGTTTATTTTATTTGCTTGAACATATTTATAATAGTGATTTAAAGTTTTTGTTTATGAAGGCCAACATCTGGGCCCCCTCAGAGGTATTTTCTATTGAATCCTCTTGCTGTCTGAGAATGACCCATACTTTTCTGTGTCTTTGCGTCTGTTCTAGCATTTTAGCTGAAAATAAAAATATTAGTATATTGTAAGAACTTTGGAGTCAGATTTCTCCTCCCTTGTGTTTGTTTTAGTTGTTCTTAGATTACCTATTTCTTGCAACAATGTGTGGCAACTGAATTCTTCATTTGTTCCTTTTAAAAAAAATCATTGTTTAAACATGGATTCTAGGGTTCCTCCCTGGATCTTCATTGCTTAATGGTTCACTAATTTCCAGTCAGGATATTTCCTTACATACTTTGACTAAGTCGTCAATATTTTGCCAAGGAAATTTGTGTGTAAAAGGATACTTCCTCATTTCTGACATTTTACAAGTCAGTCTTCACTTTTACTTCCTGTTTGCATAGGGTCTTGAGATCAGCTATAAGTAAATAACTAGGAATCACTCATTTCCCAGTTCTTTGTGGGCATGCAAAGAACCCTATTCATATGTACAGCATTCCAGATATCCATAAACATGTCAGAGATGTGTAACGTACGTATGATCAACTTGTACCTAGATTTTCCTATTAAACTTTTGGTCAGTTCTGAAATCAGACTTAGGCAGCTGTGTTGTTAAAAAGTCCAGTAAGCTGTCATTGTTTTTTATTAATGCCTTGGGCTAGGACCTTTTCTGTAGTACTGAGCTCTGAGTCAGATTAAATGGTGACCAATTCCCTGAGATCAGGGATTCTCTAGGGAGCTACAACCTGGTCAAAATATTGACTGTGCTCTGGAAATGGAATTTTTAACAAAATTCCATAATAGATTAGTCTCCTTTGTTAGATATGAAGTGCTACTGCTCCAAGGATATAGGCAAAAGGGATGGGAGCAGCCCCAATTTAGCTACAGGCGCCTACTGTTCTTATCAGGTTTAGTAGTTTTCTTGAATAAATACTTCATTTGTTCTGTGCCTTTGACTGATTTTCAGAGTTTTGAAATGATTGGTGTTGATAGTTTTGTTATTATTTTTATTACTTTTGTTGGGATAGTAGATTCACTGAGGTTGTTACTTCACTGTCCCAGAAGTCTCACATGCTATTTCTTTTTAATATTAACAATCAAAGAGTTTTGTGATCCCTTCTTTCAGGAGGAAGTTAAACAAAAGATACATGTCTTAACTCATGGGGAAAATCAACAAAAACCTCTTTCTCAATGAAATTATACATTTTACATAATCTAGTGGTATTTTTCAGCATCTTAAATGTAATATCTGTTAGTAAGTCTAGCATAGTTTGTGATAACACTAGGTAGAGTTACATTAATAAACAATTTGATTTTTAAAAAGGTACGAAACACTTGCAATTATATTGAGATAATTTAAGTGGCTTGTCCTTTAAAGTGTTAGCGCAAATGATATAAAGTTACTACTTTACATTAGTAGTTTTCTCAAGGGAATGTCATGACAAATAGAGCAATAGGGTATTCATGACCAAAAAATCACACTATATTTAATATATCTTTGTGAACCAAGAGATACCTATTTTGTTTTTTTCATTGACGTATACAAATTTGCCTGATGGAAAAAGTCAACAATATATTTTGGCTAGAAAATTGTAATAATTATTTTAGCTGTTTTGCTTTTATTTGAAGACAAACACTGCATTTCTTATTCTACAGTTGCTTGCATAACTTTTCCATCATGGAGGAATTTTTGTACAGACCTTCATTTAAGAATTCAAACTTGATAGTTAATGATGATCAGCAGAAAAACTCTTGCATGAAAGTAAGTAGGAAAGTGTGCTATTCCTTCCTCTTTCACTCTCAAATATTCCCAGTTCTATGGAAGCTCTTTTACAAGGTCAGTCCCTTCCACATTAGTGAAAAGAAATTTCTCTCCACACAAACTGCCAAAAATGTGAATGGCTTACGGAATACATGAGACACTTAATAATTTCCAATTTTAGCACATTATTTTGTGCTGAGTCTCAAAAAAGTAAAACAAAGCAGTTAAGATCACAGGCTGTGGAGTACATCAGAGGCAGAGTCAGACACCATTCTGCCATATGATTTTGTGAGAGTTACTTACTGACAATGAGCTCTTGCTCAAGTCACTGTATGACTCTATGACTCACTTCATCTATTACACGGGGAAAATAATACCTCACAAAGTAGTTCTGGATCAATTAGGTAAAGTACATTCAAGATTAAGCAAATTCATCTCATATGTAACCTTCTGAATCACAGGCACCATAGTAGCCTTGCCCTTGGAAGGAGTTTATATGCTTTGAAGTAAATTAACAATTCTGTCCTCTGAACTTTTTATATTGGCTTTCAGTAGAAGCGTTAACAGAAAGAAATATGAGCCAACAGGAAGTTAATATATTGTAGCCTCATACAACTTAGCTTAAGGATAAATGGGCTTTGTTCTCTCATTTTTTCCTAAAGACATTTTTTTGTTTTTTGCTTTTTTATCAAATAGCAAATAATTCTTTTAAGTATTGGCTGTTAGTTATGAATAAAGGTTGAAATCTACATTATGTCCCCATGAAGAGTGTATACTCTTTGAAGATGGA
Organism: Papio anubis; assembly: GCF_008728515.1. Taxonomy (NCBI): domain Eukaryota; kingdom Metazoa; phylum Chordata; class Mammalia; order Primates; family Cercopithecidae; genus Papio; species Papio anubis. Next base: position 8,579,813 of record NC_044994.1, read on the forward strand.
TGTTTCTTTTGTATTCTCCAAAGTATTGGTATCTATCAAGCACTGAAATAATATTTTTTGAAATTTAGTCCAATTACATGTTTTGAAAAATAGTACAGGTTGCATATTCCTTATCTGAAATACTTGGGATCAGAAGTATTTCAGATTTTGGAGTTTTTGGATTTGGAAATATTTGCATATACATAATGAGATATTTTGGGGATGGGACCCAAGTCTAAACATGAATTTCATTTATGTTTCATATATTCCATATACACGTAACCAGTAAGTAACGTTATATACAATTTTTAATAATTCTGTGTGTGAAACAAAGTTTGTGTTAATTACTTACGTGTGAAAATTTTTTACCTGTGTTATGTTGACACTCAGAATGCTTTGGATTTTGAGATTTTCAGATTAGGGGTGCTCAACCTGTAATTAAAAGTGAAATGCAGCTGAGGAATAGCCCAATGGGACCCAGTATTGCTAGAACTTCACACACCAAGATTTTCTTGTGAAAAATACAAGCTTTGATTCAATTTTGTAAAATCGCCCTGGCTGCTGATTTGTTTTGGCAATGAGAATAAAACAATTCATTAATTTTGTTGTGTCAGATATATATGTGAGACTATGTTGCATATGATCATAATGGAAGAGGTGGGTGCAAAAGATTTTTAAAAGAAAATCATATTAAACATGATCATAAAAAGAGTTACAGTCAAAGATTACTCTGTGCAGGAAAGAAAAGTGGACATAAGTGAGTGCACCCAAAACTTATTTTTTACTTTTATAATATTTATCTCTGTCTCATAATGAGTCTTATAATTTTTAGTCTAAATTCACTGGGTAGCAATTATAAATAAGTCAGGATGGCATTAAGTTCAATGGAACCCTTACCCTGCATATCTACAGTTTGTTCATTTTTAAAATGGCATACCAAAGGCATAGTATTTACAATAATAATAATAAAATAAATGATTAGTGAATTTTCCTTTTCAGGAGCAAATTTAAAAATAGTTCTGAAAAAATCATACTTTGAGGACATAATGACCTTTATTCAGTAGCAGGAGATTGAATGACCATTCTATTTATTATAGAAAGAAAGCCACTGGACAAAGGAGGGTGTATAAAGAAAGATCATCCTTTGGAGAGGCAGGAAATTGTACCGGCAGTAATTATGGTGACTTCTACTCTGTATATCCGGATTTTTTTTTTTAAAAAGGCACTTTACCTCTCTCCATGGAGTAGATTTTTGAAAAGTCATATAAAGCGTGATGAATGTCAAGTGTTAGGAACTGACATTTTTCTATTCTGCACTTTTAGTATAGATATTTCAGCATTCAGCAAAATACAACATCCAAGAAACAAGAAAGAAACTGGCAATTTTTCCACAAATGCTACAGAGAGATGCATGTAGGAGTAAGCTCAGTAAAAGCAGTCGCACAGGAAAGAAATGGCATTTAGGTTATTTAACTCTTTCTGGAAGAAATTTACAATGTATATAGGTGGAAATGTCACATGTGTATATATGTATGTGTATATCAATGTGTGTGTGCTTGTGCATGTATATACACACAAATATCCATATGTGTTCTATTTCATTTGTACAAATGAAATCCATTCAACCTACAAATCAAACAGAGGGCCAGTCTGGTAAGCAATATGGAAAAGTAGTGACAACACTCCATCTTCCTCAATGGGACAAACCCGAAAGAGATATCTCTGTTCTATACTGGATTAGGAAATAAATGCCAGCTAATATGCTTTAGTCCCTGCTAACTTCCTGGCTCCTCACTGCTGTCTGACAACTATATCTGCTGCTGTGTTGGCCTCTGAGTCCCACAAGCTTTCCACCTTCGCTAGACTGTCTGCCTGTTTTCAAGGCAGCCTTTTGCCCTGTCCTCTTATTCATATATAACTTTACTCCCTTGCCCACTTGGTTTTCATCTCTGTTGTTGCCATGCATCTGAGTTCCAGCAATTTAATGGTATTGGAGGTCCAATTTTGTGTCTCTATGTCATGATTACATATGTAAGCAAACAATATTTTTTGAACAATCTAGGTCTTACCCACTAAGGTGTAAAAGCTATGAGATTAAAATATTTTGTGTAAATTAAAACATTTTCATTTATTCAATATAGGAAACTGAAATTATAAAATATTGAACAATACTAGTGATAATGTATTAACAGTTTATGATATACCAAGTATGCTTACGTACTCTATATGCTCTATCTCCTTTCATCTTTACAGAACCACGTCAATTAGATATTATCATAGTTTTCATATAATGTGCAGGAAACAAAGGACTGCACAGAGCAAAAACTATTAAATAACAGGGAAGGGATTTCAACTGAGATTGCTCTACTGCCCCAAAGACATTCTCCATAAAACTTATGGATCTAGAAATCAACTAAAGAGATACCTCAATGGAGGACAAACCTTGTCAGTAAGTGTAGGGCAAAAGGTAAACACTTCCAATTATTGACCAAAAGTAGGTTTTGTGAACATGGCTAGTAAAATCACACTTTGTTCTTAATTATACTGCTTGATCCTTTCTTTTTTAATTAATTAATTATTTTTTACCTTTTTAGAGACAGGGTCACACTGTGTTGCACAGGCTGATCTCAAACTCCTAGGCTCAAGGAATCCTTCTGCCTTGGCCTCCCAAATTGCTAGGATTACAGGCATGAGCCACCATGCCCAGCCTGCTTGATCCTGTCTAAAAATCAATGAGATCAGCAGTTCATGAAGTTAATATATACTGAAGGAAGAAAAATCTTCCTTGACTCTTCCCTGTCCTGCGTCATTTACTTTCTGTTGAGTATATCCTCCCTTGTCCACTTAATAAACTCCAATTCACTCTTCAAGGAAGTTCCTTTGATCTCGTTTCTCTTTATGCCTGACTCTCAAGTACACACACATGAGCAGAGCTAGGTTCACTCTGCACTGTGCTCTCACATTTCTATCACTCTGCACTGTGCTCCATATTTCTATCACTTATTGTACTTAACTCCTACCCCACTCTACTATTTGGTGAACTTGAGAGCAAGTATTTTGCTTTTTATGTTGATATCCTCAGTGCCTAGCATACAATAGTAACCATGAATGAATGAATAAGTGAATGAATGAATGCCTTAAAAGAGGTGCAGCCAGTTAATTAATTGTCAAGTTCAATGAAATAAAAGCCACGCAGGTGGAACGGAGCTTGTGGATTTTCCCTAAATTGCAAACTTCAAAGCCTAATTTCCCCTTCTTTACCTCCAATTTCAAAGGGAACTCCCAAATAAAATTTGTAGCATGAATATCGTATAATCAATATAACAGTTTTATTGAGATAATTCACATACCATACAATTCAGTTATTTAAAATGTATAAATTATTTTTAATTTATTTATAGTGGTGCAACAAGTAACACAATCTAATTTTAGAATACTTTAATCACCCTAAAAGTAACTGAGCAGTCACTCCCCATTTCCTCTATCTCCTCTTCAGCTCTGGATAATTGTTAATATGCCTCTCTCTATGTAGATATGTGACTTTTGGACATAGCATATAAACTGAATCATAATTGTGGTCTTTAGTGACTGGCTTCTTTCACTCAGCATATTTTCAAAGTTCATCCATGTTATAGTACATATTAGTAATTTATTTATTTTACTGGCCAAATAATATTCCATTGTATGTATATGCTACTACTTGTTCATTCATTCATTCATGAACATCCAAGTTGTTTTTATTATGAATGATGCTGGTGTGAATACTCGTGTACAAATTTTTGTGTGAAAGTATGTTTTCATTTCTCTTGAGTATACATCTAGGAGTGGAATTGATGGGTCATGTGGTAACTCTGTTGAACTCATTGGGAAATCACTAAACTGTTCCACAGAATCTGTGCCATACTACATTCTCATCATCAATGTCTAAAGGTTCCATATTTTTCATATCTTTGCTAAAACTTGTTTTTATTTGACTTTTTAAAATTTCACCCATTGTAGTAGGTGTGAATTGGTACCCATTTCAGTTTAGATTTGCATTTCTTTTTCAGACAATGATTTTGACTATCTTTTCATGTGTTTCTTGGCCATTTTTGTATCTTTTTTTGGAGAAGTATCTTTTTTTGGAGAAGTATCTATTCAGATCATTTTCCCATTTTTAATTATTATTCTGATAATAGCTTTTTATATCTTCTGGGTACGAGTCACTTATCAGATATATAATTTGTAAATATTTCTCTTCATTCCATTTTGTCTTTTCACTTTCTTGATGGTATTCTTTAAATCACAAAAGATCTTAATTTTGATGAAGTCCAATTTACCTATTTTTTTTTTTTTTTGGCACTTGTGCTTTGATGTTATTTCTAAGAAGCCTTTTCCTAACTCAAGATTATGAGGATTTACTTCTAAGGGTAAGATTTTCTTCTAAACTTTGATTCAATTTGAGTCAATTTTGTTTATTGTCTTGAGTAGGAGTTCAACTTGATTTTTTCACATGTGGATACTCAATTATTTTGGCACCATTTGTTGAAGAGAACTGAATTTCAGCTAAATTGTCCCAGCATCCTAGCACCAATACAATTTTAATAAAGACAGAATATATTTATTAAATCCAGCAAGATTATTATTGGCTTGAGCAGTGACATCAAGTTTCCAGTTTTAGCCTCCGTTTTTCATTATTACCACTATTACTCCAGAACCTTCAACGTCAGGATGTGAATTGCTTATTGTCAGTAAGTATTTTGGGAATGAAACTGTAACTAAAGAACCAAAAACTTTATTGGCCTTTAAATTTTTTTCTTTGCTATTGAATTCTGAATTCAGGCAGCCTGTCATTTAGTAGCTTGTTAGGTAGTCTGATGCATAAGCACTTAAGTGTTTGATTCCATAATATCATCTCTGTAATTTAGTTCCATTATGTCCACATCAACTGAATGCAGAACGAGTGTGATGAATGACTTCTCAGATATTCCGCTTTAACAGATGGGACTCATTTCCTCACAACCACTTAATCCACACTGACTCGATACAGTTCACATGTTGTTGTTCATGTGCCACAAATGGAACACATCTATTTGCAAAGAGATTTGCCAATAACTGTGAAAAAATATCTTGAACTGTAGTCTAATGTATTAAGTTGTTTGTTCCACGATCTTACAAAATATATATATATATCCCACTATATGTGTGTGTGTATGTGTGTGTATATATATATACACATATATGTGTGTGTGTGTGTGTGCGCGTATATCCCTCCCCAAAATAAACATATGTGTTGTTTTTGAAATTACTATGGGGCTGAAGGAATTTTGGCATTACTGTGAAATTGTTAGAGTACTTTCAGGGCTCAGAAAGAAAGCAATACTACACAGACTGGCACTTTGACCTGCTGAGAGAGGCCTTAGAAGCTGCCTCAGAATCAAAGTTCCTAACCTTGTCTTGTTCCTCCCCCAAGCCTTATATCACTAAGAAAGCTTCTTTCCAAAAGAAATGCAGCTGCCCTAAGACCCTCTTTCTCAAGATCTCATGAAACAAACACGAATGGTGAACCACAAGAGAAAAGACTGGAGTCATCACCATGCCCAGACAGACGTTTCATCTATTCTTCTGAAGGCAGCTTTAAGAGACTAGCCAAGAAATTTTATCTACATAAGGAGAAAATCATTGTTCCTGTGAACCACCTTCTGAGTATTGGGCCTATTTATCAGATTCTTCTATTTCACCATCCCCTATATGTATATATACATATACACACACATAATACTAAGTGAATATTTGTTGACAAGGCACATAAAGAGATTTAAGTAAATATAAAGCTTTTCATACGGCTATTTATATATATGTGTGTGTGTATATATATGTATTCTTTTTTTTTTTTTTGAGACGAAATCTCGCTTTGTCATCCAGGCTGGAGTGAGGAGTGGCGGGTCTCGGCTCACTGCAGCCTCCGCCTCCTGGGTTCAAGGAATTCTTCTGCCTCAGCTTCCCAAGTAGCTGGGACTACAGGCACTTACCACCACGCCCGGGTAACTTTTGTATTTTTAGTAGAGGAGGGTTTCACCATAGTGGTCAGGCTGGTCTCAACCTCCTGACCTTGTGATCCCACCACATGGCCTCTAAAGAGATGCTGGGATTACAGGCTGAGACACCTTTCCTGGCCATTGTATATGTTTTAAGGAGTGCTTAACAATCTTAACTCATTTCAGGCTTAGGCCACCTTGTTGTTATTTGTATCATTCCCAGAGGCTGAATTATTGAATTAAAGAATGTGAAAATTTTTAACTTTTTATAGCTATTATCCAATTTCTTTCCAGAACATTTGAATCAAATTACCAAATTTTGACTCAGTCTCACCAAAAGCATTTGGAGATGTCACTTTGTCTTGCCAATTACTGCATTTTTTTTTTTCAAATGGTAGCCCTCTAATGGAACACTCCCCATTGTTTTAAATTCATTTCCTAAATTATTGGTTGTTAAAGACATTTCTTTGCACACATTTAATAGTCACTAGAGTTATTTTTAGAAATTTCCCATAATTCTATTCATACTAGTTTTAAGGGATTCTGAGCTATCGAATATGTTACTTCTCTTTTGAAAATAAAACAAATCATTTGCTCAGTGGGAACAATTTTATCACACCAGCTACATATTGCTAAATTGCTTTACCTAATAACACAGCATGCAGATTTATATTAAACAGTGTTATGAAAATGAAAAAAGCAATCCTAGGTTCTGCCCAAGATCATTATAATGTCTGGAAAAGTGAACACCTCTCATTGTTCTTTCAGCCCCCTGGTGGTCGCTTTAGCTCTCACTACCCTATCTCAGCACTAAAAGAGAAGAACTGTTAGAAAAAGAACATTTTAAAGCATGCTTAACATTTCTCATGGTTCTCAGTGCTGAAAACTTATAACCTAAAGTTTAGCAAAGGCTCAAAAAGCCATTCTAACTTTTCCCTTGCTTTTCTAGTCTCATCTTTATCTTCCCCTGCTACTCCAGCCTGCTTCTTCCCTGCTCCATATGAACCTTGGGTGCTAGAGCCCTTAAACTTGTTCTTCCCGGTATCTTAACTGCTGAGCTTTCCTCACGCCTGTTGTCTGCCCCTGTGACGCCTTAATGCTCAGGCCGCCGCAGGTGAACATCTCATCTTGGAACTTTACATCCCTATGAACTTTTATCTCTTCCCTTCCATCAGATAAATGATGACTATTCCTTTATCCACTGGGCTCCATATTGACATTTTTTGTAGAAATTTATAACATTTATTTCGTCTACATAAGTCTTTTAAGTATACAAAAGATGGACAATTCCTTTATGCTTCACAGTACCTATGAGCAATGCCGCAGACAAATAACTGTCTCAAATTATCTGGATGGTTTCTGTGGCTTTGTCATCCCGTGTAAAATCTCTGACTCTGAAGTGTCCTAATCTACTGAAAGAATACACGTGTAAAACCAGCAATGATTTCACAGGATTGTTTTGGACTTCACACAGAATACTATTTGTGGTGGCATTTAGAGTTATTCAATAGATTCTTAATTCGCTTGCACTGTATAGAGGAGTCTGAATGTTTGGGGTGTTTTGTGTTCTGCTTTTACTGAATAAAAATCTGTGCATTTTTCATGGTGTACATCCTTTTAGCTCTAATGGAATTTACATGCTAGAACTGATAAACATTCAAGTTCGGCTATGTTATGATTGAGCCTTTATCATTATGAAATAACTCCTCACCGGATCCCCAATAATATTCTTGGTTCTAATTTATTTTATCTGATATTTTATAGCCACTCCAGCTATCTTTTGATTGGATTTAAATGTGGTTTATATTTTTCTAGCCGTTTGCTGTCGTTCAGCCTATGCTCAAAGTAAGTTCTTATAGGCAGCATATAGTTAGACTGCATTTTAATCAATCTGACCATCTGTCTTCTAATTGGGGTGTTTAGATCATTTACATTTAATATGATTATCATTTAGTGTAGTTTATATTTATCACCCTGCTATTGCTTTCTGTTTGTCCTGCATTGTCTGTGTTTTCTATAAGTCTCCTCTTTTAAAAAAAATTCATTTGGATTAACCACATTTTGTGATTTCATTTTATATCCTTTGTTGGCTTATAAGCTATTGTTTGCTGTTTTATTGTTTTTAGTAGTTTGCTTTAGAGTTTATAATTACACACATCTTTAACACCACAGCGTTTCTTCAGTAGTATTTTAACATCTCTGCTGTACAAAGAGCCTTATGCATTCTTAATTCTCATAAATTTATACATTTTTTTTCCTCCTGTTTCTCCGCCTCCTGGATATTCATTGCTATTGTCCGTGCTTAGCTTTAATTTTTACATCAGGTCTCAGCTCACACTTCACAATTAAATAAGCCCCTGGCTGCAGTCCACCCAGACTCAGTTCTTTCTCTTCAGAAGGAGTCCACTGGGCTCCACTTTGAGTTCCGCCACCCTACACTGTGTGCAAAATCTTAAGGTAGAAGTTTGAACATTACCAAAACTCACTCTTCGTTTTTCATCTTTTAGGAATTATTGTCTCTTGAATTACTTGATGCAATTATCTTAAACATTGTTATTTCATATATTTTGTGTGTTTTAAAATTTCTTTCAAGTGGGAGAGTAAATCTGATCCATGCTACTTTATTCTAGCTGATGTAAGCTGTGATGCTAATAACGCTGCAGATTTATATGCAACAGTGTGTGAAAAATGAAAAAAGCAATCCTAGGTTCTGCCCAAGATCATTATAATGTCTGGAAAAGTGAACACCTCTCAATTGTTCTTTCAGCCCCCTAGTCTTGCTCTCACTACCCTATCTCCTTTAAAAAGAGAGAACTGTTAGAAAGAACATTTTAAACATGCTTAACATTTCTCATGGTTCTCGGTGCTGAAAACTTATAACCTAAAGTTTTAGCAAAGGCTCAAAAGCCGTTCCTAACTTTTCCCTTGCTTTTCTAGTCTCATCTTTTATCACCTTCCCCTGCTACTCCAGCCCTGCTTCTTCCCTGCTCCATATGAACACTTGGGTGCACTGAAACCCTTAAACTTGCCATTCTTCCAGGCTGCTCTTAACTGCTGAGCTTTCACTCACCTGTTCCATCTGCCCCTGTGACAGCATATGCTCAGGCCTGCAGAGTGAACATCTCATCTTTTGGAACTTTACATCCCTATGAACTTTTGCTCCTGTCTCCTTCCCTTCACTCAGATAAATGATGACTATTCCTTTCGCACTTCCACTGGGCTCCATATTGACATTTTTTTGTAGAAATTTGTAACATTTATTTCGTCTACATAAGTCTTTTAAGTATACAAAAGATGGACAATTCCTTTATGCTTCACAGTACCTATGAGCAATGCCACATGGACAAATAACTGATGCTTTCTATCTCAAATTATCTGGATAGGTTCACTACTTATTCGCTTTGTCATCCCGTGTAAAATCTCTGACTCCTGAAGTGTCCTAATCTACTGAAAGAATACACGTGTAAAAACCAGCAATGATTTCACAGGATTGTTTTGGACTTCACACAGAATACTATTTGTGGTGGCATTTTAGAGTTATTCAATAAATTCTTAATTCAACTTGCACTGTATAGAGGAGTCTGAATGTTTGGGGTGTTTTGTGTTCTGCTTTTCTGAATAAAAATCTGTGCATTTTCATGGTATGCAATCTTTTTAATTTTAGCTCTAATGGGTATGCTATTAGGCAATAAACATTTAGGATTGTTATGTTATGATTGAGCCTTTTATCATTATGAAATAACTCCCTCACCCGGATCCCCAATAATATTCTTGGTTCTGAAATTTATTTTATCTGATATTTTTATAGCCACTCCAGCTATCTTTTGATTAGTTTAAATGTGGTTTATATTTTTCTAGCCGTTTACTTTTAATCGTTCATGCCTATATGCTCAAAGTAAGTTTCTTATAGGCAGCATATAGTTGGGCCTTGCATTTTTAATCCAATCTGACCATCTGTCTTCTAATTGGGGTGTTTAGATCATTTACATTTAATATGATTATCATTTAGTGTGGTTTATATTTATCACCCTGCTATTGCTTTCTGTTTGTCCTGCATTGTCTGTGTTTTCTATAGTCTCCTCTTTTAAAAAAAAATTCATTTGGATTAACCACATTTTTTTGTGATTTCATTTTATATCCTTTGTTGGCTTATAAGCTATTGTTTGCTGTTTTATTGTTTTAGTGGTTGCTTTAGAGTTTATAGTACACACATCTTTAACTTACCACAGCGTTTCTTCAAGTGATATTTTAACATCTCATGTACTGTACAAGAGCCTTATACATTCTTAATTCTCATAAATTTATACATTTTTTTCTCCTGTTTCTCGCCTCTGGATATTCGTGCTATTGTCATGTGCTTTACATTTTACATAAATTATAAACTCCACACTACATTAATAAGCCTAGCTGCAAGTCCACCCAGACTCAGTTCTTTCTCTTCAGGGAGTCCACTGGGCTCCACTTGGGTTTCGCCACCCTACACTGTGGCCTGCAAAATCTCTTAAGGTAGAAGTTTGGGTAATTGCAAAACTCACTCTTCGTTTTTCATCTTTTAGGAATTATTGTCTCTTGAATTACTTGATACCCAGTATCTTAAACATTGTTATTTCATATATTTTGTGTGTTTTAAAATTTCTTTCAAGTGGGAGAGTAAATCTGATCCATGCTACTTTATTCTGGCTGAGGTGAAAGCTGTGATGCAGATATATTTTAATGCATAGAAACTAGTCCATTAGACATGACTTTCCTTTGGAATATTATTTTTCATCCATGTTTATAAAGATACTTTTAGTATTTTTAATCCACCAAAGAAAAAAATGCATGGCAATAAACTACTTGCAGTACTGTGTGTATCTATTCCTAACAAAATAAACTTAGTAATATTAGTAAACTTGCCTTAAAAAAAAAAATCTGTGCATTTTGCCCGCTCCGCTATGTTTTGTCTGTTTTTACTGAATGTGAAAGAAATATATTTTCTCTTTCCCTTATTCAAACTGAAAGGTCTTTATTTATCTAAAGAGTTAGTATTAAACATTAGTATAAAATAACTGTTCCTCATCTAAATTTCAGGTATTATCAAATGGGGCCAAAAAACATGAGTTAATTAATCCTGATGTTATGTAAAAGAACAACCCGTTATATTTTAAAATTCGGACAATTAAGTAACACAATTTTCTTAACCCTACCTTGGTCACAGAGGTTATGGGACTCACTTCAGGTTTCTTCCACATTGACTTGCTCCCTGGGGGGTTCATACTCATGATCACCTGTACCTTCCACAAAATATGAATGAAAACATCTTCCTGTGTTTTGCCATTTTGTGAATGGAAATGATAATATCTTAACTGGTAAGATGTACCTCTCGTCAAGAGTCCTTCCTAGGGAGCCTGTACATCCTGGCACATGGTTCCATCAGTTCCACTTAAATCTTCAGGCACTGATTATGTCAGTTAGCTCTAGTGATGGTCAGTCATCTAGGAGAAGAGTAGAGATATTTTCACTTGCAGGTTTGTGTGTGTGTGTGTGTGTGTGTGTGTATATGTGTGCATCCAACAAAAATCCTCTTTAGCTATTACTTATCAAAACACTAACAGTATTATCTTGGAGGTTCAGTGCGAGTTATCACTGGGGAAACATTCTATTTAGATGATTCACAGCGCTAACGGTATTGAGTAGGAATAAGATGCTAATTGAATTTACCAAATCATCTTTACGTTATACCAAACAAGAGCACGAGCCCAGGTTACGCTAAAAGACCAAACCTGCTTACAAAATATGTTATTTATCAACCTCCTCATCAAAATTCTTCCTTCTTGGCATTATTGGGGCTTAGTAAATTTTCTCATCTTTACCTACTAATAAAATGCCATCAGCATGACAACTGCTGTTCTTCCATACACTATGCTGACCTTGAATACACATCAGCGACTCTAGACGTCTCCTCCATCCAGACATGAAAGCAAAAACCTCGCAGACTGGCACTCTCAGCAGCACGTTCCTTCCTGGAGCACAGAATCACCGTTAACGATTCTTTTTTTTGTATTTATTATTATTATTATTATTATACTTTAAGTTCTAGGGTACATGTGCATAGCATTACAGGTTTGTTACATATGTATACTTGTGCCATGTTGGTGTGCTGCCGCCAGCTTTCGTCAGCACCCATCAGCTGGAGTCATTTTACATCCCGGGTATAACTCCCAATGCAATCCCTCCCCCCTCCCCTCCCCATGATAGGCCCGGTGTGATGTTCCCTTCGAGGGTCAATTGATCTCATTATTCAGTTCCCACCTATGGTGAGAACATGCGGTGTTTGGTTTTCTGTTCTTTGCGATGGTTTGCTGAGAATGATGGTTTCCAGCTGCATCCATGTCCCTACAAAGGACATTAACTCATCCTTTTTTATGGCTGCATAGTATTCCATGGTGTATATGTGCCACATTTTCTTAATCCAGTCTGTCACTAATGGACTTTTGGGTTGATTCCAAGTCTTTGCTATTGTGAATAGTGTCGCAATGAACATACGTGTGCATGTGTCTTTATAGCAGCATGATTTATAATCCTTTGGGTATACACCCAGTAATGGGATGGCTGGGTCATATGGTACTTCTAGTTCTAGATCCTTGAGGAATCGCCATACTGTTTTCCATAATGGTTGAACTAGTTTACAATCCCACCAACAGTGTAAAAGTGTTCCTATTTCTCCACATCCTCTCCAGCACCTGTTGTTTCCTGACTTTTGAATGATTGCCATTCTAACTGGTGTGAGATGGTATCTCATTGTGGTTTTGATTTTCATTTCTCTGATGGCCAGTGATGATGAGCATTTTTTCATGTGTCTATTAGCTGTATGCATGTCTTCTTTTGAGAAATGTCTGTTCATATCCTTTGCCCACTTTTTGATGGGGTTGTTTTTTTCTTGTACATTTGTTTGAGTTCTTTGTAGGTTCTAGATATTAGCCCTTTGTCAGATGAGTAGATTGCAAAAATTTTCTCCCATTCTGTAGGTTGTCTGTTCACTCTGATGGTAATTTCTTTTGCTATGCAGAAGCTCTTTAGTTTAATTAGATCCCATTTGTCAATTTTGGCTTTTGCTGCCGTTGCTTTTGGTGTTTTAGATATGAAGTCCTTGCCCATGCCTATGTCCTGAATGGTATTACCTAGGTTTTCTTCTAGGGTTTTTATGGTATTAGGTCTAACATTTAAGTCTCTAATCCATCTTGAATTAATTTTCGTATAAGGAGTAAGGAAAGGATCCACTTTCAGCTTTCTACTTATGGCTAGCCAATTTTCCCAGCACCATTTATTAAGTAGGGCACCGTTAACTATTCTTAAGATGAATAAATAGTTTCTTCTTTCAGTTATATAGTCATCTCCAGGTTCCAGAGCAAATGGAGGGAAGCCGGAGAAAGACCAATTCAATGAATATCCTAGAGCTTTTAAAACATGCTCCGTCAATGGTTTTCAGAAGCAGAAGTCCAATAATTAGTACAGGGACCTGGAAGAATAGTACTAAGGGAATCAGGAGGTAGTAAGGAAAATTTCCTCTTCTCATTATGTATGCTTGTTTTTTTATTGAATCTTAAACTGCACAAGAGGAAAAGGACACTAATGATATTTTGTTTGAACCACTTTTCTCCCCTCTTCTCTCTACTCTGATTCATTATCTGGATAATTCTCCCCATCTTTTAAGTCGCCTCTCAGAGAGGCCTTCACTGACTTCCAGGTTATGTTTAGGTTCTCTGAATCATGTCCCCACATTTGCAGTAGTAACTTACATTGTAAGAACTCTGCAGACAGTCTCCTCATCTTGGTTCTGTTTCATCCCATCACACAGGGCGAACAGTCACGGTGTGCTCACTGGTGTCCCTGGGTCTGACGCACCACTAAGCACAGTAGGCAGGCAATAAACATTCATTTAATAAATTAACAAGTAAATATGTGTACATGTGTATGTCTTATTCTCTAAACCACAACATGAGCCCTGTGAAGATGGAGGTAGCATCTTCTACTTAGCATAACGTTTAACAGACCAAAGCTTCATATATAATGTGCTTCTTCCTCTGAGTTTTCAAACTTGTAATTTTCCACCAGCCTATTGATACATAGGGATGATTTAAGTACTTATGAGTAGGGGTGGGTCCACACAGTCAAGGTGTCGTATTTCCCACTGTGGTTTCTCCTTTTTACAATACATGTGGAATCTGTAAGTCTTCTTAGACTATCATAGGCTATATATTTTAAATCCAATGAATGAATCTGATTATAGTGCTAAAATGAAAAGCCTTTCCAAATTGTAAATCATTTCTCTTGCTTGTTGAAATGCCTTTCTTCTAGAGATTTGGCTTTTATAAAAATGTAATATCTTTGTCATCACATTTTGGCAGTGCATTCTGAAAGTCAAGGTTTTTCAGCCTTGCCACTTTTGACCTCTAAGGCCAGACAACTTTTTTTCTGTGAGGTCTGTCCTGTGCATTATAAGATGTTTAGCAATGTCTCTGGCCTCCACCTACTAGAATCCAGGAGCACCTGCCCCCAAATTGCTATGAGCATTGTCAAATGTAACCTGGAGAGCAAAATCACCTCTGTTTATGGAACAGTACTTAGTTTGTATCATACATGGTTGCTTTCCATATTTAAGATTGACTTCCAAAAAACCTAATTCTTTTTTTTTTTTAATCAGCCAGTCTTTGACAGACTAAATAACCTAATTCTAAAATTGATATTTAAGGAACATTTTGTTTTCTGGATAGAATTTGCCTTTCTTTCTCACAACTAAATACATGGGTTTAACAATGATTTTATGAATTTAACATTGAAACATTCTCTGAGATCCAACCCTGGTCTTTGTTACATTATATCATTTTGAATACTTTCCCAATTCTCAAGACTATATATTTTAGATGCAAAGTTCCCATTCTTGTTGTGAATACACTGCGCCTCAGGTGATTTTTTTCATTGCTTTCCAGGAAAGCTGTAAAACTTACCGAAGTTATTTTTGAGCCAAATAACACTTAAAGGCATCCTTCACATGTCTAAGTCACTCACATTTGTCACTGATTTCAGAGTTCCTTTTATGTTAGGTCCAATCTGTTAGAATTTAGATGAACAAGGACAAAGTTGCATGGGCAAAGGTGAGGAGAAGGAAAAAGAACTGTCATTTAAATTGCTTTCTTTACCTACATCTTGAGAAATTCTCCTTTTCTTTCTTTTTTTTTTTGGAGTACAGTGTTGCTATCATACACCACTTACATTTTAGTCAGGGACTGAAATAACAGAGTGAAGAGATCCCAGAATAGAGTGTGAGCCATTTTTTGGACATGCCTTGGAGTAATTTTCATAATACCCTAGAACACAACTTCATGGATGTTTCTGATGTCTGGGATGACAGCAACCAGATAAAGATGCCTGCCTTTCAGACTTTGCTAAATTGATTGCTTTCCCTAAAGGAAATCCCTAAGAAGATATCATCCTGGTAGTGACCATAATGAGGTGCAGCACCCAATTACCCAGCACTGTAGATTCTGAAGGGCTTGATTCTTCCTCTGCAGAGGCACTGCCAGCATCGGCTCAGCAGAATGGGAGACTTAAGCAGTGCCTAACAAGTGCAATGGTTGTTACCATTGGCCATTCAGTCCTCTAGGCAGGGTGACAGCCACAAAGCAAGCTGTATTTATCATTGCTGGAATTAGTCCAAGCCTCCAGGGCTAGCTTGCTTCTGTTCTAACATTACCAGGGGTCAGCAGCTGCAGAAGCAGAGGGTCAATTTGCTCAGCCTTGCTTTTCTATCACGATGGCAGAGATAAATGCTATGAAGTACATGAATGAACTCTGGGAACTCCCCTTCTCAAGATCTGCCCTGCAGGCTTTATGCCAATTATATTCCTTTGGCAAATAAGCAGCTCTGGAGAAAGACTCAGGTACTTTCAGGCAGTTTAGGACTGCATTTACAGATCATTTAGGTAAATCTCTCATTTTGTGGATGAGATGAAGAGCAGTTGTGTACTCTTGGCCAAGTCTGCATAACCTACTCTATGAAGGACCTGGATGGTTTAACTACCTAAATGAAAAAAATACATATATCCCACACACTGCCTATGCTTTAGTGTGATTTTGGATGGCATGGGGCAGAGAGGGTGTCTCAGTCAACCTGGGCTGTCATAACAAAATACCATAGAGTAGGTGGATTAAACAACAGGAATTCATATCTCATGGTTCTGGAAGTTGAAAGTCCAAGATCAAGAGGCTAGAAGGATCAATGTCTTTTGAGGGCTCTTTTCTTAGGTAACAGACAGCTACCTTCTTGTGTCCTCAGGCAGCTGGAGAGAGAGAAAGCAAGCTCTCTGGTGTTTCTTCTTTCTTATAAGGGCATTAATCCCTTCGTGGGGCCTCTACCCTCATGACTTTATCTAAAACAAATTACTTCTCAAAGATCCCATCTGCAAATACCATCACACTGAAGCTTAGAACTTCCACATATGAATTTGTTGGGGACACAATTCAGTCCATAGCAGGGGGAGAGGAACAGTTTTGGGGCATGGGCCTCTTGGAAATGGACAGACCTGAGAAAAAGAATCTTTGGATTATTACAAAGTGGTATGAGAATGCTAGTTGGGTCAGGGACTGCCAAGAGGGAGGAAACTATCCAAGGTAGTTTGACAACGTGTAGGCAAAATTCATGATCTGATTTTGAACCCGACAGAAACCACTGCTCCACTTCACCGGGAACAGCAGGTGTACATGCGGCTGATGTCTGTCTGTGCTGGCACCTGCCTATGGTCACAGCTTTTTAATGGCACTGAAATTAGCAACTCTCTTCATTCTCCATCTTGCTACATCTCTCCATACTGATTATTTTTAATTAATATGCATATTAGTTTCGTCTTAATATGACAATATCTCTAACTTATTTTATTCACCTTTCTCTCAACCTCATATAAGACATGAAATGCTTTCTTTTCAGAGCTGTGCAGAATTCCCTGGAGGACAGCAACCAGTACCCCACAAAGGAACCCAGTGAGGTAGCTGGTGGCTATGGTACAATTAGCATCAGCTAGGAATTCCCCTCGGGCTCCTTCCCTCCCTTTAATCTCCCTTTAATCTTTCTGTAGCTCCTGCCAATGGCCTTTTTTTGGGTCTATGTTTGCTCCTTTTCTGCCCTACTTTTTATCTCATACACTGCAGTTAAGGTTGGCATACTCTTATTTTCATTATTTGAAGCTGTCCAAGCATTCATATCTGGATTCAGGATGGCATTTGAAAGAAATATAATAGTTTCCAAAGTCATGGTTATCATGTGATACAGATAGACACCTACATATGCCAGGAATCTTAAAGACTACTCCTCAAATACACTTGTCATAATTTGTAGAAAATGTCACTGATAAGCATCCTCCAAATATGTGCTTTTCTGGTAAACTTGTAACTTTTGTTACCATTTATAATTCAGATAAGCTAGGTACTAGATTACTTTGTGAAAGTATAAGGACTAAGAGAAAAAGTGTCATTGGTTTTAAGTTGTCCTGATGTTCATTCTATATACATTACTATAAACACTAGATTACCAATTTGTTCTTTTTGTGTCATTGTTAAAGTCTGCTCAATGACTCACCATGAAATCCCCTCAAAATTATCCAAATTTGGCTTCTTGGCTGTTTCCTTTTTGAGTTAAATAACCACCTAGGTCACTGCAAGTCTCTACTAATTATACACAAGAACATCTGTTCTTTAGTCAGACACGACTCCTCCCAGTTTGGCACTGACCACTCTCGTTTCGGGCTGCTTCTCTTGCATGGCAAGAGTCAGCTTATGCAAAGCATCATCACTGCTCCCACAATTAAGAATTGCCTGTGGCCGACCTCTTACTTGTGGGTCCCAGATAATTGTTAAAATTATAATAAACTCTCAACCAGTGAAGAACTGAGATAGAACATTGGATAGGACAGCTGGGAGTTCCCCTTGGGTTCCTCCCTCTCTTAATCTTTTTGTAACTCCTGCCAGAGGAAACCAAATAAGATGCTGCCTGGAAAATGATCAATGTGGAGTCTGCAGAATAACAGACTGATGCAACATAAAAAAACGGATAATTTCACAGACTATTTTTTAAAGTATAGTGATACTGGCTGTGGGGATGGCAGCATTTATTCATTCAATCAATATTTACTGAGTGTCCACCATCTGTTAGGCACGGGGCTAGGTGCTGAGAATAAAGCTGTGAAGAAACTAAAAAACAAAATAAAACAAATCCCAAAGAGCAGAGAATACTTCTCACTGTCAAATGTCTGTGGCATGTTTTTAGTACTACCCATAGAATTTGTGTTAAAATAGACTCTAGAGAACTCAAAGGCAAAGTAACAAAATGAAGAAAAGTACAGGCTGCTTGATTTTACACTCTGTTGCTTTCTATATGTAAATTTTGGGGCCTTACTTTCCTAATCTGCAAAATAAGGATATTAATTTGCCTGCCTCATAGAATCGTGTCATAATTGTGTCATGATTAAGCTAGTTAATACAGATAAGCATCCTAAATAGTGGCCAACATATAGTAAGTGTTCAATAAAATCAGGTAAAATCTAATTCAGAGATAGGCTGTGATGAAAAGGATCCTATGCCATGTGTGAGTTCAACAGGAAAGATTGTCATGCTTGATTAGTAATACTTGCTGCAAACAGCATGGTGAGTGGTGGTGCGCACGCCACTTGTGCATCTTCTCTGCTCTCTCCCTCACGTTACAGATGAAGCTGAAATACAGAAAGATTAAGACATATAACTAAGATGATACATCTAATTAGTAACGAAGCTGGAACTACAATTTACATTGCTATGCTAATTTTTGTAGACCTATAAATCATTTAATATAGGCAAAGAAATGATTTTCACACAAGGCTACACAAATAATTTCTCAAACAAGGAAGAGAAAATCTCTACCATGTATATACAAGGTATCAATATCCAGGGTAACTAACTAGAGAGTAGTTAATCTGACTTGCTGGATTTATACATTTTAGAGATGAGTTCCAATATTTAACTATTGAGCATGTTCTCTACCTGTTGCATAATTTTTCCTTTATCATGGCTTTTAAAAATAACTGTTTAAATTCAACCTTAAAGTCATTTTCATCCACTTTTCCATGATATCATGAAATTTTTCCCAAATGATATGCATAGGAACTTTTGGAGACATAACGATGTGCACAAATTGGTTGGTTCTAATGGTTAGATTTACTTATATAAGCTGGCAGCCTTGACAGCACACACTCTTTTTGTTGTTTCAAATTACAGCGTACGTAGTAACAGGTCTAGGTAGAAAATTAAATGATCCCATTAAACCTAGTCACTGAATCTTTATCTATTCCTGTGTTCACAAACGAAATAGTTTTTTCTTTCTTTGTAGCTGGGGAAATTAAGACACAGAAAAGTGAATTTTCTGTGAAATGAACCATAAGAAGCAGAAACAAACCCATGAGAACAGGCTTCTCCTCCTGTGTATTAGCTGTGCAGCCTCTTATCAGTTGCCCTACATTTCACTCTTGGCAGAGAACATGGGGAATCCATGGGTGAACACTTGTCAGGCAGTGTTATGTCTGTTTCAGAGATAATGAAAAATTGTACAATATAGTGTTGTCAATATGTGAAGCTAAGTTTTTTCAGCTGTAGTATGCTAATAGAGATGACACTATCAGGTACGTAGTGGGTGCCAATAAATTGCTATGAAATTAGAATTAATAAAAAGAGGAACAGACACAAATTTATACTTCATTGAGAAGTAATGAACAGCCACCCCATATCCAGGACCCATGGGATTTATTAACTCATGCAGGGATAGGTATTTCATGAACACATATAGGTTGGTGCAAACGTAATTGTGGTTTTGCCATTTAAAAGTAAAGGCAAAACCTGCAATTACATTTGTACCAACCTGATATAAATACACACACACTCACAACTAGAGGGCTTTCTGTCTCATAGCAGAAATTCTACATAAAATAAAATCTTACTAAATGATAATGTGAGCATTTCAATTATTAGGGGGTAGGAAAAATAACAGAAGTGAATTATTAAATAGATTCTCTATTGCTCACAGCTTCACAAGAGATAAAGAGATAAAGGACATTTATTGGAAGAATAATTCAGCCTTGCAGACTTGGTAGGGATGGCAATAAGTGTCTGTAGCTGGATGCCCTTAAAGAGCATTAGATTTCTAACTTGGCTTACAGAAGCATCTCTAAACCATGATAACCTTGGCTTATAGATGAAGAATACTATGAAACAATAATAGCAGATCAGAAACATACATTTAAAAGAATTCTCAAAGACATAGGCAATCAGCTGCACCAGTTCCTCCATGAGAGGTACCAGTCTGTTTGAGGATATCATGCTGACCGCAGTACTCTTATTCACTGCCCCATGCACCCTGCTGACACTCTCTTGTTGCAGGGACAGCCAAACTCTTGAGCATATCTTGCTTGGATCAAGTGTTGGAGCCATTGAAGGCCCTGATGGTGTAGCTGCCTTCCTGTTGATAGTTTTCTGCTACCACCAGGAGGCTGTGGGGTGCTTGGAACTCCGGACTGAGTTTTTCCTGGTTGTGCACCACTTCTACCACAGGAATGGAGCTCTGGAAGGGTAATGCTTTCATGTCACAGACTGTACGGTTATTGAATAACTCACCTGCATTGTAGCACTTTGTTGCTTGGGCCTCATGCTGCTATTAGGCAGTGTCCAGAAAAAACTAAGAGTGTGCCCAGGCCCACTAGAAAACAAAGAAGAAAAAGAAAGCTCTCAAAGTACATTTAAGGGGGTCTAGGAGAGAAGGGACTGTGTATCTTTTTACCCTGCAGCCATCACACAAAGTACATAGTGAAACTCAAAGACTCTGACTTTGCTTCAATTTTTGTTATCAACATAAACAGCCAGCATTGGAGGCAGGTGTGTACTGCCTACCTGACTAGCTTTCCTGCTTTTTCTTCAAGCGTTACTCCTCTCATTGAGAGGTGTGTGTGCTCATTATCACACCTCATGTAGAAAAAAAGAAAATCCTTTATTCTTACTATACTAAAAACTAAGAGAAGAATTGATTAGGAAAAAAATTAAAATTTCTCATAATTCTATCAAAGAAAATCAGTTTTAACAGCTGTATCTATACTATGCTTCTTCTGTATATATTTATGTATATGGAATATGTGTGTGTTTATATATATATGAATGTGTGTATCTATTTATATTTGTGTATATATCTTTATATACTTTTTTACAAGTATAATTAACTTGATTTTTCAGTTTAATATACTGTGGACATTATTTCACTTAAAAAAGTACATCTACATTGGCACATTTGAAGGCTACAGTTTTCTAGATTAGGAGTTGGCAAACTTCTTTTGCAAAGGGACAGATAGCAAACATTTTAGGCTTTGTGGACCACATGTGGTCTTTACTGGCAAAACTGCACCCTCCTCCTCCTTTTCCTCCTCCTCTTTTCTTCTTTTTCTAATACCGATTTAAAAATGTAAAAGCAATTCTTAGATCATGGGCCATTGGCTAAATATACTGTATATTATAGGATAAATAAGAGGAGTTTTCCTCTTATTTACTACTGTAAACAACACCATAATATAAAAGTAAAATAGGTAACAGTTATAGTTTACAGAATATCTTAATTTCTTTAACCTTCTGCTTCCAGCTTCTGCATCATTTCACTGCTGATTAGAATTTTCGCACTAGGTAAAGAGGCTTGCTTATCTGCTTTCTCTAACAATTTTATTAACGTGATGCAAAGAAGTTACAACAGATACGTTTAATTATTAATTCAACATACATTTACTTTGAGCCCATTAAGTGTATTGCAACATACTAGTATTCAATTTAATCAATGGTTTTAACAGAATGAACCCTCCATTCAAAACAGAGAATATTAGTAGCATCATTTAAGCTGTTCTTGTACTCCGTTTTCTAGAACAGCTTTAACTTGGGGTAGATCTTAAGTTTTGGGCAGCATAAAAATATTTCAGGAAATGGTGTCCAAACACATTTGATGATAAAAGTGAAATTTAATGTGTTGATCTCCCAAATAACTTACCTGCCCTTTAGATAACTTCAGGCTACGTTCTGCCATGAAAATACCCCAGTTGCTCCCTTTTCAATAATCTTAAATGACTTTCCTGTAGAACCTAGTTTATAGGACTAATTTTGAACAATAGTGCCATGCTGTTGGAAGAAAATGTTAAAAAGTTAGACTTGCTGAATGATTTTAGATACGGATAGAATTGTTTCAAAAACATATTTTCAAGATTTATACTGAATAAAAAAGGCTAAGATTTCTTATGCCAAATATATTGGCATTAATGACATATAGCTAACTCAAAGGTAAAAGCAATTGAAAACAAAACAATTGAATGTTTTTTATCCATTTGATTAATCAATTATGTCTTAAGATAATAACCTGGTGGTGGAGGAAGGGCATGAAGTTATTATTAATGTCCATCATGGTATGTACCTTGGTCAGAGAATGTACCAAGAGAGAAAAATCTGTCTGGAAAGCACATAGCACAGACGGAGACTGCACTCTGGATGTGTTCGTATCTTGCCTCTAAAGGCATGTTTTGTTAAATTATTATATACAGCATAGGTTATATATTTACTCTGTTACTGAAAAAAAAAAAAAACCCTAGAATTTATTTTCCTAGGTTCCAAGTTATTTAAGAACAAATGTCTATCCTGTAAAGAAATGGACTATGATGTTTGAAAGTGTAACCAATATGGTTTTCTATGCCCTTAATTAATATTCATAGACCTGGAATATTTGGAAACTAAATGACTACTCTCTGCCAGGCACTGTTCTGGGTGCTGTGGACAAACCCAGACAAAACCCTGCTGTCACAGCCTTACATACCAGTGGAGGGAGATAAAAATTGAAAATGAGTAAATCAATAAAATACAGCAAGACCTCACTTAACCTCATTCATAGGCTCTTGGAAATTGTGACTTTACATGAAACAATGTATAATGAAACCAATTTTCTATAGGCTAATTGATATAAACAAACGTTTAGTTCCTAAGGTATATGTCTGGTCACAAAAACATCAACAAATTTCTAAATAAAGAACAAAACACTTCTAATGTTAAACATTGAAATAAATGTTAGCTACACACATTTAAGAAAGATTAAGGAAAACAAGAAAGATCATTAATACCCAAATATTTCAGTTCAGAGTCATAGGTGGCTGAGCCTGTCCTGGCAGATCGGGGTGTCAGGTGGGGCCAGCCCTGGACAGGATACCATCTTTGCAGGGCCACTCAGTCACAAACACCCTGTACTCACTCACACAGCTTTGGTATGTGGGAGGTAACCGGGAGAAAGCCCACAGAGATGTGGGGAGAACATGCAAACTCCACAGACAGTGGCCCTGGCCAGAAACCAATTTGTTTTTTCTCATCAATATTGTTATGAAACAATATTATCCTTAGGACCTGCTGTAAACTGATAAGGTCTATTCATCAAGATCACTGGTTTTATATTAGCCATGTGTGTACACACACACTCACATATATGTATAGACATATACTTACATATATGTATGATCTTGATACATTATCTCAAAATAGCCCTATAATCACTGTTGTATCTTTACCTAATAGCCTCTTGATTCCAATGCAGCATGCCCTAAATTACATTCAGAATCTTGCCTCCCAAACTCACATCGCCTCCAGGGTTCTTCATATTTGTTAATGGCAACACATTCCACTATTCATGGTTATGATCTGCAATTCACTTCTAATTTTGGCTCTTCACTTAATTCTTAAAGAAAATCATACTAAGTATTGTTAGTGTTTCCTCCCTAATATACACCACAAGCATCCCTTTTCTCAACTCTTTATAGCCCCAGTTCATACTGCCTCTCTTTTATATTGTCACAGATTCAGGTATATATGCACATATATTCAGGTATATATACCCGAATCATACAGTATACATTTTTGCTTTTCAGTAAATTTATATTTAGTCTCTATTGGGGATTTGGAGTGTGAACACTTGGTAGAACATGGTCAATAATTCTTAAATTGGGGTTGAAAAGCCTCGTTTTCTTTCAAAATTTCCCAAAGCAGCGAAACACATTACTTTTAAGAAGGATGGAAGGTTAAGCAGATGTGAGGAGGGAGAGTGGGTTTTTGAGGTCATTGTTATTTCTGTGAGCTACTAACTGAAGAAAGAATATATTTAAAAGAGCAAGTAGGAACATCACAGCCTAGCCTAGAACAGAAGCTCCCACCTCTTCATCCTTCACCTTCTTCTTTAGAACATCTGCCAACTTCCGATACAACTAGCATCTGTGTCTCTGGCTCACCTGTGGAGGAGGAGATGATCTTCAAAACCATGCTGAGAATGTTCTTCCTGCCTCTCCCAACTCCAACTAGGTCACCTTCTGCCTTTCCATTGTTCTTGCAAACCAAAAACACCTCAGGAATAACAGGGTGAAACGTATGTGTGAGCAGTCCAGAGCCCGGCAGTGCAGTGTGACATGAATTCACAGTCCTACCTTAGCCTCCTAACCTTCACCTTTATGGCACCTCAGGTTAGAGTGTAGGGTAGGGAACTGGCACATGAAGTCTGGTTTTAGTTACAAAAAGAGATTGTCTTCCTTTATAATTGATTTCCAAACAGAATGAACATATCAGATATAATTTGCTGGACTCACACATTTTGGTTGGGGGTCTTTACCTTGGCCATGGTCCCCACTACTCATGACTTAGTAATAAGACAAGCTTCCATTTTTTAAGGCAATATCTACACCAGACTGTATATGTAAAGTATCTTTTTAAATACATTAAAAAATCCTGTGAAATAAATATTACTCTCTTATTTTAATTGATTTTTTAAAGACTAAAATATTTAATTTTAGGGCTGTTTTTAATTCAAGGAAGAGTATCTGTTTAGAGACATCAAGTGTTTCCCTTGAGATTGACTAAAAAGAAAGATGCCTGCTATATTTGGTTCTGTTCAGCATTGCACTGGAGGTCTTGTCCAGGGCAATAAGATAGAATAGTAAGGTTTTAAGAACTGAAAGGACAAAATAAAAATGTTGTTGTTGTGTTTGAATATTTAGAGAATGCAAAAGAATCTAGAGATATATTATTATTTAGGAGTATTATGTCCTAAAATATGCAAGTTTTGACCAAAAAAACTATAAAGCTGTAGTGAAAGAAAGATCCAAAGAAATGAGGGGAGGGGATAAACCATGTTTATGGATTGGTAGATTCAATATTGTAAATGTTGTCAAATTGACTTGTAGTTCCAGTGGGCAATTTTAGTCAAAATCTGAACTTTTTATTTAATATAAACTATTTTTTTGGTGGAACTTGAAAAGCTGATTCTAAAGTGTATATAAAGTACAATGACAGAAAATAGTGAAGAAACTCTGGAAGAGCTGAGAAGAGAGGACCTGCTATACTGCCAACATTTAACATAAAGCTACAGAAATTAAAGTGTGGTCCTGGCACAAAGACAGACAAACCAAGTAAAGCAGAACAGAAACAGATCTTGGTGACCATGGACACTTGATTTATGATAAAGGCGGCACTGCAGAAGGGGGAGAGAAAGATAGTCTTTTTGAGAAATGATGCCTGAACTGTTGGCTATCCATACTTGAAAAAAGAAAAAACTATCCCCTACCTTACTTCATGTACACACACAAAATCAGTTTGTGTTCATAGTAGACCTAAGGAAGAAAATCAAAATAATAAATCTATTACAAATATAGAATAATCTTTATTCTCTCCAGGTAGAAGATATTTTTCAAATAAGATCCGCAAAACAATAAAAAGCAAGCAAAAGATGGATAAATTTTGCTACATTAATTTAATAATTGAAATTTAACCTTAAAACAGGAAAAAGGCAAGTCACAGATTGTGGAAATGTATTTTCAATACATCACCAACAAAAAAACCTGAAACCAGGTTTTGGAAATACTTTCTAAATAAGTATTCGAAATAAGAAAAGTAAAACATTTTTATTTAAAAAAGAAAAAGCTCTGAAGAGAAAGAAAATAAAACGGCAGATAGGAGGCAGGACTAAATTGCAGCTTCCACTCAGACAGCCAGAGCAGTGTATGGAGACTCGCATCATAAATTTTTGCTCCAAAAACTACCGCAGGATTATACCAGGAAAGCCAAGAGAATCCACAGACTCTTAGAAGGAAGCTGATAGCTCCCTTAGGACCCAGGAGACAACTCAAATACTGGCCCTGCCCATTGCCTGATCCTGCCTACACTTCCACAGCTGATGCTCTCTTGAAAGCACCACTTATTGG
Organism: Papio anubis; assembly: GCF_008728515.1. Taxonomy (NCBI): domain Eukaryota; kingdom Metazoa; phylum Chordata; class Mammalia; order Primates; family Cercopithecidae; genus Papio; species Papio anubis. The sequence continues at coordinate 8,606,112 of NC_044994.1, forward strand.
CAGGAGGACAACCAGCAGAAAACTGGTGCAATAAACAACAATAATACAACTAAGGACCCTCAACAGTCCATTTCACTCCCCTGCCACCTCCACTGGAGCAGGTGCTAGTATCCACGACTGAGAGACCTGAAGACAGTTCACATCACAGGACTCTGTGCAGACACCCCCAGTATCATCCTGGAGCCTGGTAACCCTGCTGGGTGGCTAGATTAAGAAAAGAAATAACAGTCACTACAGCTAGGTTCTCAGGAAGTCACATCTCTAGGAAAAGAGATAGAGTACTATGTAAAGGGAGCATCCAGTAGGACAAAACAATGTGAACAGCAGCCTGGAGACCCAGATCTTCCCTTTGACATAGCCCACCCAAATGAGAAGGAACCAGAAAAATGATTCTGGTAATATGACAAAACAAGGTATTTTAACACCTCGAAAAAAATCACACTAGCTTACCAGCAATGGATCCAAACCAAGAAGAAATCCCTTAACTGCCAGAAAAAGAATTTAGAAGGTTGATTGTTAAGTTAATCAAGGAGTCACCAAAGAAAGGTGAAGTCCAAATTAAGTATATTAAAAAAAAAAAAGATACAAAATATGAGGGAAGAAATCTTCAGTGAAATAAATAGCATATGTAAAAAACAATCACAACTTCAGTTAATAAAGGACTCACTTAGAGAAATGCAAAATGTACAGGAAAGTCTCAGCAATAGAATTGAACAAGCAGAAGAAAGAATTTAAGAACTCAAAGACAAGGTTTTCAAAAAAATCCAATCCAACGAAGACAAAGAAAAAACAAAAATTAAAAAAAAATTAACAAAGCCTCCAAGAAGTTTGGGATTATTTTAAATAACCAAACCTAAAATAATTGGCATCCCTGGGGAAAAAGAGAAATCTAAAAATTTGGAAAAGATAATTGGCCAAATAATCATGGAAAACTTCCCTGGCCTTGCTAGAGATCTAGACATCCAAATACAAGAAGCTAAAGTCACACATGGGAAATTCATCACAGAAAGATCATTTCCTAGGAACATAGTCATCAGGTTATTAAAGTCAAGAAGAAGGAAAGAATCTTAAGAGCTGTGAGGCAAAAGCACCAGGTAACCTATAAAGAAAAACCTATCATATTAACAGCAAATTTATCAGCAGAAACCCTACAAGCTAGAAGGGATTGGGGCCCTATCTTTAGCCTCCTTAAATAAAATAATTATCAGTCAAGAATTTCGTCACCAGTGAAACTAAGCTTCGTAAATGAAGGAAAGATACAGTCTTTTTCAGACAAACAAATGCTAAAAGAATGTGCCACTATCAAGTCACCCCTATAAGAACTTGTAAAAGGAGTTCTAAATCTTGAAACAAATCCTGGAAACACATCAAAACAGAACCTCTTTGAAGCATGAGTCTCACAGGATCTATAAAACAAAAATACAATAAAAAATGCCCAAGGTATTCAGGCAACAAATAGCATGATGAATGGGATAGTACCTCAAATCTCAATACTAATGTTGAATGTAAATGGTCTAAATGCTTCACTTAAAATATACGGAGTTGCAGAATGCATAAGAATTCACCAACCAAGTATCTGCTCTCTTCAAGAGATTCATCTCACATACAGATTTAAGTAAACTCAAGGTGAAGGGGTGGAAAAAAGACATTCTATGCAAATGGACACCAAAAGTGAACAGGAGTAGCTATTCTTATATTACACAAAACAAACTTTAAAGCAATAGCAGTTTAAAAGGACAAAGAGGGACATTATATTATGATAAAGGCCTTGTCCAACAGGAAAATATCAGAATCCTAAATATATTTGTGCCTAACACTAGAGACTTCAGATTAATAAAGCAATTCCTACTAGACCTAAGAAATGATATAGTCAGCAATACAATAATAGTGGGGGACTTTGATACTCCACTGACAACACTAGACCAGTCATCAAGACAGAAAGTCAACAAACAATGAATTTAAGCTATATCCTAGAACAAACAGCCTTAATAGATATTTATAAAACATTCTACCCAACAACTGCAGGATATACATCCTATTCATCAGTGCATGGAAATTTCTTCAAGGTAGATAATATGATAGACCACAAACATGTCTCAACAAATTTAATAAAATTGAAATTATATTAAGGACTCTCTCAGAGCAGTGAAATCAAATTGGAAATCAACTCCAAAAGGAATCTTCAAAACCATGCAAATACATGGAAATTAAATACTCTGCTCTGGAATGATCATTGGGTCAACAATGAAATCAAGATGGAAATTAAAAAGTTATTTGAACTGAATGAAAATAGTGACACAACCTATCAAAACCACCGGCATACTGCAAAGATGTTGCTAAAAGGAAAGTTCGTAGCCTTAAATGCCTACATCAAAAAGTCCGAAAGAACACAAATAGACAATCTAAGGTCATTCCTGAAGGAACTAGAGAAACAAGAATAAACTAAACCCAAATGCAGCAGAAGAAAAGAAATAACCAAAATCAGAGCAGAACTAAATAAAATTGAAACAAAAAAAAACTACAAAAGTTAAATGAAACAAAAAGCTGATTTTTTAAAAAGATAAAGAAAAATTGATAGACCATTAGCAAGAATAATCAAGAAAAGAAGATAGAAAATCCAAATAAGCTCAATTAGAAACAAAAGATCATTCAAGGCTAATATGAACACCTTTAAGTGCATAAACTACAAAACCTAGAGGAGATGGACAAATTCCTGGAAACATACAATCCTCCTAGCCTAAAGCAGCAAGAATTAGAAACCCTGAACAGACCAATAACAAGCAGTGAGATTGAAGTGGTAATTTAAAAATTACCAACAAAAAACTTTCAGGACCAGATAAATTCACAGCTGAATTCCATGAGACATTCAAAAAAGAATTGATACCAATCGTATTGACGTTATTCCACAAGACAGAGAAAGAAAGAATCCTCCCTAAATCATTCTATGAAGTCAGTGTCACCCTAATACCAAAATCATGTAAGGACATAACAAAAAAAGAAAACTACAAAACAATATCCCGGATGAACATAGATGCAAAAATCCTTAACAGAATACTAGCTAACTGAATCCAACAGCATATCAGAAAGATAATCCACTGTGATCAAGTGGGTTTCATACCAGGGATGTAGAGATGGTTAAACATATACAAGTCAAAAAATGTGATACACCACATAAACAGAATTAAAAATAAAAATCACTTGATCATCTCAATAAATGCAGAAAAAGCATTTGACAAAATCCAGTGTTCCTTTATGATTAAAACTCTCAGCAAAATCAGCATAAAAGGGACATACTTCAGTGTAATAAAAGCCATCTATGACAAACCCACAGTCAACATAATACTGAGTGGGGAAAAGTTGAAAGAATTCCCTCTGAGAACTGAAAGAAAACAAGGATGCCCACTCTCACCACTCCTCTTCAACAAAGTACTAGACGTCCTAGCCAGAGCAATCAGACAAGAGAAAGAAATAAAAAGCATCTAAATTGGTAAAGAGGAAGTCAAACTGTTGCTGTTTGCTAATGGTATGATCACATACCTAGAAAATCCTAAAGATTCCTCCAAAAAGCTCCTAAAACTGATAAATTAATTCAACAAATCAGTAGCTCTGCTATACACCAACAATGACCAAGCTGAGAATCAAATCATCAGATCAAGAACTCAACCCCTTTTATAATAGCTGGAAAAATAAAAAATAAAATACGTAGGAATACACCTAATCAAGGACATGAAAGACCTCTACAAGGAAAACTACAAAATGCTGCTGAAACAAATCACAGATGACACACACACAAATGGAAACACATCCCATGCTCATGGATGGGTAGAATCAATATTGTGAAAATAACTATATTGCCAAAAGCAATCTAGAAATTCAATGCACTGCAAATCAAAATACTGCCATCATTCTTCATAGAACTTGAAAAAAAAATCCTAAAATTTATATGAAACCAAAAAAGAGCCCACATAGCCAAAGCAAGACTAAGCAAAAAGAACAAATCTGGAGGCATCATGTTACCTGACTTCAAACTATACTATAAGACCACGGTCACCAAAACAGCATGATACTGATATAAAAATAGGCATGTAGACCAATGGAACAGAATAGGGAACCCAGAAACAAACCCAAATACTTACAGACAACTCATCTTTGACAAAGCAAACAAAAGCATAAAGTGGGGAAGGGACACCCTATTCAACAAATGTTGCTGAGATAATTGGTGAGTTACATGTAGGAGAATGAAACTAGATCCTCATCTCTCTTTTATCTTCTTTTTTTTTTTTTTTTTTGAGATGGAGTCTCACTCTATCACCCAGGCTAGAGTGCAGTGGTGCTATCTCGGCTCACTGCAACCTCCGCCTCCTGCGTTCAAGTGATTCTTCTGCCTCAGCCTCCCAAGTAGCTGGGACTACAGGCACGTGCCACCAGGCCTGGCTAATTTTTTGTATTTTTAGTAGAGACAGTGTTTTACCATATTGGCCAGGCTGGTCTCAAACTCCTGACCTTGTGATCTGCCTGCCTTGGCCTCCCAAAGTGCTGTGATTATAGGCATGAGCCACCACACCTGGCCTCCTCCTCTCTTACCTTATACAAAAATCAACTGAAGATGGATTAAGGACTTAAATCTAAGACATGAAACTACAAAAATTCTAGAAGATAACATCAGAAAAACCCTCTAGACAATACTTAGGCAAAGGCTTCATGACCAAGAACCCAAAAGCAAATGCAGCAAAAACAAAGATAAATAGGTGGGACTTAATTAAACTAAAGAGTTTCTGCACAGCAAAAGGAGCAGTCAGCAGAGTAAACAGAACCCACAGAGTGGGAGAAAATCTTCACCATCTATACATTTGACAAAGAACTAATATCCAAAATCTACAAGTAACTCAAATTAACAAGAAAAAAAATCCCATCAAAATTGGGCTAAGGATATGACTAGACAATTGTCAAAAGAAGATATACAAATGGCCAACAAACTTATGGAAAAATACTCAACATCACTAATAACCAGGGAAGTGCAAATCAAAACCACAATGCGATACCACCTTACTCCTGCAAGAATAGACATTATCAAAAAATTAGAAAATAATAGATGTTGGCATGTTTGTGGTGAAAAGGGAACACTTCTACACTGCTGGTGGGAATGTAAATCAGTACAACCACTATGGAAAACAGTGTGGAGATTCCTTAAAGAACTAAAAGTAGAACTACCATTTGATCCAGCAACCCCACTACTGTGTATCTACCCAGAGGAAAATAAGTCATTATACAAAAAAGATAATTACACACACGTTCATAGCAGCACAATTTGCTGCTCTCTCTCTCTCTATATATATATACCCACACACACACATATGCAATATATATGTTTGTGTGTGTGTATATATATGCAATATCTATCTATTTATCTATCTATCTAATGGAATGATACTCAGCCTTAAAAAGGAATGAATTCATGACATTCACAGCAATCTGAATGTGTGTTTTCGAGTTAGAGCAAGAAGCAAATTTCTTATTTATTTTGTGTTTATTTTCATGTGACCCCTTGATATTTAATAAAGTCTCCTTGAGTATTCTACTTTATCTCAGCTTTTCTAAGTGTAAGTACAGAAAGAACTGTCAAGGGCCAAAATTAGATCAAGAAGATTCCCAAATATTCTCTTCCTTCCACGAATGAGAACTTGGACTTGGTCCACTGGGGGTCTTCCCTTTCCTGTCCTTCAGTAATGCTTCTGCCCTACCAGACCAATTGTGTGTGTGTGTGTGTGTGTGTGTGTGTGTGTGTGTGTGTGAGAGAGAGAGAGAGAGAGAGAGAGAGATGTAAAATTTGGAACAGGCTGGTCATGGTGGCTTATGCCTGTTATCCCAGCACTTTGGGAGGCCGAAGCGGGCAGATCTCTTAAGCCCAGGAGCTCAAGACCAACCTGAGCAACATACCAAGACCCCATCTCTTAAAAAAACAAAATCTGAAGGAAAGACTATGTAAGGGAAGGTAAAGAAAAGCATGGGACAGACCTGGAGGTTAGTCTTTTAAGAGGACTATGGAAACAGGTGCAATGCATAGATACACAGATGAGAGATCAAAAAGGATTTTTTAAAAAGCAAGTGAAGAATTCAAGGAGATTTGCATTTGCTTCTTGGGTGAGTTTCTGTGACCACAGTGCCACTGTGAGATCAGGCTACATGATACACAGCTATAAGCATTTCACAGTGTGTAGCAAATTGGAGCCAGAGCTTTAAAAGGTTATTAGTGCACGTCCAAGAGAGCAGTGGGGTGCTCTGGTGGCATGAGTAATTGGTGAGAGAACACCAGCACAGAGGTGCAGAGCTGTGACTGCTGGCTCTTCCTCCCCCTGTTTGCCAACACCTGCGAAGCCTGCAGCCCAAGCTCATTCCAGTGGTTCTATTTTGGTAGCAATCCTTAGTGTGACTTTCCTTTCTGAGTCTGTGGGCTGTTTGGCTTTGTGTTTGAAAGCAGATCAACAAGACAACATTTTGACCTTACAGAAGTACTACTTACTCTAAACCATCTGAGTGGAAGCATCCTCTGCCTCCCCCTGTTCGCCCACATCTGCGAAGGCTGCAGCCTAAGCTTAGTCCAGTGGTTCTGCTATTGCAGCAATGCTTAGCATGACTTTCCTATCTGAGTCTGAACTGTTTGGCTTTGTTTTTGAAAGCAAACCAAGAAGACAACATTTTGACCTTACAGAACCATTGCTTACTCTAAACCATCTGAGTGGAAGGATCCTTTCACAGTGACCAAATTATGTCTTGTTTTAGGTAACTATAGTAGTATATGTTGAATATTGTGTTCCCAGCAAAAGAACAGAACAATTTCTTCTTTATTTCTAGAACATTGGTAAAAAAAGCATAAGCAAACATTTCAGAAGATGAAATTTATATTCTTAGGTGTAGCCTACATATTTGTTCAAAAAGGACTATATTTTACAAATACAGACTTTTCCAAGAACAAAGCCAACCCACATTGTATTCTTCTCTAATCTGAAAATGATTCAAGACTAATAATAATGACACCTAACATTTGTAGAGCACTTTAGAGTTTACAAAATCTTGCATGCGTATTTTCAGAGATGATCACCAACTCAATAATAAAAGTGAATTTTATTATCTCCACATTACACTTAAGAAAATCTGAGTACAGAACCCAAAGTTACTTGTCTGCTGAGTGTGATGGTTGTGCAAAACCCAGGTCTTCAAACTCTAGATCCTCAATGCCTTTAGCCTTATCACAGCTGCCAGTACACACACACATACACACACACACGCTAGGTAAATGTCATTTACTGTTCTCATCAATGCATGCCACATATCTCAGCATTTGATTGACTGAAATGGTAACCAACATAGACACATCAAAATGGCAATTAGCACTGGGAGACTTTGGGCAAAACTATTTACATATTTTTGACTTTTTGAAACTCAGTCTTAATACACAATTACTATTTCAAATATTATGGGTGATCACCCCTAATCTTTTCTTTTCTTTTTTATTATACTTTAAGTTCTAGGGTACATGTGCACAATGTGCAGGTTTGTTACATATGTATACTTGTGCCATGTTGGTGTGCTGCACCCATTAACTCGTCATTTACATTAGGTATATCTCCTAATGCTATCCCTTCCCCCCCACCACAATAGGCCCTAGAGTGTGATGTTCCCCTTCCTGTGTCCAAGTGATCTCATTGTTCACTTCCCACCTATGAGTGAGAACATGTGGTGTTTGGTTTTCTGTTCTTGCAATAGTTTCCTGAGAATGATGGTTTCCAGCTGCATTCATGTCCCTACAAAGGATACAAACTCATCCTTTTTTATGGCTGCATAGTATTCCATGGTGTATATGTGCCACATTTTATTAATCCAGTCTGTCACTGATGGACATTTGGGTTGGTTCCAAGTCTTTGCTATTGTGAATAGTGACACAATAAACATACGTGTGCATGTGTCTTTATAGCAGCATGATTTATAATCCTTTGGGTATATACCCAGTAATGGGATAGCTAGATCAAATGGTATTTCTAGTTCTAGATCCTTGAGGAATCACCACACTGTCTTCCACAATGGTTGAACTAGTTTACAGTCCCACCAACAGTGTAAAAGTGTTCCTATTTCTCCACATCCTCTCCAGCACCTGTTGTTTCCTGACTTTTTAATGATTGCCATTCTAAATGGTGTGAGATGGTTATCTCATTGTGGTTTTGATTTGCATTTCTCTAATGGCAAGTGATGATGAGCATTTTTTCATGTGTCTGTTGGCTGTATGAATGTCTTCTTTTGAGAAGTGTCTGTTAAGATCCTTTGCCTACTTTTTGATGGGGCTGTTTGATTTTTTCTTGTAAATTTGTTTGAGTTATTTGTAGGTTCTGGATATTAGCCCTTTGTCAGATGAGTAGATTGCAAAAATTTTCTCCCATTCTGTAGGTTGCCTATTCATTCTGATGGTAGTTTCTTTTGCTGTGCAGAAGCTCTTTAGTTTAATTAGAAGACTTCTAATTAGGATTTTTAATAGTTTCAGAAGGAATGGTACCATCTCCTCCTTGTACCTCTGGTAGAATTCGGCTGTGAATCTGTCTGGTCCTGGACTTTTTTTGGTTGGTAGTTATTGTCTCAATTTCAGAGCCTGCTATTGGTCTATTCAGGGATTCAACTTCTTCCTGGTTTAGTCTTGGGGCAGTGTAAGTGTCCAGGAAATTATCCATTTCTTCTAGGTTTTCTAGTTTATTTGCATAGAGGTGTTTATAGTATTCTCTGATGGTAGTTTGTATTTCTGTGGGATCAGTGTTGAATATCCCCTTTATCATTTTTTATTGCATCTATTTGATTCTTCTCTCTTTTCTTCTTTATTAGTCTTGCTAGCGGTTTATCAATTTTGTTGATCTTTTCTAAAAACCAGCTCCTGGATTCACTGATTTTTTTCGAGGGTTTTTTGTGTCTCTATCTCCTTAAGTTCTGCTCTGATCTTAGTTATTTCTGGCCTTCTGCTAGCTTTTGAATGTGTTTGCTCTTGCTTCTCTAGTTCTTTTAATTGTGATGTTAGGGTGTCAATTTTAGATCTTTCCTGCTTTCTCTTGTGGGCATTTAGTGCCATAAATTTCCCTCTACATACTGCTTTAAATGTGTCCCAGAGATTCTGGTATGTTGTATCTTCGTTCTCATTGGTTTCAAGGAACATTTTTGTTTCTGCCTTAATTTCGTTACATACCCAGTAGTCATTCAGGAGCAGGTTGTTCAGTTTCCATGTAGTTGAGCGGTTTTGTTTGAGTTTCTTAGTCCTGAGTTCTAGTTGGATTGCATTGTGGTCTGAGAGACAGTTTATTATAATTTCTGTTCTTTTACATTTGCTGAGGAGTGCTTTACTTCCCACTATGTGGTCAATTTTGGAATAAGTGTGATGTGGTGCTGAGAAGAATGTATATTCTGTTGATTTGGGGTGGAGAGTTCTGCAGATGTCTATTAGGTCCATTTGGTGCAGAGTTGAGTTCAATTCCTGGATATCCTTGTTAACTTTCTGTCTCATTGATCTGTCTAATGTTGACAGTGGGGTGTTAAAGTCTCCCATTATTATTGTATGGGAGTCTAAGTCTCTTTGTAAGTCTCTAAGGACTTGCTTTATGAATCTGGATGCTCCTGTATTGGGTGCATACATATTTAGGATAGTTAGTTCTTCCTGATGAATTGATCCTTTTACCATTATGTCATGGCCTTCTTTGTCTCTTGATCTTTGATGGTTTAAAGTCTGTTTTATCAGAGACTAGGATTGCAACCCCTGCTTTTTTTTGTTTTCCATTTGCTTGGTAGATCTTCCTCTATCCCTTTATTTTGAGCCTATGTGTGTCTCTGCATGTGAGATGGGTCTCCTGAATACAGCAAACTGATGGGTCTTGACTCTTTATCCAATTTGCCAGTATCTGTCTTTTAATTGGAGCATTTAGTCCATTTACATTTAAGGTTAATATTGTTATGTGTGAACTTGATCCTGTCAATATGATATTAGCTGGTTATTTTGTTCGTTAGTTGATGCAGTTTCTTTCTTGCATCGATGGACTTTACATTTTGGCATGTTTTTGCAATGGCTGGTACTTGTTGTTCCTTTCCATGTTTAGTGCTTCCTTCAGGATCTCTTGTAGGGCAGGCCTGGTGGTGACAAAATCTCTAAGCATTTGCTTGTTTGTAAAGGATTTTATTTCTCCTTCACTGATGAAACTTAGTTTGGCTGGATATGAAATTCTGAGTTGAAAATTCTTTTCTTTAAAAATGTTGAATATTGACCCCCACTCTCTTCTGGCTTGTAGAGTTTCTGCCGAGAGATCTGCTGTTAGTCTGATGGGCTTCCCTTTGTGGGTAACCTGACCTTTCTCTCTGGCTGCCCTTAACATTTTTTCCTTCATTTCAACTTTGGTGAATCTGAAAATTATGTGTCTTGGAGTTGCTCTTCTCGAGGAGTATCTTTGTGGCGTTCTCTGTATTTCCTGAATTTGGATGTTGGCCTGCCTTACTAGGTTGGGGAAATTCTCCTGGATGATATCCTGAAGAGTGTTTTCCAACTTGGTTCCAATTTCCCTGTCACTTTCAGGCAGACCAATCAGATGTAGATTTGGTCTTTTCACATAATCCCATATTTCTTGGAGGCTTTGTTCATTCCTTTTTACTCTTTTTTCTCTACATTTCTCTTCTCACTTCATTTCATTCATTTGATCTTCAATCAATGATACTCTTTCTTCCAGCTGATCGAGTCAGTTACTGAAGCTTGTGCATTTGTCACGTAGTTCTCGTGTCATGGTTTTCATCTCTGTCAGTTCGTTTATGGTCTTCTCTGCATTGATTATTCTAGTTATCCATTCTTCCCTTCTTTTTTCAAGGTTTTTAGTTTCTTTGTGCTGGGTACGTAGTTCCTCCTTTAGCTCTGAGAAGTTTGATCAACTGAAGCCTTCTTCTCTCAACTCGTCAAAGTCATTCTCCATCCAGCTTTGTTCCATTGCTGGCGATGAGCTGCATTCCTTTGGAGGGGAGATGTGTTTTGATTTTTTGAATTTCCAGCTTTTCTGCACCACTTTTTCCCCATCTTTGTGGTTTTATCTGCCTTTGGTCTTTGATTATGGTGACTTACTGATGGGGTTTTGGTGTGGGTGTCCTTTCTGTTTGTTAGTTTTCCTTCTAACAGTCAGGACCCTCAGCTGTAGGTCTGTTGGAGTTTGCTTGAGGTCCATTCCAGACCCTGTTTGCCTGGGTATCAGCAGCGGAGGCTGCAGAAAATAGAATATTGCTGAACAGCAAGTGTTACTGTCTGATTCTTGCTCTGGAAGCTTCGTCTCAGGGGTGTACCCAGCCGTGTGAGGTGTGAGGTGTCGGTCTGCACCTAGTAGGGGATGTCTCCCAGTTAGGCTAATCAGCAGGCAGGCAGTCTGTCCATTCTCAGATCTCAGCCTCCATGCTGGGAGAACCACTGCTCTCTTCAAAGCTGTCAGACAGGGACATTTACATCTACAGAGGTTTCTGCTGCTTTTTGTTTAGCTATGCCCTGTCCCCAGAGGTGGAGTCTACCCTAATCTTTTCTTTAACGTAATATAAGGTCATTGTAAGAAAGAACATTTTTGTGTTCATTACAGCATCTGCTGCTGGTGGTCATTGTAGAGTGAACGGGTTTAGCACAGTAGTAAGTTCCCAACCGTTTTGGCAACAGGGACCAATTTCATGGAAGACAACTTTTCCATGGACAGCGGGGCAGGGGTGGGGGTGATGGCTTCAGGATGAAGCTGTTCCACCTCACATCATCAGGCATTAGATTCTCATAAACAGCATGCAACCTAGATCCCTTGCGTGCACAGTTCACAATAGGGTTCGTGCTCCTGTGGGAACCTAATGCTCTCGTCTGACAGGAGACAGAGCTCAGGTGGTAATGTTTGCCCACCACTCACCCTCCTGCTGTGTGGCCCAGTTCCTAACTCACCACAGGCTAGTACCAGTCTGCAGCCTGGGGTTTGGGGACCCCTGGTTTAGCAGAGACCAGAGCCCAGGTCTAGTCTTATCCCAAGCTATATCTCCATAGCAAAGGGGGGTAACCTATGTGAGGTTCAGTTTCCTGACCTGTGAAATGGAAAAAAATACTATCTAACCTCCATTTTCACAGGACTATTGTGTAGAACAAATTAGATAAATTAGACATTTGAGACTGCTTTGCAATTATAATGTATTGTTCAAATATGAAGCATGAAATGCATACCAGGTGATTAGATGTGACTAGATGTGCTTCATCATGAATATTTTAATATAAGTGTAAAAAATTTTTTAGTCAAAATAATAGATTTTGGAATAAACAGGCTGTGTTGAAATAACATAAAATTCCCCATAACTCCAATATGAAAAATGCGTCAGTGGGTCTTGGTGAGTTTTAAAGATGCAGTATAAAATTGACATCTATAACAGGTATACTAATTAATTTTGAATAAAAATAGAAAGCTAAAATTTTAGGAGTAGAACTAAATGAGATTCTATTCATATATATTAATTTTACTAAAGTATACTGATTTAAGTGTCCACCAACTTTCTGGCATTGAATAATAAAACTCAGTAACAAACAACATAATTTTGTTTGTTTTTTAAAAAGGCAGAGCTTGGGTATTTTCTTAGTAGCAACAATACAGAAGCTGAAGATGATACAGCTACAATGGCACAATCCCAATTCTGAGATGTGTGAAGTGCTATGATCCCTAAGCAAATCAAACAATAATTTACTTGCCTCACTGAGAGATCTGTAAGAAAGACAGGGAATAAAAAGACTGAATTAGGCCAGGCACAGTGGCTCACGACTGTAATCCTAGCACTTTGGGAGGCTGAGGCGGGCAGAGCAGCTGAGTTCAGGGGTTTGAGACCAGCCTGGCCAATGTGGTGAAACCCCATCTCTACTAAAAATGCAAAAATTAGCTGGATGTGGTGGCACGTGCCTGTAATCTCGGCTACTTGGAAGGCTGAGGTCGGGGAATCTCTTGAACCCAGGAGCTGGAGGTTGCAGTGAGTCGAGATCGCACCACTGCACTCCAGCCTGGGTGACAAAGCGAGCCTCCATCTCAAAAAAATATAAAAGATAAAAAGACTGAATTAGCTCTGCAGAGCCATATGCCCAGTGGTCATAAAGCACACAATGGAGGCTTTTTCTTGGACAACAAAGAGCTATAGTGATTACAGAAAATTATTTGTAATAAGAGAATTTAAAAAGTGTTCAACTTGGTTAATTTTTTACATAGTCATAGAACTAAGGAGATACCTCTATACTGAAAAAAATATTAATTGAAAGTGAAGTTACAGTTAAGTGAAATTAAAGTTAAAGTGAAGTTAAGTGAAATTATCTACAGATAAGATCACACAGTGATAGGACATGGATATAGCATGTGTGGGGTTTTTCGTGTCCTCAAACAATAGTACGTGGTTCCTGTTTTTTACTACCCTGTGCAACAAATCAAAGGCAGAAACAAACATAACTCATTTTATTGTGCTTTGTTTTATGATGCTTCACAAATATTGTGGTTTTTAGAAACTGAAGGTTTGTAGCAACCCTGCATCAAGCAAGTCTATCAGCGCCATTTTTTCAAAGGTAGGTTCTCACTTTGGGTCTCTGTGTAACATTTTAGTAATTCTAGCAATATTTCAAAGTTTTAAATCATTGTTGTATTTGTTATCAGGATCTTTAATGTTACTGTTGCAATTGTTTGCAATACCACAAACAGCATCCATGTAAGATGGCAAACTTAATAAATGTTGTATGTGTTCTGACTGCTCCACTGACCAGACAGTCCCCATATCTCTCCCTTTTCTCAGGTCTCCTTATTCCCTAAAACACCACAATATTGAAGTTATGTCAATGAATAATCCTAAATTGGTTTCTACATGTTCAGGTGATGAGTTGCATGTCTCTCACTTTAAATCAAAAGCTAGAAATGACTGAGCTTAGTGAGGAAAGCATGCCAAAACTGATAGGCCAAAGGTTAGGCCTTTGGTGCCAAATAGTTAACCAAACTGTGGCAAAGGAAAAGTTCTTGAAGAAAATTAAAAGTGCTTATCCACTGAACACACAAATGATAAGAAAGCCAGACAGCCTTATTGCTGATATGGAGAAAGTTTGAATGGTCTGAATAGAAGATCAAATCAGCCACAGCATTCTCTTAAACCAAGGCCTAATCCAGAGCAAGGCTTCAACTCTCTTCAATTCTGTGAAGGCTAAAAGAGGTGAGAAAGCTGCAGGAAAAAAATGAAGCTAGCAGAGATTGGTTCATGAGGTTAAAGGGAAGGAACTATCTTCATAACATAAAACTGCAAGGTGAAACAGCAAGTGCTGATGGATAAGCTGGAGCAAATTATCTGGAAGACCTACTTAAGGACACTGATGAAGGTGGCTACACTCTACAGTAGATTTTCAATGCAGATGAAACAGCCTTCTATTGGAAGAAGATGCCATCCAGGCCTTTCAGAGCTAAAGAAAAGTGAATGTCTGGCTTCAAAGGATAGGCTGACTTTCTTCTTAGGGTCCATATAGCTGGTGACTTTAAGTTGAAGTCAGTGCTCACTTACCATTCCAGAAATCCTAAGGCCCTTAAGAATTGTGCCAAAGCTACTCTGCCTGTGCTCTATAAATGGAAAAACAAAGCCTAGATGACATAACACTTGATTATAGCATGGTTTACTGAATATTTTAAGTTCACTCTTGAGACCTACTGCTAAGAAAGATTCCTTTCAAAATCTTACTTCTCATTCACAATGCACCTCTTTACCCAAGAGCACTGTTGGAGATATACAATGAGATTCATGTTGTTTTCATGTCTGCTAACCCAACATCCACTTTACAGCCCATGGATCAAGGAGGAATGTAAACTCTAAGTCCTATTAAGAAATGCATTTTGTAAGCCTATAGTTGTCACACACAGTGATTCCTCTAATGAATGTGGGCAAAGACAGTTAAAAACCTGGAAGAGATTCACCAGTCTGAATGCCACTAAGAACATTTGTGACTCATGGGAGTTCAAAATCTCAACACGAATAGGAGTTTGGAAGACCTTAATGCCAACCTTCATGAAGGCTTTGTGGGTTTAGGACTTTGGCAGAGGAAGTAACTGTAGACGTGGTAGAAATAGCAAGAGAACTATAATTAGAAGTGGGGCTTGAAGACGTGACTGAATTGTTGCAATCTCATGATCAAACCTGAATGGATAAGAAGTGGCTTTTTATGGATGAGCAAAGAAAGTCATTTCTTGGGACAGAATCTACTCCTGGTGAAGACTCTGTGAACACTGTTGAAACAACAACAAAGGATTTATACTGTTACCTAAATTTAATTAATAAAGTAACATCAAACAAAATTTGAGAAGGTCGACTCCAATTTTGAAAGAAGTTCTACTATGAGTAAAATGTATTAAATAGCATCACATGCTACAGAGAAATGTTTTTGTGACAGGAAGAGTTAACTGATTGAAGAAGACAATCGAGTTTCATTGTTGTCTTATTTTAAGAAAATTGCCACAGCCACCCAACCTTCACCAACCACCACCATGATCAGTCAACAGCCATCAATACTGTGGCAAGACCTTCAAGCAGAAAAAGAGATTATGATTAACTGAAGGCTCAGATGACTGTTAGCATTTTTTAGCAATAAAGTATTTTAAAATTAAGATATGTATGCTGTGTTTTTAGACATAATCTATTGCACACTTAATAAACAATAGTATAGTGAAAATATAACTGTTATAGACACTGGGAAAAAAAGAAGTTCATGTGACTTGCCTTTTTGCAGTGATCTAGAAGTGAACTCACAATACATCCAAGGTGTGCCTGTAATGACTGTGAAAACTAGTGGTATAGTTATACCTTCAGGTATAACTTCCCTCCAGCACAATGTTACACTGGTCAGCAGTCTCCAGTGGCCTATTACATGATTCTGCATCATTCTTTTGAAAAGTATAACCAATGACTTTGATGAAGACAGAACTTTTTAATCAAGTGCATGGTTTATAAGCTGTAAAGAATAATGAAAAAGTTAAGTGGCAGATCAATATATAGAATAAAGTTAATACTCCAGAATTATGACCTGAATTAAACAATAAAATTTGACAATAGTAAAAGTGAAGTCCTCCACTAAAGTTATAAAAATTAGTGGCATTAAATAGGATGGGAAGCCTGGCTTAAGTACAGTTTTAGAATAGAAATTCCTTTCTTTTTGCTTTCTATTTCCATATGGGGAGAACTCCAATATGGTGACATTCCTGGTCTCATGTCATGACTTATTTGACTCCTGGATAACAATAATTAATTCATGAATTGATTGGAGTTAATCTTTTATACTTATTTATAAGTGTGTAAGTACTAACTAAAATGTCCCAACTGTTTCATGACTGCACTGTTCCAATGTCTAGGTTCATGGGAGCTGAGTATAAGTAGAGGCAAACCCATGGTGCCCCACACTTAAGCATATACTCTCACAGGGATTGCATTTTCAATAAATTCCCTTTCATGTGAATTTTGTCCCTCTTTCAATTTTTTTCCAACATCATATGGGCAAAATTATTATTTACGGTGTTCCCTCAAACTTAAATGTTTTGTGTGAGATAACAAAGTATCAATACTTAGCCAAGAATATACAAGATTTAATGGTAGACAACAAGAGGAATTTAAAGTATGTGAAGAACTCTCTTTTAGAACAGGGATTACTTTATCTAGACTCCAGAGGGAAATCAATTTTATAAAATATAGAAAAGACTTCCAGCAAAAGAGTGTATTCATTCATTTGAGAATCTAGCACATGCTAAGCACAGTGCAAAGTACTGAAGACACAACAGTGAATGTAACAAGCTTGAGCCCATTCCTTCAGGGCATTTGCTATTTATAGGGAATAACAAACAAAAAATTATGGTACAGGGAGATAAGTACTGTTACAGGAAAAAACAAGGATGTTACTGGAATGCTTATAACAGGACATCTAAGTCTAGGGCATAAGAAAAAGATTCCAAGAGGAAAGAAATATTAAGTTGACAACTAAACATAACTAATAAAATTGCTCCAATTGCAGGAATGGAAAATAGAACAGTGTTCCAGACAGTACAAAAAACACATGGAAAAAAACTCAGAAGGGAGCAAAGGTCTTTATCCTAAAGATAATGGGAAATCACTAAGAGGAGAAGTGTACCAAAATCAAATTTGCAATTTTAAGATCATGCTAACTGTTCCATGAAGAATGGAGGGTAGCATGGGGGAGGGGAGATACAAAGTGTGTGCATGGAGATGGAGAGAGGTACAGAGATTTGGGATATTCTTAGGAAACAGAATTAATGTCTTGTGAGGTAGTGAGCTCCCCATCACCCGAAAGTTTTAAGACGACGCTGAATGACCATGAAGTTGTCAAGGGTATTATATGTAAGCTTTATATATTGACTAAACATACAGTAATCTCTAAGGACATGGCTGTCTCTAGGTTTCTTCACCGCACTCATTAGCTAAACTGACTAGAAGTGGGTGAAAGTCCTTATTACTCATTGAGATTGGAAGTGTTTGCTAATGTCAGGTCTAATGAACTATGTTCTCTCCAACTAAGTACCCAAATCAGTGGTGAATTTCTGATGTGAAGGTGGCAAGGACTGAGCTACCTGTAACAAGATGATTGATGATTTTTTTTTGACATTTCTATTTTCAAAATGATACCATAACTTGGAATTTAGCATTCCCTAGATAACTTATAGAGACAGGATTGGTATAATCAGGGACCATTAGGGATAAGTGAAATCAATCTGCCTAAATTATGACTGGTGGTTTTATTTTAATTTATCCTATAGATGTTTAGCTCTTATCAAAGTAAAATATGCATATAGTTTAGCAAATCAGATTAAACCCAAATATTTACAATGTGTAATATTTTACAATGAAAACCAGTGGTCTCCTGCCCATCCTCAAGTCCTTTTCGCCAGACGCTTTCACTTTCAGCTCTTCTAGCTATTTATTCTGGCATTTACCTCTCCTAATATTTATTCTGATATTTATTTATCCTTTAAAGAACTTATTCATAGGCTTCAATTACAACAGACACACATTTAAATTTATTTTTCTCTTCTAAGCTTTACTTGCTTTCTCCATAAAATAGAAGAAAACAGTAAACATTCAACCACTAGATCACTGTGGGGCTCAAATGAGATTACCTCCAAGATCTATCACCACTACCACATCCAATCTCCTTTTCATTCACAGAACAAGTTCTCATTAACCCTTTTAGCCCTAAAAGCTCACCAAGTTTTAACAGGACACATGGCTGTCCAGGAGAGACCCCATTTTGAAGTCTTATTGCAGCTAGGAGTGGCCATGTGACTAAGTTTTCTCTAGTAGAATATGAATGGAAACAATTAGCGCCAGTTCCAAGAAAAAAAGAAAAAAAAAAAAGTATTACCACTCCAGATCTTCCCTTTCTTACTTCCTAAAAGCTGGAAAGCAGATATACTGATGTGAGACATCTTTGACCAGAACTAAGACAACACCTTAAAACACAGCAAGGCAGCAGGATGGAGGGACCCCAAGTCTCAGACGATCTGGTGAAGGAGAGTTGTTGTAGCCACCTCTATATCAGCAGTTCACCGCTGATTTGGGTAGCTAATTGAGAAAACACAAATTCATCTGTCTATTGTGTACTCTGATAACCTCTAGATTCTTATGTGGAAAATAAATATTTCCATTAACTTAATTTGAACTACTATATTTTAAAGTATTTTTATTATACTAACCCAGCCTGTACACTTAATTGCACACATTTTGTAAACTATCAAGTTCTAGCTGATGTTCATCAGTTTGACTAAGTCACATATAGCTATTCACAATAGCTCTGCTCTTTCACCATGCCCTACCAAGTTCCCATCCCTTCTAAAAATTAGAGCAAGTCGGCCATGCAAATTAGCACAGAAGTAGCAATTTACCAAATAGATCCCAGGTGGTTTTATGGAGTTAATATAGCTTCTAAAAGTACCTAACCATTCCTGTTCAAAGATTAAACCCTGGAAGGACCTGACTCATTATAAACTAGAACTTTCAAGTTCTTAGATTTTGCTAGTAGTTTTATAACACATGGTTAGTTGGGTGAGAACAACTAAGGAACAACTAAGACAATTGACTGTTCAATTTAACAAACACTAATTGAATAACCAACATACTTATTGCATTGACTTAGAAAACCACTCCCACCTAAATTGGAAACAATTCTGGAGCTAGATTAGAGAATGGAGACTTTTTGGTAACAGTGACTGCTAAGGCCTAAAATAAGTGGAGGCATTGTGGAATATAGAAAATAATAACATTAAACAGGCATCCAGGTACATACTCTCAATTCCCATCCTTGAACTAAAGGGAATACTTAGGGGGAAAATCCAGAAAACCAGTCGGTGGCACTCACCTTTGGAGAAAGACTTATTTTGTCTTGTACAGTGATGGTACTTCACTATTATAAGGAAAACAGCCTGGCATACGGCAATTTGATATTATCATGGCACAGACCTCTCATATACTTGATTGAGCTTCTCAAACAAACTTTTAAAACCGAAATAACTTATTTGTATTACTTTATTAAACTGCCTCAATTATTTTATAGCTAAGCTAGTGAAAGTTTGCATTTCTGAATTCCAGCATCCAATGCCTCCATGGAAACAGACTGATCATATTCTACAAGTGAAAAATTTGGACATGCTGCCTGTTGGGTTATGAATATATGAAGATGGTTAAACAGGCGATTTGAAATTCAGACAATTCCAGAAAACAATCTTTGTATATGATTTGTCATTACAATTTTCAACTTGTGCTGGCATCAAGCTATTGTCTACATAAACTCTACATATGAATAAGATAAGCCTATCTGGAATTACAATTAATACAGTCTTTGCTTATCTTATTTTTAAAGCCAAAATTCAATCTCGTAAGTATTTTGTAAAATCATATTTTATAAAGATAAGTGGTTTATTAATTGTTTCAACAAGATCTATTCTGCCAAACAGCATACAAAAGAGGGAATATTCTTCTATTTTTTAATTAATGGACTGTACCCCATTAACACATACAATTATTATTCTTTTTAATTTTTAATTTTTATGGATGCATATTATGGGAAATAGGATAGTTTGATATAAACATACAATGTGTAATGATCAAATCTGGGTAACTGGGGTATTCATCATCCCAAACATTTATCATTTCTTTGTGTTGGGAATATTCCCATTCTACTCTATTAGTTATTTTGAAATGTACCATAAATTATTGTTAACTATAATTGCCATATTCTGCTACCAAACACTAGATCTTATTCCTTCTAACTCTACCTCTGCACCTATTAACCAACCCCTCATTATCCCCCCTTCTCCAGCAACTCAACATCAGCACTCCCATGCTTATTGCAGCACTAATCACAATAGCCCAGATATGGATGCAGCGTAAGTGTCCATCCACAGATGAATGGATAAAGAAACTGTGAAATATATACACAATGGAATACAACTGAGCCATAAAAAGAATGAAATCGGCCAGGCGCGGTGACTCATGCCTGTAAACCCAGCACTTTGGGAGGCCGAGGCGGGCAGATCACAAGGTCAGAAGATAGTGCCCACCGTGAAACCCCGTCTCTACTAAAAATACAAAAAATTAGCCAGGCGTGGTGGTGGGCGCCTGTAGTCCCAGCTACTCAGGAGGCTGAGGCAGGAGAATGACGTGAACCTGGGAGGTGGAGCTTGCAGTGAGCTGAGATCGCACCACTGCACTCCGGCCTGGGCGACAGAGCCAGACCCTGTCTCAAAAAAAAAAGAATGAAATCTTGTCATTTGCAACAACACGGATGGATCTGGAGACTGGAGGACACTATGTTAAGTGAAATAGGCCAGGCACAGAAAGACAAATGTTTCATGTTCTCACTCGTGTGCTTAAAAAAATTGATCTCTTAGAGGCGGCGAATAGAATGGTGGTTGTAATTATTATTCTTTTAAATACTAGTGTAACTGACGTGCTACTTGAGCACTGGCTTCCCAGAGGGATAATGCTGTCGAACAGGGAGTGTGTCATGAAGTGCCTTCAAACGCTTTGTACATCATGAGCTTCCCCTGTGAGACTGGGCGGCACAATCACCAAGGGACAGCCAGCGTTTTGCAAAATGTGTCAGAAGAATGATCGGACTTCCAAAGACTTCAGTAGGAGAGATGAAATACTTAGTGAATGAGCTCTGACCAACAGCACAAGCAAGTCTAAAGTTTAGTGATAAGGTCCCTAAACTGAAAAGAAGACATTTTGGTACAGACCAGACTGGATAATAAGAACAATATAAAACTCCCAGAAGAGAACCCATCTTGGGCAAAACTTACTCCCTAAGCCCTGACAGGTTAAAGTTAATCATTACCCCTAGAGAACAAGGGAGGAGGCAGAAGAGATTGAAATCAGAAACCACTGGGAGGCTGTTTATATTATTGTGAATGTGTATTACAGACTTCATTTGTGAGGTGGGCCCTTATCCTGAAGTAGGCCATTATAAAATTCTGGGGTAAAGAATATTTAAGTGTTAGTAATGAAAATATCTTAACAGGGAGCACAGTACCTAACCACTAAATACAAGATTCCAGTGCCCCGAGTGAATAAACACCACAGAAAATTCAATCCTTATGACACTACTGATCACTTGCTTTTTCTTCTAGGAAAATTTTAGGGTCTTAAAAGAATGAACAAGTTTTTAAAATAACTTTATTTTAAAATAACTGGATATTCTAATAATCAGGCTCATTTAGCACTGTTGATTACTTTAAATTGGGAGTAAAAGTTTGAGTGTTTGTAGATCTCTTTGCTGAGTCTGAGGACTATCTTCTGTGCATGTTTCAGGATAATGAATTCTGCAGTATTGCAAAGTATTTTCCTCTTTACTCTGGCGTGTCATAGTAATATGATGGGAGTGTGACTGCACCAGTGCCCTTTGGATTTTGAATCCATATCAAAATCTGTGCTAAACACAATCGGGAATTACAACCAGTTAAATGGGTTAATGACATACTTCCTTTCCCAGAGTCTTCTCTTCAAAACAAAAGCATTGTTTAGAAATAATTCCTATATTCAAGGGGGCGGAGCAAGATGGACAAATAGGAACAGCTCCAGTCTCCAACTCCCAGCGCGAGCGACACAGAAGACACAGAAGACAGTTGATTTCTGCATTTTCAACTGAGGCTCAGCTGCTGATACCCAGGCAAACAGGGTCTGGAGTGGACCTCAAGCAATCTCCAACAGACCTACAGCTGAGGGTTCTGACTGTTAGAAGGAAAACTAACAAACAGGAAGGACACCCACACCAAAACCCCATCAGTACGTCACCATCATCAAAGACCAGAGGCAGATAAAACCACAAAGATGGGGAAAAAGCAGGGCAGAAAAGCTGGAAATTCAAAAAATAAGAGTGCATCACCCCCTGCAAAGGAACGCAGCTCATCGCCAGCAACGGATCAAAGCTGGACGGAAAATGACTTTGACGAGATGAGAGAAGAAGGCTCCAGTCCATCAAACTTCTCAGAGCTAAAGGAGGAATTATGTACCCAGCGCAAAGAAACTAAAAATCTTGAAAAAAAAAGTGGAAGAATCGATAACTAGAATAATTAATGCAGAGAAGGCCATAAACGAATGGACAGAGATGAAAACCATGACACGAGAAATACGAGACAAATGCACAAGCTTCAGTAACCGACTTGATCAACTGGAAGAAAGAGTATCAGCGATTGAGGATCAAATGAATCAAATGAAGCGAGAAACCTAAAGAAAGAAAAAAGTAGACAAAGCCTGCAAGTATGTGATTATGAAAAAAAGATACGATACATCTGATTGGGGTGCCTGAAAGTGAGGGGAAAATGGAACCAAGTTGGAAAACACTGCAGGATATCATCCGGAGAACTACAACTGGGGCAGGCCAACATTCAGAATTAAGAATACGAAAGTATACAAAGATGCTCCTGGGAAGGCAACTCAAGACACATAATTGTCAGGTCCTGAAGTTGAAATGAAGAAAAATCTTAAGGGCAGCCAAGAGAAAGTGGGTTACCAAAGGGGAAGCCATCAATGAACTAACAGCAGATCTCTCAGCAGAAACTCTGACAGAAGAAGAGGGTGGGGCCAATATTCAACATTCTTAAAGAATTTTAAACCCAGAATTTCATATCCAGCCAAACTAAGTTTCAAGTGAAGAAGGAGAAATAAAGTCCTTTACAGATAAGCAAATGTAGAGATTTTGTCACCACTAGGCCTTTACAAAGAGAGACCCTGAAGGAAGCACTAACATGGGGAAAAGGGAACTTAACCGGTACCAGCCATTGCAAAACATGCCAAAATGTAAAAGACCATCGAGGCTAGGAAGAAACTGCATCAACTAACGAGCCATGTAGCTAATATCATATTGGGCGAGATCAAGTTCACACAAAACAATATTAACCTTAAATCTAATGAACATCTACAGAACTCTCACCCAAAGTCAACAGAATATACATTCTTCCTCAGCACCACATCAGCACTTATTCCAAAATTGACCCATGGTTAAGGTAAAGCACTCTTCAGTAAATGTAAAGAACAGAAATTATAACAAACTGTCTGTCAGACCACAGAGACAATCAAGCCTAGAATAGGACTAAGAAACTCGAAATCAAAACGGCTCGCTACCTTAGACTGAATAACCTGCTCTGAATGACTGCTGGGTACATAGCGAAATGAAGGCAGAAATAAAGATGTTCTTTGAAATCAGTGAGAACAAGGCCACAACATACCGAGAATCTCTGGGACACATTTAAAGCAGTGGCAGAGGAAATTTATGGCACTTCAGAAATACACACAAGAGAAGCTGGAAGATCTAAAATTGACACTCTAACATCACAATTAAAGAACTAGAAACAAGAACAAACATTCAAAAAGCCCATGAGAGGCAGAAATAACTAAAGGATGGGCAGAACTGAAGGAGATAGCTGACACAAAACCTCAAAAAAAAAAAAAAAAATCAATGAATCTAGGAGTTGGTTTTGAAGAGATCCAACAAAATTGATAGACCACTAGCAAGACCTAATAAAAAGAGAAGAAAAAGAGAAGGAATCAAATAGATGCAATAAAAAAATGATAAAGGGACTATCACCAGCGACCTCACAGAAATACAAACTACCATCAGAGAATGCACCAGCACTCTGTACAAATAAACTAGAAAATCTAGAAAATGTTCTGGACACTTACACTCTCCCAAGACTAAACCAGGAAAGCTGAATTCTGGATAATAGACCAATAGCGAACAAAAGTGAGGCCAATAATTAATAGCCTACCAGCGAAAGATCCAGGTGGGTGGATTCTGGCTGAATTCACCACCAGAGGTACGAGGAGCGGGTACCATTCCTTCTGAAACTATTCCAATCAATAGAAAAGAGTCCTCCTAACTCATTTATGGAGGCCAACATCATCCCTGATACCAAAGCCTGGCAAGAATCTGGCAAAAGAGAATTTGCAGACCAATACATCCTGATGAACATCAGTACCGTCTCAATAAAATACTGGCAAGGCGGATCAGCAATACATCAAAAGGTTATCCACCATGATCAAAGTGGGCTTCATCCCTGGGATGCAAGGCTGGTTCAACATCACATGAAGTCAATAGTAATCCAGCATATAAACAGGGCAAGACAAAAACCACATGATTATCTCAATATGATGCAGAAAAAGAGCCTTTGACAAATTCAACAGCCCTTCATGCTCGCGGCTCAATAAATTCAGTGATGGAGCATTATCTCAAAATAATAAGAGCTATTTATGACCGGCAGCCAATATCATACTGAATGGGCAAAACTGGAAAAATTCCTTTGAAACTGGCACAAGACAGGGATGCCTCTGCCGCTCCTATTCAAATAGTGTTGAAATTCTGGCTAGGGCAATCAGGCAAGAAAAGAAATCAAGGGTATTCAGTTAGAAAGAAAAGTCAAATTGTCCCTGTTTGCAGATGACATGATTGTATATTTAAAGAAACCCCATTGTCTCAGCCCAAAATCTCAGCTGATAAGCAACTTCAGCAAAGTCTCAGGATACAAAATTAATGTGCAAAAATCACAAGCATTCTTATACACCAGTAACAGACAAACACAGAGGCAAATCATGAATGAACTTCCATTCTGAAAATTGCTTCAAAGAGAATGAAATACCTAGAATCCAACTGACAAGGGATGTGAGGACCTCTTCAAGGAGAACTACAAACCCTGCTCCAGTGAAATAAAGGGACCCACAAACCGTGGAAGAACATACCATGTTCATGGATAGGAGAGAATCAATAGCGTGAAAATGGCCATACTGCCCAAGGTAATTTATAGATTCAATGCCATCCCCATCAAAGCTACCAAATGAGTTTCTTCACAGAATTGGAAAAAACTGCTTTTGAAGTTCATATGGAACCAAAAAAAGAGCCCACATTGCCAGGAACAATCCTAAGTCAAAAGAACAAAGCTGGAGGCATCACGCTACCTGACTTCAAACTATACTACAAGGCTACAGTAACCAAAACAGCATGATACTGGTACCAAAACCAGATATAGACCAATGGAACAGAACAGAGTCCTCAGAAATAATACCACACATCTACAGCCATCTGATCTTTGACAAACCTCAGAAAAACAAGAAATGGGGAAAGGATTCCCTATTTAATAAATGGTGCTGGGAATATTGGCTAGCCATAAGTAGAAAGCTGAAACTGGATCCTTTCCTTACTCCTTATACGAAAATTAATTCAAGATGGATTAGAGACTTAAATGTTAGACCTAATACCATAAAAAACCCTATAAGAAAACCTAGGTAATACCATTCAGGGCATAGGCATGGGCAAGGACTTCATGTCTAAAACACCAAAAGCAAAGGCAACAAAAGCCAAAATTGACAAATGGGATCTAATTAAACTAAAGAGCTTCTGCACAGCAAAAGACACTACCATCAGAGTGAATAGGCAACCTACAGAATGGGAGAAAATTTTTGCAATCTACTCATCTGACAAAGGGCTAATATCCAGAACCTACAAAGAACTCAAACAAATTTACAAGAAAAAAACAAACAACCCCATCGAAAAGT
Organism: Papio anubis; assembly: GCF_008728515.1. Taxonomy (NCBI): domain Eukaryota; kingdom Metazoa; phylum Chordata; class Mammalia; order Primates; family Cercopithecidae; genus Papio; species Papio anubis. The sequence continues at coordinate 8,632,227 of NC_044994.1, forward strand.
GGGCAAAGGATATGAACAGACATTTCTCAAAAGAAGACATTCATACAGCCAACAGGCACATGAAAAAATGCTCATCATCACTGGCCATCAGAGAAATGAAAATCAAAACCACAATGAGATACCATCTCACACCAGTTAGAATGGCAATCATTCAAAAGTCAGGAAACAACAGGTGCTGGAGAGGATGTGGAGAAACAGGAACACTTTTACACTGTTGGTGGGATTGTAAACTAGTTCAACCATTATGGAAAACAGTATGGCGATTCCTTAAGGATCCAGAACTAGAAGTACCATATGACCCAGCCATCCCATTACTGGGTGTATACCCAAAGGATTATAAATCATGCTGCTATAAAGACACATGCACACGTATGTTTATTATGACACTATTCACAATAGCAAAGACTTGGAACCAACCCAAATGTCCAACAGTGACAGACTGGATTAATAAAATGTGGCACATATACACCATGGAATACTATGCAGCCATAAAAAAGGATGAGTTTGTATCCTTTGTAGGGACATGGATGCAGCTGGAAACCATCATTCTCAGCAAACTATCTCAAGAACAGAAAACCAAACACTGCATGTTCTCACTCATAGGTGGGAACTGAATAATGAGATCACTTGGACTCGGGAAGGGGAACATCACACACCGGGGCCTATCACGGGGAGGGGGGAGGGGGGAGGGATTGCATTGGGAGTTATACCTGATGTAAATGACGAGTTGATGGGTGCTGACAAGTTGATGGGTGCAGCACGCCAACATGGCACAGGTATATATATTTAACAAATCTGCACGTTATCCACTTGTACCCTAGAACTTAAAGTATAATAAAAAAAGAAAGAAATAATTCCTATATTCATGCAACTCACTCATTTAAAATATAAAATTCAGTGATTTTAAGTATTTTACAGAAATGTGAAATCATTACTATAATTTTAAATATGTTCATCACCTCGATAGCAACCCCATACCCTCAGCTGTCATCCACCTACAGCCCTATCCTCCTCAGTTTTAAGAAGTTACCATTAATCTATGTTCTGTCTGTATAGATTTGCCTGTTCAGGACGTTTCGTATGAATGGAATCTTACAATAATGTGGCATTTTGGGACTGGTGTGTTTTACTTAGCGTAATGTTTTCAAAATTAATTCACATTGTACCATGTATCGAACTTTATTCCTTTATATGGTCAAATACTATTTGATTGTATAGATATACCACATTTAGTTTTTTCATTCAGCCACTTGAGATGTGCCTAATTTATGGCTATCATAAATAATGCTGCTGTGAACATTTCTTTATGTGTGAGTGTTTGTGTAAACGTGTCTTTTCTCTCCTCTTGGGAAAATGCATAGGAGTAAAGTTGCTAGAACATAAGGTAACTCTATGTATTGTGAGGAACTGCCAGATTGTTTTCCAAAGCAGCTACAGTATTTTACATTCTCATCAGCAGTTTAGGAGGGTTCCAATTTCTCCACTTCCTCACCAATACTTGATTTTATCTGACTTTTGGAATCTAGCCATCCTCGTAGGTAAGAGTAGTATCTTATATGGTTTTGATTTGCATTTCCCTGGTGACTAATTATGTTGAGCATCCTTTCATGTGCTTATTGACCATTTGAATATATTTCTTAGTGTTAAGACTATTTGGATCCTATGACCATTTTTTATTGGGTTATTTGGTTTTTTTATTCCTCAAAAAGTGTTTTAATTCCATCTGATATCTCATATTCCATGGACACACAGTTTTTCTTTCCTTTCATTAAAATATAGTTGAATTGTTTTTCTTCAAAGGCTACAGCCTTTTTAGACCACTAGTTTCCATGCAGTAAGCTTCTGCTTTTCTGGAGAGCATCAGAGATTTTTATTGCCTTCCTTAAGGCTCCATGACATCACTAAATAAACCTGACACAATTCTTTTCTGCACTAGTAGTTAGAGTTTTCCAACGAGAACGGTTTTTATTGATCCCTAGGGGACCAGCTAACAGAGAGAATGACAATGACTTGGAGAGCTAGGTAAGCTTCTAAAGTGACTGCCAAATTTTAGTATTTTTTCATATTCTTCCAATTCTAATGTATTTTTCACTGTGACCTTCAAATTGCACTTAGTATATTCTGGATTCAGACAAAAGGCAATTTCATTTACACATCTTACAAACTTAATTTCATTATGAGTGAACATTCATTTTCCTGTGATTTGTATGTGTTTGGCATTTTAACAAAGATTACTCTTCATAATAAAGATATGTTTTGCATAAACTTTTATGTGCCAAATACGTTACGTCAATATATATCAATCAAAAAATAAGAGAAACGGAGAAGAACAACAGTAACAATAGGCTCTCCCCACTCTGGCAAAATAAAAGCAAAAGAAGCAAAATAAAAATAAACAAGCAGAAAAATGACAAGATAATCTGACTAATAGAGGAATGTGCTAGAACTGATAATTTAATCAAAAGCCAGCTGTTAATCAAAAGAATAGTTATTTCATCAAGAATCTTTTTAAAAGATTCTTTGTAAAACATTCACCTAATAATTTTGTTCCCCTGTTTAAAACCCTCAGAAGTCTTCCTATTGCTGTTAGGATAGAACCACACATATTTCAAGAGGTGTAAGAGGAAAGCCCTGAACAATCTGGGCCCACATGACCCCGTAAGCCTCATTGTTACCACTTTCTTCCCTGACTCTGTGTTTCATCCTTATTAGCCTTCATCCAATTTTTACTCACTTTTAAAAGCCCCTATGCATTAGGCTTATCAGAACTTATGGTGAATTTGTATCTGTATTAAATGGTATTAGGGCCAGGGAACCTAGGAATAAGCACATCCTACAGAGACTATTTCAAAAAGTTTCCAAGGGAGATACACAACAGGGAATAACAACACAGAAACACAGAAGAATCACAGCACTTTTATGCAGATTTTGGTCCCAATCTAATTCAAACTTTAGGTGACCAAGCTACAATAATGTGAATTGGGCCAGTGAGCTGATTGGCCTCCTTATTTCCTGAGGCAAAACCCAACTTCTCGATTCGTTATACACTAACCAGTGCTATGGAAGAGAGAAAGCACAGAGTGAGAGCAAGTCACCCTGGTACAGAAATGAGCAGAAAAGAAAGAAGAGAACCAGCCACAAAAGAGTGCGAACGACAGAAAGGCGTGAGACGCTGCCCGCCTGCAAAATGGCTGCATCACTGTTCTGGACCCTGAGGAATGCCGCACAGCTCCTTCCCCAGGAGCCGTAAGAACAAGTTGTTGGTGATAGGGTTAGAAAAAATTCTTGAAATCCATCTCTAATGTCAACATGACTCTCTTTTCTGAGATTTCTTACCTTTCCGTTTTAAAATAAATAATAAGAGGCCGGGCGTGGTGGCTCATGCCTGGAATCCCAGAACTTTCAGAGGCTTCGGCAGGTGGATCCCTGGAGGCAGGCGGATCCCTTGAGGTGAGAAGTTAGAGACCAGCCTGGCCAAAATGGTGAAACCCATCTCTACTGAAAATACAAAAATTAGCTGGGTGTGGTGGTGGGCATCTGTATTCTCAGCCACTCAGGAGGCTCAGGCAGGAGAACTGCTTGAACCCGGGAGGTGGAGGTTGCAGTGAGCAGAGATCACACCACTGCACTCCAGCCTGGGCAACAGAGTGAGATTCTGTCTTAAAAAATAAAAATAAAGAAATAAAAATAAAATAGCAGTCTTAAAAAAGCAGAAAACCAAAACAGGTAATAGGCAAAAAGTCATGAAAGTTATTTCCCCCAACTAACATCTAGACTACTTTACTGAAAAAATACATATATACATTTAAATACTATTTTTTTTTGAGACAGAGTCTCGCTCTGTCGCCAAGCTGGAGTTCTGTGGCACGATCTCGACCCACTGCAACCTTCGCCTCCTGGGTACAAGTGATTCTTCGGCCTCTGCCTCCCAAGTAGCTGAGACTACAGGTGCGTACCACCACACCCAGGTAATTTTTGTATTTTTAGTAGAGATGGGGTTTTACCATGTTGGCCAGGATGGTCTCGATCTCCTGATCTCGTGATCTGCCCACCCCAGCCTCCCAAAGTGCTGGGATTACAGGTGTGAGCCACCCCACCGGGCCTATTTAAATACTTTTTTAAAAAATGTACTTCGTAGGTCTTTTAGGCTGTTTAAAGTGCATAGCAATCAAAATAAAGCTTCTCAATTTACCTTATTTATTAATGGTAAAAGTATTAACAAACCAAGTAGAGAAATTATAATAAATCCTATGGTTCACACTCCACTCACCAAGATAAATCCCAGGTAAACAAAGAGTTTCAAATTATTTTAAGTGCCTTCAAAGTACTGAAGGAAACATAGGTGAGTGTTACTATAAACTTAGGATGTGGACCTACACTTTCAAAATAACTAACAGAAAAGTAAGAGGCAATGGAATTGAATACATGAAAGTTTATGTTTCTCTAGGGACATGTCATCATAAATAACCTGAAAATAGAAACTGGGCAAACTATAATTATACAAATGACAAAGAATTAAAACAAATACATAAATCACTAAGATCCAAGTAAACGAATAGGTGAAGGAAATATATAGGCAATCCACAAATGTGAATTATAAATTTGGGAAAAATCACTTCTTGTAATGTAGATAACTAATTAAAATGAAAATATTTATAAAATTCAGTAAGAGAAGGAGCAAATATCCAAATCAACACATAGGTAAGGCTAATATAGAGATAATTAACAAATGTTTCATAAATAAATAAGAAAATGTGCATTCGAAAATATTGTATTGAGAAAAATTATTAATAACTCAGGGCTTTTTCAGATGTTTGTCTTCTGAAACAAATAAATGAGGTCTTCTGTCCCCGTCCCCTCCTTTCAGGTCACTTCAGCAACGCGATGGAAAATGAAGATGGAAAAGGGAGGTGGAGAGCATGCCCTGGGGAGGTTTGGGGTTGTTTCTCTGCTGTATTTGGAGGAGGCAGATTCAGAAGCAGCTGTGGTATATGAAAGAAAGGATGAAGGGAAAAGAGAATTTTCTGAAGTATGATTGAAAACTGATGGAAGCCACAGGGAACTTATTTGATATCTTCTGCTGTTTTCATACACTGAGATCTTTTGACTGCTGTGTTGCTCTTAGAATAAACAGTATTAGTTATGGCCTTACATGCTGTACACATAACCTTATAGATAAAGAATGCCTATCTGTATAAAGGTATATTTTCAGAAGGAAGGAAGGAAGGAAGGAGGGAGGGAGGGAGGGAGGGAAGGAAGGAAGGAAGGAAGGAAGGAAGGAAGGAAGGAAGGAAGGAAGGGAGGGAGGGAGGGAGGGAGGGAAGGAAGGAGCCAAAAATTCTTTATGATATCTTTGGGTAGATTAGGATATCCAATGACTTCTGAAAATTTTCTCTTCTCTATTATATAAGTCACACATAAAAGTAAGGGAAAAATAGACATTCGACAAGTTTGGTTATCCTATTTTTAAAAAGGATATTGTGACTCAATATATTTTTTAAAAGCTATTTTTCTTAGAACATCTGAAAAGTTGTCTGAATAAAAAAGAGGAAACATAGGTTTTTAAAAAAAGTGTAGTATTTTTATAGAATTAATATCTTAATCCATCTGATTCATATGCCATTTATTTTAGCTTTAGAATTTTGAAAAGGGGAATTACAGTTTGCATTTTAAAAAAAAGAAAGGGTAAATATTACTAAAATCTTTGGAATAAATGCAGGGAAGAAAGGACTTTTCCTATTGGCAAGTTTCAAAATATATTATTGACTTCCACCTTAATTCTTTTCTGAATCAGTACAAAACCCTTTTCACTACAATTAGATACTTTTCACCTTCTCTACAGAATTGTGTTAGACTCCAACAATAAAAACGGGTAGCGCACATGTGCCTCAGCAATGCTTTTTCTAGTCCTCCTGCACTAAATGTCCATGCACCAATACTTTTCAACACATATATCTTTAATTCACTCAGTCTTCACAGCATATAGGGGGTATGCTAGAGATGCTGCCCAAGAAATCAAAATGAAACACAGAAAAGAAATGTAATATGTACTAGATATACAAATGGTTTAAGTCATGGCATCTATGGCAGTTTATCATTATTCTACGTAGATGAGCTAAGACTATATCCAATCTATGGGCAACAATACCCTTCTCATTCCTGATGAAAATCCCAACTTTCTTAGCGGCCATGAAAAAACATCAAATTTAAAAAAATCAGAAACAAAGTTTTTGCATGAATTTTAACCTCACACAGACTATACTAGCAGAACCATTTATTTTAAAACCTACAAGATTTCTGCCCATCTGCAAGATTTCATGAATGCTCTGTGCAAGAAGGAAGTTAGTGAAAGATCAGATCAATGACGGGTCCTACATATAGTGGTTGTTGCGGAGCACTGAAATAAAAGCATTCAGTGGAGTTTGGAAGCAGAATGAAACTATAAAGAAGACATTACAAAACCTCTTAAACCTCAAGTTCATTTTGTAGATGTTGCAAAAGTCATTAAATATCTAAGATGCTTCAGGAATCTTCAGGGTTGCTTTTTAAAGTATACGTAGCACTCAACCAATGCTAGATAAAGGAACATATAGCATTTTATGCTATGTTACTTAAATAACTCTATGAAAAGATATATTGTTACATTATTAGATATTAGTGGGAGCTCTTAGAAAGATTATTCCACTTAGTGACAGTCTGTTAAATAGATGGTTTGGAGCACATAGCTCAACACTGAGCTCTGTAGAACGGGAAAAGCTATATGCTGACATCTCCTGGGAGATTCATGGTGCTCATTAACATGTCAAAGACTGAGAAGTCCTGCAGTGGAGACATCTTTTCAGTTTGTGTAGCCCACCGTTTCCCAAAATTACTTGACTATGAAATGTTTGTTTCATATGAAACAAACTCATGTTTCCATTGATGTATATTCCAAAAACACACTTTAGGAAGATCAGATCAAGGGAAATGTCCTCATCCCAGTGTTAACTTATGTTGACATTGACTACCTACTTTCCTCAAACCACTTAAAAACACCACAATGATCCAGGCTCCAGCAGAGGAGTGTGACCTGTGATCGCCAGCAGCTGATTCAACAGAAATTAGTGTATACAAAACATGCACTCTTAATAGTCTAGGCTCAAAACACACATCCTGTTCTCTTATCTATTAGAATAAAGAACGTAAACAGAGACCCTAACACTATTCCAGGAAAGATGTCATAAAGCAACAAAAATTATCAATCCCAGGACCAATTGTGGATGCTGGAAACCATTTGTGTGCAGGCTGTATCTTAAGAGAGAAAAAGAAAACGGGATCAAACTCATGGAGTGGCAGAATCAAATCAAAACAGTTTGTCTAGTCCATCACAAATTCTCCCTAGGTCAAAACTGAATTTTTATTTTGGCTATGGTCTTAATAAGAAACTGTGGATAAAATTAATTCAGTGAAATGTCATAGGATTAAATCAGCCAAGAGAGTGCCTGGAGAAACAAAAAGCATCCAGTAACTTTTTTGCAGATGGCAGATTTTCCAAGGCCTACATGAGGAAGAAGAAACTGAGAAAAAATGTTTCCCTAACTGAAATTTAAATGTGATCATGAAAGGAAAAATCACAGCTAACCTTCTTTATAGAACTCACTTCTTTCTTTCTTTCTTTTTTTTTTTTTTTCAGTTGTTCTTTAGGTGTATTTTTTATTCTTTTTGATTTCTGGATTATACCAGTCAAGGTTGAAACACATAAATAGAACCAGTAGGAGATGTATGCTAAGAGATTTATTGCAAGGACTTGGCTCCTGTGATTTGGGAGCTGGCTAGACAAGACGGAAATACATGGGGCAGGCATGAGGGAAGGCAAACTGGTTCTCTCCAGCAGGAGCTGACACTTCTGTCCCCAGGTGGAGTTTCTCCTCCATCAGAGGAGCCCGAATCTGCTTTTCAGGACTTTCAAGGACTGAATCAGATCACCCATATGGTCTAGGATTATCTAGGATAGCCTTCCTTATTAAAGTCAATGGATTACAGACTATTTACATCTTCAAAATACCTGACAGCAACACCAACATTAGTGTTTCGTTGAATAACTGGTGATTATTGCCAGGCTGACACATAGAACTGACCACCCAGGGATATGTGAATTCATAGATATAGCACAGTTAGTAAGTTGTAAAAAGTGATTTGTGACTCTGAAAATGCATAGACTCTATATATGTTTCTAACACACATACACATCAAATTTTATAACATATCATAGTCTAAAACAATTACAGGATATTTGTTAGAATTAAGTTTGGCTTTCTACAACAAAAACAAGAACAACAACAACAACATAACGTTGTTTTTAGAACACAGAAGCTTATTTCTCTTTCACATAAAAGCAGACTGGAGGTAGCCTATCCAGGGCTTGTGTGGCGGCTTTTCTGCATCTCAATTTCATAACTGGTTGAAGGTCCTATTGTTCCTGTTCCTTTCTGCTTTGCTTTCTTGGGCAGATCTCTTCCCACACCAAGGTAAACCAATCATTCGTGATAACTTCTAGAACTCTATCCTCCATTTCTGTTCTCTAAGAAGTGAAAAAGGCAAAAGGGGGAAAAGATTTTTCTGTCCCCTTTAAAGACCTTGCTGGAATTCCCAGTTTTGCTTACACGTTTTTGGCCAGAATTTGGTCACAGAGCCACAAAAAGCTGTAAGGTAGGGTAAGAAATGTAGTCTCTGCTTCCAGAAAGCAGTATACTTAGCTAAAATGTGGGATCGTGTTACCAAGAATCAAAAGGAAAATGGGTGTGAAAGTAGGTAGCTGGTATCCTCTGCCTCACCATGTGACCTTCAACTCCTCAAGAACATTTGGCCTCTCACAATTATGTGAGTGTGTACGGCCTTTGTGCAATTGATTTCTAAGGGTGGGCTGAGAAGACATGACGTGTGTATTTGTCAGGTATATTTGTGTTTTTTCAAGGCTCTTTCAGACTTTGCCTGTTAGCAACTTCTGCAAACTTTACTTTTTAATATATAAAGCCATTCTACCCAAAACTTCAGCCTTAACTTTGAAATCTTTATGTTAGAAACGGTTTCAGATCCAAACTCTTTGGAACTGGCTTCAAGACAACTGAGTTTGGTTCTGATTTAGTGCTGATTCTGGCAGCTGATTTTCTGTCTTATTCCTAAGCATGGTTTCCACAGTATATCCAGATTTGGCCAATCCAGTTTTTGTGTGTGTGTGTGTGTGTGTGCATGTTGCTTTCTGTTTTTATTTTCCTCTCTCATTCATATCATAGATATTAAATTATCTAAAAGTGAGGAGAATGATAGTCCTGCCTTCCTTTCACCAGCATGATCTTAGGGTTTGGTATGTTTCTGATGTTACTAAAGTGACTCTTTTTTTTCTCAGCTTTGATTTCTGAGAATTGTTTGAAAGCCTACATTACACAATATTTGCCACATCCATTTCTCATCATAACCCAGAGTAAAAGTTGTCTCCTTAAATATTGACATAAAATTATTACTCTTGTGTTCAATAAAGGAGGCTTAAACATGAGAATAAAGAAATGCACTATGTAGTAAATGGCAATGATTTGAAGAGAAAATAGTTTACTTTTAGGCTATCAAAAATGCAAAGTTGGGGCAGATAGAGAACACTATAAGCTCTTTGTGTGAAGAAATGCCTCATTTGTTCATTACTGATTTCTTTGGTAATGTTGAAATGCCTTAACTGTGCAATCATGAGACTGAATACCACTTGCTTATTGCTATAATTTGTAATCATTTACAAGGTTGCTGAGTAATAATTTTATTATTGCTGTTAGAAGATGAGTCTATTAGGAAACAACAATTGCCAACTCTTTATCCTTTAGAGCACTGTATAGAGAGAATTATGATACCAATCGCTGTTTTCCACGAGACATTGGTCTTTAATTGGTGATACCAGTGTACAGTAACAGCTAGCAGAGAACTGCTTAAAGCTATATTTTTTTCCCTGGATGGTCATAAAGGGACCATTATCTTCTTACATTCTAAGTAGCACTTAGACCTGCATTTTGTACTCTGTGATTTTGAACATTTTTATCTCTTTGTATTGGCCTACTCCTTCTCTGGCACCATCATTGGAAAAAAAACTCTCCAATTGTTATACATTTCATTTTGCTTATAATATGTAAGCAATTCATAAACTTGGGCCACCATTTGGTTATTGTGTTGTTCAAGATATTTTTTCTTCATTCAAAAAGCAAATGAGTGATTTCAGCTCAGAAACAGAGAAAGCTGGAAAAAGCAGCACTTCTACCTCTACAATAACAACAAAAAATCTGGACAAACTGAAAATAAATGACGTATCTTAAATCCATCAAAGAACCGAGGTAACAGAGCCAGATGTAAAAGGCCACATACTATATGATTCCATTTAAATGATATTCTGGAAAAAGCAAAACTATGAAAATGGAAAACGGAGGGAAGGTTACCAGGAGTTGAGGTTTGGGGAAGGGGTTGACTACAGATGGCTATAGACAGGGAATTGTAGGATGCTAGAAGTAGGGTAACTAACTATACATCCTAGTTTTCCAAGACTCTCAATTTTAAAACTCAGTGTCCTGAGTTCCAGTTATCCCTCTTTCTTCCAGGCAAATCAGGACTGCTGGTGACACTGCATGGAAGTGTTCTGTATGATGCTGGTGGTAGATATGTGACTCCATGCGTTTGTTACAATTTGTAGAACTGGAAATCACAAAGGGGGGGCTTTACCATATGAAAAAAAAATTTAATCAACTAATATATCACAGATCTCAGGACATAATGCAGGCTGTGATAAATATCTAACTGTATTAGAAATGAGTACTCGATAAAAAATTGGAATCTGGTCACAAGAGCAAATATGTTGAGCTTTGAGGAGCACATAGTAGACATCTGCAAACATGTGCAGGCTATCACGAAGAAAATGGATTGAACACTTTCGGGGCTAGCAGTATTATGTAACTAATACTCTTAGATTCATGCAATGCACAACCTGAACAACTGGGTTTTGTGGCTCTGCATAATTTTGCATAATTAATAAATATCATCAGATCTTATTTTCTTCATTTATAAAATGAAGATGCTACAATGGAGACCTCTTTTGCGATTATCTGTTGAGGCTGTGGGTTCTGGAATTGATCATATCTGCATTTAAATGCTGGCTCCAAAACTCTTTAGCTCTGTGGCTTTGGTTAAATTATTCAACCTGTCTGCACTCTGATTTTGTCTTCTTAGAATAAATATTAGAATGGCACCTGTCTCCATTGCTGGGATAAAGGTAAGTGAGATCACATATATAAGAAATAACACAATGCAGATGACATGATTGTATATTTAGAAAACCCCATTATCTCAGCCCAAAATCTCAAGCTGATAAGCAACTTCAGCAAAGTCTCAGGATACAAAATTAATGTGCAAAAATCACAAGCATTCTTATACACCAGTAACAGACAAACACAGAGCCAAATCATGAATGAACTTCCATTCACAATTGCTTCAAAGAGAATCAAATACCTAGGAATCCAACTGACAAGGGATGTAAAGGACCTCTTCAAGGAGAACTACAAACCACTGCTCAGTGAAATAAAAGAGGACACAAACAAATGGAAGAACATACCATGCTCATGGATAGGAAGAATCAATATCGTGAAAATGGCCATACTGCCCAAGGTAATTTATAGATTCAATGCCATCCCCATCAAGCTACCAATGAGTTTCTTTACAGAATTGGAAAAAACTGCTTTGAAGTTCATATGGAACCAAAAAAGAGCCCGCATTGCCAAGACAATCCTAAGTCAAAAGAACAAAGCTGGAGGCATCACGCTACCTGACTTCAAACTATACTACAAGGCTACAGTAACCAAAACAGCATGGTACTGGTACCAAAACAGAGATATAGACCAATGGAACAGAACAGAGTCCTCAGAAATAATACCACACATCTACAGCCATCTGATCTTTGACAAACCTCAGAAAAACAAGAAATGGGGAAAGGATTCCCTATTTAATAAATGGTGCTGGGAAAATTGGCGAGCCATAAGTAGAAAGCTGAAACTGGATCCTTTCCTTACTCCTTATACGAAAATTAATTCAAGATGGATTAGAGACTTAAATGTTAGACCTAATACCATAAAAACCCTAGAAGAAAACCTAGGTAATACCATTCAGGGCATAGGCATGGGCAAGGACTTCATGTCTAAAACACCAAAAGCAATGGCAACAAAAGCCAAAATTGACAAATGGGATCTAATTAAACTAAAGAGCTTCTGCACAGCAAAAGAAACTACCATCAGAGTGAACAGGCAACCTACAGAATGGGAAAAAAACTTTTACAATCTACTCATCAGACAAAGGGCTAATATCCAGAACCTACAAAGAACTCAAACAAATTTACAAGAAAAAAACAATCCCATCAAAAAGTGGGCAAAGGATATGAACAGACACTTCTCAAAAGAAGACATTCATACAGCCAACAGATACATGAAAAAATGCTCATCATCACTGGCCATTAGAGGAATGCAAATCAAAACCACAATGAGATACCATCTCACACCAGTTAGAATGGTGATCATTAAAAAGTTAGGAAACAACAGGCGCTGGAGAGGATGTGGAGAAATAGGAACACTTTTACACTGTTGGTGGGATTGTAAACTAGTTCAACCATTATGGAAAACAGTATGGGGATTCCTCAAGGATCTAGAACTAGAAGTACCATATGACCCAGCCATCCCATTACTGGGTATATACCCAAAGGATTATAAATCATGCTGCTATAAAGACACATGCACACGTATGTTTATTGTGGCACTATTCACAATAGCAAAGACTTGGAATCAACCCAAATGTCCATCAGTGACAGACTGGATTAAGAAAATGTGGCACATATACACCATGGAATACTATGCAGCCATAAAGAAGGATGAGTACCTGTCCTTTGTAGGGACATGGATGCAGCTGGAAACCATTATCCTCAGCAAACTATCACAAGAACAGAAAACCAAACACTGCATGTTCTCACTCATAGGTGGGAATTGAACAATGAGATCACTTGGACTCAGGAAGGGGAACATCGCACACCGGGGCCTATTATGCGGAGGGGGTAGGGAGGAGGGATTGCATTGGGAGTTATGCCTGATGTAAATGACGAGTTGATGGGTGCTGACGAGTTGATGGGTGCAGCACACCAACATGGCACAAGTATACATATGTAACAAACCTGCACATTATGCACATGTACCCTAGAACTTAAAGTATAATAATAATAATAATAATAATAATAATAAAAGAAATAACACAATATATGGCACATAATAAATATGGATAATATATCTTCTAAGTGGATTGCTAGCACTCTCATTTGCCTTTACTAGTTTTTGGACTTATGTAACAAAAATATATTAACTAAAATGGCAAAATGGACATTTTAGTTTCAAAAAGTAAATCAGAGTTGCAATTCTTGTAAATTTAACTTTATCACCACATACAAGAAAGAAGATGACAAGAACATAGAAGAGTGTTACAGGCAGGGAATAGTTATATAACAGAGAAACAGGTAGAAAAAGACTGAGAAATTTTTAAAAATCTGACCTTGAATCACACCCTTTATGCCATAGCTTTGACACTTGCTCTATTAACTACATGTCAGAATTAAAGGGCTAGAATACTTCTTTCTAATTGACTGCTACAAATCTATTGAGAGTCATCATAGACCGTTGTGCAATTAATGATCTGTTGGCCAGGCATGGTGGCTCATGCCTGTATTCCCAGCACTTTGGGAGGCCGAGGTGGGCAGATCACCTGAGGTTAGGAGTTCCAGACCAACCTGACCAACATGGAGAAAGCCCGTCTCTACTAAAAATGCAAACTTAGCCGGGCATGGTGGCGCATACCTGTAATCCCAGCTACACGGGAGGCTGAGGCAAGAGAATCGCTTGAACCCGGGAGGCAGAGGTTGCAGTGGGCCAAAATTGCACCACTGCACTCTAGCCTGGGCAGCAAGAGCAAAACTCCGTTTCAAACAAAAAAAAAATTATGTTAAGAAAGTAAGAAAGAAAGACAAGGCAATCTTCTGGTTGATTGCCACTCATTGGCAAAATATATATTGCACACTGTAGTGGTCATGCACAGTGCTAGTGTTAGAATTTACAAAAATGAATAGAGATAGACATGTAAATCAATGGAATAGGATTCAGAGTCCAAAAATTAGGCCTCACATATATGATCAATTAAATTTTGACAAGAGTGCCAAGACAATTTAGTAAAAGAAAGTCTTCTTCAACAAATTATGCTGGAACAACTGGATATCCACATACACCTAAAACTAAACTGGATCCTATTTTATACCATAGACAAAATTAATTCAAAGTAGATCAAATGTAAATCTTTAGGTAAGATCAAAATAGATCTTTCCTAAATGTAAGAGCTAAAACCATGTAGAATTCTTAGGAAAAAGCAGGCATAACTCTTTATGACCTTGGATTAGGCAATAATTTCTTAGATATGACACTAAGAGCACCAGTAAATAAGAAAAAAAAAATGAATTGGGTTTCATCAAAATTTAAAACTTTTGTACCGCAAAGGACACCATCAAGAAAGCAAAAAGGCATTTTCACAGAATGAGATAAAATATTTGCAAATAATACCTGATAAAGACTTGTATCTACCGTGTACAAAGAACTCTTACAACCACAGTAATATAAAAGACAAGTAGTCCAATTTAAATATGAGCAAGTGTCTATGATGGTTAGAAAATCTCTTTATATAAAACAGGCAAGGGAAGATCAGAAAATATTAGAATTATAAGGAGAATTTAGGAGTCTCTAGTCCAAATACCTTTTAAAAATTGAAATTGCATTATCATATCTTTATTACCTATTATCCATATGCTTGAATATCTTCACTGATAAGAAGCTCACTCCTTTATTGGGCTGCCTGTCTCAACACTGGCCAGTCCATATCATTTGGAAATTTTCTTCAGAATCAACATTTCTAAAAAAAAAAAAAGTTATATGAATGGCCAAAAAGCACATTAAAAGATACCCAACATCATTAGTCATCAGGAAAATATAAATCAAAATCAGAATGAGATGCCACTTCACACCATACTAGGATGGCTAGAAAAAAATAGATCATAAGTGTTGATGGGAATATGGTGACTATTTCTCACAGCATTTGTCATAATACCCAAAAAGTAGAAACAACTCAAATGTCCATCAACTGATAAACAAAATATAACAAATCCATACAATGGAATAATATTTAGCAATAAAAAGGAATGAAGTACTGATACATGCTACAATATGGACAAATGTTGAAAATATGCTGAGTGAAAGAAGCCAGTCACAGAGGGCCACATATTACATAAAACCATTCATATTAAATGTCCAGAATGGGAAAAATCTATAAAGACAGAACGTAAATTAGTGGTTGTCTAGGGTTGAGGAGAAGAAGTGGTGGGAGAATGAAAAGGTGGGTGCAAATAGGATGGGGTTTATTTTAGGGGTGATGAAAATATTCAAAATTAGATTGTAGTGATTCAAAATTAGATGCCGTGATGACTGTAGTGATGATTGCACAACTAAAAAATCCATTAAATTGTACACTTTAAGTAGGTGAATCATATGGTACATAAATTGTATCTCAATGAGGCTGTTGTTTTAAAAAGCCCTGCCATTGAACAGTTCCTAATTCAACCACGTAGAATGGCAACTGAATGCACAGTTACTTGATAGTAGAAGAATACGTAAAGCACCCTTCGAGCAGGGTATGGAGAGGACACACTTTAATACGCTTTTCTTTATGTGTGCTTTTCTCTCGTAATGTTAAGGAATCGGGTTTGTAAACTGAACACCTCAGAAGCATCTGCATACGAAATTTACCCCAGATAACAAGTATATACTTAAAATTGAAATATATATAAGAACTTTATATTTCCTTCTTCATAAAAATTGAAAACAACAAATGCACACAAAATAATATCATGACAAATTATTATTATTAATTATACTTTAAGTTCTAGGGCACATGTGCACAGCATGCAGGTTTGTTACATATGTATACATGTGCTGTGTTGGTGGGTTGCACCCATTAACTCGTCATTTACATTAAGCATATCCCCCAATGGTATCCCTCTCCCCTCCCCCCACCTCACAACAGGCCTGGTGTGTGATGTTCCCCACCCTATGTCCAAGTGTTCTCACTGTTCAATTCCCACCTATGAGTGAGAACATGTATGTTTGGTTTTCTGACCTTGCAATAGTTTTCTCAGAATTATGGTTTCCAGCTTCATCCATGTCCCTACAATGGACATGAACTCATCCTTTTTTATGGCTGCATAGTATTCTGTGGTGTATATGTGTCACATTTTCTTTATCCAATCTATCATTGATGGGCATTTGGGTTGGTTCCAAGTCTTTGCTATTGTGAATAGTGCCGCAATAAACATTCGTGTGCATGTGTCTTTATAGCAGCATGATTTATAATCCTTTGGGTATATGCCCAGTAATGGGATGGCTGGGTCAAATGGTATTTCTAGTTCCAGACCCTTGAGGAATCACCACACTGTCTTCCACAATGGTTGAAGTAGTTTACAGTCCCACCAACAGTGTAAAAACATTCCTATTTCCTCCACATCCTTTCCAGCACCTGTTGTTTCCTGACTTTTTAATGATCACCATTCTAACTGGTGTGAGATGGTATCTCATTGTGGTTTTGATTTGCATTTCTCTGATGGCCAGTGATGATGAGCATTTTTTCATGTGTCTGCTGGCTGCATAAACGTGACAAATTATTTTGCAAATGTGTGCAATATACCATATGCATTTTTATACATCCATTATTAATGTCATTATGCTAATTTACATTTTCTAAGTTAACATCACACACATATTTTGATATGTTAACATTTTATATACATATAAATTGAAGAACTCCATGTATTTGTATAGTTTATAGGGAGACAAGATAGTTTTATCATAGCATATGTTAAATAATATAATATACACAGAAAGTAAACCATAAAACCAGACCAGAAAATCTCTTTATATAAAATAGGCAAAAGAAAATCAGGACATACTAGAATTATAAGGAGAATTTAGGAGCTTCTAGTTTGAGTATTTTTTAAAAATAGAAATTCCATTTACCATATCTTTGTTACCTATTATCTGCATGCTTGAATATCTTCACTGATGAGAAGCTTAATCCTTTATTAGGCTGCCTGTCCCAACACTGGCCAGCCCATATCACTTGGAAAGTTTTATTCAGAATTTGTGTCTTTGCAATGATCCAATGATTTAAGACTTGCCATTTGTAGCAGTAGAAAATAGGCCATACTTATACATATGTCACTCTTTGGTACTTTTTCAAGCTGTTTCATGTACATTACTGCATTTTGTTCATAGGACTATTCTGTAAGGTTTGCAGATGTATGATATTTTTCAGTTTTGTTGATAAACACCTGAGGCCTGTGTTATCCTTGTTCATAAAGGAAGACAATAGAATTCCATTTAAGTGGGGAAATTATATTTGCTTACTTGTTTCTTTGCGTGTTGAGATATTAGATAGCTCTCAGAATCTCTGGCTACTTTGAAAGGACAGGATCTGCATTAAACCACCTGTAATAACTCCAGAACCATGGCTCAGAGCTATTCTGCAAGCCACTGAGTCCAGACAGTGTGGCCTCCTCATCCACTCCCCCAAATCAGTGCCTTCCCCTTGGGCAGTTCAATTTCTAACCTGTCTCACGAGGATGCATCCCATGGATAGAATATATCCATGTCTGATGTTAGTGACAGGGGAAGGTAGGAAATGTAGTCTTGGGGATGGCAAGATATATGATACAAGAAAATATCAAAATGTAGAGTGATTATTTTGAACTTTCAAAAATGGCAGATGCCCACTATGGCTTTCTAATTCATTTTTCTAATGCCTGACTTGCCCTCTCAAGTCATCTTCTAGGGTTTTCTGTTCTTTATCTATACATTCCTAAACTTGCACATAGAAATTTACCTCTATGTCTGTTTAACTAGAGTTTGCTAGCTTGGGCTTAGTGCTTCCACCTCTTCAGATCATGTTGAAACCTGCTTGGTCTTTCATTGTAAGAGCAGTCCAACCCAGTTTTAATGAACACCCTTGATACTTGTTTTTTCTAATTTTTTTTCTTGAGATGGAGTTTCACTCTTGCTGCCCGAGCTGGAGTGCAGTGGCAGGATCTCGGCTCACTGCAACTTCTGCCTCCTGGGTTCAAGCGATTCTCCTGCCTCAGCCTCCCAAGTAGCTGGGATTACAGGTGCCCGCCACCACACCTTGCTAATTTTTTTGTATTTTTAGTAGAGATGGGGTTTTGCCATGTTGGGCAGGCTGTTCTCGAACTCCTGACCTCAGGTGATCCACCCAGCTCAGCCTCCCAAAGTGTTGGGATTACAGGTATGAGCCACCATGCCCGGCCTGTTATTGCCAATTCTGTGAGGGCATATTAGCATCTCTCATTGGGTGGTGACGATGGTTTGAAAATGTTACTGAGGATACTCTGATACATTCTGTGCTTTAGAATCAGTTTTGTTGTACAGTTATCTGAGCTTCTATGAATTAACCTATCTTCATGGCACTTTACCTTGTCCTCAAGAATGTCATGAGATGTCAGGTCATCTTTATCAGATGCCTTGCTTAAATCAAGATAACCAGTGTCTGTGGCCATCCTTTGCTCTATTAGTTTAGTAAAGTTAGTGAAAAATAAATATTCTTAGTTTGGTATTACTTTTAAAAAATTATTCTGTGTCCATTCCATCCATTCCTAGGGATCATTTCTTCCTTTCCTTAGGGTTCTACTTCTCACAGAGTTTTTCCAGAGTTTTAGTAGGGATACAAGGTTTAACGATCTTTTTGTGGGTGGGTTCACAGCTAGATCATGTCTTCTCCTCCCTCTGCTTCTGTGTTCTCCGGAGCAGAAAAAAAATAAAAGACATGCAACATCAGAATCTCCAGTTTTACTACCTCACTGTTATGTCTTCACACCCACGTGCAGTAGGCACTCCTCCCAATATTGTTTTTATTCCTGCCCAGAACATCTTACATTCTAGTTGTTAAGCGTGTTTTAATGAACACACACAAAGTGTTAAGAGGGGAAACTTCCAGTATTGTAGGAATTATTTTATTGATTGGTTGACTCATTCATTCATTTATTTAAGAACTATTGATTGAGTGCTATGAGGGACATCTTTTCTTTGGAGAAATGGGCCACTCCTGCCCCATGGGCTGAAGTTTTCTGTCCTTGTACCCTCCTGTAATCCTCAGAGTTGTGGATGAGGCCCAGGTTGAGGCCTCTAGAGGCATTTTCTGGGATTAATATGTGGACAACTTGCCACACGCTTGGAACTGCTTGCAGAGTAAAGCTCACCAGTGACAAGCAGAATCAAGGCACTGGAGAACGAGAACACCCTGAGGTCACCAGCTGAGTGCCTGGATATTTATGTATAGAAAGCCAGTGCCTGCCTTAGACTTTGTAGTTTTATGATCCGATAAATTCCAGTTTTGCTTAATCTGGTTTGTGTTCCATTTCTGTCACTCACAACAGAAAGGACACCAAAAGGACACTAAAAATGTTCTACTGTCAGTCTTACTTTTAGATGTATTTGCCCTTTTTTCTCTTCTTTCTTCAAAAATATATATAGGAAATGCAAAGAGGCTATGCCAGGGGCTATACTACTCTCTGTTACACAGGAATGAAATTAATTAAAGAATACATGCTCTAATGGATGAAGGTAATAGCAGTATGTTTAAAGTACTGTAAGGGCACCGAGGAAAAATGACTAAATGCAATAATATAAAATCCACCATGTTTCCTCCACTGGCCCCCATCACCGCCCCCCTCCTATTCAGTGCCCTTGGCCTGAGACCTGTTTTAGTCTCAGAGCCTTGACTGGTACCTGCTCCTGCTCTCAGACTATGCTCCTCAATGAGCTTCAGTTTCCTCTTGGCACTGCTTTACAGTCACTGGCAAATTTATTTCTCCTTTTTCAGAATTTTTAAAATGTAGTGATTTTGTTTTATTAGGCAGAGTTTTTATGGTGCCTTTTACAATGTTTTGTCTTCCTGGTTAGCCAATGAGCTTATGTTAATTTCAGTGAAAGCTGGTTATTATTATTACTTTTTTTAAACCTTCACTTGAGTCACCTATCATACACTTTGTTGGTTTGTTTTTCTCTCCCATTGACCTTGGACCTGTAGGTCCCACTGCCTGGGCAGTTCACCTTGTGCACTCAGAAGTGAGTAGGGAGGAATTAACCTTTAGCATAGACATAGTGATCAGAAAACAGCTACTGGGTTTGGAGAAGTCTTGATCACATTGTCCGTTGGCTAAATGGCTGTAAGTCATAAATATTGAGCTTTTAGAAAGTGGCAGTGTTTCACTCGGATTCATCAGCCTGATTGTTCCTTTGCTTTTAAAGAATAGAAGTTTCTGCTTTTTACTTAACTTAGCTGTATTATTTAATACCCTTTTCTCTGACCTGCAGTTCTTGCCAATGGCTAAAATTCTCAAATGCTCAGTGGAAGTTGCTTTCAAAGACTAGCTCAGAGAGTAATGCCATTGATAAATTGATTTCTTTGAAGATAACAGATTAATTTGCTGCCCACAATTTGTGAAACCCAACAGGACCATCATTGTATCTTAGTGATGTTTTATCCCTCAAGCAACTAGCACAGTTTCTAGCACATAAGATCAGCCAAGTAAAAGTTTATACATGAATAAATAAATAAGTGGATAAATCACATACATTTGAAAAAGAATATACTGAGTAAATAATTCTCTATAAACGATGTAATATTCACTTAGGCTTAAAGAAATATGTTGAGGGCTCTTTTAAGGTGGATAAGGATGAAAAAATAACTGAAATCTTTTTTAAAATTAGTAGAAGTTTTTAACTTAGGGTATGTTTCTCCTGCAGCAGGTGTTTTCAAAGCTTTTTCTTTAACACTCTTTATAAGAAATCTCCCCATGCATTATAGCTATACCTGCCATTTTGCCGTCTGTTCCCAATGAGTCCACTTACGGTAGCTAAAATATTACTTGCAAATCATTTCCCACAATCTTAACAAGAAAGCAAGCAAGGCTGGGCCCAGTGGCTCACGTCTGTAATCCCAGCACTTTGGGAGGCCGAGATGGGCGGATCATGAGGTCAGGAGATGGAGACCATCCTGGCTAACATGGTGAAACCCCATCTCTACTAAAAATACAAAAAATTAGCTGGGCGTAGCGATGGGCGCCTGTAGTCCCAGCTACACAGGAGGCTGAGGCAGGAGAATGGCATGAACCCAGGAGGCAGAGCTTTCAGTGAGCCGAGATGGCACCACTGCACTCCAGCCTGGGCAACAGAGCGAGACTCTGTCTGAAAGAAAGAAAAGAAAAGAAAAGAAAAGAAAAGGAAAGAAAGCAAGCTAAAGTTATCTCACTCAATAATCAACATAATTTTAAGGCATTATGTGAAGATGCCTTGTTATATCAGAGAACAAAACAAAGACATTCAGAGAAAACATCTTTGAATAAACTAAAAAGTAGTTTCAGAAAATGTATCTTCTTATGTACTATTAAGATGGACTGATTCATTTTCATTTCTTTTTTTTAATCTACTTTATTTAGAATGGGAATTGAATCCTCATAGGACATATTAAGTGGTAAATCAGTAAACGAGTCTCATATATGTAAGAGACAAAAATATGTGTGTATTTTCAAAACAATAGTATCTTTAATAAAAATATTAAACATTTCTGAAAGTGATTGTATTTATTATTGTATTTAAGCATCCTTTTTCCTTTGTTTCATCTCTTCAGAACCAATTGCCAACCTGCATGAGGAAGGTCATGGCTTATTCACATCTGATTAAAGAGCTATTTATTTTATTATCATGCACCTCTCCTCTGTAAGGTTCAGATTACACCTTTATGTGCAAAAATTTTCAAGGTAGGCTGTACAAGCAAGAACTTGGACTCTGGAAACAAACTGATGTATGCAAATGTTAATTCTGCCTTGTGGACAGGTTAATATTATCTCAATAAACCCTAATTTTCTAATGTGAAATGTAGAAATAATCACAATATCGTTTCCATAAGAGGCAAATGAGATAATATATTTTAAAGTGCCTAATATGGTATATGTCATAGTTTAGTGATCAGTTATAAGCATAATAATTATTATTACCATAGAACATAGATGAAATTTTATAGGCCATGGGTCAGTGGTAGTGTCTGTCTTCTGAAAATGTTTACAAAAAATTAAGATTATGATATTAAAGCATAATGAATAATATATTTAATCAGAAAATTACCTTTCTTCCAATTTCTTACTTTGAGAAAGTTCAAACATTAAAAAAAAAAACTACCCAGAAGAGTACAATGAAGAGCATATATCCACTGGGAGTCACCAACTGCTCCCTTCTTGCCACACAAGCTGGCTCTCTCCCTCTTTATGTTTCAATACATCTGCACAAATGTCCTAAAACAAGGATGTTCTCCCACAAATCCTCAGTATAAAGATTACATTCGAGAAATTTAACATTGGTCCTCCTACTATGTAATGTATAGGTTGTACTCACATTTCCTCAACTGTCCTAATAATGTTCTTTAGAGCAATTTTATTTGTGTTTTCATTTTGCTCCAAGACCCAAACAAGAAGCATTGTTTGCATTTCGTTGTCATGTTTCTTTTCGCTTTCTTCACTCAGAAAAATTCCCAGACATTTTTTTCTTTTCTTTCACGATATTGATTTGAAGAGTCAAGGTCAATTGTCTCCCGATTGTCCCTTAATTTGAATTTGTCTGATTGCTTCCTCAGTCCTAGACTCAGGGGTTCAACTTCTCAGCAAGATACTGTGATCACTGGCGCTGTGTTCTTATCAGTGCAGCAAGGCACAAGGCCATGATGTCACCTTCTGTCATGTTAAGTGGGATCTGTTGGTATGTCCACCAGATTACATCATGTAGAGGCTTCCCTGTTTCTCTTCTAATTAATAAATAACCTAGGAAGTGACACTGTGAGATCAGATGTATCCTGTTCTCCAACAACTTGTTACCTAATGGTTTCAGCATCAAATTATTATTCTTGTCTGAATCAGTTATTACAACACTGGTTGCAAAACAGTGACTTTTCTAGTTATAACATTGCTTCTACGTTTATTCGTTGTCATTCTTCTGTAGAGAAGAGCTTCCCCCACCGCATTTTAGAATCATTATGGACTCATAGTTTTTTAAATAAGTTTTAAATATTAGAACACATCTAATATGTACAAGATATGTATGCAAAATATTTTTCAGTTCTAGAACATAAGAACTGTGAATTGTCCTTGTAGAGCACTATTGTTGATTCAAAACTAGTAGCAAAAGATCCAGTGTACAAGAGATTCTTTGTAAAGACTTTAAATCTGATAAGATTTTAAGTATAAATTTATGATTCATTGATAATATTTGGGGGATTTTGTAGCACTACTGCTCTCTACATGGATAGAGGCTTGACTACATTAGTTTTTAAACATAAATTTCCACCAATTGTAATATTGTTTAGCATATTAAAAAGTATTATTTTATATACTTTTTAAAAAAGTATATATTATTTAAAAATAATACTTTTTTATACCTATAAAACACAAAGGAACTGAACTATTGCCAGAGCACAGAGCTCTCCATTTGTTTCTATTAAACACATAACATGGCATATTAAATAAACATTTATTATTATTACATGTTTCAGGAGTCTTCCTTGGAGTAACTATTTGTTCTGGTCAGAAAAAACAATAGCTTTTTGACCCAAGGGTAGAGTTCTGTATTGAGCTTCCATTTGCAGAACTATTCTGTTACTGAAGAGTTACTGCCCTAGAAAACTTTCCAATTCTACTTATTTCCCTAGCTTCATATTTTGTTGTGAAGGGTTATTATTAAGTTTTATCTGAAAATATAGCTATTTTCTTGTAAGTAATATGGGATTTTTTTTCCTGATTAGTTTTAAGATTTTCTCCTTGCTTTGCTGTTGTAAAGTTTCACCAGGAGGTATCCAGTTGTGAAATTACTTCTATTTATTCTTTTGTTTCCCTTTCTCTTTATTCTTTCTTCTAAAACTTTTTAGTAGACGTAGATCTTTTTTATTTTATCCTTTATGTCACTGATTTGCTTGTATTTTCTACCTCTTCATCTCTGTATACAATATTTCATGTATTTTTTCCTATCCCCTCCTTATTTATTTCTTCATCTATGTCTAACCTAACTACCTATATTTTTCTTTACCCGAATTTCCATTTAGATCTTTTCAAATCTCTTTATTTTTCTTGGTACCTTTTTTTCTTTTTTAAAGAATAGACATTCTTTCTTTTAGGTCTGAAATTATTTTTAAACATTTCATTTATATTCTTTCTTCATAGTATCATGTTTTTTTCCTTAAATTCTGGAGATTTTTTTTTTTCTAATCAAAGGGTATCATTTCCTTAAGTGTATATGACTTTATAATTGTGAGATCATCCTAGGTTGGGCTTTTCTTGCTATGAGAAACCACATTGGTCAGAGCTGTGGAAGTAGCCTAGAGAGCAATTTGCTTTTGTTTCGCCCATGGTCCCAGGTGTATCTCCATGTAGAGACTAATTTTTATATTAAATTTTTTGGCTTTGGCTTTTTGGAACCAGAATTTTTGTGAATTTGTACTTCTGTGAGGCCAAGATCAGACTGTCAGGAGAAACCTTTTTTGCAAAGATCAAAAGGAAACAAAACCTTTATCATCTCCCTCTGAAATGAAGAACATTTTCAAACAACCTTGAATTGAGAGCACCACCATTTGAAGGTCCCACTTTAATGTGGGTTTCTCAAATCTGCACACTTTTCCTGTTGGCAACCCATAGTCAGTGTCCTATCCTCACGGGCATTTAGTCACATATTGCCAAATTATGATGTTGGTACCTATCCCTACCCTCTCCCCATCCCACAGAGCACCAGTATTGCAGCATGTTGCTCCAACTTCTGGATCCATCTTCATGTTCAGCATCTAGGTGTTTTCTTCTCAAGAGTGGAGCTTAGTATGTAGAAGACTGTTTGTTATTAGATTTTCACAGAATTTCTAGGTGCTTTTTAAAAAAATTTTTAAATTATACTTTAAGTTCTGGGATACATGTGCAGAACAGGCAGGTTTGTTACATAGGTATACACGTGCCATGGTGGTTTGCTGCACCCATCAACCTGTCATCTACATTAGGTATTTCCCCTAATGCTATCCCTCCTCTAGCACCCCCCACAGGTCCCAGTGTGTGATGTTCCTCTCCCTGTGTTCATGTGTTCTCATTGCTAAACTCCCACTAATGAGTGAGAACATGTGGTGTTTGGTTTTCTGTTCTTGTGTTAGTTTGCTGAGAATGATGGTTTCCAGCTTCATCCATGTCCCTGCATAGAATAGGAACTCATCTTTTTTTATGGCTGCATAGTATTCCATGGTGTATGTGTGTCATATTTTCTTTATCCAGTCTATCATTGATGGGCATTTGGATTGGTTCCAAGTTTTTGCTATTGTGAACAGTGCCACAGTAAAGATGCTTGTGCATGTGTCTTTATAGTAGAATGATTTATAATCCTTTGGGTATATATCCAGTAATGGGATTGCTGGGTCAAGTGGTATTTCTGATTCTAGATCTTTAAGAAATTGCCACACTGTCTTCCACAATGGTTGAACTAATTTACACGCCCACCAATTGTGTAAAAGCATTCCTGTTTCTCCACATCCTCTCCAGCATCTGTTGTTTCTTGATTTTAATGATTGCCATTCTAACTTTCGTGAGATGCTATCTCATTGTGGTTTTGATTTGCATTTCTCTAATGACCAGTGATGATGAGCTTTTTTTCATATGTTTGTTGGCTGCATAAATGTCTTCTTTGAGAAGTGTCTGTTTATATCCTTAGCCCACTTTTTGATGCGGTTGTTTGTTTTTTTCTTGTAAATTTGTTCAAGTTCTTTGTAGATTCTAGATATTAGCCCTTTGTCAGATGGATAGATTGCAACAATTTTCTCCCATTTCGGTAGGTCTCCTGTTCACTCTGATGATAGTTTCTTTTGCTGTGCAGAAGCTCTTTAGTTTAATTAGATCCCATTTGTCAGTTTTGGCTTTTGTTGCCACTGCTGTAGGTGCTTTTTTAAAGAAGGTTTTTAAATGATCAAGTCAGACATATTCCTGTAACGGGAAATCTACTATAATCTTTACTTCTCCTTAAATATTCTGTAAGATTATTTTTAGTGACATAATTATGCCATTTAACCTTGTTTAGGACAAGGAAATGTAAGTGGAATTCTACTGGGTGAAGCTTCCTTCACTTTCCTGATGAAAAGAAGAGGAATTTTCCCTCTCTTTCTGCCTGGAACTTTCACCAATGCCTAGAGGCAACACAGCCATCTTGTAGCCACATTCTACAGATGCTTCAGCAGGAGGACAGAGCAGAGCAGCCTGATTCCTTGAACAGGGGCCTTAACTCTGGACTCCAGCACTGAGATTTCTTTTTCTATGACCAAAGTAAAGCATTCATCTAGTTTAAACCATTGTTTTTCAGTCTTTGGTAAATGCAGTCCTGATTGATACTCTAAATGGTAGCTTCAAATAAGTAATTCTATTGTAATAATAAATATATATATATTTTAAAAAATATGCAGCTTCAAATCTTTTGTATCTAAACTGCAAAGACAGAAATATGAGACTAGCTACTGCATTTAGCAGTATTCCAAGAAAAAACCTGCAGACTTGGGACTTGGAACACATCATGTTCTGACATATGAAAAAAATACTATTCTCTTAAAACACGTGCTTTTACATGTTCTCATTCTTTGTCACCTGCTGTTCTCCCGCCTGAACGCTCCTTTGTACCCTCTGCTTATCATATTATTTTACAATCATGGTTTATTGATGTATCTTCCTAACAAGACTATGACTTTTTTAAAGGTAGAAAATGTATCCCTTGCATGTAAAACAGTGTCCAGTATCACTAATGTATGCACTTCCTTATTAATCCTCTGAATTTGCAAACGTTGTAGTTTTTCAGTGATAACTACTAAGTGCCAGGCACTCTCCTTGGTACTGGTGCAGTGATCAAAATAGACACAGGTCTTTGCCCCTGAGGCGATTATGCGATGTATACCCTCGTTGATCTTGGTTAAATGAAAAAAATACACATACTGGAAACTTTTCCACATTTGTGAATACACAAAATGTGATGGAATTATGTTGGAATGAAGCCTAGGAAAAATAATCATTTTCTCAAAATATATTTTGGTCTTCTTTATTATTTCACTTTTTATGTTGTCTGGAGGGTGTTTATTAACACATCATTTTCAGCACATGTTGATAAATCCCAAAGCAATTCTTTCCAGCACAAAACCTTCTCTGGAGACTCACAGCCATAACTTCAGCTTTCTTGTAGAAAATTGAACACCACAAAGATATCCATAAATTTGACACAAAGAAGGTCAAATCCCTTTTTTCCTCATCCAGAAACCTATTTGTCTTCCTATATGACCTACCTCATAAAAACACCACTACCCACATATTTATTAAATGGACCATGTTATTCTTTTCCTTCATAGAAGCCCCATGACTTCCACCTAAAACCCACTCCTCAGCAAGGCAGAAAATACAGCAACTCCAGGCTCTCTTCCTGAGTATCCTTTGCTCTCCCTAGAAACGACCAATAGAATCACTAGCTATGGCAGACACATACCACTCTTTTTTTCTCTTTGTTTTTACTCGCATTGTTCTTCTTCTGGAATGCTCTGCCCCTTCACTCAGGCTAACTCTTCCTGGAGCACTGCCTTTACTTACAGCTTACCCCACACTATCCAAGTCAGGCCATTCCATGCCCACCTTCTGTGTTTATAACTCTTACAGCACATGGGAAAATACATTTTAAACATTTATATTTCCAAAGAGACACTTTAAAAAAAAATCAATTTAACAATAGTATGTGTTAAACCTATGGAAGAAGAAAAACAAAAGCCAAAAATCTCTCCAAAAAGCCTTTTGCCTTCCCCTCCAAAACAAAGCAATTTTCCTTGTCTTACAAAAATGTTATTAGATTTTTCTTATTTTCAAGTTTTTAACCTAACTTCATGAAACTAGAAAAATCTAAGAAATCCAATATTCCATAAATAGAGGGACCTTATAATATTTAAAATAAAATCTCATGTTTAAAAGTAAATTAAATTAGCAAATTTTACATTTTCTGAGTAAAATTTGCTTCTGTACTTAGTAAGCTAAACATGGTAATAAAATTAGTAGATCAAATTGTACAAATTGCATCTTTTATGTTCTTCACTACAAAACAGTCTATAAAAAACTGTGTGTCACAAAAGCATGTACCACTTTCTTTATCATACAAATACAAATGTGAACAATACCATCGAAAACAGGTCTGAAAGGAAAATATGCTCTCAAGATTGCACCATATTATCTCCTACAAAATTTAACAGTTCTTAAAGTTATGAAGTAACTTCAGGTCAGTTTTGGGAGAAAAGTTAACACTAAAAATCCTTACTTATTTTCTACTTTTCTGCAATATCCCCTAAATTTTATTTATATTTTCTCTTCATGTATCTAAAACATTTAAGACTGTGAGGGGAAAAATGGAATCAAATAGAAGCCTCTTAACTTCTCTCTAATCCTCAATAGAAGTGGCAATGGAAATTTTTGCAGATGTCTATGTCCTAATTTATTTAATTCTTTTATATATATCCCTCTGTGACTTTAAAAATTTTAGTATATGTTGAACATTCATATTTCTTGACATTCCCAATAGCATTGCATTCAGTGTGATGTATATAAAAACTGGAAACTCCTAAATTTTTCACTTTCTAGGGATTTTAGAGCTATTCCAAACATGTGCAATCATGGAGTGAGCTAGAAAATGGAATTGAGGGCCTCTAACACAATAGACCATGGTTCGCAAAGATATGGGCTTCTCCTCACACAGTATGGGAGCACCACAAAGAAAAAAACTGTTGTGGTGTGCTTGTGTGCATTGTGTTATATCAGTCTATATATCTACATCCATTTCTTTATATCTTTGTACATATCTATGTCTAAATCTTTCCATCTATCTGTCTACCTACATGTCTATCTATATCTTCTCATGCCCAGCTCCTAGCAGCATAAGATGTGCCTAAGAAACATATGTGACATAAGCAATAAGCAAAGAATGCTTCATAGTCATGAGTTTTGTTTATGTCACCCGGAAAAGTTCAGCCTACGCATGAGGTCACCTCTGGCAGCCAGGAAAATGTAAGTAAACTTCATCACAAAATCTTGTCTTCATTTGTTTCCCAAATTTTGGCTTAGCTCTTCTTAGGGCCTCTTTGTAGCTTTTGTTAAAAAACATGTTCAAGGAGGGTGACAAGTTGTACTGCGCTTAATGTGCAGTAATCAATGTCTTGGAAACGAAACTGCCTTAGAGAGTAAATAGGAATGATGTCTCCTTCAGCCTAAGGAAACTGTCTCTGTAAGAATCCATCTTTTTATTACCCAACAACCACCTTTCTATAACAGTAAACTATTCTAAAATTGTGTACCTTCACCCAAATTCTCCTCCATTTTTCCATTCTACCTCATTTTGTTGTTCTAGTATAGCAACCACTGTAACCTATCTTTCCAGCCCACAAACAGTTACGAGTTAATGTTACTTTCCATCAGAGTAGTGAATGTTAAGTGGCATAAAACCCCAGTCGTGCCATCAAGTTTTGATCAACAATTTAGTTATTTTTGCTACTACTGTCAGAATGAACATTAAGCTGAGTACACTATGCCACCTGCTTCAAAGTGGGGTCTAACTGGCTGCAAGTGATAGAGTAACAGCAGTGGTACCAAGGAAGGTCACGAATCAATGGGGCCACAAACACATTGACCCATCTATATATTAAAAGGTGAGATCACAATAGTCAGCAGTTGTACAGAAACACCAGTTTGAAGGGATATCAACTGAGTAGTGTATCTGTGGGTTTCTAGAAATTCTATGGGACATTACAGTGATTTGCTGATAACTGGGCAGTAATTGTTGCTGACATATTTGATAATATTTAAAATTATTTAATTTCTTCAAGTGTCCACCAATATTCTTAGGATTGAAAAGACAATTATAAACTCCAAAAGTTGAAAACTACTGTGTCTGTGAATAAACAAAGCTGTTAAGGAAGGTTAATATTTTTTTCTGCATAAAAGAGAACAACTAGCCCTAAATTAGGGCTCGTTATACTAATAAAGACTTTAATAGTTTGTGTTACCTATTGCTGCATAATGAACCACCCAAAATTTAGTGACTGAAATCCATGACATTTAGTTTTCTCATAAATCTGTAACTTGAGCAGTCCTCAGTGGGGACAACTTATTTCTCCTGCTTCAGTATCCGGTAGAACAGATCAAAGGCTAGAGCAAGAAAGGCCTTTCATTCACATATCTGGTCTAGATACTGACTGTAGGCTTGAATCTTAGCTGTAACTGTCAACCACAACAACCAATGCAGTCTGCGCATTTGATCTGGGTTTCCTTAAGACAAGGTTCCAAGGGCAAGTGCCCCAAGAGAGAGACGCAGATGAAAGCTATATTACTTTATTGATCCAGCAGTGAAACCATGCATTTTGTTTTGTTTTGTTTTGCTTTGTTTCCAAAATGACAGAATAGAGGCTTTGCCAGGACGCCTAACCTACTTGGAAATAGCAGAATAGTGCACAGATATTCACACTGTGTACTTCTCTCCAAGAAGGAACACAAAAGTTCAACATAAAAGCAAAAGAAAACTTTGTATATGGGGACAAAAAAAGGTGACTAACAGCCTGCATAGCAGGGTCCAATGGAAAACCACGAGTGAATCCCCAGTACAGGAGATGAGGAGGAGTCTCTCTATGATACACATTCCCACTGAGGAGGCAGGCATCCAAGTCACATGAGCCTACCAAGCCTTGGATGCATTTGACTTGGGGAGTAGTTGGGCGACTATGCACACTCCCAGACCTAGGCACCAATAGAAGGTAGCCATTCCTTATCATGAAGGGCTGCACAGAAACTGCCAGCTGGCAGCATAGCAGTCACTGGTTTGGAGATTCTTTGACCAGCATCTGGTGTCCTGGTCTAGAAGAGAGGTGCGCCCACAGCCAGAACCGTGAGACAAGTATGGGATGGACCCTAGCTGTAGATGCTAGGTTGGAGCACATCCCTCACCCCTTCCTGGGACCACAGCAAGAGGAGATTTACCTGGGAATGGTGACATTGGCCTGGGTGGTGAGTTTTATGGCCTGGGGCAGTTTCATGGACTGAGGAAAAACGATGTGTGACTTGGCTAATTGTTATAACTCACTGCCAAGGCTGGGCCATTATGGGGAACCCTGCTGGGTCTGAAGCAAGTTCCAATGATGTTTGCTGGGCTATGGAGTTGAAACTTCTCCTCTTTCCCTGTGTTGGGTCTTTGGCACAGCAATGGTTGCTCCACTCCTCATGAGGGCATTGAAAATTCCATAGAAACTAATTAGAAAACTAATTTCTGACCCTCATGCCTGCCATTAAGGGGCCAGAGTGCAGACTTGCCTGGCTGAGCCCCATCTGGCTTTCCCACTCCCGTAACTCAAAGGCAGAGTTCGGGATCCAGACCTTTGAGCATTCCTTGGCCTAACCCATCCACTAAGAAACCTGAGTACTTCTCCTGGTTAACAAAGATCAAGCATAAATCCTACTGCCACCACCACAGTTGGCTCACAGTAAGCTCCACCTACTGACCTACAGGTAGACTTGTAAAACCTAGTACAACATCTGCTGACCTAAGTGCATACACAGCATGCAGGAAGGAAACAAGCTTCTCTCCACTTCTGCTGCCACCATTTCCATGCCATCCTAGCCACCCAGGAAGCCATGAGCTTGCTCACCTGCCCAATACACTGCCACTACAACCAGCAATTGAGACAGCCACCACACTAGGGTTACTTATAATTAAGGAAATAATACAGAGTGTTTGCCACCAAATGTACCCAGAAACAAATCCAAATGGCCCAACTCAGCATATATTATAGACACATTCTCAAAAAAAAAAAGTCATGCCCCAATGAAGATAAATTCAAAAACAAGTGACTGTTTTTCCAGATGCAAATAAATTGACATAATAATATCAACTTGTATGAATAAGAAGGGTGTTATGACACCCACAAAGGAACACAATAATTCTTTAGCAATAGAGTTTCAAATGAAATTTACAGAATGCCAGATAAATAACTCAAAATGTTGATTTTGAAGAAGCTCAATGAGATCCAAGAAAAAGCTGAAAACCAATAACCAATACAATTCAGGATATAAATAAGAACTTTACCAAAGATATTAAAAAAAAAAAAAAAAATTCTGGAAATGAAAAATTTCTTGAAGAAATTACAAAATACAGCTGAAAACTTTAACAATAGATTACACCAGTAGAAGAGAAAATCTCAGAATGTGAAGTTAGGTCTTTTTAATTAATTCGGCAAAACAAAACTAAAGCAAAAAGGATAAAAAATAAACGAAGCTTTTTTGTAGTATAAGACTCCATAAAGCAACAAAATGTGAGTATTCCTGAGGGAGCACAAAAAATCAGTATTCCTGAGGGAGAAAAAAAGAAACAAAAAGTTTAGAAAACCTATTTAGGGAAATAATTAATGAAAACTTCCTTAAACTAGCAAGAGACTTAAACATCTAGGTATAAGAGGGCCAACAAACTCCAGCAAAACACATTGCAAGCTGACCTTTGCCATGACGTATTAGGCTATCTAAAATTACCATGAAAAAAAATTTTGAACATAGCAAGAAATATCATACTGACACCTATGAAGGAAACCTCGTGAGACTAACAGTGTACTTCTCAGCAGAAACCTTACAAGCCAGAAGAGATTGGAATCCTATTTTCAGATTGCTGAAGAAAAACTCTGTTAACTAAAAATTTTATAATCTGCCAGCATATGCTACATAAGTGAAAGATAAATAGTCTTTCTCAGACAAGAAAACACTGAGAGCATTCATCAACAACTCTGGTGCTAAAAGAAACAAACGATCAATTTTTTCCATTATAAAAACCAAAGAAAGCATAAAACTCTGGGTCTTATTAAAAATTACACAAAGGAGGAAGAGAAATAAAATAAAATGACAACACAACAGGACTCCACCAAACAAAAAAGACAAACTTAGAAAAATAAGAAAAATAAAAGAATCTGCAAAACAACTACTTAACAATTAACATTATGACAGGAATAAAACCTCACATATCAATATTTATCTTGAATGTGAATGAATCAAATGCTCCACTTAAAATGTAAAGATTAGCAGACGGATTTTTTAAAGTATGACCCAACCATATGCTGCAAGATAGTCACTTTATTGATAAAGACACTTGAAGACTGAAGAGCAAGGGGTGGAAAAAGATATTCCATGCAAAAAGAAACCAAAAACTAGCAGGAGTAGCTATTCTTGTATCTGATAAAACAGATTTTAAATCAAAAATCATGTAAAAAGATAAAGGTCAATATATAAGGATAAAACAATTCAACAAGAAGATATAATAATCTTAAATACATATGCACCCAACTTTGGAGCATTCAGATTCATAAAACAAATATACTATAACTCAAGAGAGATATAGACAGCAATGCAACAATTGTTTGAGACTTCACAACACCCTACTCACAGATCATCAAGGCAGAAACTCAACATAGAAACTCTGCACTTAAATTGGACTCTAAACCAAATGGGTCTAAGAAAACATTCTACGCAACAACTGTACAACATACATTCTTATCAACACAAGGAACATTCTCTAAGATAGACCATATATTAGGCTACAAAACAAATCTCAATAGATTTTTTAAAAATCTAAATCATATCAATTATCTTTTAAGCCACAATGAATAAAACTAGAAATCAATACAAAAGGAACTCTTGAAACTATATACATACATGGAAATTAAACAACATGCTCCTGAACAATCTTTGGGTCAATAAAGCATTTAAGATAAACATTAAAAATGTTTTTGAAATGAATAAAAATCAAGATAAAACATACCAAAGCTTCCGTGATACAGCCAAAGCATTGCTAAGATTGAAGTTTGTCCTGTAATCTTAGCACTTTGGGAGGCAAAGGTGGGTGGATCACAAAGTCGGGAGTTCGAGACCAGCCTGACCAACATAGTGAAACCCTGTCTCTACTAAAAATGCAAAAATTAGCCAGGCGTGGTGGCACACACCTGTAATCTCAGCTACTCAGGAGGCTGAGGAAGGAGAATCACTTGAACCTGGGAGATGGAGGCTGCAGTGAACCAAAATTGTGCCACTGCACTCCAGCATGGGTGACAGAGTAAGACTGAAGCTCAAAAAAAAAAAAAAAAAGAAAAGAAAAGAAAAGAAAAAAGATTGAAGTTTGTAGCATTAAATGCCTATATCAAAAAATGGAAAGTGGAAAGATTACATATTAATACCCTAATGTTGCACATCAAGGAACTAAAAAATCAAAAACAAAGCAAATATAAAGCTAACAGAAGAAAAGAAATAACAAAGATCAGAGCAGAACTAAATAAAAGTGTGACAAAAAAACCTCAACAATACAAAAGGATCAACAAAACAAAAACTTGTTTTTTAAAAACGATAATTATATTACTCCATTTTCACAGTGTTATGAAGAATTACCTGAGACTGGGTAATTTAAAGGAAAGAGGTTTAATTGATTCACAGTTCTGCATCATTGGCGAGACCTCAGGAGACTTACAATCATGTCAACAGGAGAGAGAGACAGCAAAGGGGGAAGTGCTACACACTTTTAAACCATTCAATCTCATGGGAATTCACTCACTATCATGAGAACAGCGTGGGGGAAACCACCCCCATGATCCAATCACCTCCTACCAGGTCTCTCCCCTGACACGTGGGGATTACAATTCAAGATAAGATTTGGGTGGGGACATGGAGCCAAGCCATACCATCCCACTCCTAGCCCCTCTCAAATTTCATGACCTTATCACATTTCAAAACACAATCATGCCTTCCCAATAGTCCCCCAAAGTCTTAACCCACTCCAACATTAACTCAAAAGTCCAAGTCCAAAGTCTCATCTAATATGAGGCAAGTCCCTTCTGCCTATGAGTCTGTAGAATTAAAAACAAGTTAGTTACTTCTAAGATACGATATGGGCACAGAAATTGGGCAAATACTCCCATCACAAAAGCAAAGGATTGGCCAAAATAAAGGGTCTACAGACCTCATGCAATTGAAATCCAGCAGGGCAGCCATTAAATCCTAAAACTCTGAAATAATATCCTTTGACTCCATGTCTTAAATCCAAGGCACGCTGATGCAAGGAGTAGGCTCACACAGCCTTGGGCAGATCTGTGCCTGTGGCTCTGCAGGGTTCAGAACCTGCAACTGTTTCAGGAGCTGGCATTGAGTGCCTGCAACTTTTCCAGGCACATGGTACAAGCTGTCGGTAGATCTACCATTCTAGGGTATGGAGGACAATGGCCCTCTTCTCACAGCTCCATTAGGCAGTGCCCCAGTGGGGATGCTGTGTGGGTTCTCCAACTCCATATTTCCCTTTTGCATTGCCGTAGTAGAGGATTTCCATGAGGGCTCTGTCCCTGCAGCAGACTTCTGCCTGGACATCCAGGTGTTACATACATGCTCTAAAATCCAGGTGGAGGTTCCCGAACTCTTGCTTTCTGTGCATGCGCAAGCCTAACACCATGTGGAAGATGCCAAGGCTTGGGGCTTGCACAATCTGAAGTAACAGCCAAAGCTGTATCTTGGCCCCTGTTAGCCACAGCTGGAGCTATAATGGCTGGGATGTATAGCACCATGTCTCAAGGCTGCACATAGCAGCAGGGCCCAGGGCCTGGCCCATGAAAACATTTTTCCCTCCTAGGCCTCTGGGCCTGTGATGGAAGGAGCTGTCATGAAGATCACTGACATGCCCTGGAGAACTTTTCCCCATTGTCTTGGCTATTAACATTCAGCTCTTCTTTACTTATGCAAATTTGTGCAGCTTGAATTTCTCCCCAGAAAATGTGTTTTTTTTTTCTCCCACATGATCAAGCTGCAAATTTTCCAAACTATTATGCTCTGCTTCCCTTTTAGACATAAGTTCCAATTTCAGACCATCTTTTTGTGAACACCTATGACTGTACACTTCAGAAAAAGCCAGGTCACCTCTTGAATAAATGCTTTGCTGGTTAGAATCTCTTTGGCCAGATGCTCAAATCATCTTTCTCCAGTTCATTGTTCCATGGATCAATAGGGCAGGGACAAAATTCTGCCATTATCTTTGCTAAGGCATAGCAAGAATGACCTTTGCTCCTGTTCCCAATAAGTTCCTCATCTCCATCTGAGACCACCTCAGTCTAGACTTCATTGTCCACATAATTATCAGCATTTTGGTGATAAAACCATTCAACAAGTCTCTAGGAAGTTCCAAACTTTCCCACATCTTCCTGTCTTCTTCTGGGCCCTCCAACCTGTTTCAACCTCTGCTTGTTACCCAGTTTCAAAATCACTTCCACATTTTCAGGTATCTTTATAGCAGTGCTCCAGTCCTGGTACCAATTTTCTGTATTTGCTGATTATCGCATTGCAATAAAGGACTGCCTGAGACTGGGTAATTTACAAAGGACAGAGGTTTTATTTGACTTACAGTTCTGCATAGTTAGGGAGGCCTCAGGAAACTTACAATCATTGTGGCAGGAGAGAGAGAGAGAGAGCAAAGGGGGAAGTGCTATAAACACTTTTAAACCATCAGATCTCATGAGGATTCACTCACTATCACAAGAACAGCATGGGCGAAACTGCTCCCATGATCCCACCACCTCCCACCAGGTCTCTCCCATGACATGTGGAGATTACAATTTGAGAAGAGATTTTGGCAGGGACAAACAGCCAAATGATATCAATAAACAATATTGATACACCACTAGCTAGACTAAGAAAAGAGAGAACATCAAGATAAACAAACAGAAATGAAGAAGTAGACATTACAACAGATAGCACAGAAATGTAAAAGATCATCAGAGACTACTATAAACAACTCTACACTCACAAACTAGAAGACCTAGAGTAAATGAATAAATTCCTGTAAACATACAACCTTCCAAATTGAACCAGGAAGAAATTGACATCCTAAACAGACAAATAACAAGTAGTGAGATTGAATCAGTAATTAAAATCTTTCAACAGAAATCCCAAGGACCAGATAGATTCACAACCTAAGTGCACCAGATGTACAAAGAAGAACTGGTACTAATCCTCCTGAAACTTCCAAAAAATCAAGAAGGGAATTCTCCCTAACTCATTCTCCAAAGCAAGAATCACCCTGATACTGAAGCCAGACAAGGACACAACAGAAAAAGAAAACTACAGGCTAATATCCCTGATGAACACAGATTCAAAAATACTCAACAAAATGCTAGCAAACCAGAGTCAACAGCACATCAAAAAGAATACAACATGATCAAGTGGGTTTTATTCTAGGTATGCAAAGATGTTTCAACATAAGTAAATCAATAAATGTTATTTATCATATGAACAGAATTAAGGATGAAAACCATATGATCATCTCAATAGAATTAGAAAAATCAATCAATAGAATTCAGCATCTCTTTGGGATGAAAACTGTCATCAAAGGAATAGAAAATAAAGGCCATATATAACAAACACACTACCAACATCATATTGAACAGAGAAAAGTTGAAAACAATCCTTCTAAGAACTAGAACAAGACAAAGAGGCCCACTTTTATCACTCCTATTCAACATAGTACTGGAAGTTCTAGCCACAGCAATCAGGCAAGAGAAAGGGCTAAAAAGCATCCAAATCAGAAAATAGAAAGTAAAATAATCTTTGTTCAATGATGATATAATCTTATACCTAGAACACTCAAAGCACTCCTCCAAAAAAACCTCTTAGATTTGATACATGAATTCAGTAATGTTCCAGGATACAAATCAATGTACAAAAATCACTATCATTTATATACACCAATAAAAGTCAACCAGAGAACCAAATCAAAAGGTAGTCTCATTTATAATAATTACCAAAAAATTAAATATCTAGGAATACATTTAACTCAGGAGGTGAAAAATCTTCGTAAGGAATACTACAGAACACTGCTGAAAGAAATTGTAGATGACACAAACAAACGGAAAAACATCCCATGCTCATGGGTCAGAAGAATCAATACCATTAAAATGGCCATACTTGTCAAAGCAATCTACATATTCCTTGCAATCCCTCTCATAATACCAACGTCATTTTTTTTCACAGAATAAGAAAAAAAATCCTAAAATGTATATGAAACCAAAACAAAGCCCAAATAGCCAAAGCAATCCTAAGCAACAAGAACAAATCTGTGTGCATCACATTACCTGACTTCAAATTTTACTACAAGGCTATAGTAACCTATACAGCATGGTACTGGTATAAAAATAGAAACAGATCAATGGAACAGGATAGATAACCCAGATATAAAGCCATATATCTGTAGCTAACTAATCTTTGACAAAGCTGACAAAGACACACACTGGGGAAACGACACCACCCTTTTCAATAAAGGGTACAGGGAAAATCAGATTGCCAAATGCAGAATGAAACTGGACCCCTATCTCTCAGCATATACAGAAAACAACTCAAGATAGATTAAAGACTTACTGAAATGTAACAACTGATGCTATAAAAATACTAGAAGTAACCTAAGGGAAATTCTTCTGGACATTGGTCTAGGAATAAAGTTCATAACTAAGACCTCAAAAGCATAAGCAACAAAAACAACAATAGATAAATAAGACTTAATTAAACTAAAAAGCTTTTGCACGGCATAAGAAATAATCAATAGAGTGAAGAGATGACCTGCAGAATCAAAGAAAATATTTGCAAACTATTCATTCAACAAGGCACTAATATCCAGAATATACAAGGAATTTAAACAGCTCAACAAAAACAAAAAATACCTCCATTAAAAACCAGGCAAGGCACATAAATAGACATTTTTCAAAAGAAGACATACAAACAGCCAACAAACCTATGAAAAAATACTCGACATCATTAATTATCAGAAAAATGCAAATTAAAACCACAATGAGACATCATCTTACATCAGTCAGAATGGCAACTACTAAAAAGTCAAAAAATGACAGACGTTGGTGAGGATGTGGAGGAAAGGAAATGTTTATATACTATTGATGGTAATGTAAATTAGAACAACCTGTACAGAAAACAGTATGCAGATTTCTCAAAGAATTGAAAACGGAATTACCATGCAAACCAGAAATCCCAGTACTGGTTATCTACCCAAAAGAAAAATAAATTATATAAAAAGGATACCTGCATTCATATGTTTATCACAGCACTATTCACAATAGCAAAGATATGGAATCAAGGTAAGTGTCTATCAACAGATGGTTGTGTAAGGCAAATATCACATATACACAAAATGGAATACAAATAAAAAATAATGAAATCTTGTATTTTACAGCAAAATGGATAGAACTGGAGGCCATTATTTTCAGTTAAACAACTCTGAAACAGAAAGTCAAATAGCACATGCTCTCACTTATAATTGGGAACTAATTAGTATGTATGCATAGACATAGAGTGTGGAATGATAGACATTTATATTCAGAACAGGAGGTGGGAGGAGAGTGAGGGATGAGAAGTTAATTAATGGGTAGAATGTGCATTATTCAGGTGATGGTTAAACCAAAATCCAGACTTCACCACTACACAATATATCCACATCACAAAACTGCTCTTGTACCCCTTAAATCTATATAAATTTTTATAAAGCTTTAAAAAAGTAATGCATTGTGATGTCCTCCACATATTATTTGTTAAAGTAATCTCATAGGCTCATTCAATTTCAAGAAAAAAAGAAATGGATTTCACTTCTTAGTAAGACAGTGTCGAGGTTCTGGAAGAGGGCATCAGGCTGGACTTACTGCTGTATGGCTACTGTAAGAAAAATACATCTGACTAGACACCCTTTTGTACAATATATATTCCTCCCACATGCAAAGTGCATTTTAGTGAATGTTCTATATGTGATTTTTTTTTTGTATTAATAAGTTTACTTCTTTGATTTTTTTTTGGGTTGTAAAATTTGTTTTATTATTATTATTATTATTATTATCATACTTGAAGTTCTAGGGTACATGTGCATAACGTGCAGGTTTGTTACATATGTATGCTTGTGCCATGTTGGTGTGCATGACCATCAACAGTCAGCACACCCATCAACTCGTCATTTGCCCATCAGGTATAACTCCCAATCCCTCCCCCCTCCTCCCTCCCATGATAGGCCCCGGTGTGTGATGTTCCCCTTCGAGTCCAAGTGGTCTCATTGTTCAGTTCCCACCTATGAGTGAGAACATGCAGTGTTTAGTTTTCTGTTCTTGTGATAGTTTGCTAAGAATGATGGTTTCCAGCTGCATCCATGTCCCTACAAAGGATACAAACTCATCCTTTTTTTTTATGGCTGCATGGTATTCCATGGTGTATATGTGCCACATTTTCTTAATCCAGTCTGTCACTGATGGACATTTTGGGTTGGTTCAAGTCTTTGCTGTGTGAATAATTACAATAAACATACATGTGCATGTGTCTTTATAGCAGCATGATTTATAATCCTTTGGGTATATACCCAGTAATGGGATAGCTGGGTCATATGGTACTTCTAGTTCTAGATCCTTGAGGAATCGCCATGCTGTTTTTCCATAATGGTTGAACTAGTTTGCCATCCACCAACAGTGTAAAAGTGTTCCTATTTCTCCACATCCTCTCCAGCACCTGTTGTTTCCTGACTTTTTTAATGATACATCATTCTAACTGGTGTGAGATGAGTATCTCATTGTGGTTTTGATTTGCATTTCTCCTGATGGCCAGTGATGATGGCATTTTTTCATGTGTCTGATGTGTATGAATGTCTTCTTTTGAAATGTCTGTTCATCTTTTGCCCACTTTTGATGGGGTTGTTTGTTTTTCCATAAATTTGTTTAGCGAGTTCTTTGTAGGTTCTGGATAGTAGCCCTTTGTCTGATGAGTAAGATTGCAAAATTTTCTTCCATTCTGGCATTTGCCTGTTCACTCCTGGTGAACTACTTTTTGCTGTGCAATCTTTAGTTTAATGAGATCTATTTGTCAATTTTGGCTTTTTGTTGCCATTGCTTTTGGTGTTTTAGACATGAAGTCTTTGCCCATGCCTATGTCCTAAATGGTACTACCTAGGTTTTCTTCTAGGGTTTTTATGGTATTAGATCTGACATTTAAGTCTCTAATCCATCTTGGATTAATTTTGTATAAGGAGTAAGGAAAGGATCCAGTTTCAGCTTTCTACTTATGGCTGCGTAATTTCCCAGCTGCATTTGACTAAAATAGGGAATCCTTTCCCCATTTCTTGTTTCTCTCGGTTTGTCAAAGATCAGATGGCTGTAGATGTGTGGTATTATTTCAGGGACTGTTCCTGTTCCATTGGTCTATATCTCTGTTTTAGTACCAGTACCATGCTATTTTAGTTACTGTAGCCTTGTAGTATAGTTTGAAGTCCCGAATTGGCGTGGTACCTCAAACGCATGCTTTTGACTTAGGATTGTCTTGGAGATGCAGCAGGCTTTTGAGTTTCCCATATGAACTTTAAAACAGTTTTCAATTCTGTAGAAGAAACTCATTGGTAGCTTGATGGGGATGTGGTCTATAAATTACCTTGGGCAGTATGGCCATTTTCATGATATTATTGATTCTTCCTATCCATGAGCATGGTATGTTCTTCCATTTCATCGTAACTGGCTGCTGGGCGGTGGTTTGTAGTTTCTCGCCCAGAAGGGATTGGCCCCCATCCTTGGTTGGATTCTAGGTATTTTATTCTCTTTGAAGCTTGGTGAATGGAGGCTGTTCCATGATTGTCTGTTTGTCTGTTAACCTGGTGGCATAAGAATGCTTGTGATTTTGCACGGTAATTTTGTACCCTAAAGAGACTTTGCTGAAGTTGCTTATCAGCTTAAGGAGATTTTGGGCTGAGACAATGGGGTTTTCTAAATATACAATCATGCCATCTGCAAGAGGGACAACTGACTTCTTCTTTTCCTAAGCTTGAATACCCTTTATTTCTTTCTCTTGCCTGATTGCCCTAGCCAGAACTTCCAACACTATGTTGGGTGGGAGTGGTGAGAGAGGGCATCTCTGTCTTGTGCTCTGATTTTTAAAAGTAATTGAGTTGTTTACTTTTGATTTTTAAATTCCACTTTTCCCTCTATGGTTTTAGAAGTTATGCATATAATTCTTCATGATTTTTAAAAAATATTATCCTAGATATTTTTACATATATGCTAACCTAACAAATCTTAAAACTAGACAAAGTTTTATATGTGTCCTAAGCAATGCAAGAGTCTTACACTCTAACTCTGATTATCACCTCTTACCTGAATATGTGTGTTAGCTCAGGCTGCTATAACAAAATGCTGTTACCTGGGTGGCTATTATGGATCAAATATTTGTCTCTTCTCAAAATTCATATGTTAAAGCTTTACCTTCCAATTTGATTATATTAAAAATTGGGGCATCTGGAAGATAATTAAAGATTAGATGAGATCATCAGGGCAGAGCCCTCATGAATGAGATCAGTACCCTTACAAGAGTTTTGAGAGAGCTTGCTTTACTCTGCTGTCTTCCATGTAAAGATACAATGAGGTCAGGTGTCTGCCACTAGGAAGATGTCTCTCACCAGGACCTGACTATTCCGGCACCCTGATCTTGGACTTCTATCCTCCAGAACTGTCAGAAACAGATTTCTATGTTTATACGTCATCCAGACTATGGTAACTTGTTATAACAGCCCAAACTAAGACTGTAGCTTAATTAACAGACATTTATTTCTCACAGTTCTAGAGACTGGAAAGTCTAAGATCAAGGTGCTGGCCAGTTCAGTGTCTGGTGAGGGCCCTCTCTCTGGTTTTCTGGAGGCCACCTTCTTGCTGTATTTCCACATGGAGAAGAGAGGGGTTCTGGTATCTTCTTCATCCTGTAAGGATACTTATCCCACCATGGGCGCTCCATGACCTCATCTAAACCTCTCAAAGGCCCCACCTACAAATACCATCACACTGGGGATGAGAACTTCAACATATGAATTTTGGGAAGACACACATATTCAGTCCATAGCAATATGCTATTACTTTCTAGTATTTTAGACATGGCTCATTTTTCCACCAAACATTTGATACTATTATTTTCTTTAAAAAGTAGAGGAAAATGTAGTTGATTATTGCTACCTCAACCCATATTTTTACCAATGCTTTTATTAATCGCTTTTAAATTGGGATATAATTCATGTATAAAAAAATTCACTATTTTAAAGTGTACAATTCAGTAGGTATTAGTATATCCATAGCATTGTGCAACCATCACCAACACCTACTCTCAATACATTTTCATTACACTCTCAAATGAAGCTCATGTTGCTTAGCAATTATTCCCCAGGTCCCACTCTCCTCAGCTACTGGCAATGTCTCATCTGCTTTCTGTCTCTTAGATTTGCCTATTCTGGACATTTAATATAAACAGAATCATAAAAGACGGGGCCGTTTGTTTTTGGTTCCTTTCACTTAGCATAGATTTTCAAGTTTCATCCATGTTTTAGCATGCATTGTTGCCTCATTCTTTTTCATGAATGAACAATATTTTATTGTATGGATATACCTTATTTGGTTTCTCCATCATCAGTCGATGAACATTTTGCTTGTTGCTTTCACTTTCTAGCTATTATAGATAATGTTGCTATGAATGCCAAAAAGGTTTTCACAGTGCTAGCCCTATCAATACATGACGGTTCCAATTCCTCCACATGTTGAACAACACTTGTTATTTTTCTGGGTTTTATTTTTTGGTTTTATTCCTGTTTTGTTTGTTTTAAATATAGAAATCCTAATGGATGTTAAGCGGTATTTCATTTTGCTTTGGCTTACAAATACCTAATGACTAATGATATTGAACATCTTTAAATATCCTGGCTAGCTATTTATATATCTACCTTGCAGAAATACCTATCCAAATATTTTGCCCATTTTTAATTATATTGTCTTTTCATTATGGTATGTAAGAGCTCTTTACATGTTCTGGCTA
The DNA here is from genome assembly GCF_008728515.1 of Papio anubis. Taxonomy (NCBI): domain Eukaryota; kingdom Metazoa; phylum Chordata; class Mammalia; order Primates; family Cercopithecidae; genus Papio; species Papio anubis. Next base: position 8,676,367 of record NC_044994.1, read on the forward strand.
TTAGATCCTAAATGAATATATGATATGCTAGTATTTTCTTCCATTCTGTCAGTTATCTTTTTACTTTTTGATAGTATCTTTTGAATCACAGAAGTTTTTTATTTTGGCGAAGTCCAATTTATTTATTTTTTAATTGCTTGTGCTTTTGCTGTCATATATAAAAAACCATTGTCTAATGCTAAGGAATGAATATTTGTACCTATGTTTTCTTTGAAGAGTTTTATCTCTTCCATTTACATTTTTGATCCATTTTAAATTAATTTTTATCATGTTACGTTATGGGCATCTAACTTTATCCTTTTGTATATGTATATATCCAATTGTTTTAGCATCATTTGTTGATAAGACAAATTTTCCCCAATGAATAATCTTGGCACCCTTATCGAAATTAATTGGCTCAGATGTTCAAGTGTATTTCTAGCTCTTTTTACACCATTGATCTATGTATCTATCCTGTGCTGGTACCACACTGTTTAATGACTTGCTTCATGGAAGTTTTCTGAGATTAGAATGTTTGAGAGCTCTAACCTTGGTCTCCTTTTTCAAGATTGTTTTGCCTGTTATGGTTTCCTTGCATTTCCACATTAATTTTAGGATCAATTTGTCATTTCTATAAATAAGAAAGTTGAAATTTTGACAGGGATTGTATTGAATCTGTACTTTAGTCTGGGGAATACTGCCCTCTTAACAATAGTGTGTCTTCCAGTTCATGTACAAAAGTTATCTCAAATTCTCAATTTATTTTAACAATGTTTTATAGTTTTCACTGTACGAGTCCTCATCACTTCCTACATCTTGGGTGTTCCATCTGGGATACTTATCCTTTTGTTTAAAGAATAGTTTTTAGAATTTTCATTCTTGAGGATCTGTTAAATTTAATTTTTCCTTGTTTGAAGATGTCTTTTTTTGTTGTTCTTATTATTGAAAGCCATTTTTGCTTATTATTGAATTGTAGGCTGATATTTTCTCTGAATATAGTGTTTTGTGGTATTTTGGTGTCAATTATTCTTGCTGCTGTCAGTCTAATTGCCATCTTTTTTATGTGAGCTTGAGCCTTTACTGTTCCCTACACAATTTAAAATTAATTTTTCAAGTTAAAAGAAAACCCTGTTTTTGGAATATTGTTTAGAGTTGCAATGAATTTACAGCTCAGCCTGAAGAAAAGTAGCATATTTACTATATTAAGTATTCCTTTCAATGAATGTGGAATACTTGGCCATAATATCTTTTATTAAAGTTATATGATTATACATACATTGTTTTGCTTATATTTTATCCTCAGATATTTATAATTTTAATGCTATTATAATTGCTTTTAAATTACATTTTCACTTGGCTTTTGCTGATGCATGAAATTACAGTTGACTTTTATATTCCTCTTATATTCAGAAACTTGCTATATTCTCCAATTATTGTAATTATTTATCTGTATATCTCGAGAGGAATTTTTATATAGTCACCCTATCATCTAAAAACAATAATAATTAATAATTTTATTTCCTTTATTCCAGTCTATATACATTTATTTTTGTTATTTTTCTTATTATGTTTGTTAGGAATTTTAGTACAATTTTTAAGAGAATTTACAAAATTAGGCATTTTTGTAGTGTATCTGAGTTTAAAAAAAACTCGTAGTCTTCAACATTTCTTCTTTAAGTTCCTGTTTCTGTAATACTTATTTAATCTCCATTTTGTGCTTGATGAGATGTTATGGCATCCAAATGGTAAACAAATTATTTTATATCATTCATTGTTCCATGTCAGACTTAGGAATGGGATCTACAATTTTAAAATAGTGTCTTTAAACTCAACATGTTTAGCCTCATGATGTTTAACCTCATCAACATTTCCTTCTCTGTAGAAAGCTAAACCATATATTTTCTGATTTATTTTAAATATTTTAGGCCTGGAATGAACTACATTCTTAATGACTATCAAGATTATTAGGTAACTCAGAATTTGTGCTTTTTTTCTGATGAAACCATGAATGAATAGCTGTGAATCTATGTTATTTTTAATATAGTATAAATATTTTAAGAACATCATCAGCTACAAAGTAATATTTATCTTCCTTTCAGAGAATTAAAAGGGTGCATTTTTGGAAATCTCCAAGTTTCATTATCACTCTAGCAACATCTTAAGTAAAGATCACCTATACTGTTGAAAGTATAAGTTAAAAATATAGCTGAATGCAAATTAACAATATTATTCCTAGAAAAAAATAACCCCAATCTGTTTAAATGGGAGTTAATTTTATGATAAACAGCAACTTAGGGACTTGTAATCAGTATTTGAATATTTTCCTTATACAAAATATTCAGTATAAAATAACAAAACAAAGCTAAGAGGCTTAATTTATTATAGTGGCATAACTTGATGAAATTTTAAATTAATCCTTTTCTACCTTCGAGTATAAAGCACATAACACATTTTTTTTCAGCAGCTGTTTCCACCAACTCATTTATCATGTGCATGCAAGCAGGCTCTAAGGAGGTATGCTAAAACTTGGAAATTATCCTCTATAGATCCCCATGGTCTCTGTAACTCAGTCTTAGATAGCAACCCAGTTTGCCGATGGCCTCTCAGCTTTGACTAAAGGCCACTTGGGAAACTACGGAGAACTTCAATTAATGCCTGAATATGCTTGGGTATCACTCAAATTTCTGAGCTTTCTACACTACATTGTTGTAATTGCCACATTCACACAGTTGCAGAGCTGTTTACATTTATACAGCAAAGCAAGTGATGTACTTGCCAAAAGAGAAAACACACTTATTTTCAACTGAAAAACTACAATAGTCATGTTCTCAACCACTGAGTGCCATCCAGAGACAGCTTGGATGGTGGTTGTGCCTAGGTCAATCTATTCTAAGACAGGGATTTAGCTTACTGGAATTCCATTTTTTCCATATTCTTTCAGACCATTAAGAACTAGTAATAAAAGGTATGTATTCTTTCAACTTATTTAAGTAGATGAGAATTGTAACTCAACACCAGTTTTAGTCTGACATATGTCACGAGTAGCCTGCTGTGATCCAGAAATGCTCATTTCAAATGACAAAATGTGGTATGCATTAAGTCAAAGGACTTCAGTGGAACCATTGTGATCCTGATGGTTGGAGAGTCAGAAAAGTTTAGATTGGATGTCCTACCATGAACCTACCTCAGTAAGAGAGCTGCACATCTGAGTCACTGTTTATTCCTCTTATATTTCAGAAGACCCCAAATTATCGGAGATAAATGCATTTTTCTGCCATCTTAAAATATTTGTGCAGCACAAGTCAATGATCACTTCCCTTGCAAGGTAGTACTTTGAGCACAGTTGCTAGCTTCAGCCTTCTTATTAATGACCTGCTACTAATGTCAAAGTGAATGCTACTTCCATATACCTGCCTCATCTATTATACTTTCTCAGGGTGATCTGGAGTTATGCTTCCTATCCCAGTCTCAAGGAAGGAAGTCATAAAAGCCCAATGTACTTGCTCTATTTTGGCATGTCAAACTGTCAATAATGGCTGCCCCAAAGACTAAATCCTATGCTCTAGAATATATCATTTCTAAGAGTTTTGCTGATATTGATGTCAGTTTTTCAGTCTAGGTAGAAGGAACAGCTTCATGCTTATTTGAAAGATTTGCTAAGACTTAGTGGCCATGACTTTTTATTCTCTAGAAACTAAACTACTCCCCAACTAGTTCTTCTCTTCAAACATTATTTCTGTAATCCTGAAAATCCTTTTGTCAAAATGCTGTCTGCCTAGGATAAGAGGGAATGAATGCAAAGAAATTGAGGTTGGAGCATTAATATGCAATGTGACCCAGGGCGAGTATGCAGAGAAATCTCTGAATTAATGCTTCCTATTACTATTCTTCTGAGCATTGATGGTTGGTTCTAAATCAAATAAGAAAAAGGAATGCTATAGGTGAGGAAAGGAGATCTAATTTCAAAAACAATATATTTAGGCTAATAAGAAGACCAAAGGATGAATCAATAACTATAACACCAGAAACTACTGCCAAAGAATTCACTATTAACTACAGCATTCCCAAATAGTTAACAGTTAATTCTTTGGCAATAAAATTAGGCACCCAAATTATGGAAGAGGCACCCAAATTATAAACAAGGGTTTCTGTGCTATTGATGACAGGACTACTGATTGTTTTAGATCATTGATATTTTTAGGCTTCTCAAAGTATTATAGAGCATGGAGAATGAAGAGAAGGAATATGCTTTGTAAGCATATTTTTTTGGTATATAGCCAGTGATAGGGTTAGTGTGAGAGTACTCAGCTTGGCTTCTTTTGTTGGCATTGTAGGGAATGTTGATGAATAAAGCTGTTAGGTTGACTCTGAGAGGCTAGAACCCTTTATAGGACAGCACACCCTGACCTTATGGTACATAAAACTAGTATTTTTGAAAAAAGTTTATTTTCTCAACTTTTTTAGATATCTCTCTCTCTTGTTCTGTTGTCACCAGAAGAACTACCTGGACAGGAAGTCACAATAATCATCTCTGAGGCCAGACCTTGTCTCTTTCTAAAAACAATCTAACGAGCCACTTGTTTACATCTCTGTTATGGACTGAATATGTGTGTTGCTTCCCACTCCATTTATATCTTATAAGGAGATAAGAGATATCAGAGTTTTCTCTCTCTTTGCCATGTAAGAAGGTGGCTGTTTACAAGCCAGGAGGAGAGTCCTCACCAAGAGCCAAATTTGCCAGCACCTTGATCTCAGGTTTCCCAGCCTCTGGAACTATGAGAAATAAATGTCTGTTGTTTAAGCTCCTGGTCTATGGTATTTTGTTATGACAACTATTGCTGACAAAGGCACCTTCCATTGACCAAAACAAATCACTTTCTGAGTCCAGAATAAAAATAGAGTCACAAATTGGAGGGCAAAGGACATGCATATAGGGCAGTCATTATGGGGAGATATTAAATCAATCAATATACCACTTTCTACTTTCGCATAGAAATCCTACATTTTGTGGTAATCTTAGGACTTGCCCTTCAGCAATTGTTATCTAACCATACATAGCATACAATCAACAGTTAGTAGCCATTGTTATCTCTCTTGCACAACACTGCTTGGTTTACCTTCCAATGGTACTTCATTTCCTTTTCCTCTTTTTTATTTTATTTATTTATTTATTTTTATTATTATTATACTTTAAGTTCTAGGGTACATGTGCATAACGTGCAGGTTTGTTACATATGTATAAAAGTGGGACGTGGAATAGCAGGAATGCAACAACAAATTCTAGCCATGAAGCATCTTTAAAAAGTAAAGAATTTGTGATTCAAAGTCATTTTTTAACAAATTAATAATTTGTCATCATATATGCAATATAGTCATTGTAGGAAGAAAAAAGAAATAATAGTTAAAATAAGCCATAATGTTTCCATATAGAAATAACTACTATTAACATTTGGCAAAATATTTCAAGATTCTTTTCTAGGTGTGTGTGTTTGCACATGCGTGTGTGCCTGTGTACATGCATAAATTTATATGTTTTCCTAAAATATGTTATCTTATTGCTAAACTCCCTTCCAGGAAGACTGAAATAAGGTACTTCTGCAATACATTGTAGAGAAGATAATTTTTTTCCCAATCTATTAAACCTAAGTATTATAACCTGCAAATATTTGCCAATCTACTAAGTGGAAATGGAAATTCATTATTCTTTGACTTTACATATACTGTGTAATTAGTGACATTAACTTTTTACATATGTCCATGGACCATTTATTTTCTTCTTTCGAATTTGTCTTTATGGCTTACTAATTGTCCCATGGGCACATTTCCAATTTTCCTTTAATTTATTGATTTATTTTAAATTAAAAAATCTTTATTTATTATATTATTGTGTATGCATACATGAAATACTATCCTATGAATCATTATTTACCTTTAAGTTAGTTTAGGATATTTATGATGAGAAGCAAAATTTTACCAAGATCTCTCTATGACTGCATTTCTTGGGTTCAACCCTAGAAAAATCCAATAAATAAAAAATAAATAAATAATAAAGTAAAAAAAACTTCTCAGAGTGTACAAATTCACAATTCTTCTTACCATCTGATTTTTACTTTCTGAGAGTAAGTAAAAATGTATCTACTTACAGTGAGTAGAGTAAATAATTCTCTTACTAAGCCATTTCTAGGGGATAGGATAAATAGAAATAATTGCTTTCCCCTTGTAGTGATGATGCAGTATAACGAAAAGGAATGTTATTTCACTAAGCACAAAGCAGTATTCAGATTGGTGCGTTTTGGAGTAGACAGACTGGAAAATGACACTTCCACATGAAGATGGCCACAACACTGAAAATCACTTACATCTTTAGATTTCTAGAATATTTGGTCCTGAAGGATAGAGCTTACTGGAAAATTACGGTGGATTCATATAAACAACCTCATATTTAAAGATTCTGCAAGCCAGATACATGCCTGTCATCCCAACTACTCGGAAGGCTGAGATGAAAATATCTCTTGAGGCCAGGCACGGTGGCTCACACCTGTAATCCCAGCACTTTGGGAGGCCGAGGCGGGCAGATCATGGGGTCAGAAGATCAAGACCATCCTGGCTAACACGGTGAAACTCCGTCTCTACTAAAAATACAAAAAAAATTAGCCAGGCATGGTGGCGGGCGCCTGTAGTCCCAGCTACTTGGGAGGCTAAGGCAGGAGAATGGTGTGAACCCGGGAGGCAGAGCTTGCAGTGAGTCAAGATCGCACCACTGTACTCCAGCCTGGACGACAGAGTGAGATTCCATCTCAAAAAAAAGAAAATATATCTTGAGCCCAGGAATATGTCTTGGGCAACATAGAGAGACCCCCCATCTGTAAAAAATAAATGAATAAAAAGTGTATACTGAATCCTACCAAAGATTCTGATGCTTTATCTGTTTGTGTTCCTAGAAAGAAGACAACATAGAAAAAAAACTCTTTAAAAAACAATTTTCATGAAAATAATAGTAATACAATAAATGTTTGCTCATGCCAGTGGTGTAATTTTGTTAACCCAACCAAGTCTATTGAAAGTAAGCTAAAGATATATATAAAATCCATCGAAATGTCTTGAGCACCAACTATTGTCCTCTCCCTGATTTCATGGAGATCGTACTCTCAATCTATGCTGGGTGACAGGCTATACAAAGACACATACGTGAACAGGAAAAATTTCAATGGTGATAAGTGGATCATCAGGGAAAGTCTCTGAGTAGGTGGCATTTAATCTGAGATCTGGACGACGAGATTATCATTTCTCCTTCTCTAATGACCAATTAAGAACTTTACTTTTCCTGTAACTCAATAACACAGAATTACCATATAAGGATTATCAAAATACTGGGGATTACTGAAAGAATATATGTTAACTGGGGACATTTATTTTCTCCTTTTAACCATATCAGAATTATTTATTATTATATTAACAAATCTCCAGTTCCTGTTTATCCTTGGTAAATTTATGAGATTTTAATAAACGCCTATATAAAATACAGAATTAAAATAAATATTAAATATCAAAATTATGGGAGTTTAGGGAAGAGTCATGCTTATGCATCTGTCATGTTTATAAGGAAATTACACATAGATCCTCATAATTTTAGGAAATTAGCATATATAAAAATATGTAAATATGACTCTTAGGTTAACAACTATGACCATTAAAAGCATAGAATGCATGATTTTAAAAATCATCAAAACTCAGTCAGTATAAACAAAAATAGGAAAAGAGAAAAAAGGATAATAAATAGAAAACATGATCTAATAAAGTAAAAATGAGTCCTAAATTATTAGTAATGAATATATGTAAGTAGGTTAAACTCACCAACCAGAGACTCTAAGATCAGGTTTTTAAAAATTGAACAATATAGTTCATGTAAACAGCATTCCTTTTAAAAAGTCATCACAGATACAGAAAGGGATACAAACAAAATGCTTGTTTTAACATTATTTGGAGGGATTAGATGTTAGAAGCAATTTAAGGTGTATCCTTGGAGGAGTATATAGGATTATATGGTGGATGGACTTTATAGACATTATGCAGTATTATACAGTATGGTATGCTCCAATCATACTGTGAAGGGAACACAGTAAGAAAGAGAAAGAGAGCACGATATAATTTCTTTAAATAAACATCTACATAAACAAAACAATACGCAGGGACAAATAAAAAGATAATGTTAAACATACTAAAATTGTTTTTCTAATAAATTTGACAATTTAAAATAAATGGACAAATTCCTTGAAACTGCAAACTACCAAAACTAAATGAATATAAAAACAGATAATCTAGAGAGTTCCATAAGCATTATAGAAATGTAATTTGTAATTAAAAGAGGTCAAAAAAGAAAATCCCATGCCAATATGGTTATATTGGAGAATTTTACCAAGCATTTAAAGAATCAATACCAATTTTACATCATCTGTTCCAGAAAATGTAAAAGGTGGTCCCAGCTCCTTCTAACATATCCCAGCTCATCTTCTGAGGCCAATATTATTCTGGTACCCAAATCAGAAGAAGACAGTACAAAGCAAAAAAACTAGTGACCAGTAACTCTCATGAACCGAGATGCAAAATTCCCCAACAACATTGTATTAATATTTTAATGCTAAAAATATTTAAAATCAAATCCAGTGATGTATAAAAAGAATTTTACAGTCAAGTAAAATGTATTCCAAATATGTAAATCTGGCTCAACATTTAAAATTTAATTAATATAATTCACCAAATTAACAGGCTAAGGAAGAATAATCGTCTGATCTTACCAATTGATGCAAATAGTACATTTGGCAAAAAGTAACATATTCATGATAAAAGCTCTCTGCAAACTAGAAACAGAAAAATCTTTCTAATCTTGATTTTTTAAAAAATCTACAGAGAAAAAATACCATATTCAATGATGCAAGACTGAATATTTCCCCTATAAGACTGTATACAAGGCACGAATGTCTACTCTCACTACCTTCATTCAACATAGCCTGGAAGTTCTATTCAGCACAGTAAGACAATAAAAATAAATAAAGGCATACAGACAGTAAATAGTTCCCGAAATACAGAATTTTTAATGATTTTAACATTAAACAAACACTGGCATCTGCAAAGAAAAAAGTAAATATCCTAGAATAAAGCAAGTGGAATGTATGATCTTGCTGTATACAAGATCAGCACACAAAAATCAAGTACATTTCTATATAAAAACACTGAGCATGTGGAAACCAAAACTAAACTAATAATACCATTTATAAACACTCAAAAGTAAGTGAAATACATATGTATTAGTATTTCAAAACATGTCTAAAATTTGTATGCTTAAAATTACAAAATGATTATTCTACTGATCAAAAAAGTGATAAATAATTGAAGAGATTTACCAGGTACCTGGATTGGAAAACTCAACACAGTAAAGATATCAATGCTCCTGAAATTTATCTATTGGTTTAATGTAGTTCCTATCAAATCCCAGCATGTGTTTTGTTGTTGTTGTTGTTGTTGTTTTGGTAGACTTACACTTATTCTAAAATTTATAAGAAAAGACCAAAGATCTAAAAAAATTAAGACAACTTTTTCAAAGAATAAAATGGAAGCAATTCCTCTTTCTGATGTTAAGTTACAGTAAGCTGCTGTAAGGATAAACATATATATCGATGGAGCAGAAAGATGTTAAGTTACAGTAAGTTGCTGTAAGGATAAATATATATATCGATGGAGCAGAATATAGAACCCAAAATAGACCCACACAAATATGCCCAAACCTTTTAACAAGGTATCCATAAGCCAAAAAAAAGAAAAAAAAGCTCCCACCTGAACTTTATACCTCATCAAAAAAATTAATGAAAAATAAAACATGAACTTAAATGCAAAACATTAAACTTATTTAAAAATTAACTGGAGTAAATCCTCAGGAGTCAATACTAAATGGGCAGTTATTATACTTGATACCAAAATTATGATGCATTAAAATCAATAAATTAAATCTGATCAAAATTACATCTTTTGTTCTGTGAAAGATCTTATTAAGAGGGTAAAAAACCCAGCTACAGAATGGGAAAATATTTGCTAACTATATATTACAAAAAGGACGAATACCTACAGTATATTAAGAACGATCTGGCTGGGCGTGGTGGCTCAGACCTGTAATCCCAGCACTTTGGGAGACTGAAGTGTATGGATCATTTGAGCTCAGGAGTTTGAGAACAGCCTGGGCAATATGGCAAAACCCTATCTCTTCAAAAAATACAAAAATTAGCCGGGTGTGGTGGCTCAGCCCCGTAGTCCCTGTTACTCCAGGGGCTGAGGTGGAAGGACTGCTTGTGCCTGGGAGGTCGAGGCTACAGTGAGGTCAAGGATGTAGTAAGTCAAGATTGCACCACTGAATTCCAGGTTGGGCAACAGAGTGAGATCCTGTCTCAAGAAAAAAAAAAAAAAAAAAAAAAAAAACTATACAAGCCCAACATTTAAAGAAATCCAATTAGAAGATGAACCAAAAAAGGAACATTTTACCAGAGAGAATAAATGGCAAATATGCATATAAAAATATGTTTAACATTAGCAAAATGCAAATTCAAATCACAATGAGATAACACCACACCCATCAGATTGGCTAAAATAAAATGTAATTGCAAGAACAAATGCTGGTGAAGATGCAAAGAAATTGGATCACACATATGTTGCTGGTGGGAATAAAATGGTTCTGCACTCTGTAAAATGATTTGTCAGATTTTTCTTTAAAACAGGTATTTGTTTCCAATGTAACCCACTAATTGCACTCTTGGGCATTTATTACAGAAAAAAATGAAATCTTTTGCTAATGTAAAACATGTACACAAATGTCTATATCAGCCCTATTCATGAGTAAAAAAAACCTGGAAACAGCCCGAATATCCTTCAATGGGTTTATCCACTGAACTTTCAACTGTGGCTTATCCTTTCCGTGGATTCAACAATGACCAAAAACGAATGAGCTAGTGATGCATGCAACAACTTGAATGGATTTCAAAAGAATTATTGAGTGAAAAAAAAGTCCACCTCAAAAGTTTACGAAGTGTATTATGCCATTACATAACATTCTTGAAATAACAGATTTGTAGAGATGAAGAACAGATTAAAGTTAAAGATTCAGAGGAGAAAGAGAAGGACCATAAAGCAATAGCATGAGGGGGCCTGTGGTGATGGGAGAGTTCAGTACTTTGAGTGTGGTGGTGGTACACAAAGTTACACAAATAAAATCTCATAGAATTATATACACACACGATTATGAGCTTGTAAAACTGATGAAAGCTGAATAAGCCAGGCAATGCAGTTGCCACTGGGGTGAGGTAGGTGAAGTATGTATGGAACCTTCCTGGACGTTTATTTTATTTTTTTTCCTCACAACAGCATTGACTGCTGACACCAGCTACATGGAGTTAGACCAAACCTCACAGATAATTGCCCAGTCCTCCACAAGACTGCCCTCACTTCAGTCACCAGCTGCAAATTCAAGGATGCCCAGGCCACCTTCAGTTCTGAAAAACTGGCTACAACATGGGGATTTCCACTATCCCACTACCTCTACCATAATTTGCTGTAATGATTCACAAAACTCAGGAAAGCACGGTTCTTACAATTACAGTTTTATTACAGCGAAGGAGTACAAAATTAGAAGCAGCCTAAGGGAGAAACACATGGAGTGAGGTCTGGAATGGTCCCCAAAGTGAAACTTCTGTTATCCTTTCCCTGTGGAGTCAGAATGTGCCTGTTTGATGTGTCACAATAGGCAGAGCACGGCCAACCAGGAAAGCTCCCTTCAGTTTCAGTGTCCAGAGAGTTTACTGGGGCTTCATCATGCAGGTGTAATTAATGGAATCATTGGTCATGTGACTTTATTTCCAGCCCCATCTCTACTTCCCAGAGGCCAGGTTGATAGCATGTGGCTCAAAGCCCCAGTCCTCTAATCAGATGCTTGGTCTATCTGGCATGGCCAGCCCCCATCCCAAAACACTTCATTAGCCTAAACCATTTAGGGGTCCATGAGAAACCTCTTCATTGGCATGAACTATCAGGGCCTACAGTGAATGACAAGATACTCCTATCACTCAGGAAATCCCAAGAATTTAGAGGTTACCGCCCAGGAGCTGGGCATGGAAGCCATCCAGCTATTTTATTACACAGCAAATTCTTGTGAATTTATAATTAATTGAAAATTTTAAAGTTTTTAAAAAATTGTTGCCCATGTTGGTGATGAAACGAGTGTTGCGAAATGAGCTGTAAATTGAATAAACAAATAAAAAAATCCACCTAGACAGAAGAGTCGTTTTGCATGAATGACAGCTGTAAAGATAAGTGTTCGAACTTGCATACAAATGAATGAATGAATGAATGAATAAAACGAAAGTACTAGTAGAAAAAATTGGGTTGAAAATCTGTAAAACCATTAAACAAAATCTAAGCACCCTAAAAGCAGATTGACAGCAATAACAAACACCATACACAAAGTTAAAGACAAACAGAAAAAATGTAAGACATATAGAGTGTAGTAGTAATGGATTGATGATCCTGAAATACAAGTAGCCCCTATACATCCAGAATAAAATAAAACCCAAAGGAAACATTAGCGTGGGTGTAAATACGCAAATTCAGAAGAAATAATTTCCCCAATAAACATATGGAGAGAGTCTTAGTATCACCAAAAAAAGTGTAAAGTAAAATACTGAGATACCACGTTTCACCAGTCAGCTTCCCAAAATTTACAAGATGATAGCATCTAGTACTGGTGATGCTTCCATCACCAGATGCTTCCTCATGCATGGAGGGAGTATAAACAGTTTGGAGTTTTTCTGAGGAGAGCACATTGTAAGGAAAACCCCCAAAAGAGGCTCTTCACATTTTATGTTGGTTGCATTTACTGATCTTAGTTGGCACATATTAGTGCACATTTACTTCAGTTATTAACTTAAAAACTACAAAAAATATTACTTTCCCTGAAGCAAAATCAAGTTTTTGAAAAACAGTAATACCTGTATACAGTCCCATGACTGAGGTCAGCGTGTTCCAGGGCCGGAGCTTGCAGTGAGCGAGATCGGCGCCACTGCACTCCAGCCTGGGCGACAGGGCGAAACTCCGTCTCAAAAATAATAATAATAATATTATTATATATATTATCACATATAATATAAATAATAGATGTAATATATTATAAATATTATATTATAATATAAAAATATTATATATTATATATTATAATATAAAAATATCATATAATAATATAATATATTATATTCTGTATATTTATCTATTATAGTATATATTATTATATATGTTATAATATATATTGATATACTATATTAGATATTATATAATATTTATAATTATATTATATGTTATATATTATATATTTATACATATAAAATATAATTTATATTACATATATTATACATAATATAATATATTACAAATAATATTGTATATTATATATTATATTCTATAATATGTATTATATAATGTGTAATATATAATATGTATTATATGTATATATTATATATAATAATTTATATTATATTATATATTATATATTATATATAATAATTTATTATTATTATTTGGGAAAGATGTTTTTTAAAAGTATTGTTTATTGTTAAATTACCTTTAAGGTTTTATGTGAAAACAATCGTAAGCTTAATTTGAAAAGTGGATTGATCCAAGTGTTTTTTTCCCATAAAAGTTCAATTCCTAAATATCCCACCTAGTTACATTACTGTCATGTTTCAAGATTAATATATGCTGAGCATGAAGGAACATCTTTGGCCATTTTTAAATCATAGATGAACAGAAATCCTTGAGGATTATGTTGAAATCTCTACCCACGTTTGTTGGGAGTGATTAGTGTTTTGGGAATGCTTTGAACTTACCCTGCTCTGCTTTCATTAAGTATATCCTATCCTGGGACATGAAAAATTCAAGGAAACTAATGGGAAGAGGTAACATAAAAAACTGTTACTACACAGAAAATTATCTTTTGATAAAGTGATGTTTCTTTTCTTTAATATTTTATAAAGCTATCTCCCATTCCAATGATTAAAAATGAGAATCCCAAGTCTTCTTTTATGCTATAAATTGTTTTGTACCAAAATATTTGTTTTTCAAAAGATTTTTTAGAAATGCTATGACTAGGCAATGATTTACTTTTGGTCAACATGCTACATTTTATGGAAAAAGGAATTCAGTCATACAAGTAAATAAAAATGTCATCAGATGGCAAAAATTGCTATTCAAGATTACTCAGGATCAATAATGGAATTAGAGGTATCATATCTCAATATAATTATTCAGCCAAATTCTGAATTTGGGTTAGGAATTACAAACACAGCAGGCCTTCTCACTTTCTTTATCCCTCCTTAGAGTCTCTCCCTAAAAAGCGTTGTCTTTGAATTGGTGAGGCACCTGAAATATGTTCAAGTGTGGTATATTAGCACATCTGTCTGAATGTAGAGTGTAGAAGATACATGTCAGAGTCGTAAGAGAGGCCAGATAGCAGCTTGCCAAAGCTGAAGGAATTTTCATCTCCACTTTAAATTGCCCCATGAGTGGGGAATGAGACAATTGCCTGATAAGAATGACCTCACTTATATTTTGGGAAACACATCTGGTTAATGGGACTGCCACAAATTTCTGGAGACCCACAGTGAGGATGAAAATTGGCTTCATTTTCATTCCAAAGGAGATGATAATAGAAAAAAATCCTAAAAGGATACTCTAACATTTTAGTTCTGTAAGATGCTTGTGGCCAAGATCTAGGAAAATGAGAATTGATCGTGATCCAATTCTCATAAGATATTTAAGTGTAGGAAAAATGAATAAATTCGAACTACATAAAACAATATAGAAAAGCTTGTAAAAACCTATTGGCAAGGATAAAAAGCAAGTTGTCAAAGGATGATGCAATTTCTGTACAGTTCAAAATTATGTAATAATTATGGGTTTAAAAATATGGAGGGAAATATATATATAAATGTGAATGATAATTTGAAAGATCAAATTAATTTAACCACTGTATGATTTTCTACTGTATCAATATACACCAACATAAAAATGCTCTTGTTGATAGACATTTGGAATACTTAAATTTTCACTATTATAATAAGTTCTACAAAATCATTATTGCAGATGTTTGCCTGTGTAGGTGTGTGAGTTTCCCTAGAGGATATACATACATATATAAATATCTTTGATATGGTAGAGAAGTATGTATATTCCATTGATATAAATATTCAATGGCGTCTTCTAATTTATTAATTATATACAACAGTTTTCTATGATATGAGCTGTAACTACTTTTCTCCAATTTTTATTTGTCTTTTTACTTTGTGATGTTATTAGATTTGTAGGATTTAAAATTTTGTCCAATTAACTTTGTCAGTCTTTTCCTTTATTATTTCTGGGTTTTGAGTTAAAATTACAAAAGCATTTCTTGCTCTAAGATAATTACAAGGAATAAAAAGTCCCCATGTTTTCTTTTTCTGCATTTTGTTTTCAATCTTCTGACTGATTTTGTTTTAGATGATTCACATTTAAGAACAATAGAATGAATTTTAAGATACAATTTGTCGGCTGGGCGCGGTGGCTCATGCCTGTAATCCCAGCACTTTGGGAGGCCGAGGGGGGTGTATAATGAAGTCAGGAGTTCGAGACCATCCTGGCCCATATGGTGAAACCCGTCTCTACTAAAAATACAAAAAATATCAGCTGGGCATGGTGGCACATACCTGTAATCCCAGCTACTTGGGAGACTGAGGCAGGAAAGTCGCTTGAACCAGGGAGTCAGAGGTTGCAGTGAGCCGAGATGGCTCCACTGCACTGCAGCGTGGTGACAGAGCAAGACTCTGTCTCAAAAACAAAAAACAAACAAAAAACAACAACAACAAAACAATTTGTCTTTCAATATCTATGCATAATTTTTATACTTAAAGTGATTTCTGAGCATTTGGACTTATGTCAATTATCACTTTTTTCTACTTGTCATCTTCTACTATACTTTGAATTTCTCATTTTTTTTCCTTCTTGGCATCTATTATACTTTAAACTTTCTCAAAAAAATACTCTTTTCATTATACTTTTTTTGATTAAATATTATAAATAGTTTTGAACACTTCTACTCTTATGTTTTT
Organism: Papio anubis; assembly: GCF_008728515.1. Lineage (NCBI taxonomy): Eukaryota > Metazoa > Chordata > Mammalia > Primates > Cercopithecidae > Papio > Papio anubis. Next base: position 8,692,518 of record NC_044994.1, read on the forward strand.
GTCTTTTAAAAATCTCAACTTGTATACTATTATCTCCCCTACCAGCTCAAAAAGATGCTTATAACTCTTTAACACTCCTCTCCCATCATCTCATTCCTCTATAGGCTTTAAGTTTTAAATCTTTATTTTTAAATATAAGTTTTTGCATAAGGTCAATAGTTAATGAAATGTCCTAGCACTTAATCAATTTTGGACTGCTCATTTGTTTGTTGAATCCCACAGCTTCCTTCTTTGTACAGTTTTCTTCATGCTGAAGTATATGCACTTAATAGTTCTTTTAATGAGATTCTGTGTGGGTGATAAATTCTTCTGGTAATTGTAAGCATAAACATTTTTTTTTCTTCACTCACAGATAATAGTTTATCTGTGTACATGGTTTACAGTTACTTTCCTTTGGCACTTTAAATATATTATTCCATTGTCTTCTAGCATCTGTTGTTGCCAATGCCTCTTGTTAGTTTAATTGGTCATTAGATGGTTGGTGATACATTGGTTCTCTTTAGTGCTTTTTAAGATTTTTCTTTTTATTCTAATGTTCTACAATTTCATGATGATATAACTATGCATTCGTTTTAATTTATTCTGCTGGGTACCTGGAGTATACTTTTGATGTCGAAAATTTTCAGCAATTACGTCTTCAAGTTTTATTGCTCTGACATTTGCTACATTCTGCTTTTATCAAACTCTTATTCCATGAGGGTTGGAGGCTCACTATGTATTTATACTGTTTTCGGGTGATTTCTTAAAACTTTTGTTTCTTTTGGTTTACCATAGTCTTTCTGTGGCACATTCTGGTCAACTTTCTCAATATTGTTTTTTAATCGACCAACCCATTCTTAGACTCTGTTCAGTATAGAGTGTACATAGCACACTGCCATTTTTTGGCTACTTTCTGGAAAACCCAGTGATTTTGCCTCATTCATTTTTAGATATTTTCATTCCAATCATATTCAGAAGATATTTATCTTTTTAAGTCTAAAAATAATCCTTTTGGCTTAAACATTGAATATACTTTTGGTTATTGCTTTGTGTTTAAAGCAGAGGGAATGATCAGAGAATGAACTAAGTACATCAGTTTGTCTGTACATCTCATAATTGTTTTTTAAAATCATATGCTATAAAAATGTGGTTAAATATTAGCATTCTACAGTATAAATGTGCATTATCTACATATCCTTGCCTACAAGAGCCAAAACAGATTATTTTAAATGCCTAGATAAATATTGAACGTAAGGGCACAAACATCTTAAAACATATGGAGATAAAGTTATTAAAATACTTAATCTGTTCATTTCAACAGATGTCATAATGAGTCATCACAGTAAATATCACAGTAAAAATGAGTACTTAATTTTTTATTTTGTTCACATTATTTTTTATAATATTAGAAACATCCAGAAAACAAGACTAAGTTTCTAGAATTTAACAATTACTTCTAAAATTGCTTTAGTGCCTATAGATTGTTGTCTCTCCTCTCTATCACACTTCATTATAGAATAACTTGTTATTTTTTAGGGGGCATCTTTTGGTATGTATAAGTTATTACAAATCCATTGTTTCTTCGAAAATTGAAGCTCCATCACTGTAACTTTTCGCTAATGATTGCTGCCTGACAATGTAAAACTGACAACTTTATTTTTTAACAGTGGAGGTTGCTATTTATTTGCACTGCATCATATAGTTACTGGCAAGCACAAGACAATTTGTTAAATGACCTATCAAGTCAAGGTAGAGAAGCTATTGAAGTACAAATCTTTGCTTATTGATATTTAAATTTCAATACAATTTTATCATTAACATTACTTTCAGTTTTTATAGTCAATCATTCTGAAGCAGGAAAGGGAAAAGAAGAACGTTAACAAATCCTTAAAACTCTTTGCTTCATACAGTTGAGAAAAATCACTGGTAATCCCCTAACTGGCAATAAGCAATGGTAATCTCACTTTAGAGTTACCACCTTGATGAGCAATATGTGGCCCTTAGAACAGGTTAGTAGTTCAGCAAAAATCATGTTGTCAGCCATAAATGGTCATTTGTTCATTCATTTATTCATGACATATATATATTGGGTGGTGATTACATACCGAGCACTGTGCTGAGTACTAGGAACTATAAGGGTGAACAGAACAGACTCCAAATTTCTTCCCTCACAAAGGTTACAGGCCAGTAGGAGAAACACATTATATAAGTCATCTCATAAATGATTATGCAGTTAGTATTGATATGAGCAATGATGGAATAAATATAGGGAATAACTAAGGGAGGCTCTCACATCCTTGAGGACTTGAACTAGATAGGACGAAATGGGACGAGTAATAGCCAGGGAAAGGAGTAAGAGAGCCAATGGTAGCATTACAAGGAAAAGTCTGAGATTAACAAAAGCCATGAGGTGACAGGTACTGGGTGCAATGGATATCAGAGGTGTGAAAGGGGCAGGGGCCTTAGAAAGGAGGCCAAAACAGTGAGCTTGAGGCTAGAGACACATCAGGTTGCATAGATCTCCATGGTTCATTTTAATGATTTTGAACTTATTCCATATACCATGTTATGAAATGTGCTGTTAATCACAGCCCCCCATGCCAGTACAGCAGTTTCCCTTTAATCTAATGGGATACGTGTGCCATGCTGGTGTGCTGCACCCATTAACTCGTCATCTACATTAGGTTATCTCCTAATGCTATCCCTCCCTGCAACCCCCTCCCCACACCAACATGGCACATGTATACATACGTAACAAACCTGCACGTTGTGCACATGTACCCTAGGACTTAAAGTATAATTTAAAAAAAAAATCTAATGGGATATACCCAAGGTCCCCAGCGGATGCCTGAAACCATGAATAGAACCAAATTCTACACAATAAGTCCTCAACATAAAGTCATTGATATGTTTTTGGAAACTGCAGTTTTAAGCAAAATGAGGTATTATGAAACCAATTTTATCATGGGCTAATTAATATAAACAAGAGTTAAGTTCCTAGGTCATATTTCTGTCACAAAAACATCACCAAACTTCTAAATAAAGAGCAAAACACTTCTAATATTAAACATTGAAGTAACTGACTATACTTACATTTCAGAAAAACTAATAAAAACAAGCTGGGCATGATGGCACATGTCTGTGGTCCCAGCAACTGCAGTGGCTGAGATGGGAGCATCCCTTGAGCCCAGGAAGTTGAAGATTCAGTAAACTATGATTGTGCTGACAGAGTGAGACTCCATCTCTAAGATAATAATAATAACAACAACTATGAAAATTACCCAATTTTTGTTGAACCAGTGAGTGACACTGGTCGTGGTGGTGGGATAAATCAAGGAAGAATTATTTGCAGAGTGAAAATTGCAAGGAGCCCCTCCTTCTACTATGCATTTCAAAAACAAACAGTAACACATACAGCCAGTTCGAGGAGAGCTTTCCTACTGCATTGTTTATTGTCCTGCGTTTGTACGATTATTGTAGATGAGGAATTTTTATCTTACAATAATTTGTATTCATCCATTCATTTCCAACCTGCTTTTCCCAGTTAGTGTCTCCATGTGGCCGGAGTCTGTCCCAGGAGCTCAGGGCACAAGGCAGGAGCCAGCCCTGGGCAGGATGCCATCTCATCACAGGGCACACTCATGCCTATACTCACTCACATGGGGGCCATGTAGACATGCCAGTGAACCCGATGGACACAGCTCTGGGATATGGAAGGGAGTTAGACTACCCAGAAAACCCATGCAGATGTGGGGAGCAAGGCTGGGGAGTGTAGACAGCATGGGTAGGCTGGACAAAGGATGGTTCACATCCCAGTAGGACACAGCAGGATGGCACGAGATTGCATCACGCTACTCAGAGCTGCAAAGCAGTTGAAAACTTATGAATGGTTTACTTCTGGAATTTTTCATGTAATGTTTTTGGACTGCTATTGACCTTGGGTAACTAAAACCACAGAAATTGAAACCGTGGATAATGGGAAGTTATAGTTCCCAATCCTGACCAATCATACAAATCACTTGTGGATTCCTCAACTGTATGCATTTCAGAACCCAGAATAAATTCATCCTGAGATAAGGGAGAGCTTTCTGACTCAGAGGTTCTGCATGTTTTTTCTTTTGCCGAATTCAGCATCCACTTGTGGGTATTGCAGTCCACTACCTTGCTCCCTTCCATATTCTTGGTTACTAAGCAACCCAAGGAATAAGATGCTTCTTTAGTTAACAGTAACTTCTCCATCACATTTTTAATACTTAGCATCTTCTAATATACAACATTTCCATTTCACTATTTGCTTTCCAGTCCTGTTTCAAACAGCATGCTTGAAAATTCTTACCACTTGCTAATTACATACATAATTTCATTTTTTACTGACGTATATGCAAAAATTATGAGCTGTCTTCTGTAAAGGAGTTATATATAGTGGAGCAGAACTTGGATTCTGAAGACAAACTGCCAGTGCTCAAAGTATTGAGACCATGAGCAAGTTCCTGAATCATATAATGCCAGCTTCTTTATCTACAAAATAGGAATACTAATGGTACCAAACTCATTGAGATGTTGGAATGATTTAGTAAGTTATATGTGCTTAGAACAACGTCTTGTATGTAAGAACTGCATATAGATACATTTTCTATACTTGTTGTAAAATTTATAGGTATAAACATGCATTTAAAATGTTATTTTTCTTTTGTAACCAACACTAATATGAATTGCTAGTTATAAAATGCTCAAGCTGCCGTATGGAAAATGATACTGAAGTGAGAAAAGTGGACATATGATAAATATCCTGGGCAGAATTTATGAAGTTGTACATCTTAAATGTTTACAGCATGTTAAAAAATAAGGAATGAACAAGCAGTACTAGAAAACATAATATTCTTTAAAAAGCAAACTAAATTTTAAGTTAAAGTGAAAATCATTTATCATATTTCTTTGCTTTTCATTTGTCAATTTTTTTTAAAGTTGAATGTAGATCTCTTAGGACACTTTCAATGAAACTTCTATGTTAATTCACAACTTCTCAAAGACAAACTTCATTATCAGCAAAGCTTTAAAGGAATCAAATTCAAATATACAATTTAACTTTTATGTATTTTTTCTACTTTTCATTAAAGTACTGATGATTATTTCATTTCAATGTCATGCAATTTTTACATCATATCTTTTGTATCATAAGTATGCTAGGTTATTTAAATATAAATTTGTGAAAGTAATAATTAATAGCAATATATTTTGATGTATAACAAAATAGACATAGTTATTGAAAAATCTGAATTCATTTGGCAACATACATTTAACAAATTTTTATTTGAATAAAAAGTTTTAAGCCAACAGAAATGTGAAAAAATTTTTTACACCTGTAGTCATATTAGCAAATTGTAAGATGTACCAACAACTTAATAGCAGTTATACATGGAGAGTAAGATTCATATACTATACGTATACTTTCAGATTTCAGAAAAGATAGCAGACGATAAGAAAATGTATAGTTTTGAATTGAAGAAATCTGGCCCATCACATTCTACCATGATTTGTATTTCTCTCATCACGATTGTTTTTATGTAATACAGAGTGCTTATTGTGTGGCAAGTATTCTAAGTACTTTAAAAATGTATATTTATTTAGACTATATTAGCATGTATTTGTATTTCCTCAAATTTAGGCAGATAGCTATATATAATATAGCTTATTATATATAGTAAACAAATATGTTTCTGTTATACTCATGTATAAATTATATATTATTTTAAGCTACACTAACTAAACAATATAACCACATAACTCACCAGCCTGACCCCAGAAAAGCCAGTTAGTTCACAGTGAGTAATTGTGGGCTACCAGAAGCTTAACTAAGTTGGATTCCCAGTTACAGATGCTGTGGCAGATGTAATCTCCAAAGCAGATGGACGTGGCCTCTGGAACTTCTCATATGTGGCTACTGATGTGGTAAATGCATTCTTTTCAATTCATGACCAGAAAGAGGATTAGAAGCAGTTTGCATTCCCGTGGAATAAACGAAAATATATGGTCCTTGTATTGCCCAGGGCCTTATATTACCTAAGTGACTCCTGTTCTCTGTCCCAGGAGAGTCTAAAGAGAGCTAATTCTCTGGACATTCTGCAGACTATTCCATTTGTTCACCATATTAATTGACCTCAGAGTCATAGAGGGGTTCTTAAATAAGACCCAAAAATGTACAAATAACCAAACACACTGATGCATTTAAAAACAATAAACTAAAAATTAAAGAGCAAGAAAATAATGGTTGTCTGTAATTTTAGGATCTAGATCATCTGATATAGAGGGATGAAAGGAAGCCTCAAAAGTCAGCGCCTCAAAAGTCCTGGTTAGGATCTATTTCTTAAGCAGAATCATTGGTAAATAGATATTTTATTATCTCTGTTATTGCGCAAACTTAGCATTTATATGTTACATCACCATTTTATGTATGATATGTTGCACAATATGCTTTTAATGAGCTGGTAGAGATCTTTTAAAAGAAATGAAGATAAAATTAAACCATTATAGAAATGAATAATGAATCAAATACATAGAAATCAGCATAAACATCATTGGAAACAGAGAAAGTTGAAGGATAGGCTTGAAACACTCATGAAAAATTAAATGGAAAAGAACATAACATTTAAAATGTTGAGAGAAATAAGTGGAACTATGGACAAAGCTGTGGAGCTTCAGACAAGTCAGCATCTGCTGTCATTAAAGAAAATAGAAAAGACAGAAAATAAATACACTTTTTAAATGTAGAAGAAAATTTCCCTGATATAGAGGAAAAGAGAAAAAGTGTACAGTGATAAAAAACAATACATATCAGTAGGTAGTTTAGTAAAGTTTTAGTTAACAATAAAGAAATAATTGCATGGGCATCTGAACAAAAGATTGCCCATACAAATGATAGAGTTACTACCATATTCAATAATGCGATAATAAAAAAAGTCTAAAATTTTAATGAAAGATAGTTTTACCCAGCAAGTTACTATTCAAAGATGAAGAGACACATACTCTCAAATATTCAGTAGTTAAAAATTTATAGTATCTATGAATATATTTCTTGAAAACACTCATTGAGAATAAATGCCAATCAACACAAGAGTTGACTGGCAAAGCTATGATAAAGAGATGGATTTTAGCATTAAATCATTTTCATATGAAACCACAGCTAACAACTGTGAAAATTATTATCAAAGAACAGAATAAAATATTACAAATCTATATATTATAATAATGATGATAATATAACTAACTGCATGAGTCAGGAGGGGAATAATAGTAGGCAATCTGACTTTTTTTTTTCTTTTTTTTCTTTTCTTTTTTTTTTTTTTGAGACAACGTCTTGCTCTTTCACCAGGCTGGGATGCAATGGCCCAATCTCGGCTCACTGTAACCTCTGCCACCTGGGTTCAAGCGATTCTCCTGCCTCAGACTCCCTAGTAACTGGGACTACAGGCGTATGCCACCATGCCTGGCTAATTTTTTGTATTTTTAGTAGAGATGGGATTTCACTGTGTTAGCCAGGATGGTCTCGAACTCCTGACCTTGTGATGCCCCCACCTTGGCATCCCAAAGTGCTGGAAATCTTACTTTTTAATAAAATAATGTTTATAACTATGAGGACAAGGAAATAAAGATGATTTAAATTTATTCAGTGGTTGCTAGTTCTGCACTGTACCAGGTAGAAAATATTTTATTTAGACATTTCGTACCTTGTAAAAATTTTTTTCAAGTATTTTTTTTCCACCCTAAATAAATATGTATTTATGTAGCTATTAATTATTTTTTCAAACATTTTATTAAAGTGTGTAATACCTACAGAAAAACCACAAAGTGTAACTGTGCAAATAGATGAATTATAACAGTGAAAATATCAGTGTTAGTACCACCAGGAATAGAGCAATACCAGAATGTTAGAAGTCTCTTTTGCATCCACTCCCAATCACATTCCCCATCTCCTTCCCAGATGTAACAACTAACCTGATTTCCAACATTACAAAGTTTGTGAAGTTTATATAAGTAAAAAATACTGCTAACTTCTTTTGCCCAAACTAAGATATGTTGTTTTACAGCTAGCTTCTTTTATTCAAAGATTTGTTGTCAGTCCTTTTCAATTTAGCTACTGTGACTTGGATTAGCAATTCCCTGATGACTCATGAAGTTTCTCAACTCTTCATGTTTATTGGCTATTTGGACATCTTTTGTGAACTCTTCATGTTTTTTCCACTTTATTCATTATCTAAATTTTTTCTTGGTTTGCAGAAGTTATTTACGTTTTCAAGATATGAGTCTTTTATGGGTTTTACTTATTTCAAATATCTTCTCCCATCAGTTTCTTCCCTTCTCGCTTTCAAAATAGTCTTTTGATTACATTTAGTTTTAAATTAGTACAATTTTTCAATCTTTCTGTTACAATCAGTGATTTTTGTCTTTTGTTGAAGAAAACTTTGGCTAGTCTAAGTTTTTTAAGATACTCTCCTATATTCTTCTAAAAGCTTTACTCTTTCACCTTTTGCATTCAGTTTGAGCATCTTATTTGAGCAGAGATTTGTGAAAGAGGTATTGAAGTGGGAGTTTGAAGACTGTAAGGGGTGGTATTTCTAAATATAGTTAGTATTCATTTCTGTTTAGCCACATATTTACTCTATCCATTGCTATTTGTTCCTTCTTATATCACCATACTTCCATCTGGGGTAATTTTCTGTCTGCCTTAAAAATAATTACTATATTATTGTCGTTAACATGGGTTGGCTGGTAACAAATCTTTCAGCATTCCCTTGCCAGAAAGATCTTTAATTTTCTCAATTTTTATTGGTGATTTTACTGGGTTAAATTTAGATTTTAGTTTGGCACTTTTTTCTTTCAGCATTTGAGGATGTAATTCAATTGTTCTGTGGTCTCTCTCTCTTTCTCTTTTTAGTTAATAAATCAGTCCTATTTTTGCTCCTTTGAAGGGAAAGATGCTTTACCTCTCTTGTTTCTTTTATTATTTTTCTTTGACTTTGATTTTTAATGGTGTTATGATGATGTACCTTAAAATTTTATTCATTTTTAGCATGTTTGGGATACATTTTCACTCTTAAATATGAAATTGATCTTTTATCAGTTTCTCATTTATCATGTCACCCACTGTCTGTTTAAAATTATGTTTGCTCTATTCCTTCTGTCCTGTCTTTTGTAAAATCTAGCTACATGTATGTTAGAACTTTTCACTGTCACATAGTTCTCAAACACTTTTTAAATATTTCTTATTTTTTCATCTTTATAAATGTGAGTGGTCATGTTATTCTGGCCTATTTTCCATTCTGCTAATTCTTTCTTCAACTATATCTAATATGCTACTGAACATAATCTTGAATTTTTAAGGGGAGATATACAACTTCTATTTAATCCATTTTATAGTGTTTTGTTCTCTGCTATATTTTCTATCCTGTCACCCAACTTCTGAATATATTAATCACACTTATGAAACTTATTTTACAGTCTGTTTTAGTTCATTCTCACATTGCTATAAAGAAATATCTAAGACTGGGTAATTTATAAAGAAAAGAGGTTTAACTGGCTCATGTTTATTCAGGCGCACAGGAAGCATAGTCCTGGCATCTGCCCCACTTTTGGGGAGGCCTCAGGAAACAATCACGGTGGAAGGTGAAGGGGGAGCAGGCACATCACATGGCCAGAGCAAGAGCAAGAGAGAGTGAGCAGGGAAGTGCCACACACTCTTAAACAACCCAATCTCACAAGAACTCACTCACTATCGTGAGGACAGTACCAAGAGCAATGGTGCTAAACTATTCATGAGAAATTCGCCCCCATGATCAAATTACCTGTTACCAGGCCCCACTTCCCCCATTGGGGATTACAATTCAAGCTGAGATTTGGTGGGGACACAGATTCAAACCACATCACAGTCTGTTTCAGATAAGCCCAATGTCTGAATTTCCTGTGATTCAGTCTCTTGCTGTCCCTCTTTCTCCCTCTGTGTCCCTTTGTTTTTTGGTCATGTGGTCTTATTTCCTGATATCCCTGCTAATGTTTGATTGCATGATGGACATTGTGTATGAAAAATTTTAGAGATTATCACGGATACTGATAATTTTAGGCTCTGGCTGATGTTATCTTCTTCTGGAGAGAGTTTGTCTTTACTTTTTGCAAGCAGTTATGCAGGGGAAGATCACCTTCATACAATCAGAGATTGAGTTTAACTTCATGGCATGCTTCAAGGTTTCTAGAAAGGAGATTTAGCTGTGGTTCACTTCTATCTAGCTAGCTCTTCCGAGGTTCTAATGGAAAAAAACCCTTTTCATTGATGGACTCTACACTTCAAGTTTTATACGTCAGGATATTACAACTTTGGAATCGTGGTCAGATTTTTAGCCTCTCTGTGATTTGGCAAATGGCCTGGTTAAAACCTATGTCAGAATATGTTTCTCCTTTCTCTCTGAGATCTTTACACCTCAAGTCCTTGCTGTCTTGTTAGCTCTTTGATTATAGCACTTACGTTTTTTATTTCCAGCAATTATAGTTGATCTCAGTTAGAGAACTCATCAGCAGGAAGCCAGTCTTCCTTTATTGGAAATGTAAACACTCTAATTATATTTTTTAAGCCATTTTAAATTTAAGAAGATTTAAGGAAACTTGTTTGAATAGCAATTAGGAGTGTGGAGAGGTACACTTTAACCTTTGCTAGTTGCAAAACCAGTAAATTTTTAGCCTAGTGTTTGAAGAAGACACTTGAGCAGAAAACAAAAAACAAACAAAAAAAGCAATTGTTAGGGCTCCTGACTTTACTCATGCTTTAATTTTGACTCTGTGTTGCATTTATGTTCCACGAATTGTTTCAGACTCCCGACTATTTGTGTGGACTAACAGAACCATAAAATAAGAGTTCAACTTAGACTTCATCTCTAATGTTTTATTAAATCCTCTACTTCCATTTTGTCAGTGTGTACTAATGTTTCTTCTTTCTAGGGCTTTTAAATTTACTCTCTATTTCCATTATCACTACCTTTACATCTTTGGTATAAAATACATTTATAATCTACATATTTAGTCTTTCAAACTATAGACTTCCCTCCATGTAATCCATCTGACATTTTTGGTTAGCTACTCTTCCTACAACCTTTTAGCATATCATTCTTTTACTGAAAATCTAAAAAGTGCCCTAACTTTATTGAATAAATTTCAATAAATTGAAATGCTCAGTACTTCAGTCAGACTGCCTAAACAGACTTCCTTATACTGCTATCCAGTATCTCTCTGTTCAAGACAAGTGTTCATTCTCCTTAATCTCTTTCACTGGGCTTTCTTTTTCTAACCTGCTTTTAGTGTTGATTTCCTCATCTCCTTTAAATGTTTAGCCTGCCCTTCTAATCTCCTTCACTCTCCACAGGTTATGCCCTGTATTTCTAAAGGAAATGTTTAAATATTCCAGCCTTTTCCCCTGTAATGCATGAAACTAGTAGAATTTTTACTTCACAGATATTTTTCAAGAGCACCATACCCTATATAAGACAAGAGTGCTGGCAAGGGAACTGGGAGAATGTCTCCAAGGAAACAATCAGGTTACACAGGCTAAAGCTCCAGTTTCTACCTGCTGTTCCAATTGCAGGAAATTTCTATTTATTTTCAGTGAACTTAATACTGTTAAGTGAGGTGACTCATTCTTTACAGTTGATACTTAAATAATTTTCCAACTAATCTCACTGTTTTCAAATTCATCTTTCCAGTACCTGCTCAACTGAGCTATTTAAAACACAAATGTGAAAATATTAATATGTTATATTAATATTTTAATATATATTAATATTCTTCTTCAAATCTTTCACTAGTTCCCTATCATTTAAATATAAAGTCCAAGTTCCTTGTGCTTTTTATGATTTGACTCATACATATATTATCAATCTACCTACATCTAAATGTTTCACCTTTTGTATATATTATGGCATTGCAGCCATAATACAGATCTTCTTTAAGCGCATGTGATTACATGTATGTAATTAAGTTTATGGGATTATGTTATATTATGTCTTGCAGAAAGACTACTTTTTATGCTGCCTCGATAAAGTAAGCAGGCATGTTCGGGGAGCCCATATCTCAAAAAACTGTTGAGACCTCTAGGAAATGAAGGCAACCTCCAACCAACAGCCAGACACAACTAGTGTCTTCAGGTCTATAGTACCAAGTGAATGAATTCTTCCAATAACCTGAGTGAGCTTGGAAGTGAATCTTTCCCTCATGCAAGCTTTTGATAAGATAGCAGTTCATGCTGACATCTGGATTGCAAGACTGAGATCCTGAAGCAGGGAACTCAGCTAAACCATTCCTAGACTCCTATCCCACCAGTGAGCTAATAAATGAGTGATACTTTAGACTGTTACATTTATGATGATATTGTCACACAGCAATAGATAACTAATACTCACATCTTGCTGTTTCTCACCTTCATACTTCTACATTTGTAATTCTCTTAAACTTGACACTGTCACCTACTAGCTTTTGTTCAGCTAACAAACTATTATTTGTCCTTGATGACAAATTTCATCATTTCTACAAAGCCTGTTCATTCTTTTCTAATTCTGCCCTTTTATAAAATACAAATAACCATTCATCTTGCTGCTTAACATAATTAATTTTAAACTTCAATTTTTGTACATTTCACACTATATTAGGTATGTTTATTTTCCATTTACTAAACTTGAAGACAGAGACTATATCATATTTATCTTTGTGCCCTGGGGCTCTAATAAACTTGAAAGGCAGTCTAGGCCACAAAGACTGCAACTTTTAAGTGAGTCCTAGTGCTGAACTTGGCCCAGAGACAGCAGATGGGGGACACATAACCTGCCAAAACACCAGTTGGGGCAGCTAACGGGGTGCTGACATCACCCCTCCCCTAATCCCAGGCTGCACAGCTCGTAGCTCCGAAAGACACCCTTTCCTTCTGCTTGAGGAGAGGAGAGTAAAGAGTGGGGAGGACTTTGTCTTGTATCTTGGCTATTAGCTCAGCCACAGCGGGATAAGGCACTGGTCAGAGCTGAAGGTCCTCTTAACTCCAGGATGACATGTATAGGCATGCCCTGGGCCAGAAGGGGACCCGATGCCTTGAAGGGAATGACCCAGTCCTGGGAAGACTCATTACCTGCTATCTGAAGAGTGCTTGGGCCTTGAATAACCAGCAGTGAAACACAGGTACTACACTGAGGGCCTTGGTTGAGGCTCTGAGACTTCCTGGCTTCAGGGGAGACTCAGCACATTCCTAGTTGTGGTGTCACAGGGCTGGACTCCTGCTAGAGAAAAGCAGAGGGAACTTTGTCTTGCACCTTAGGTACCAGCTCAGCCACAGGTAGGTAGAGCACCAATCAGGCCCTTGGAATTCCTGATTTCAGAACTTGGCTTTTGGATGGCACTTCAGGACCAGCTTTGGGCCAGAGGGGAGCCTACTGCCATGAAGGGTGGTTTCAGGCTAGGCAGAATTTACCACCAGCTGACTGAAGAGCCATTGGGCCTTAAGGGAACATTGGCAGCAGTCTGGCAGTACTCCCTGTGGATCTGTAATGGCAGTGGCCACAGAGCGAGGCTCCTCTGCCTTTGGAAAGAGGAAGGAAGAGTAGAGGATTGTGTCTTGTGGTTTTTAGTGCCAGCTCAGCCTCAGTACAATAGAACACCAGGTAGACTTCTAAGGTTTTTGACTCTTCTCCCTGGCTCCCAGACACCACATCTAGATACATCTGGGAACTGCCCTAAAGGGAAGGACACAGGCCTGGCAGGCTTTGCACTTGCTGATTGTAGCGCCTCAGGCCTTTGAGTGAAAATAGGCAGTAGCCAGTGAGTAGTTACAGCATGCCTTGGGAAATACTCAGTGCTGTACTAGATTCAGGTTTCACCCAGCACAGTCACAGTGATGGTGGCAACAAGGGTGTTTCTGTCATTCCACCCCCAGCTTCAGGATACTCAAAACAGAGAGACTCCATTTGTTTGGGAGAAAGTAAAGGAGGAGAACAAGAGGCTCTGCTAGTAATCCAGACAATTCTCCCAGATGTTGTCCAGGACCATCAAGGTGGCACCTGTGCAAGTCTGTGAGAATCACAGTGTTACTGGGCTTAAGGTGTGATATGGTTTGGCTGTGTCTCCATCCAAATCTCATTTTGAACTGTAGTTCCCAAAATTCTCACGTATCAAGGGAGGGACCCCATGGGAGGTCACTGAATCATGGGAGGGGGTCTTTAGCTGTTCTCATGATAGTGAATAAGTCTCATAAGATGTGAGGGTTTTATAAAGGGGAGTTCCCCTGCATACGCTCTCTTGCCTTCCACCCTGTAAGATGTGCCTTTGCTTCTCCTTTGCCTTCCACCACAATTGTGATGCCTCCCCAGCCATGTGGAACTGTGAACCCATTAAATCTCTTTTCTTTACAAATTACTCAGTCTTGGGTATGTCTTTATTAGCAGCATGAGAACAGACTAATACAGTAAATTGGTACTGGGTAGTGGAGCGCTGCTGTAAAGATATCCAAAAATGTAGAAGCAACTTTGGAACTGGGTAACAGGCAGAGGGTATAACAGTTTGGAGGGCTCAGAAGAAGATAGGAAAAAGTGGAAATTTTGGAACTTCCTAGAGACTTGGAGGACTCAGAAGACAGGATTCTGTGGAAAAGTTTTGAACTTCCTCAAGACTTGTTGAATGGCTTTGGCCAAAATGCTGATAGTGATATGGACAATAAGGTACAGGCTGAGGTGGTCTCAGATGGAAGTGAGGAACTTTTTGGGAACTGGAAAAGATAACTCTTGCTATGCAAAAAGACTGGCAGCATTTTGCCACTGCCCTGGAGAACTGTGGAACGTTGAACTTGAGAGAGATGAGTTAGGGTATCTGGCAGAAGAGATTCTAAGCAGCAAAGCATTCAAGAGGAAGCAGAAGATAAAAGTGTGGAAAATTTGCAGCCTGACAATGCGATAGAAAAGAAAACACATTTTCTGGGGAGAAATTCAAGCCAGCTGAAGAAATTTACATAAGTAATGAGGAGCCTAATGTTAATCACCAAGACAATGGGAAAATGTCTCCAGGACATGTCAGAGACCTTCAAGGCAGGCCCTTCCATCACAGGCTCAGAGGCCTAGGAGGAAAAAATGGTTCTCTGGGCCTGGCTCAGGGCCCCACTTCTCTGTGCAGCCTTGGGACATGGTCTTTTGTGCCAAGCTACTTCAGCTCCAGCCAAGGCTAAAAGACACCAAGGTGCAGCTGAACCCATTGCTTCAGAGGGTGCAAGCCCCATGCCTTGGCAGTTTCCATGTGGTGTTGAGCCTGCAGGTGTACAAAAGTCAAGAATTGAGGCTTAGAAACCTCTGTCTAGATTTCAGAGGATATATAGAAATGCCTGGATGTACAGGCAGAAGTTTCTTGCAGTGGCAGGGCTCTCATGGAGAACCTCTGCTAGGCAGTGTGGAAAGGAAGTGTGAAGTGCAAGTCTCCACACAGAGTCCCCACTGGGGCACTGCCTATTGGAGCTGTGAAAATAGGGCCACCATCCTCCAGACCCCAGAATGGTAGACCTACTGACAGCTCGCACCATGCACCTGAAAAAACTGCAGACACTCAATGTTAGCCATGAAAGCAGTCAGAAAGGGTGCTGTATCCTTCAAAGCCACAGGGGTTGAGCTGCTCAAGGCTGTGGGAGACTGCCTTTTTCATCAGCATGACTTGGATGTGAGAAATGAAGTCAAAAGAGATCATTTTGAATCTTTAAGATTTAATGACTACCATATTGGATTTTGAACTTCCATGGGTCCTGTAGCTCCTTTGTTTTGGCCAATTTCTCCCAGTTGGAATGGGTGTATTTACCCAATGCCTGTATCCCCATTGTATCTAGGATCGACTAACTTGCTTTTGATTTTACAGAAGGGAATTTCCTTTTGATTTTGCAAAATTTGCTTTTGATTTTGCAAAAGGGAATTTCCTTGTCTCAGATGAGACTTTGAACTGTGGACTTTCGAGTTAATGTTGAAATGAGTTAAGACTTTGTGGAACTGTTGGGAAGGCTTGATTGGTTTTGAAATGTTACGACATGAGATTTGGGAGGGGCAGAGGGCAGAATGATGTGGTTTGGCTGTGTTCCCACACAAATCTCATCTTCAATTGTAGCTCCCACAATTCCCATGTGTCATGAGAGGTACATGGTGTGAGGCAATTGAATCATGGCATCACATCTTTCCCTTGCTGTTCTCATGATACTGAATAAGTCTCACAAGATCAGATAGTTTTATAAAGGGGAGCTTCCCTGCACATGCTTTCTTGCCTTCCATGACGTAAGATGTGCCTTTGCTTCTTCTTTGCCTTTCAACATGATTGTGAAGCCTCCCAAACCATGCAGAACTATGAATACATTAAACCTTTTCCCTTTATAAATTACCCAGCCTTGGATATGTCTTTATTAGCAGTGTGAGAAGACCTAATACAGGGTGCTCTCTAAAGTAGATACAACTTAAATCACAGCACCCAAATCCTTTCAAATACATGGAAAGCCTTCTCAAGAAGGATAGGTACACACAAGCCCAGACAGTGACAACTACAGTAAATACCTAACTCTTAAATGTCCAAACACAGATGAACATCTATAACTATCAAGATATCCCAGGGAAAAATGATCTCACCAAAGGAACTAAATAAGGCACCAGGTAACAATCCTGGAGAAACAGACATATGTGACCTTTCAGATAGATAATTCAAAATAGTTATGTTGAAGAAACACAAAGAAATTCAAGATAACACAGAGAAGGAATTCAGAATTCTATCAGATAAATTTAACAAAGATTAAAATAATTAAAAAGAATCAAGCAGAAATTATGGAGCTGAAAATGCATTTGGCATACTGAAGAATGCATTAATGTCTTTTAATTGCGGAATTGATCAAGCAAAAGAATTGTGAGCTTGAAGGCAGGTTGTTTGAAAATATACAATCAAAAGAGACAAAGAAAAAAGGCTAAAAAACAATGAAGCGCAGTACAGAATCTAGAAAACAGCCTCAAAAAGGCAAATCTAAGAGTTATTGAACTTAAAGAGGAGATGGAGGAATAGGTAGGGCTGGGAAGTTTATTCAAAAAAATAGAACTTCCCAAAGCTAGAGAAAGATATCAATATCCAAGTCTAAGAAAGTTATAGGACACCAAGTGAATTTAACACAAAGAAGACTACTACCTCAAGGCATTTAACAATCAAACAACCAAAGATCAAGGGTAAAGATAGGATCCTAAAAGCAGCAAGAAGAAAAAAAACGAATAACATACAATGGAACTCTAGCAGACTCTTCAGTGAAAATCTTACAGGCCAGGAGAGAGTGGTATGGCACATTTAAAGTGCTGAAGGGAAAAAAAAAGAAAACTTTTAACCTAGAATAGTATAGCTGATGAAAATATACTTCAAAATGAAGGAGAAATAAAGATTTTAGGAGACAAACAAAAGCTGAGTTATTGCATCAACACCACACCTGTCTTCCAAGAAATGCTAAAGGGAGTGCTTCAATAAGGAAGAAGAGGATGACCGGCCGGGCATGGTGGCTCACACCTGTAATGCTAGCACTTTGGTAGTCTGAGGCAGGCAGATCATTTGAGGTCAGGAGTTCGAGACCAGTCTGGCCAACATGGTGAAATCTTGTCTCTACTGAAAATTACAAAAATTAGCCAGGTGTGGTGGTGGATGCCTGTAATCCCAGCTTCTCAGGATGCTGAAACATGAGAATCTCTTGAACTCGGGAGGCAGAGGTTGCAGTCAGCCAAAATCATGCCACTGCAATCCAGCTTGGGTGATAACAGCAAGACACCATCTCAAAAAAAAAAAAAAAAAAAAAAAAAAAAAAAAAAAAAAAAAAAAAAAAGAAAAACAAAGAAAAAAAAGGAAAAGAATGTTACTGAGTAATAAATCAGTAATCACCTGAAGATACAAAATTCACCAGTAATAGCAGGTACACAGAAAAACACAGAATATGATTACACTGTAACTGTGATATGTAAGCTACTCTTATCCAAAGTACAAAGAATAAATGATGATGAAATAAAGAAATTGTAACTATAATAACTTTTCAAGATAGACACTAAAATAAGATATAAGTAGAAACAACATAAAGTTTAAAAGCAGGGTGATGAAGTTTAGGCATAAAGTTTTTATTCATTTTCTTTTTTTTTGGTTGTTTATGCAAACAGTGTTAAGTGATTATAAGCTTAAAATAATGGTTTATGATAGTATTTGCATGTGTCATAGTAACCTGAAACCAAAAAACATACAACAGACACACAAAAAATAAAAAGCAAGAAACTAAGTCTTACTACCAGAGGTAGTCACCTTCATTAAGGAAAAACAGGAAGAAAACAAAGAAGGAAGAGATGATCACAAAACAACCAGTAAACAAACAATAAAATGGCAGAAAAGTTATTACTTATCAATAATAACACTGAATATAAATAGTCTAAACTCTCCAATCAAAAGACATGGTGTGGCTGAATAGATAAGAAAAAGACACCCATAATATGTTGCCTATAAGAAACATACTTCACCTATAAAGATACATATAAACTGAAAATAAAGGGATATAAAAAATATTCCATGCCATTGGAAATCAACAAAGAGCAGGAGTAGCTATACTTATATTAGACAAAATAGATTTCAAGACAAAATCTATAAGAATAAAAAAGAATGTCACTATATAATGATAAAGGAGTCAATTCACCAAGAGGTTATAACAATCTTAAATATATATGAACCCCAAAATTAGATCACACAGCTATATAAAGAAAATACTATTAGAGCTTAAGAGAAAGGCCCCATTATAATAATAGCTGGAGACTTCAACACCCCACATCAGCATTGGACAGATCTTCCAGGCAGAAAATCAACAAACATCAGACTTAATCTGCACTGTAGACCAAATGAATCTAACAGATATTTACAGAACATTTCATCCAACAGCTTCAGAATACACATTCTTATCCTCAACACATGGATTATTCTCAAGGATAAACCATATGTTAGGTCACAAAACAATCCTTAAAACATTCAAAAAATTGATGTAATTTCCAGCATTTTCTCTGACCACAATGGAATAAAACTAGAAATCAATAATGAGAGGAATTTTGGAAACTTTGCAAACTCATGGAAATTAAACAATATGCTCCTGAATAATCAGTAGGTCAATAAGGAAATTAAGAATAAAATTGGAAAATTTCTCAAAACACATGATAATGTAAACACAACATACAAAAACCTATGGGAGAGAGCAAAAGCAGCATTAAAAAGGAAGTTTATAGCTATAAATGCCTACATTAATAAAGAGGAAAAACTTCAAATAAACAATCTAGTGATACATCCTAAAGAATCAGAAAACCAAGAGCAAAGCAAACCAAAAAATTAGCAGAAGAAAGTAAAATAAAAATCAGAGTAGAAGAAAATAAAATAAAAATCAGAGTAGAAACAAATAAAACAAAGAAAACAATACAAAAGATTAAAGAAACAAAAAGTTGGTTTTCTTGAAAAGTTAAAAAAAAGCAATAAACCTTTAGCCGGACTAGCTCAGCGAAAAAGAAAGAAGAACCAAATAAAATCACAGATGAAAAAGAAGCATTACAACTGATACCACAGAAATTCAAAGTATCATCAGTGACTACTATGACCAACTATATGCCAATTAACAGAAAAATTTAGAAGAAATGGGCAATTCCTAGACACACAGAACCTACCACAATTGAACCAGAAAGAAAAGCAAAACTTGAACAGATCAATACTATGCAACAAGATCAAAGCCATAATCAAAAGTCTCCTTGTAAAGAAAAGCTCAGGACCCAATGGCTTTACTGCTGAATTCTATCAAACATTTAAAGAAGAACTAATGTCAATACTACTCAAACTCTTCTGAAAAACACAGGGGAAAGGAATACTTCCAAACTCAATCTGTGAGGTAAGTGTTACCTTGATACAAAATCAGACAAAGACAATTCAAATAAAGAAAACTATAGGCCAATATTTCTGATGAATATTTATGCAAAAATCCTCAAAAAAACACTAGCAAACTGAATTCAACAACATATTAAAAAGATCATTCGTCATTGTGGGAAAGAGTTTCTGGGGTGTCAGTTGAGTTGGTCTCCCCTGCGTAAGACACCCATGGGAAGCCATGGGCGGCCTCTGAGGAGAAAAGTCTCCTTATTGCCTTCATGTCTTCATGCCCTGAGAGCATAACCCGCTCATGTCTTTATGCCCCGAGAGCATAACCGCTTAGCGGCATTCCACAGGTTGCTCAGGAAGATAACACTCCCTTGAATCAGTGGAGTGTAATCAAACATCTTGGTTCCTCCTGAAACCCGCTCCCACCCGTTACAGTCCCAATAAGTTAAAGATCTTAAGTAGTTTAGACACACGCCTTTGCTCAAGGAAATTCACAGAAACCGCCATTGCTATACATCTTATTGAATGACTAAGGAGCTCTCCTTCACTGATTAATCCTTTTCCTCATCCCTTCTTCCCCCTTTCATGTGCCTTAAGAAGGAAGAGCTTGTAAACCAATAAATTGGGGTGGAGCCTGAGAGTGAGCAAGCCTCCCATGCTCCACTCCCCTGGACCCGCCTTTTAAATGCTATTCTGTCTCTAACTCCTTTGTCTCCGATGGACTCAGGGTATCCGCTGGGTGGTGTGGGGCTGGTTTCCCCAACAGTCATCACCAAGTGTGACTCATCCCCAGGATGCAAGAATAGTTTAACATATGCAAATCAATCAATGTGATACATCACATCAACAGAATGAAGGACAGAAGCCACATGATCATTTCAACTGATGCTGAAAAAGCATTTGATAAAATTCAACATTCCTTCATAATAAAAAAAAAGCTCAAAAAACTAAGTATAGAAAAAGCATACTTCAACACAATAAAAGTCATATATGACAGATTCACAGCTAGTATCATACTATTCAGTATCATACTGAATGGGGAAAAACTGAAAGCCTTTCCGCTAAGATCTTTAAGCGACAAGGGTGCCCAGTTTCACCACTGTTATTCAACATAGTACTTGAAGTCCTAGCTACAGCAATCATAACAGACAAAAATAAAAAACATCCAAACTGGAATGGGTTAAGTCAAATTATTCTTTTTTGCAGATTATATGATCTTATATTTGGAAAAACCTAAAGACTCCACCAAAAAATCTGTTAGAACTGATAAACAAATTCAGTAAATTTGCAGGGTACAAAATCAACATACAACACTTGGTAGCATTTCTATATGCCAACAATGAACAATCTGAAAAAGAAATTTAAAAAGCAGTCTCATGAGAGACTGCTGAGCCCCTGTCTGTCCGCCGCCACCACCCACTCCGGACACAGAACATCCAGTCATGGATAAAAATGAGCTGGTTCAGAAGGCCAAACTGGCCGAGCAGGCTGAGCGATATGATGACATGGCAGCCTGCATGAAGTCTGTAACTGAGCAAGGAGCTGAATTATCCAATGAGGAGAGGAATCTTCTCTCAGTTGCTTATAAAAATGTTGTAGGAGCCCGTAGGTCATCTTGGAGGGTCGTCTCAAGTATTGAACAAAAGACGGAAGGTGCTGAGAAAAAACAGCAGATGGCTCGAGAATACAGAGAGAAAATTGAGACGGAGCTAAGAGATATCTGCAATGATGTACTGTCTCTTTTGGAAAAGTTCTTGATCCCCAATGCTTCACAAGCAGAGAGCAAAGTCTTCTATTTGAAAATGAAAGGAGATTACTATCGTTACTTGGCTGAGGTTGCCGCTGGTGATGACAAGAAAGGGATTGTGGATCAGTCACAACAAGCATACCAAGAAGCTTTTGAAATCAGCAAAAAGGAAATGCAACCAACACATCCTATCAGACTGGGTCTGGCCCTTAACTTCTCTGTGTTCTATTATGAGATTCTGAACTCCCCAGAGAAAGCCTGCTCTCTTGCAAAGACAGCTTTTGATGAAGCCATTGCTGAACTTGATACATTAAGTGAAGAGTCATACAAAGACAGCACGCTAATAATGCAATTACTGAGAGACAACTTGACATTGTGGACATCGGATACCCAAGGAGACGAAGCTGAAGCAGGAGAAGGAGGGGAAAATTAACCGGCCTTCCAACTTTTGTCTGCCTCATTCTAAAATTTACACAGTAGACCATTTGTCATCCATGCTGTCCCACAAATAGTTTTTTGTTTACGATTTATGACAGGTTTATGTTACTTCTATTTGAATTTCTATATTTCCCATGTGGTTTTTATGTTTAATATTAGGGGAGTAGAGCCAGTTAACATTTAGGGAGTTACCTGTTTTCATCTTGAGGTGGCCAATATGGGGATGTGGAATTTTTATACAAGTTATAAATGTTTGGCATAGTACTTTTGGTACATTGTGGCTTCACAAGGGCCAGTGTAAAACCGCTTCCATGTCTAAGCAAAGAAAACTGCCTACATATTGGTTTGTCCTGGTGGGGAATAAAAGGGATCATTGGTTCCAGTCACAGGTGTAGTAATTGTGGGTACTTTAAGGTCTGGAGCACTTAGAAGGCTGTAGTAGAAACATACCCCATGGACACCACAGGTTAAACCATGTGTATCTGTGGAACACTCAATCTCAATGTGCACACCTTTGACTACAGCTGCAGAAGTGTTCCTTTAGACAAAGTTGTGACCCATTTTACTCTGGATAAGGGCAGAAACGGTTCACATTCCATTATTTGTAAAGTTACCTGCTGTTAGCTTTCATTATTTTTGCTACACTCATTTTATTTGTATTTAAATGTTTTAGGCAACCTAAGAACAAATGTAAAAGTAAAGATGCAATAAAAATGAATTGCTTGGTATTCATTACTTCATGTATATCAAGCACAGCAGTAAAACAAAAACCCATGTATTTAACTTTTTTTTTAGGTTTTTTGCTTTCGTGATTTTTTTTTTTTTTTGATACTTGCCTAACATGCATGTGCTGTAAAAATAGTTAACAGGGAAATAACTTGAGATGATGGCTAGCTTTGTTTAATGTCTTATGAAATTTTCATGAACAATCCAAGCATAATTGTTAAGAACACGTGTATTAAATTCATGTAAGTGGAATAAAAGTTTTATGAATGGACTTTTCAACTACTTTCTCTACAGCTTTTCATGTAAATTAGTCTTTTGGTTCTGAAACTTCTCTAAAGGAAATTGTACATTTTTTGAAATTTATTCCTTATTCCCTCTTGGCAGCTAATGGGCTTTTACCAAGTTTAAACACGAAATTTATCATAACAAAAATACTAATATAACTGCTGTTTCCATGTCCCATGATCCCCTCTCTTCCTCTCCACCCTGAAAAAAAATGAGTTCCTATTTTTTCTGAGAGAAGGGGAGATTGATTGGAATTCCATTTAAAATTTTGGTATATGGCATTTTCTAACTTAGGAAGCCACAATGTTCTTGGCCCATCATGACACTGGGTAGCATTAACTATAAGTTTTGTGCTTCCAAATCACTTTTTGGTTTTTAAGAATTTCTTGATACTCTTACAGCCTGCCTTCGATTTTGATCCTTTATTCTATTTGTCAGGTGCACAAGATTACCTTCCTTTTTTAGCCTTCTGTCTTGTCACCAACCATTCCTACTTGGTGGCCATGTACTTGGGAAAAGGCCGCATGATCTTTCTGGCTCCACTCAATGTCTAAGGCACCCTGCTTCCTTTGCTTGCACCCCACAGACTATTTCCCTCATCCTATTTACTGCAGCAAATCTCTCCTTAGTTGATGAGATTGTGTTTATCTCCCTTTAAAACCCTACCTATCCTGAATGGTCTGTCATTGTCTGCCTTTAAAATCCTTCCTCTTTTCTTCCTCTCTTCTCTAAATAATGATGGGGCTAAGTTATACCCAAAGCTCACTTTAACAAAACATTTCCTCAGTACTTTGCAGAAAACACCAAACAAAAATGCCATTTTAAAAGAGGTGTATTTTTTCTTTTAGAATGTAAGCTCCTCAAGAGCAGGGACAATGTTTTCTGTATGTTCTATTGTGCCTAGTACACTGTAAATGCTCAATAAATATTGATGATGGGAGGCAAAAAAAAAAAAAAAAAAAAGCAGTCTCATTTACAACAGTCACAAATAAAATTAAATACTAGAAATTTACTTAACCAAGGAAGTGATAGTTCTCTGTAATAAAATCTATGAAAGACTGATGAAAAAAATTGAAGAGGACACCAAAAAATGGAAATATATTCTATGTTCATGAATTGAAAGAATCAATATTGTTAAAATGTCCATACTATCTAAAGCAATCTACAGATTCAATGAAATCCCTATCAAACTGCCAGTGACATTCTTCACAGAAAAAGAAAAAAAATCCTAAAATTTACATGAAACCATAAAAGACCAAGAATAGTCAAAACTATCCTAAGTAAAAAGAACAAAACTGGAGGAATCATCTTACCTCACTTCAAATTACACTATAGAGCTATAGTAATCAAAACAGCATGGTATTGGCATAAAAACAGACACACTGACCAATGGAACTAAAAGAAGAACCCAGAAACAAATTCACATACCTACAGTGGGCCCATTGTTGACAAAGGTGCCAAGAACATACACTGGAGGAAAAGAGAGTCTCTTCAATAAATGGTTCTGGGAAAGCTGAATATTCACATGCAGAATTATGAAACTGGTCCCCTATCTCTCACTGTATACCAAACCAAATCAAAATGGATTAAAGACTTAAATCTAAGACCTCAGACTACGAAACTACTACAAGAAAACATTAGGGAAACTCTCTAGGACATTGGTCTGGGCAAAAATGTCCTGAGTAATACTCTACAAGCATAGGCAACCAAATCAAAAATGGACAAATGGGATCACAACAAATTACAAAGCTTCTGCACAGCAAAGAAAACAATCAACAAAGTGAAGAGATGACCCACAGAAGGGGAGAGAATATTTGCAAACAACCCATCTGACAAGGGATTAATAACCAGAATATATAAGGAGCTCCAACAACTTAGGGGAAAAAAATTGAATAATCCAATTAAAAAACGGGCGAAAGATCTGAATAGACATTTCTTTAAAGAAGACATACAAATGGCAAACAGGCATGTGAAAAGGTGCTCAATATCATTGCTCATCAGAGAAATGCACATTAAAATTGCAATAAGATACCATCTTACCCTAGTTAAAATGGCTTATATCCAAAAGACAAGCAATAACAAATGCTGGCAATAATGTGGATGAAAGGGAATGCTCATACACTGTTGGTGGAAATGTAACTTAATACAATCACTGTGGAGAACAGTTTGGAGAGTACTCAAAAAACTTAAAATGGAGCTACCAGATGATCCAGCAGTCCCACTGCTGGGTATATACCCAAGAGAAAGGAAATCAGCATATCAAAGAAATATCTGCACTTCTATGTTTTTTGCAGTAGTGTTCACAATCACCAAGATATGGAAATAATCTAAGTGTCCATCAACAGATGAATGGATAAAGAAAATACAGTACATATACACAATGGAGTACTATTCCACCACAAAAAAAAAAAAAAAAAGATCCTGTCATTTGTAACAACATGGATGGAACTGGAGATCATTTTGTGAAGTGAAATAAGCCAGGCACAGAAAGACAAACATCGCATGTTCTCACTTATTTGTGGGATTTAAAAATCAAAACAATTGAACTCATGGAGATAGAGATTAGAAAAACATTTTCCATAGGCTGGAAAGGGTAGTGATAGGGTAGAAGGGAGATGTGAATGGTGAATGGGTACAAAAAATTAGAAAGAATGAATAAGACCTACTATTTGATAGCATAACAGGGTGACTATAGTCAATAATACCTGAGTTGTACATTTTAAAATAACTAAACGAGTATACTTGGACTGTTTGCAACACAAAAGATAAATCCTTGAAGGGATAGATAACCCATTTTCCATGTTGTTATTATTATGCATTGCATACCTGTACCAAAACATTTTATGTACTCCATAAATACATTCACTTACTATGTACCCACAAAAATTAATAATTAAATTTAAAAATTTTCTGTGTCCTTACTGTACTCTAAACCTCCTGTGTTTAACCTTTTATATCTTTGAGAGGAATCAAAAAGATGATTGTTTTTGTTTAATAGTTTTCTAGACCAAAAGAAAGTTTGCAACAAACGACAAACAAGTGGTTTTGTTACTAGAGAAAAAACGTATATACTTTGATAAGACAATTTCAAATATACCAGTGAATAATAAATAAAGTACCTACGCAATTTACACAAAAAATTAATTTTGGCTACTAATTATTGTATATGCTGTTTCCGGTGTAGATCTAAAATGCTTTACATACATGTACCTTCTCATGTAAGTCTTCCAACAGTCCTGTGGGACAGGGTAGCCTAGGGGTTAACAGTATACATATTGAGATCATAACAATGCCTTTTTCTCCATGATGGTGTTGTGGAGATTACCTGAATTAATATATAAGGGTACTCTTAGAAGAGTTCCTGGCCTTTAGGAGGTGCTGCTATTCTTACAGGAGGAATTGAGGCTTAGAGTGGTTAAGTTACTGGCTAAAGAACCATCACCGTTAGATGGAGCTGCGGAAGTTTAAATGCAATCTGTCTGACCCCGAAATCCGATGATGGTAACCACTATACTACATTGTATGATAATCTTTTTTTGAAAGTTTACTTCAGTTAAAGAAATACAAATTAAAACAATGATCTTTCTCATTCAAATTAGCAAATATTATACAAAATGTGGAGGTGAATCTCAAAGTTTCCATGTAGAAGTGAGAGAATTGATAGTAGCATCTCTTATATTGGTGACAGGAAATTTAAATGGTTAGACCTTGATATAAACTAACTTTATATGTAACCTACTATTTAATTATTGCCATTTTATAAATAAATCCTAAGTGAGGAAAACAAAATAATAAACTAGGCACAAAGATCTTGATTATTGCATTATTTATCATGCCCTTGAATGTTCGAGAATAGTACAATGGTTAAAATAATAGTACAAATTATATATTCTTTGTACTACTAAATGTTTTATTTGCATGTATTTATATCATTTAATAATACACTGCTATTAAATTCATGTTTTTAAATAATTCTGTTACAAAGAAAGATGTTATTTGAAAATTATAATAAAATGGAGTATTTTGATCAATTTTATGAAAGAATTACCTAAGAAAGAAATTTTATATACACAATAAAATCTAGAGAGAAATAATATCATAAGGAAAACAATGCTTATCTATGGCTGGGTAAATGAGTAATATTTTAATTTTTATTTGAATGTTTATTTACCATGAAAATCTCTGTGATAAGCAAGCATTAAACCTAAAATCAGAAAAAGAACAGTAAGTACGATTTTAAAATAAACTGAAAGTCTACTGCCAGTTTATGGGTTGTTGGAGAAAAAAATAAAGGGGTGTGAACATATTCAATATGTGAAGATTTTATAAGATTATAAAAGCAATATTGACTACAGATAATGCACCAACTGATATAACAATGTTATACTTTTGCTGCCCAAAGATGACTGTTTCAGTGTTACAGGTGTTATGAGGTGGTATGAGTTCTACTACATTTCTATTTCATGATTCTGTGAATGACCAATGGATACTACCAGATAGAAGAAAAACAAAACATGCAGTTCAGCCCATGTGCCACACTCCTCCCCATCTCCTCCCACCTCCCTGTGGTGATGGATAATGATGAGCCATGGCCAAGCATGTCCCTTCACAATCTTTGCAAGAACCTCATAGCGCATAAGCTCGTATCAATTGGGAACCCTTTATAAATCTCTATGTTTAACATAGATCATAGTTGAGGCTTTTCACTTTAGCAACAATGCTACCCAGGAGAAAAGAAGATGCAAAATATTCATGTCTTCCCAAAATGTCAGTTAACAGCATGTGCATATTGCATCTCCCTAATGGCTTGGTTTGTAAATGAGCCGAAAACACCACCTTGTTACTGTGACACAGTAAATACTCTGAATCAAAGCCTGACCTTTTGCGTTCCCTCCACAGTAAGCCTGCCTGTGTGTCTCCTTTATGGCAGCATTTGAACATATTTCAGTATTTCTAATAATTACAAATACCCTTCCTAGAAGTAACAAACCCCTTTAATTTCTCTTCACTGTCCAACTTCTTGAACAGTTGCTGTCCTTGCATTTTATTTCCCTTTCTTTCACTAAAGAAAAATGATTATGGTGAATTCCACCCTCATCACTCTACTAAAAAAGACTCTTGGACTTTACCAACAGTGATCCTATTGCTATACTACATGGCCACCTTCATGCCATTGTTTAACTTGATCTTAATGTAGCATTTGACACGGAAGACCACTTTCCTTAGAGCAATTTCAATTTTCTTGGCTTCTGTGACACACTGCTCCTACTTCAATTCCTCTTTAGGAATGCTTTTTCTCTGTCTTCTCTGCAAATATTCCTTCCTCCATTCTGTGTCTGCCACACCGCTGTCTTGGGCTCTGCGCCTTCTCACTCTCCATGCATAGTGGCTTTCATTCCCCTGGCTTCACAACTGAAAATTATATAGCCTTCCTCCCAGTTTCAAAATTTGAAAAGGTTTATTTCTTACTTTGGCATCTCTACTTTGAGCTTGTACTGGGACCTCAAACTCAAAATATTTAAACCTAGTTAAAAAAAAAAAAATAGGTGAGTCTTTGGGTTTGAGTTTCACTTTCCCCAGTGTACTAGCTTTGTGACATTGAACATGTTATTTAACACACTTCGAGGCTCAGTTTCTTTATTTGGTTGGCTGGGAAAATTGATAAGATAATGTGTGAAAAGCCAGCGCAGTATAGTTTGAGGCACATAGTAGGTGTTCAGTTGTGTCCCTTTCTTGTGACTCCATTCTCAGTGCACAATCTGCTGATATACTCGCTTGTCCAACTCAGTAACTTTGAGTATCAACGTTTACTCTCCTTTTTGCCTCACATTCCACCTTCAGTCACTTAGTTTTATGGATGATCCTATTTAAATATCTCTCAAATATATTCCTTTCTTTAGATATCCACTGGCGTTTCTCTAGTTGAGGTCATCAACACCTTTGACTGTTTTCCAGATCTTACCATTATCCTCAAAATTCACTGGTTTTCCCATCTTTGACCTCATTCACTTCAAGTGCACAAACCCCAAAGTCACCCAATAAAGCTTTGTGACATTAGCCTAATTTACTCTTCTTAGCTATTAATTATCCCTTTCAGTGTAAATCCCAGGTTCTTTAATTAAACATGGAAAGGCTTTGGAGGTATCTCCCCTGCCTTATGTATATTCATTTCTTGACATTCACTTTATTATTTCCTCTAACCATACTGGGCAGTGGTCCTCTCTTGATTTTAGTATATTATTGCACACCTGCATATGACTAACCTTTTTTAATGTATGCTTTTATTTCATGATTTAGAAATTAAAAAACACAAAAATATTGCTTTGTCCATTTTAAAGATCACATGGAATTATCAAAGGGAGAGTACAGAAAATATTCTGCATCATTTTTCAATTACAAAACCCGACTGAGAAAGTAGGCCGTAAAATACTGTGATAACTTAAAAAAATACCAACAAGGACCTGCCAGCAATTACGAGCTTATCAGGATTAGCTAAAAAATTTAACACTTGGGTACAGAACATAAACCATGTGGGACAACAGGCTTTAGGAGAAGCATAACAACTCAAGACTATTTGCAGATTGACTGAATATTCAAGTGACACTCGATTAGAGGGCTTCATTAGGGGAATTAAGTTCAATTCATTGCATGTTTTTGATAGAAGATGTATTTAAAGCACAGATATATTTCCTTCATGCATATTACCTGACCCAGGACTTAGTGAGACCTTGTCTGTGACAACCATGATTTGTGTTCCATGATATATTTCTAGAGTGCAACCCTTTCAGTGGGTAGTGATTGTTGTTCCTAGAACATGTTACTTTCTTTTCAATTCCTCTCATTTCATACAATACTTTCTTGCTTTAAATGTTCTTTCCTACTCTCAAATTCTTTTCTTTTTGTTTTTTTTTTTTTCTTTTTCTTTTTTTGAGACGAAGTCTCGCTCTTGTCCCCCAGTCTGGAGTGCAATGGCGCAATCTTGGCTCACTGCAACCTCTGCCTCCCAGGGTCAAGCAATTCTCCTGCCTCAGTCTCCTGAGTAGCTGGAATTACAGGTGCATACCACCACACCCAGTTAGTTTTTTGTATTTTAAGTAGAGACGGGGTTTCACCATGTTGGCCAGGCTGGTCTCGAACTCCTGACCTCTTGTGATCAAATTATTTTCTTTAGCTAAATTCTACCCATGCTTCACATCATATATGTGACCTCCTCCAGAAAGTCTAACCTGAAGCCTCAATACTTTGTCAGATTTCCCTCCTGTGTTTTGTCCTACTGTTGCACTTCTCACCCGATGTGCAACCACCTCGTTTTACAGATATGCCCCCACTATACTGTCATCTTTTTAAAGTGCTTGGCCTTCACTTATTCACCACAGTACAGCTGGCCTATAAGCTAGCGAAGTGCCTGCCTCTTAGGAAGAGCTCAAACCACATCTGGAATCAGACATTTAATACTTTTAACTGTGAAAGTAAAGAATCCATGATAAAAATCATCTGCTTTCCTATAGAATTATTTTCTAATTATTTTCTAAAATAAAAAAAGACTTTCTATTTGTATAATTTTCTCTACTGCTGGTAAATGCTCTATTTTAATATTAGACCTGATGGCTTCAATTCCATGAACCTGCGCAGTGTACTCTCAGAAGGCTGTCAGCAAAGTCCTTGGATAAGGAAGTTTTCTTTCCGAATATGGGGACCGTTGCTTGTATCTTGGTTTTCCTTTGCTTATTCAATGTTTCTCACTTTTTAATTTTATTTTAATTTTATTTATTTATCCTCTTGTAATCACCAAAGGGTTTATTTTCTTTCTGCTGTTGTTTCCGGAGGGAAGAAAACTGACCTTCCTGTTAGCACTTATCTGACGCCTGACACAGCAAAGTCACTTCTCCCAGAGATCTCTCTGATAGCTCTGGGCCAATCATTATAAACAGAATGATGCTGAAGTTTTATGTGCAAGACCATGAAAGTGGTTCATCATTCCAAATAACTGATGTATGTTTTTAGACAATGAAAAAAATCTGTTAAGTTTCTTGCAACTTCTTGAAGCGTTTACAGTTATAATTATTTGCTTAAAAGTTACTGCCAAGAAAAGCATTTGCTTATAATTTACTAAAGTTATCTTCTTATAATGAGATTTTATTCTCTGTGTTGTTACAAAAGGTAAAAGAGCAATATTGGTGTTCCAAATAGCTGCAGAGTGAAAAAGTACAAAGAGCAACAGAAAATACAAATTGACATCAGAAAAAGAAAAAGTAAGATGTTTTATTGCCTTAAGGGATTTCCAGTGTGCCGGAAAAAACAGATACAAATAGACTGAAATAATTAGAGTATATTTACATGTGGACCATAGCAGAGATGGACATGGTTTGGAGATTCAGAGAAAGAGCATGATCCTAGACATCTAGATTCATATTTCTGTTCCACTAATAATTTAGCATCATAGCCTTA
This sequence comes from Papio anubis, assembly GCF_008728515.1. NCBI lineage: Eukaryota > Metazoa > Chordata > Mammalia > Primates > Cercopithecidae > Papio > Papio anubis. Next base: position 8,724,082 of record NC_044994.1, read on the forward strand.
TGTAAGTTTCTTAACCTCTCTAAGCCTTGATTTCCTCATCTGTAAAACTGGGTTATTAATAGACTTTACCTCACAGGAAATTTGTGAGGATTAAATGAAACAACATATGCCTGTTGCATGACAAATGTTCAATGCTTGATAACTACTATTATAATTTATAAAAGGCTAAAAGAATACAGAGAAGAAGTTTCTAGTCATTCCAAGAAAGGAAAACTGAGGCACAAGAGTGGGCCAGAAGGGAGATCCTTGTGCTGTTTTCAAGGCAGAAGGTGAGCAGCAGCCATTTTGTAGTTCCCACATATTGTTGCCAATGTGTTGACTCACCTCGTTGGCAAGAAGTAGCAGCTGAGCCTGCAATTGTTTTCACCTTTCCTTGGAGCATCCTTTAGCATTTCTGACTCCCGGGCTTCAATTTAGCTTCATGACAACAGGTATGACTTCTGCAGGATACACTTGGTACCAAGGGTAGAGGCACGAAGATAATGCTCAGTCCTTGCAGATTGGTTTCTGGCTCATGCTTATGGAATCCATCCTGCCTTTGGTCTTCCTCATTTTACGTCTATTTTCTTTTCGGCCTGCACACCCTGTGAGCTTCAAGATTCAGGACTATATGAGGAGACAGCAGCCTTACAGAGACTGCTTAACCATCTCCCACAATTGTGAAAGCCAATCACCCAATACCCTGTAACAAATTTCTCTCTCTCTCTGGCTGTCTCTCTCTTTCTGTCACACACACACACACACACACACACAAACACCCTGACCCTTACTGATTCTTTTCTCTGGCTGAACCCTGACTAACACATGGCCTTTTCTACTGCTGTTGCAATTTTTCCTTATGAGGAAGTGCTCAATGGTCTTATTTTTCATTGCATACATACATCAAGTCCAGGACAAAAATGTAAAAATACCCCATCATTATTTCCAAATACAACAACAAATCTGTGACTACAATGAGAGTGAAAATACATTACACACATTTATTTCAGAACTTTATCACTTCATATCATAATCTATGGAAAAAGTGAAAATGTAAACATGAGTGAGTGAATGAATGAATGAATGAATGAATGAAATATTTGAAAGTAGAACTGACTGACCAGTTGAAATCATTTCTTTAAGAGTAAGGTTGTAGTATTAGTATTTCTACCACAACAAATGTTACCTGTAGTATTAAATGGGCAAACCAGTCAGAAGATTGTTTATCAAAGACAGCCCATGTATTTTCTAATTCCTTTTGTAAGCATTAAACGTTTTTACAAATTGACCAAACAAATGATCAAAATAGGACACAACAGCAATGCTGTTTAAATCAGACTCTTTCTTTTCTGCTTCTAACAGAGAGCCTTTGACATTAAAGAAGATCAGCAGAGTCTGAAACAAAGGAAAAGCTCAGTTAAAAAAAAATCACAAGTAAATGACTGTCTTTCTGAAATGTGTACTTTATGTAGATAAATTATTCTTGGTTCTCATAATTTTCTTTTTCTCCCACTCACGATTTGTGGTACTGCACTGGTGTCCATGGAAACACCCATAGCTAATGAGTGGATTACTACCAGTGTCCTGCCACTGTCAATCACTATGTTCTTAAAGACAATGAAATTTCTCTCTAATCGAGTGGTTTTCTTACCCTCTCTCTCCCAATAAGCAAGACCTGAATCTTCACCAAGAATACATGGCATCAACACAAGATTATCTGTTGCTTTATCTATTTTACCACATTGGAACGTTTAGTCAAGATGATAACATTTATTCACAAACACTTGGACAGATTGAAAAATCTCCTTGTTCTCTTTATGTAATGAACAAGAAAATAGTAGATTAACATATGTCAAATTATTCATAGAAGGCACTGTGCCTTATGTACCATTTTGATGAGTAGTTCTCAATGTTTTTTTCTATTAAATGGCTATGACAATGAGAGCAGAAGACAATAATACAACATAATTTAAGAGAATGCATCCAAGTTTATGCCAGCTAAATGCAGACTACCTTTGACTTTGATAATAGTGCAAAAAAGTTAGGGAGTGCTAGAGCTAGAGTGTTTTTACACACAATGCTTTTCATGACTGCTTCTTGAAATCACCTTGGTTAGTCATGGTCAGCCTTCTTTTATGACACAAAAGAAAATAGAATGGAACAGACAAATCAGAATGCATCATGGTGTGGTAAGAGTTATTTTGCGACAAATGTAAATTGAATGTAAAATGTATTTTTCACCATTGTCCTTTTGTCATACAATACTGAAGGAATAGTAGCAAACTTTCTCTACATTCTGGTCTTTTTAGATTTTGTCCTGTGAGATTATCATCTGGTTACTAACAGAATATGCACGTGTTTTGACTTTTATCTAGTAGCTTAGAGTCTAAATCTATTCTTCTAAAGGAGTCAGAGGTCAGAGTTCTTCATAATCACCAAACTCCCTGTATTCATTTCCTAGGGATGCCATAAAAATTATCACAAACTAAGTGGCTTGAAACAACATAAACTTAAATTCTTTCAGTTCTGGGGTCAATAAGTCCAAAATCAAGGTGTCAGGAGAGTCATCCTCTCTCTCCTAGCTTCTGGTGGTTGCCAGCAATCCTTGGTGTTGGATCTGCATAACTCCAATACATATGGAGAGAGAGAGAGAGACAGAGAGAGAGAGATGGTGTCTCACTCTATCGTCCAGGCTGGAGTACAGTGGCACAATCTCAGCTCACTGCAAGGTCCACCTCCCAGGTTCACGCCATTATCCTGCCTCAGTCTCCCAGCCCACCAAAATATTTTACAGAAATTCCTTGCCCCTGTTTCCAGAGGAAGCTACCTGGAGACACTGAAAATTTTCAAAAAATCAAGTTCTGGTTTCTTTCTGCTTAAGAGTTTCTTTGCCAATTTATTTTCTTTTGCATTTTACTGTATGTGGCAAGAAGAAACAAGGTCACATCTTTCACACGTTGCTTGGAAATCTCCTCAGCTATGTATCCAAGTTCATCATCTAAACTTATATTTTACACCCAACAGCAGAAGACAATTAGGAAAGTCTCTAATATTTTATAATGAGGATCATCTTTGCTCTGATTTCCTTGTTTCCATCTGACACCTTGCAAGAATTACCTTTAATGTTCATATTTCTAGCAACATTCTGTTCATGTTGATGAATGTACTCTCTAAGATAAAAGAAGCTTTATCATTTCTGAGCATTCACCAAAATTGCCTTTAACATTCATATTTCTACCAACGATCTCTTTAAGTCTGAGTTTTTCTAACATATACCATAAAATTCTTCCTGCTACTACCCATTACTACCACATTTCTTAAGTATTTATTACAGCAGCATCCCACTCCTGGTAGTAAAATTTGTATTATTTTCCTTGGACTGACATAGCAAAGTATTACAAATTGTGTGGTTTAGAAAATAACAAAAATTGTTGTTTTTGTTGAAGGGTTGGTTCCCCAAGAAGAATCTGTCCCTTAGCTTCGGCAAATCTTCTATATACCTTTGCTTATAGATACCTTATTCTAATCTATGCCTCCACCCTCCATGATGTGCTACCCTATGAGTCTGTGTCTGCATTGTTGTGTTTTGTCCTGATAAGGACACCAGTAATGTTGGATTAGGACACATTTTAATGAAATGTGAACTCATCTTAATTTGATTACATCTACAAAGTTCCCTCTTCCAAATAAGATCACACTCAAAGATAGCAGAATTTCAGCCTTTAACATATCTTTCTGGGGGACACAATATGACCCACAAAACCCTCATATAAATTTTGGCTAATTCATTAGGCTTTTCCAGATTTCTCACTATTCGTTTCTGGTACCATTTCCCTATCTTTTAAAAAAATGTATATTCTGGTTGGACTATGACTAGGTTGTAAGCCCTCAGATATGTAGACTGTGTTTTACTCATTTTTTTGTGCACCACAGTGTTTGGCAGTATTTGGGACATTGCTATATATAAAGTAGAAAAATCAGTAGATATATTGAAATAAATTAAATTGAATTATATTGAATATTGGTTCTCTATCCAAGAAAAGATGATTCAATTTTAGAATTTTATGATGCACTTGAAAAGGCAATAAATCTAAAGATAAATGTATTCTATACCCAAACACCATATTGGCCTTTTAAAAATCAATAAAGAGAAAAAGATGGCACCATGGGAATGTAATTTTGGGCAATACTTAAGCTTCTCAGGTATTCTTTTTATCATATATAAACAAAATAACATTAACGTTATTGGTGAAGTATCTTTAAGTCCTAGAATGTTATAGTTAAATAGAAGTACATTGATTAACTCTTCACATAACATTCATGAACATACATTCTAATCTGGATACTTTTCTAGGTTCTGGGAATGCTAGTCAAGAAAACACAGTGCTTGGACTCAGAATGCTAGTGATAGAAGTGACCAGTAGTCATATTCTAGATATATTTTAAAGAAACTGTCAACAGAACCTGCTAAGAAATGGAAGTGGAGTTTCACAGATAGGGAGGACTCAGGATAACTCCACAGATTGTGGCCCAATAACTAAAATAATGAATTTATACTATCCTGAGATGGGGTAAGCTGGGAGAGAAGGGGAAATTTTAGTGATTTTTTAAAACATATTCTCACACAGATGCTTCATAGACATTCAAATGAATATGTCAAGTAAGGAGATGGATATGCGTCTGAATTTCAGGAAACAGGCATAAGTACATTTGGGACTCACAAGCATGTAGGAGATATTTATCACCACAGGAATGACTGAGATGATCTGGAGAAGATAATGAATATATATGACGAGAGGAGGTTCAAAACTAAACCTAGGGGTATCACACACTACATGGAAATAAAAATGATCCAATGAAGGAAACTAAACAACAATAACAAATGAGGTAGGAGAGAAATCAAGAAAAGGTAATGTTCCAGAAGCCAAATGACGAAAGCGTTTTAACCAGTCAATTGACACTGATAGGTTAAGAGAAATGGATTCCTAGCATTGGTCATTAGATTTGGTAATTAAGCCAAGTCTCTAACTAAAATTAGTATAGAAAATAAAACTAAATACCTTTTTTTAAAAGTCTAAGGAAAAATTGTAAAAACTCATAACCAAAAAGACAATGTCACGATAAACATTATAATAAAAGGAGAGAAGATAACGTGTAGAGATTTTTAAAAGTAAGAAAAATCATGAACACTTACCATTTCAATATACTTAATATTTTCAGATGAAATAGATCATTCCCTAGAGAAAAAGTAAATTACTCCAACTAATTCGAGAAGAAGAAACCTTAATCAACATCCAACCATTAAGCTAATTCCAACTCTAACCAAATTTCTTTCTTTTCACTCAAACTATGCACTCTCATACCTTACCCATACACATACACACACAGCCCAAACTTTAAAAAGCAGATGATCAAAAACTATAAGGAAATTATTATAGAAACTATAGTGAGAAAAAAAGTCACTCAACTAATTATAAAATAATAATACAAACTTGATGCGAATACCAGGAAGGCATTATTTTTAAAAAGTGAGTGTAGATCTAAAAATACTGAATGAACTATTAGTTAATTTGAATTTATCAGTGAATATAAAAATAATATATTATTATCAAGTCTAACTTATTCTAGAAATTTAAAAAGTGTTCAGGATTAGAAAAATAGTTACTATAATATAGTGTGCTGCATTATCAAATTAAAGTGAAAAATCAAACATTTCTCCTAATACATATACAGAAGACATTCAGAAAATGTCCATATTGAATATGGCTTATAAAACACAAAAAATGTACAAGAAAAATTTAATATCTCATTAAAAATGACACCAGGGCCAAAAGGAATTTATGAGGTGGAGGATAATTCAGTATTTCAAAATGGATTAATTTACCATATCAATACATGTAAACGGAAAAAACTGCAACATGATTATCTTCATGGATGTTTAAAAGGCCTTCAGTAGTTCAACAAGCATTCTAAAGAAAAACACTCAAAACATAAAGCAGCATCTTACTTGATACAGAAACAGTAAAGGCATTTCCACTAAGATCAGCAAAAAAATAAAGACATCTGTATCTTTACTGCAATTTGACATTGTTTTGGAGGCATGAGCCAATGTAATCAGACAAAAGAAAAATAATCGAGGCACAATACTAGAAAAGGACATGTAAATCTATCCTATTTACTGATAATATAAAATTATTCATGTAAAACAGTGACACAATTCATTAAATATAAAAAAGTACAAAAATCAAAGTCTTTATACATACTAACCATAACATGTTAAAAACAGAATGGAGCCCGGGCGCAGTGGCTCAAGCCTGTAATCCCAGCACTTTGGGAGGCTGAGACGGGCAGATCACAAGGTCAGGAGATCGAGACCATCCTGGCTAACATGGTGAAACCCCGTCTCTACTAAAAATACAAAAAACTAGCTGGGCGAGGTGGCGGCGCCTGTAGTCCCAGCTAATGTAGTCCCAGCTACTCGGGAGGCTGAGGCAGGAGAATGGCGCAAACCCGGGAGGCGGAGCTTGCAGTGAGCTGAGATCCAGCCACTGCACTCCAGCCTGGGCAACAGAGAGAGACTCCGTCTCAAAAAAAAAAAAAAGTCCACAATGAATCATTTCTTTCTATTTTTCACATCATTATTTAGTCCCTTATCCCCTTGAATCTAGACTAGTCTGGTGACTACTTTAATCAATGGAATGTGGCACAGTGATGCTGTGCCATTTCCAGACCTAATCTTTAAAAAAGCTCTCTCTTTTCTACTTTCTGTGATTTAGAAGCTCTAAGTTACCGATTGAAAAATATGGCTCCCCTGCTAGAAAGACTACGTGGATAAACCACATGGAAAAGCCATGTGAAGAGAGAAGCCTTGGGACCACAGGGATAGAGAAAGCCCTAGCATCCCAGTGTCCCAGCTGAGCCCAAAGGTTCAGCTATTCCTACCCAGGCACCAGTGGCACAAATAAAAATCTGTAAAAACAAAAAAAGATTTCAACTTCAGCACCATCTAACTGCAGTGACAAAGCAGGTTGTAACTGAGACCAGCAGAAGTACCAGCCAGCTGAGCACCAGCCAACTCTTGAATCATGAGATATAGCAAAGCATGAGATATCCTTTCATACACATATTTTGGGTGTAGCTTATTGCACTGCAATAAATATTCAGAACAGAAATTGATATCCAAAGTAGATACTGCCATGGGAAAAAAAATGTGGTATGAGTTTTGTTAACACGTAGCAGGCAGAGACTAGAAGCACTGAGGGTGTTGTTAATAAAGCCTGCCTGATAAGACAGCCTGGAAATCATGATGGGCAGATGGAGAAAACGGAACTCAAGTTATATAATGTTAAAAGATTAATAAAACATCTTCCAAGATCACGTAGAAGATAGAAAAGACAACTAAGGAACTTCTGATTTGAGCTAAGCAGATTATAGGCAGAAAGTTCAATGTGCCAATTGCCTTACTTAGGCCACCTTTGATAATGTATGGGAGATGTTAGATAAGCGAAAGAGGTAGTTGCTTGGTTTTCAAACAGCATTTAGAGGGAATATAATGCAGTCAGGACTTGTTAAATATGAAAATACAACTGTTTCTCGTACCAATACTCTTTCGGAAAAAGACTCACAAAATAATAATTGGCTTTAGTGCGGATGTTACATTCTTAGTAAAATGTGGCCTCAGGTAAAGATCTGGGTTGCATCTGTAAGACTTTTTTTAAAAAGTAAGAAAAATGTAAGTCTAGGTGTGGAGACCGTCATATATATATATACATACATATATAGGTATATATATGCCTTCTATGAACACAAGGTCATTCCTCACGCACCCTCACTGATAGGTAGTAAGATGTCTAAGAGAGCTTTCAAGAATATTTTAAGGATATCATTCTATGCTAAGTTGATCCATGACCCAAAGTAAAGACAGACCTGTACTGAAGAGATATGTGCTTGTGGCTTCTATTTAATGAATATTCATATTTTTATAATTTATAATTTAATACATAGTTTTAAAAGTTCACTTAAGACCCATACTAGCTCAGACTAAAGGACACACAGATAATTCAGAAAGAAAGAAGGCCTCTGAGTCCTCTGTCTCCAAAGACAGAAGGCATACTAAGAAATAACCTTACACTGCACATGCAGGCCATTTCTCATTCAAAACGAAGAATAAACTCAGTTATCAGAACCAAAAGTCTAGAAGACAGAGCTAAGAAGTTAGAAGAATCACTCATGGAGTGCAGATCTGAGTCTACAAGGGTATGCATTTCTTGCTCAGAATTAGGGCAAGTGTCAACATGTATTTGTCTGAATTCAGGACTGCTATGGACCAGTGTCTGTTATATGCCTTCCCAACTCCTCTTCTGAAATAAATTGACTATTACTATTGCATTGTTCCCATTTCTGTCTCACCTTGGTAATGTTTTGCCATTTCCAGGCCTAAAATTAAAAAGTTCTGGCATCTTCTGGTTTTGGTCTTTTGTAGCTCACCTTGAACCACTATATGAGACTACCACATAAGACGGCCTTGACCCACCACATAAGATATTAAGTTACCTCACTGAGAGGACCATGCAGGGAGACTACATAGAGAGACCTCATGGAGAGGAAGAGGCCCCAAAACTACATTGCGGGGGGAGTAAGCCATACCATTGCCAAAGGTGAGCTCTGATTTCCAGAACCATCCACATCAGGTCACCAGACGTGTCAGTGAAGCCGTCATGGACATTCCAGCTCCAATCACCTATAATTGCTGCTGTATGAAAGGCTTTAACTGAGAAGAGCAAACGATCTATCCAGCTAAGTCAAATCATAGGATTCTGAAAATAATTAAATGGTGATTGTTTTAAGATACTAAGTTTTGGAGTGGCTTGTTATAAAGCAACAAAACAATATGTTTTAGACACAAATATAACTATTATGTAACACGTATGATCCACCAGATATTATTGCAATGGAGAAGGTCTCCATACTGACTTAATCACTTAGTGGATTCATCTGGGAATTTCTTTTTTTTTTCTTTTTTTTTTTTTTTTTGAGATGGAGTCTCGCTCTGTCACCCAGGCTGGAGTGCAGTGGCACCATCTCGCGTCACTGCAACCTCCGCCTCCCGGGTTCAAGCAATCTGCTGCCTCAGCCTTGCGAGTAGCTGGGATTACAGGCATGTGCCACCACGTCCGGCTAATTTGTATTTTTAGTAGAGATGGGTTTTCACTGTGTTAGCCAGGATGGTCTCGATCTCTGACCTCGTGATCCACCCGCCTCAGCCTCCCAAAGTGCTGGGATTACAGGTGTGAACCACCGTGCCCAGCCCATCCTGGAATTTCAAACCTACCCCTTGATGCCTCAAACCTATAGAAACTGACACATGCACCAGCGTTTTTTAAAGGGATGCAAAGTTTAAATAATGTGGATTTCAACTGAGGATTATTAAATATTGAATTTGCAACCACGTTGATGCATTTTTTTTTTCAACTGCACTTTGTCATTTCTGGAGGTTGACAGTCATTGATTATAAAAAATATTTTAATTATACATAATTGTGAATTGGAATCAAACTTATCATTGATATTTTTGTTGGTTTTATGTTTTATTTTGCTGCTGGTTAATCCCATCATGGATGAATGACTTAAAAGAGAATGAATTTTTAAAACATGAAGGCAAAGAGAGTGATGGAAATAAATGTGAGTAGTAGTACCAGTGGTGATTAAATCAGTCATATATCTTCAAAGAGTTATGAGGATTAAGTAAATCAGTTACTCTGTGTTTTTTATAAGTATCATCTATAAATAAAACTAAAATGTCATTAAAATATATAGAAATATTTTATGTTTCTAACTTTCATAATCTAGCAATGTGATTTACTGTATTCTGTTTTGAATCATGTATTTAGAAACACAAATTAATCCATCTTAAGTACAATTTTAAAGTACCCAAAGAATACTAAGGAAAATCTATCAAAATATTTGGAATTAAGTGTAAAAAAATTCAATGGACTGAATAAGTTTTCCCCAATAAAGAAAGAAATGCAAAAATCATTAGAATACATACATACAGTGTCACTTTAAAACATACAAGCTAGAAAATCTGTAATAGTGACAGAATCTTTAGTAAACTTGCTATGAAATAAAATGATAAAAATTATATTTGGACACAGAAAAAATAAAATTATTAATAAAGTTATTTCATCCAAGAGGGTGAGTTTATTTTAGTATTACAGATATTGACAGAAACCAAAGAAATGTCTACTTTCTTAAGTACGGCAAGGTAATATTTATTAACAGTTGTTTTTCAAATATGAGTGAATAAAGAATTATATGAAGACAATTTTTAGGCAAACATTGAAAATATCTACGACTACAGAATAGATTTTGAATTGACAGCTTCAGCTCAAATAGTAACACAGACTAAAAATGATATACTGGGTTAAGCACTGACACTATGGACACCTCTGGTATGCTAAGAAAACCTGTTTCAGGCATTTAAGCTGTTACAACAGAAGAAAAATATATTCTGGGTTGAAAACATAAGGAAGTTTTTATCCCATGTGTTATGCACAATTTTTTTAGGAGAAGTATTTTTAAATCTGTTAAAATGATCAAGGGAAGACCTCCAAATACTTAACTACGCTCAGCTTTGTGAAGAGATGGAGAATGTTTACAAATAACTACTATTCCAGACTGAAGAATGTTGACTTTTCACTCAGAAAGACTTCAGTGTTATGTTAGGTAATGCAAACTTCATATTCCTCTGAAAGAAATATTTAATCAGTAATATTTATGAGCACAAATTTGCAAATTAAATTTTGCAAATATATCTGCTCATTTGAGAAATCTAAATGTGTATGCATTAGTCAGAATGGGCTATGTGTGTTAAGCTTTGCCAGCAACCAATTCTCAGTTGTCCTTGACTTAGAATACATGATATATGACCTTCTTAGTTTGACCAGGGTTCTGTTTAGCAATGGTGGCCTTCATTTTAGAACCTCACATGCCAGATTGTCACCATCAGAACATTGCCAATTGCCAGGGGAAAGGGAAGAAAATATAAAGAATTGTGCCCTGGCTCTTTATAGTTTCAGTGCGGGAGTAACCCATTTCATTTCATTCACCAAAACAAGTCACATGGCTTAACTTCAAGGGAGATGGAAGCCTACTCCATGTGAAAAACTCCTGCGAACCAGAGTAGTAGGCATCTCACTAACTATCGGGTATAGTTTTCTTAGAAGTCAAGTTTCTCTCTGTATAAAGCCAATATGATATAATCACATACTTCGGAGCATACATACATCCCCGATCAGGCTGAGTTGGAATCTTTTGGTTGTTCCAACTGTTTATAAACTTTTTTGAAGAGTTTGCTTTAAAATCGTTTGGATTCTTATAAAAAGGGACTGGAAAGATTTGGAAAAAAAAGTCTTCATAACATTTTCCAAGTCAGAAGACACTGGTGAGCAGTGGATAAGCAACTTTTTCTTATCACGCGGGGGTAAAGGTAACATATTTTTACACGCGGGGGTAAAGGTAACATATTTTTAAGGAATTAAAATGTCTTAATGTATCAGAAAATAAGTAGTTACCCTTAGGTAATAAAGGGTAACATTATTACCCTTTATGATCCAACACTTAAAGTTTTGATTCTGTAGTTAACATAAAAACTCTAAAAAAGCAAAAATGCTTTTTCCAAGAACCACATCTTCACATCATGTGAAACCAAATGTGACTTTATTGTTGAATTAATCAAAAAATTATCATCATTTTTCTCATTCAGTAATGTTATTTTAGGTATGCATTGCAAATTGATTAGATTTAGCATTACTTACATAAAAACTTAACTGTGATTATGTGTACCTTATAGTTACTTTCTACTTATGACAAGTGAGATGTTTTTAAATGCACGGCAGTGATATAAAGTTATTTAAAATATATTCATTTTTAAAAAATGTAACAAAATGTGCAGTAAACAAATAGATAGATGAGACACACATACAGCTAAAAATTGTATAAGGGTCATCAAAATACTGCTATCTGGAAAACAGTAATCTAAGGAATAAATTAAAAATGTTTGTTATGAATGAAAACGGAAAAAATAATTACCCTAAATTTGTTCTGAGTTAAAGTTATGCTATTTTAATTAGGATTTTTAATCATGAACAAATTTAGAAATGCTAAAGATTTTAAGAACCACTTCCAATTAAGAGAAACTGATTTTCTAAGGCTCCTTGCTAATAAATGAATTAAAAATCATCAGAAGTGTAAAAAAATTTGCATAAAATTATTTGAATATGCATATATTGATGCTACTTTTTATAATAAAATATTTGCCATTATCTAAATAAGTAAGTCATTTTCAGACTTACTATTAAATTATGACCTTTTCCATCACTCTAAATTGCTTTTGCAGGTTACACCAGAAGAGTGAGCATCTTTTACCAAATAATTTAGTATCAAGAAAGTTCACTCTAAGCCACAACTGGCCTTAAGATAGGACAGGTAAATGCTCCCATGAGAGATGTTGAAGAGTCCTCAAACTTCTACACAATTATAGCAAAAGTTTTGCTTTTACTCTTTGTAGAAGTTTAACAAGGAGCCTTAGAAAAAGCACATGAAAAGATGCTCAACATCTTTTGTCATTAGGAAAATGTTAATTAAAATAACAATGAGAGACAGGGCGTGGTGGCTCAGGCCTGTAATCCCAGCACTTTGGGAGGCCGAGGCAGGTGGATCACTGGAAGTCAGGAGTTCAAGACCAGCTTGCCAACATGGTGAAACCTCATCTTTACTAAAACTACAAAATTTAGCCAAGCATGCTGGCACACAGTTGGCTGAGGCAGGAGGATTTCTTGAACCCAGGAGGCAGAGGTTGCAGTGAGCCGAGATTACGCCACTGTATTTCAGCCTGGGTGACAGAGCAAGACTCCATCTCAAAAATAAAATAAAATAATAACAATGAGATACCACATCTTAGTGATTTTACAATGTCTAAAAAATAAAATAAAATATATTGATAATTGTTGGTAAAGATGTGGAGCAACAAGAAGTAGTGGGAATGCAAAGAGTTACAACTACTCTAGAAGCCAATTTAGCAGTTTCATACAAAGCCAAATATACTTTTAACATACACTCTAGCAACCGTGTACCTTGGTATTTAACCACCTGATTCCATCAACCAAAATGTCCTTTAATAGATGAACTGATAAACTATGGTATGCCAATGCAATGGAATGCCATTCAGCAATAGAAATAATCAATTATGAAGCCACCCAAACATATATGTGAACCTTAAATGCATATCGCTAAAATTTTACTTAGCTTATCTGAAAAGGTCGCCTATTGTATGACTCAATTTATACGATGTTCTGTAGAAAGCAGAAATATGGAGACAGTTACAGTTCAATTTTTTCCAGGGCTTCTCAGAGAATAGTGAACAGTGATTAAATAGGTAAAGCACAGAAAGTATTTTTACAATGGTGAAACTATTCTTTATGATACCGTAATCATGGGTACATGCTACTATGCATTTATCAAAAGCCATAGAACTTACAGAAATCAGAGGAAATCTTAATGTATGCAAATTTTAAAAGATCATTTAGGAGACCGGGGTGGGGTGGGGGGGGATCCCAGGAAGGAATGCAGAATGTGACAAGAGGATCTAATTGTATTACAAATGTACGAAAGAACCACACTGAAGGGAGTTGTGGTAAAAAATGCTGTCCTTGGAAATGAGTGGAGTCTGTAAGACTAACTGATGGCAAAAAGAACTGTACATAAATACTATAGTTGATGAAATGGTTTCCCATGGGGGTATAGGTTAACAATTCTGAAACATGTATGCTATATATATTTATGTTATGTATATGTATGCTGGACTTGAACAATTAAGTGGATGGCAGATGGTGGGAGCAAGGTTTCTTACTGTTAGAGAGGGAATTTACAGTTAAGCAAAGAGTAGAAGATAGAAGATCCATGTCATAGTAGATTAGAATTGGAGACATCAGTATTAGTGTATGCTTAATGTAGATAAAAATGGTCCCATATAGAAAGATTTGTACATGGTGCCTATACATAAGTTATTATACACATATACATTTCTTTGTTTTATCACCAGAGAGGACCTAAAAGATATGACACCCCACCAGCAAACAGCACATCTAGTGCCAAGATCTTAGTTTCTAAAACTATTCTCTGATAAAAGGAACTAGTTTCTTGGAGAAATGACTGATTCCAAGACTGGGGCAGGAAATATAGAAGATGAACCTAGAACACCCCGTAGCACCAGAAAGTAAAGTGCTCAAAAACCAAAACAATACCTCCAACAATTCACACAGATGGAGGCATGCCAAATGATCACAGTGGCTGGAGTCATTTGAACAAAATGAATAAAGTAAGCTTGGATTATAACCCAAAATATATTTGAAAACCATGAACTTATGTTGATATAAATCAGTAAATATTAAATAAGAGAAAATGGACAAATCTCTTGGACATAAAAATTCAAAGTGATTTCCACAGATACCCTGCCCTTGAGGAGATGGAGCATAATGCTGCACTTCTGAAGAGTGGGCTTCATAGAATGGCTTCCTTCCAAAGAATACACATAGCATGAAAAGGATCGAAAAGAGTAGCTTTCCAGTGGAGAAATCTGACAAACACTGTCTCAGCGAGGTGATCAAGGATTACATCCTCAGTGACAAGTCATTTCAGTAGTAGTATCCTTGATGAGATGTGATGAGAATGGCACTTTTTCTCTGTGGTCTTCCTACCTGTATTAGTCCGATAAAGACATACCTGAGACTGGGTAATTTATACAGGAAAAGGGGTTTAATTGGACTTACAGTTCCACATGGCTGGGGAAGCCACACAATCATGGTGGAAGGAAAGGAGGAGCATGTCATGTCTTACATGGATGGCAGCAGGCAGAGAGAGCTTGTGCAGGGGAACTCCTCTTTTTAAAACCATCAGATCTTGTGAGACTTACTCCTAATCACGAGAACAGCATGGGAAAGGCTTGCCCCATGATTCAATTACCTCTCACTGGGTCCCTTCCACAGTATGTGGGAAATCAAGATGAGATTTGGCTGGAGATACAGCCAAACCATATCACTACCAAAAATGAGTATCCCAATTCTGATCATGTGAAAGTAATTAGACAAATTCCAAGAGAGGGCATCCTGTAATTTACCTGTCCTGTACTCCTCAAAACTTTCAAAGTCATCAAAAACAACAAAAAGTCTGAGAAACTATGATCACCAAAAAAAGCCTAAGAAGACATGACAACTAAAGTTAATGTCATACCCTGCATAAGATCCTGGAACAGTAATACAACATTAGGCAAAAACTAAGAATCTATGAATAAAGTGTGAGCTTCAGTTAATAATAATGCATTAATATTGGTTCATTGTTTGTGACAAATGTACCATACTAACGTAAGATGTTAATAACAGAAACTGGGTTGGGGTATTATTGGAACACTATGTACTATTTTTATAATTTTTGTGTAAATCTAAAAACATTCCACAAATTAAAAGTTTTTTTTGTTTGTTTGTTTGTTTGTTTGAGACAGAGTCTCACTGTCTCCCAGGCAGGAGTGTAGTGTCGCGATCTCGGCTCACTGCAAGCTCCGCCTCCCGGGTTCACGTCATTCTCCCGCCTCAGCCTCACAGTAACTGGGACTACAGGTGCCCGCCACCATGCCCAGCTAATTTTTTTTGTATTTTTAGTAGAGATGGAGTTTCACCGTGTTAGCCAGGATGGTCTCTATCTCCTGACCTCGTGATCCGCCTGCCTCGGCCTCCCAAAGTGCTGGGATTACAGCCATGAGCCACTGCGCCAGGCCTAAAGTTTTTTTAAAAAAAATAACAGCTAGAGGAGTTTTTATTATTATTATTATTAGATAAACAATATGAACCCTTACCCCAATTACATCTGCATATCTGGGATTTCTTTCAACATTTTATGATTAATTAGATCACTCAAGTTAGTAATGATTATCATTGTTAATTTTAAGAATGGTGGCATTGCAAAGACTAGGAAGTATAATGGCTTTTGGTTTAGAAATTGGAAATTGACCATCAAAAACAAGAAACTCACTAAGTGACTTGGAAAACTATTCTGCCTGTATATATTGTGGTCTTTTCTCAAATGGTGACTAGAGTAGCACTGGCAGTGGAATCACAGAGTGTGCTCCCTAGACACAGTGATTCCTGGGCCAAGCTCAGAACTCAGAACTCAACTGCAGGAGATGAAGCATACATAACTCTATCAAATAATTAATGTTAAATGAACTCCTATTTTGAAACCAATTGGTGAATTACTTTTTTGTTTGTATGTGTGTGTTTCTTTTTAATTATTTGTAAATATTTCCATTTGATATTTCCTTGGTTGAGTCATATTGCATTTCAATTAAATGTTTAGTGAAGAATTAAATGTACTAAACTCAGTTGTTGATTTCTTTTTATTTTATTTTTATTTTATGATCTCTGAGTTTTTCAACTAAACTTTCAATAATTCAGAAATATAAGACATTTTAAACAAGACATCTAATCATGTCCCAAAATGTCTTTAAGTGGCAAAATGTCCAGAAGCAGTATCATTATGAAATCAGGATCTCCTTTAGTTTCTACATGGGTTGCAAGGGCAGTAATAAAAACAACTAGATGTTAGCAAGCAACCACATTCACAGAAGGTGAGTTTATTTATAGCTTTACCTACAAAGCTTTCTTTTCTCTTATATATCCTCATGATTTTGAGAAATGGCACAATAACAATTTGAATTTTAGACACCAATGAGGTGGTGTATTTTTTAAGGTAATTGAGCAGTAAAACCAAGGCCAATGGGTGAGAGCGACATGGAGCTCAATATAAAAACTAAGAACTTTTGAAGAAACTGAAAGTCACCCAAAGATGGCAAAACTATGTCACTAAGTGACAGCACTTGTCCTTGGAGGGATTATCAGAAGTTGAACAATTATTTGATGCAGCTGAGATATTGAGTAAAATAAATATTCTTGGCCAGGTGCAGTGGCTCACACCTCTAACCCCAGCACTTTGGGAAGCCGAGGTGGGTGGATCACTTGAGGTAAGGAATTCAAGACCAGCCGGGCCAACATGGTGAAATCCCATCTCTACCAAAAATACAAAAATTAGCTGGGCATGGTGGCATGTGCCTGTAGTCCCAGCTACTCAGGAGGCTGAGGCAGGAGAATTGCTTGAAACCAGGAGATAGAGGTTGCAGTAAGCTGAGATCATGCCACTGCACTCCAACCTGGGCAACACAGCCAGGCTCCATCTTAAAATCAATCAATCAATCAATCAATCAATATTCTTTAAGTTCTAGTCCAGCAAGAGTTATGTGTTAAGCCACTTGAGTTTAAAAAGTGAGGAGGGGTAGAAATAATATATTTCAGTGTTTTTGTGAAGATGTATATAGTCTGAAATTTTATATAGAGGTATAAAGATTTATATATAAATTTATATTTGTTCCAATTATCATTACTGCATTAAAAATTACCCCCACATTTAGAGGCTTAAAAAAAACTTTATTTTTCAAAAGCTAGCAGAAGGCAAGAAATAACTAAGATTAGAGCAGAACTGAAGGAGATAACGACACAAAAAAAACTCTTAAAAAAATCAATGAATCCAGGAGCTGGTTTTTTGAAAAGATCAACAAAATTGATAGACTGCTAGCAAGACTAATAAAGAAGAAAACAGACAAGAATCAAATAGACACAATAAAAAATGATAAAGGGGATATCACCACCGATCCCACAGAAATACAATCTACCATCAGAGAATACTATAAACACCTCTAAGCACATAAACTAGAAAATCTAGAATTGGATAAATTCCTGGACACATAAACTTTCCAAGACTAAACCAGGGAGAAGCTGAATCCCTGAATAGATCAATAACAGGCTCTGAAATTGAGACAATAATTAATAGTCTACTAACCAAAAAAAAGTCCAGGATCAGACAGATTCACAGCTGAATTCTACCAGAGATAAAAGAAGAGTTAGTACCATTCCTTCTAAAACTATTCCAATCAATAGAAAAAGAGGGAATTCTCCCTAACTCATTTTATGAGGCCAACATCATCCTGATACCAAAGCTTTGCAGAGACACAACAAAAAAGAGAATTTTAAACCAATATCCCTGATGAACATTGATGAAAAATCCTCAATAAAATACTGGCAAACCGAATCCAGCAGCACATCAAAAAGCTGATCCACTGTGATCAAGTGGGCTTCATCCCTGGGATGCAAGGCTGGTTCAACATACGCAAATCAATAAACATAAACCAGCATATAAACAGAACCAAAGACAAAAAACACATGATTATCTCAATAGATGCAGAAAAGGCCTTCGACAAAATTCAACAGCCCTTCATGCTAAAAACTCTCAATAAATTTAGTATTGATGGAATGTATCTCAAAATAATAAGAGCTATTTATGACAATCTCACAGCCAATATCATACTGAATGGGCAAAAACTGGAAGCACTCCTTTTGAAAACTGGCACAAGACAGGGATGCCCTCTCTCACCACTCCTATTCAACATAGTGTTGGAAGTTCTGGCCAGGGAAATCAGGCAGGAGAAAGAAATAAAGGGTATTCAATTAGAAAAGAGGAAGTCAAATTGTCCCTGTTTGCAGATGACATGATTGTATATTTAGAAAACCCCATCATCTCAGCCCAAAATCTCCTTAAGCTGGTAAGCAACTTCAGCAAAGCCTCAGGACACAAAATCAATGTGCAAAAATCACAAGCATTCTTATACACCAATAACAGACAAACAGAGAGCCAAATCATGAGTGAACTCCCATTCACAATTGCTGCAAAGAGAATAAAATACCTAGGAATCCAATTTACAAGAGATATGAAGGACTTCTTCAAGGAGAACTACAAACCACTGCTCAACGAAATAAAAGAGGACACAAACAAACGGAAGAACATACCATGCTCACGGATAGGAAGAATCAGTATCGTGAAAATGGCCATACTGCCCAAGGTAATTTATGGATTCAATGCCATCCCCATTAAGCTACCAATGAGTTTCTTCACAGAATTGGAAAAAACTACTTTAAAGTTCATATGGAACCAAAAAAGAGCCCGCATTGCCAAGACAATGATAAGCCAAATGAATAAAGCTGGAGGCATCAAACTACTTGACTTCAAACTATACTACAAGGCTACAGTAACCAAAACAGCATGGTACTGGTACCAAAACAGAGATATAGACCAATGGAACGGAACAGAGCCCTCAGAAGTAATACCACACATCTACAACCATCTGATCTTTGACAAACCTGACAAAAACAAAAAATGGGGAAAGGATTCCCTATTTAATAAATGGTGCTGGGAAAACTGGCTAGCCATGTGTAGAAAGCTGAAACTGGATCCCTTCCTTACACCTTATACAAAAATTAATTCAAGATGGATTAAAGACTTAAGTGTTAGACCTAAAACCATAAAAACCCTAGAAGAAAGCCTAGGCAATACCATTCAGGACATAGGCATGGGCAAGGACTTCATGTCTAAAACACCAGAAGCAATGGCAACAACAGCCAAAATTGACAAATGGGATCTAATTAAACAAAGAGCTCTGTACAGCAAAAGAAATTACCATCAGAGTGAACATGCAGCCTACAGAATGGGAGAAAAGTTTTGCAATCTACCCATCTGACAAAGGGCTAATATCCAGAATCTACAAAGAACTCAAATATATTTGAAAGAAAAAAACAAACCACCCCATTAAAAAGTGGGCAGAATATATGAACAGGCACTTCTCAAAAGAAGACATTTATGCAGCCAACAGACACATGAAAAAATGCTCATCATCACTCGCCATCAGAGAAATGCAACTCAAAACGACAATGAGATACCATCTCACACCAGTTAGAATGGCAATCATTAAAAAGTCAGGAAACAACAGGTGCTGGAGAGGATGTGGAGAAACAGAAACACTTTTACACTGTTGGTGGGACTGTAAACTAGTTCAACCATTGTGGAAGAGAGTGTGGCAATTCCTCAAGGATCTAGAACTAGAAACAACATTTGACCCAGCCATCCCATTACTGGCTATATACCCAAAGGATTATAAATCATGCTGCTATAGAGACACATGCACACGTATGTTTATTGTGGCACTATTCACAATAGCAAAGACTTGGAACCAACCCAAATGTCCATCAATGACAGACTGGATTAAGAAAATGTGGCACATATACACCATGGAATACTATGCAGACATAATTTAAAAAGATGAGTTCATGTCCTTTGTAAGGACATGGATGCAGCTGTAAACCATCATTCTCTGTAAAGTATCACAAGAACAGAACACCAAACACCACATCTTCTCACTCATACGTGGGAATTGAGCAATGAGAACACTTGGACACACGAAGGGGCACATCACACACCGGGGCCTGTCATGTGGTGGAGGTAGAGGGGAGGGATAGCATTAGGAGATATACCTAATGTAAACGATGAGTTAATGGGTGTAGCACATCAACATGGCACATGTATACATATGTAACAAACCTGCACGTTGTGCACATGTACCCTAGAACTTAAAGTATAATAAATTTAAAAAACACTTTATTTTAATCATGAATTATGGATTAGGAATTTGAGAAGGACTTATTTTGGAAGTTCTTCCTTTTTGGTTTCTCAGACAGTTAGCATTACATATTGGTGGAGGCCACTGTCATCTGAAGGCTTGACTGGGTTGGACATCCAACATGGTGCACTCACAAGGTTTACAGTGGATGCTGGCCATTGGCTAGGACCTGTGCTGAACTGTTTACCAGAGTACCAATTTTGTCTTTCTAGCCTTGTAGCCCCAGAATAGTGAGATTTCTTATGTCCACCAAAAAAAAGCACAAGGTACAACATATTTTGTCACCTGACTTCCAAAGTCACAGAATATCACTTTTGCCTCTGTTGGTGTCAGGTAAGTCTAAAGTTACAGGCCAGTTTAGGCTGGGATACACCGAGCCAGTGTCCTTTAGCCAATTTAGATTGGGAGCCTCAACAAATAAAGATGGTTGATATCTCTTGATCACTCTATCAAGTTGTTGTTACTATTTAATTCCTAAGATGGAAACCAGCCCTTATCTGAGAAATGAATTTTTTGTGCTGTTGACTATAGAATGTAAAGTAATAAAAATGATTTATAAAACAAGAAACTAATTTTATTTTTTAGTCATAAAAAGACAATGGTAAAATGATATTGTTGCACTCACCCGTACAAATAGAGAACTCTGTCAAATTTTATTTAACCGTTTTGCAGATGTGCTAAACTTGATCATCTATTGGCTGAGCGGGAAAAGATGCAGTATTGAACAGTCACTGAAATTTGTCATGATTATGAAGACATGTGGCACTATTTATAAATAAAAATAGTTTTCTTATCATCTATTTTAAGGAAATCTATCCTTAAAATAATAAAAAATTTGGGCAAATATATATATATATATATTAAAAATACACACATGCACACATACACATACATATACATATGTAGTCATGGAGCATTATTCATATTTGTGAAAGATTAGAAACATCTTAAATTTCCAAAGTTAGAGATCCATCAATGAATGCAGCAAACAATAAGTATGCTTATGAGGAACTTAAATCACATGGGAGATCATATGGGAAAATACTTACAAGAGTGCTTATGGGGAAAGTCAGAATGTAGAATTATATATGCTATATGACTTTAAATAGCTAAATGGAAAAAATAGTAGAAAAAAGCAGAAAATTTATAAACTGCTAATAAACAAGCTATATAGAGCTTTTAAAAATCTGTTTTATTTCTGCAGTGTACACATCTTCCTATTATGATCGAGAAGGCATAAAGCAATCTTTTTGCTATAGAATGCTAAAAATAGAATATGTTTTCATACATGTATACATACTCACACAGAAAATAAAGACTTACTATTTCCTTCCTTCATTTATTTGTCTTACTACATCACAATCTAGCTTATTTTCTGGTGATCCCAAGGCCCACATCAAATATTACTTCTTTTTCTGGTATATCCAGACGGAACTATTTGCTTCTAAAATTGTACTCACATAGGACATTTTAAAACACTGAAACATAATTCTCAATCATAAAATTTACCTTTTATAGTATACAATTAGGAAGTTTTATATATTAACAAAGTTGCACAACCAGGACCACTATCTGATTCCACAATATTTTCATTACCCCAAGAAAAAGTCCTATACCTATTAGGAGTCACACCTCATTCCCTGAAGCCCCCAGCCCCTGGCAATCACTAATCCACATCCTCTCTCTATGGATTTGCCTACTATGGATATTTCATACGAATGAAATCATATATGAGGCCTTTGCTGCCTGTCTTCTTCCACTGAGCATAATATTATCAAGATCCATCCATGTTGTAGCATGTATCAGTACCTCATTCCTTTTTATGGTTGAATAATATTCCACTGCATGAATATAATACATTTTGTTTATCTTTACATCAGTCAGCAGACTTTTG
This sequence comes from Papio anubis, assembly GCF_008728515.1. NCBI lineage: Eukaryota > Metazoa > Chordata > Mammalia > Primates > Cercopithecidae > Papio > Papio anubis. Next base: position 8,746,565 of record NC_044994.1, read on the forward strand.
GGTTATTTTCACTTTTTTGGCTATTTTGAATAATGCTGCTATGTACATTCATATGCCAGCTTTTGTCTGAACAAATGTCTTTAAGCCTCATGAATATGTAACTAGGATTGGATTTCCTGGATCATATAGTAACTTTCTGAGGAAACAGCAAACAATCTTTCAAAGTGACAGCATCACTTTACATTGCCACCAGCAATGAACAATGGTTCTAATACTCTACATCCTTTCGACACCGGTTATAATCTGTCTTTTCAATTATAGCCATTCTAGTAGGTATGAAGTGGTATCTCATAGTGATTTTTGTTTACATTTTCCCAATGACTAATGAATTGAGCAGCTTTTCATGTGCTCATTGACCATTCATGTACTTTATTGGGATAAATGTCTACTAAAATCCTTTGCCCTTTTTAAAATTGTGTTGTCTCTTTATTGTTGAGTTGTTAGAGTATTTATACATTCTGGATACTGGACACTTATCAGATGTGTTGTTTGCAAACATTTTCTCTGATTCCATGGGTTGTCATTTTACTTTCTTGATATTGTCTTTTGAAGCACAAAAGTTTTTAATTTTGATGAAGTCCAACACTTCAACTTCCAGGCTTCAGAGCCTTCATAGAATCTATTACCAGAGGACTCATAAAACTACAAAATCCTCGGATACTGTCTTGCTTATAAGGCACCATAGCTCCTCAATGTCTGTGGAGTGAAATCTCAATGTCTTAGCTGCTTAGAAAACATTTAAGGCCTTACTTAATCAAATGTCTTCTTACTTTTCCAATTGTATTTCTGACTTCTCCCTTTTGTGCTCCAGCAATGTCAAAGGATATATCTTTTCACAAAGGTATCAGGTTTCATACTCCAGAAACTCCTCTCTAACAGGACCTTCTCTCATTCTCCATACCTGCCTTGCTAAGTCTTATGCACCCTATAATCTTTCTGTTTTCTATTCAAATATATCTCTCTCTGTGAACTCTTCCCTGCCTCACAATGAGGAAAATGTTCACCTTCTTCCTTGTCCACCTCTCTCTCTTGCACTATCTTTGTTATATCATATAGCATGCGCTTAGATAATTGGTTTATGATTGCTTCTTTCTACCATCGTGTGAACATATGTGATTTAATCTTAGTACTCCTAAAATGTAAACTACTGTTCTTCATGTATTAAGTTCTCAGTATATGTTTATGGAATTAAAGCTTTATGTAAGCTTTAATACGTGTTGCATATGGTCATGTATAATGGGCAATGGTGGTATTTGTTGGGGTCATATTGTGAAAGGTTTTGTATGACACATGTAAGAGTCACTCAAAGTAATCTAGAAAATGAGAACCTGACTTTGGCAGTAGCAAATTGGAGGGGGTTTCACAAGCATTTCTGAGGACAGGCCTAGTGCCTGTATTGATATGTGAAGTGAAGGAGGAAGAATAGTGGAAGATTCCTCTGTGGTTTCAGCTGAAGAGACTGGATAGATAGTGACACCATTGTTTGAGATAAAGAATAGAGCAGATTGGCCAAAATTAGCAGACACTATTTTCCTAATATGGAATCTCAGATGAGCAAAGAATACAGACCATGGCAATTATTTGCATACAGATAAAGGTTGTGTTTGTTGGAGCTTTACTATCACTGAGATAATTTCAATTTGGAACTAGATGACTGACTTCCACACAAAGGTTAGGGTAAATTCCCTGTAGACCAGAAGGCATTTTCAAGAGGAGTAGTGTGCTGCCACCTCTGCCCTAATATCACCCTTCTTTGCCTTCTTTAAAAAAAAAAAAAAGCCAAAATAGACAAACAGATAAAATATGATCCCAAAGGCAGCTGAAATATACCACCTCTCTTTTGTGTATCCTCAGAGCACCTGAAAAACAGTGAGAACTTTACTGTTGGGCCAAGGTTTGTACTTAATAAGAGGAATAATAAGATTAACATGCCTTTGTGACTACATCTGGGGATCACTTGGAATACAGTGATTGTTACCAAGTAGTTATCTGAAGGATATACACATCAAACAAAGTAATAAAATCCAAGTACCAAACAAGTGCCTTTATTGTAGTTAAAGGCCAATCGCATAAGTTAATTCTGAATAATACTATGTGAATGAGGTACGACTGTTTCTTCATGATGTCACTTATCCAGAAAGTTTACCCACTGAGATCACTGAAAAACTAAGCTTTTTGGTGACTCGCTTTCAAGCGTCCAGAAACAAAGGCAATGTTTGAGCCATCACAAAGGATAGATCTTAATTCAAGACAAAGAGTAAAAAACCATTAAAGTGCCATATTTATATGTTTCTAAAAAGACCTTTTTTATCTTAGAGGAATATAATAGGTCTCGGGTATTTGTTTTACAAACAACACGTTTTACCTTTTCATACGCATCTGTGACTCCTCTACTAGGCACTAATAATACAAGATGAAAAGTCCCGCCTCTTCTGCACTATCTGTTCTCTATGCTTTCAACTGTTTCTCATGTTTGATGGATTCCAGTTCCTGCATCATTCTGCTTGTCCCACTCTGACCAGATTCCAGTTTCATACCAATCCACTTAATACAATTAGCAATTAGATTCACACTGCAGCCATTGACAAGGATAAGCTGTAAACAGTAGAAAGCTAAATTCCCCAAATCAGAGAAGTATATGTCTTCTGCTGAAGCTAAATCTTACTTTAAATTTTAAGGTAGTCATGCTTACTTTTGGCTTACATTGAACTTATAGTAAGTTTGTATTTTTTTACACAAGCTGTTAGTAATCTTCCCCATCTACTCCATCAGGTGATCTTTTAAAAATTGGTGGGAAGACATTTTAAGAGGAAGCCATAAAGTTTATTCCTATTGAGTTTCATGTCATTTCAGCTCATTGCCTGAATGCATTAGGATCTTTATGAGCAGCTGTTTGCTTTTCTAATATGATGACTCTGCTGATTCTTTTTTCAACCCAGGTGAAAATTGTAAAAGAGGCATGGGGAAGCCCTGTTGGGTGCTACTATTGATTTTTCTGATTTTCCTCCTCAGTGACTGACATATTGCATCAATCAACACTCTTTGGATATAATTGTTCAAGTAAATATGATTTCAACTAATCGACCTATAATACAGCCAACACTTTTCAATCTTATCCATAGGATATGTGCGATGTACTTGCATGTGTTGTTGGATATTAACATGCTCTTTGTGTATTTGTAAGCTTCTCTTGGTCTAGTCAATACTCCTATTTTGTTACAAATTATCCCATGATTATTTTTTATGCATCCATATTGTTTATATTGATGACCAGTTTCTTTGTTTAAGAATGATCCATTTTATAATCCTTTGTAGAGTTTTTCTGGGAACTGATATAAAATTTGGTAGTATTTATAATAATGTAAGGATTTTTTCTTTATTCTCTTTTGAAAAATATTATGGTGATGTTGGTACAGCTAAAGTCACCTAACTCTTCCATCCATATCTATGATTTTTTTTTAAAAAAATTAACAATATTTCTTCAGTTGTATCTGCAAACTTATTCAATATATTTAACCTCAGCATCTTTTAAGTACCCAAGGCTGTCTTACTATTTCTCACCTTCATTGGACTTTAAATCTCTCTTAATAAAATTTTTAAAAATTTTCTTTTCCATATTGCAAATTTTTCTCTTTGATTAAAAGAAGTAAGAACAAAAAAGGAAAATAAGTTGAGTAGTTTTGTCTCATTAAACCATCTGCCCAAATGATTGTATTTAGGCCATCTTTGGTCTTGTTCTAATTTTGTTTTATAATACCCTTTTTTTTTCCTTGTACAATACTCATAAGAATTGAAACTGAATCATGTTTCCATAGGCATCCTTGGTTCTATGTTTCTCTTTCAATACTTGAAATTATGATTTCCAAAATCTGAGCTCAACAGAAGGCTTCTTTTGAAACTCATTTTGTTTTTATAGAAACCTGCTCTTTTCCATCAATTTAAGGTAACTTGCGATTGTATTAATTTTAGAAAGTCTCATCCCTGTTGGATATTACTCTATTTAAGAGTTTCTCTCTGTTGTATCATTATATCTGTTTTCTCTGTGAATTTGACCCAGTTGCACAATGTCTCTTTCATGACTTTTACCTTTATTTTGCTGGATTACAACCTCAAAAAATTTCCTCATAAAGGATATATGAAAAGTGAACTTATTGGCTAGGCATGGTGGCTCACATCTGTAATCCCAGCACTTTGGGAGACCAAGGCAAGCAGATCACCTGAGATCAGGAGTTTGAGACCAACCTGGTCAACATGGTGAAACCATACCTCTACTAAAAATACAAAAAAAAAAAAAAAAAAATTAGCCAGGCGTGGTGGCATGTGCCTGTAATCCCAGCTACTGAGGAGGCTGAAGCAGGAGAGTCGCTTGAGGCAGAGGCTGCAGTGAGCCAAGACCTCGCCATTGCACTCCAGCCTGGACAAGAAAGAAATTCTGTCTCTCAAAAAAAAAAAAAAAAAAAGTGAACTTCTCCATTGCTGCAAGAATTACATCATCTTTATTCATCCACAATTGAGTATCACTTTGATCATGTATGGATTTGCAGGTTAACTGTCTATAAATCCACTGTCAGTGGGATTTTGATTGCTTTGTAAGATTTATATTCTCTGTCTCTTTCTCAGATTTTAGGGTATGTATTTATTCTCAGCGCTATAAAATTTCAGAGACATGTGCATACGTATGGGATTTTTATACCCCTCTTTCTATGCATTCTGGGAATCCTTTTTATTTCGCTTGTACTTTTTTTAACCAACCAAACTATGGCCTTTCTTATCATTCTCTTCATTATTTTAGCTTTCGCTCTTCAAATTAGCATACACAATTCACTGTGGTATATAGTTTTATGAGTTTTGAGAACAGTATAAACAAGACAAACAAGATATAAAACTGCTCTGTTGTTACAAATGTTCCCTGTGCTGCTTCTTTGTAAGTTAACTCCTCCACCTATCTGCAACTTCTGACAACCTGTGATGTGTTCCCCATTCCTACAAATTTATCATAGAAATATAATCACACAATATATAGGCATTTCAGTTAAGCATCATTCACTTAATATGACGCCATTGGGATTCACCTGTGTTTTGTGTGTCAAGAGCTTGTCTTACATTATCACTGACTGGTACTCCACTGTATGAATGTACTAGAGTTTTTGTAATCCCTTCACCATTTAAAGAACATTATTTTTAGTTTTGAAAAATCGTGAATAATGCTGCTTATAAACACTCATGCATATGCGTTTGTACAAATACAAGTTTTCATTTCATTTGGAGAAATACCTAGAAGATTTGTTCTTTATATGATAAGTATATGTTTAAATACGTATGAAACTGATACACTCTTCTAAAGTGCTGTAACATTTTGCATTCTTACCAGCCATGCATGCAAACACCTGCCATTCTACCTCCTCACTAGCATTTGGAATTGTGCCCTGTTATTAATCTTAAGTATTCTGTGGATATCACATTATATTTTTAACATTCATTTCTCTAATGACTAATGACGTTGAACTTTTAGTCATGGACTAATTTGCCATCTGTGTATATTCTTTAGTGAAGTATCTGTTGATATGTTTTATCCAGCTTGTAACTGGGTAGTTTCTTTTCTTAATATTGAGTTTGGAGAGTTTTTCATGTATTCTAAATACAGTTTTTTTTTTTCAGCTATGTGTTATGCAAAAGTTCATGGGGCAAAAGTTTTTCATTACGATAAAGTCCAATTTTTTTATGGATTGCATTTTTGGTGTTAAAACTAAGAACTCTTCACCCAACCCAACATTCCATTGATTTTATCCTATATTTTTGTCTAGAATTTATACAGTTTTAAGTATATATTTAGTTCTATGATCCATTTTGAGTTCATGTTTGTATATGGTATGAAGCATAAATCAAAATTCTTTTTGTTTTATATACAGATATCCAGATCAAATCCTTAAATAGCATTTATTTGAGGGTCAATGCTCCATTGTTTCTTAAAAGGTTGCCATTTTAGAATGGTAATACCATTATTAGGCTAAGGCATGTGTATTTTTTTCTCCAGAGAATACTGGATTTTCTCTTTTTCTTTCTTTCTTTCCTTTTTTTTTTTTTTTTTTTTTTCATGGAATCTCACTCTGTCGCCCAGGCTGAAGTGCAGTGGCATGATCTCGGCTCACTGCAACCTCCACCTCCTGGGTTCAAGCAATTCTCCTGTCTCAGCCTACCAAGTAGCTGGGATTATAGGCATGTGCCACCATGCCTGGCTAATTTTCGTACTTTTAGTAGAGACAGGGTTTCACCATGTTGGCCAGGCTGGTCTTGAACTGCTGACCTCAAGTGATCCACCCACTTCGGCCTCCCAAAGTGCTAGGTTTACAGGCATAAGCCACTGTGCCCAGCCTGGATTCTCTCTTTAATGGTGGTGTATTAAAATTTTATGATGATGTACCTGAGTGTGAGACTCTTTTACTCAATGTGCACTATACTTGTTGGGCATATCAATAGATAAGACATTTCAACAAAGCAATGTTGGCAGATGAAATGGATTCCAGGGAGCTCTGGCACAGCATATGCAATGCACTAGTAGGAGCAAAAAGGAAGAAGAAACAAATAGAGGAGACAGAAATAAGATAAATGAAAAGCCTGATACTCAGAACAGCTGCATTAGATGATAAGCTGCCCAAAAGAAATGTCTTAAGCTCTTTTCTAAAGAAATTGAGCCACATTCTGTAGGAGAATTGGAGCGGCTTGTCTCCATGTTAGTGGCCCACAGCACATCACTCTTCATTCTCGCTCTCAGCAAGAACAAGAAGTAGAGGAGATCAAGGTGAGAGGATCACTTAAGCCCAGTAGTTCAAGACCAGCCTGGGCAAAGTAGTGAAACCACATCTCTAAAAAAAAAGAAAGGAAGACGAAAAAGAAAAAATTAGCTGGGCATAATGGCACACCCCTGTTATCCCCAACTACTCGGGAGACTGAAGCAGGAGGATTGCCTGAGCCCAGAATCCAAGGCTGCACTGAGCTACGATCACCACTGCACTCCAGTCTGGGTGACACAGTGAGTCCCGGTCTTAAAAAAATTAACTAATTAATTACCTTATTTAAAAAATAGTACCTTTATTGACCTATTTTAAAATTAGAAATTATGCTTTTAATATTTAAGTAGCATTTTAATGGTGATTTCCCCACCAAACCACCTCAGCATCCCCCACAAAAAAAGGAAAACAGAGAAAAATATTCTGCTAAAATGTTTTAAAGTCATTGTTATAATCACCGAATCCATTTGGTTTTTCCTTAAGCTAAGGACAGCTCAGGTATGACTTTAGGTGAGAAATGTGTTTGCCTCTTGGTTGGTGGCTTGTTTCAGTCTTACTAGGCTCACCTCAGGAGTGAAAAATATCTTCCAAAATCCCCCTTTTCTTCATTTTTTCTTCTAATTTTTCACTTTCTATATCTCTGCATTTTCTTGTTACTGACTTAAAGACCAAGCAAGTCGAACATTTTGCAGAACTTTATGTGAATGGAAATGAGCTCTAAAGAATGCTGCTTTTTCAAGATTTTATGTCTCTCTTCTTTTGTTAGCACCTCAATGACAGCTGTTTTTTTTTTTTTTCTTTTTTTTTTTTTTCAGTGTTCCTCATCCTTGACTAAAACACCTCAGAGGCTCCCTATTGCTAACTCCATCAAAGCTAAATGCATCTTGCTGAAGGAGCTGGTGTGGTTTCCCCATGATGCGGTGAATGTGTGTATGTGAACAACAGGAACAGATAGTACATTTGCACTTCAACAATTTGACCCTTTCATTTCCCAGGAGTGGTGAGGAGAGCTGAGCACTGCATTGGTGAGCAGAGTCAAAGGTGTTAGATTGTGAAATAAAACTTCAAAAGCCAAGCTTCTGAAACATAAAACATTCACACTTCTACCTGAAATATCTTTCCAGCTGCCCGTACAGTATTGGAATGTCTAACACAAGAATTGCGCATAAGTCTAAATTCTTTGAGGTACTCTTTGTGGCTACCTCACTTTTCCTAACTTAGATGTTATCTACTAGAAAGAAGGAAAAGAAATTGACTGAAATGTCAAGAGGCTTTATTTTAATTTAATACTTTCAAATAATTGCTCAGAGCATAAATCTATGCTATTGGTTCCAGACCTGACTGGTGCCTGAAATTCCAAATCTAAATAGTCAAGGGGACAGGGAAACACCTGAAGCAGATGGGATGCCCCTCTTCAAAGGGTAAAGCACTTTACTTCATTAGTCTTTTTAAGAAGAATCTTTTCCATGGGGAAAAATTCCTTCATTTATCACAGGACTAATTAAATGAAAATTATCAAATTTCCAATAAACTAGCAACATTTCTTTAGAGGCTGCTTCATACAGATTATCATTCTAGCACTCAGAAGAAGGTATCTCTATTAAATTTAATTACTCCTTTTTGCCAAAGCAATGCTTCTGTAGGCTTCACATAAGTACAATTACGTCTTGTATCATAGTCAGCTGTTTCTCTTTCTCATTCTCCCTCTAGACTGCAAATTCCTTGAAGGCAAAGATTAAGTTTTACACATCTCTGTATCCCCTTCAAGTACCTAGTATAATCTAGTTTTCTACATATAAGATGCTCAAAGAATTCTAGCTAAAATAAAATACTGGAGGAATAATAGGCTGCTTACCCCCACATGTGGGGTTTATATGGGAGAAATGACCACAGTTTAGTTATTAACTAACTCATTTGGTCATTACAAAAATATTTATTTTGTACCCACTATGTGTCAGTAGTTTGTAAGGTGCTAGGGATATAGCTGCAAAAAAACATGTGGATCTCGTAGTCAATGCCCTCATGGAGTGTACACACTCAATATTGGATCCAAGACTGGATTACTTGACTTCTGCTTCTGCACATGATATGACAGAGTCATGGGGAGTGTCAATAAATTTCAAAGAATTTGATTTAGACCATGTTAAGATGATATGATTTATACTACATTCATTTTTCACTTGGAGATAAATTAGAAATCAGTAACAGAAATGTATCTTGAAAATCCCCAATTATGTGAAATCTAAATAACACAATTTTAAATGATGCATAGGTAAAAGAAGCAATCAAAAAGAAAATTAGAAAGTATTTTGAACTAAAGAAAAATGAGAGAAAATATATGAAATTTGTGGGAGACAAATAAAGTAGTACTTAGATTTTTATTGCAATGCATAATATTAGAAAAGAAGAAAGATTCAAAATCAATGACCCAGCTTTCACAATAGGAAACTAAATATAAGACAAAACAAAAAAACAAATGAACAATAAAATGAGCAAGACAGAAAATAATAAATATCAGGATACAAATCAGCAGAATTGAAAATAGAAGAGCAATAGAAAAAAACTCAATAAAACCAGAAGCTGCATCTTTGAGATCACCAAAATTGATAAATATCTAAACAGACTGACCAAGAGCGAAGAGAAAACACACAACTTACCAATATCAGGAATGAAGGTGGGGATCAGTGTAGATTCTACAGATAATAACAGCTTAGCAAAAAAAAAAAATACTATAACCATTTTATTTCAATAAAGTTGACAAGTTAGATAAACTGAAAAATAGACATTACCGAAAATCAGTCTAAAATATACAGATTACCTGAGTAGTTCCATAGCTCCTGGAGTAGTGGAAATTTTATTTTAAAAGCTCCTATAAAGAAATCTTCAGACCCAGAAGACTTTACTGCTAAGTTTTGCCATACATTTAGAGAAGAAATAGTATCAATTCTACACAAACTTTCAGATGGTTGAAACAAACTCAGTCTATAAGGCTGATATTTCCCTGATATCATAACCAAAAATGATAGGTAAAGAAAAAAATTACAGCTCAACATGCTTCGTGAATGGAATTTTAAAAATTTTAGCAAATATTTAGCACATTGAATTTTAAAATATAGGAAAAGGATAATACATCATGATCAGGTGTGGTTTATCACAGGAAGAAGAATTGGTTTAACATTCCAAAATCCATCAGAGTAATTCCCCATTAACAGATTTAATAAAGAAGAAGAAAACCCATATGATCACTATCAATATATGTAGAGAAAGCATTTGACAAAATGCAACATCCATTGCTGGGAAAAAAAAAAAAAGGAAATAAAAAAAAAAGAAAACACTTTGAGCAAGCTAACAATTACAGGAGACTTCTAAAAACAGATCTTTTGAGAGAAAACACTGACAGTCAATAAAGAGGTGATGCAGACACCATGGCTGAAGGGTAAGGAAGCTGGGAAGCCTGCACCAAGTAGCCGAGTGCCAGAATCAGCTCCTGGTCCTGAACAGGTCCTAAAGAAGGGGCAAGTGAAGGAACTTCCATGCACCACCCTCCCAGACCTTTGGGATCCTAGCTAAGAGATCCCATGACCCCCACGGACATTTGATTTGGCAGCAGGAACTGCCCAGAGATCAGGCAGAGGCAAAACTCAAACCTGCGTGGAGCCCAGTAGGTTTTCTGGCAAATGGTGCAGCTGCAGCAAAACGTGACCATATGAACCCATTTCCCCAAGGCTCTCCATCGTGCTCTGAGGGACTGTATCTCCTACTGTCTGTTGGCCTGGGAGAGAGTAGGGCTGCCTTTCTTGTGAGACAGGAAAACCACACAATCTCTGGTCCATTGGCCCCTCCCAAGACCACCTGTCTGCCAACTTCCACAGAAGGTACCCACAGCACAGCCTCTACTATCCTGCCTGAGTGTTTTCCTGGCAAATGGTAGCAGTTTGGATTCCCTAGCACAGCCCAGCCAGCGCTCAACCCCAAGGGGCCAAAGAACAAAACTATGGGCCCTGTCTCAACACCCCAGGATTTGAGTACACCACCTGGGGTATCAAGGTGAGAGATCTCTGTAGCCTGAGCTAGAGTTGGTGAAGAGCCCCCACTCTCAGAACACTGAGGAGAGTGTGGTGTGAGTTTGTGTGCTGACACAGGGGCTGGGTGTCCCTCCCTCCAAAGGACTGGTCTGGGAAGGGAGTAGCTTTTAGCCAGGTGCAGCTTCTTCCCCAGGGAGCTCCACAGCCCATGATATCTGGAATAATCTAACGATTTGGGAGCAGAAAGCTTGGGATAAGCCTGACAAGTTGAGTCTGCTCCCGGGACAGACACTGAAAGGACAGACATATAATTCAGATGGCAAGAAAGCTTAATGGGATTCAAGAAAAAGTTAAAAATCCCATCCAAGGAAGCCATTAAAACAATTCAAGACTTGAAAGATGGCATAGCCATATTATGAAAGAACCAAACTGAACTCCTGGAATTGAAAAATTTACTACAGAAACTGCAAAATACAACAGAGAAACCTTAATAACAGACTTGACCAAACTAAGGAAAGAATTTCAGAGCTCAAAGGTGGGTTACTTGAATCAACCCAGTCAGACAAAAATAAAGAAAATATTCAAAGCAATGAACAAAGCCTGTGAGAAATGTGGGATTATGTAAACAGACCAAACCTAAGAGTCACTGGCATTCCATGAGAGAGTAAGAAACTTGAAAAGCATATTTGATTATATAATTCTCAAAAAGGTTTTCCAATTGTGCTGGAAGTTGACATGGAAATTCAAGAAATTCAGAGAACCTCTGCACAATGTTATACAAGAAAACCATCCCCAAGACACATGATTTTCCAAGATCAATATGAAAGAAAAACTCTTAAAGGTAGATAGAGAAAAGGGTCATATCACTTACAAAGGGAACCCCATCAAGCTAACAGAAGACTTCTCAGCAGAAACTGTACAATCCAGGAGAGATTGGGTGCTTATTTATAGCATTCGTAGAGAAAAGAAATTCCAAACAAAAAGTTCCTATCCTTCCCAAATAAGATTCACATGTGGAGGAGAAATAAAATATTTTTTGGACAAGCAAGTGCTAAAGGAATTTGTTACCATTACACTAGCCTCACGAGAGGTCCTTAAGAAAATGTTAACCATAGAAACGAAAGAAAAAAATACCTACTACCATAAAAACACAAGCTTTTAGCTCACAGACACTAATAAAGCAACTCCACAGCTGAGACTACAAAGCAACCAGCTAACACCATCACAACAGAATCAAAGCTTCAGAAATCAAAATTAACCTGCAATGTACACAGTCTAAAAGCCCCACTTAAAAGGTACAGAGTGGCAAGTTGAAGAATAAAATAAGACCCAATCTTCTGTTGTCTTCAAGACCCATCTCACATGTAATGGTATCCATAGGCTCAAAGTAAAGAGATGGAGAAAGATCTATCACGAAAATAGAAAACAAAAGAGAGCATGGGTCACTATTTTTGTATTTGCTAAAACAGACTTTAAACCAAGAACAATCTAAAAGGGCAAAGAAGGTCATTACATAATGATTAAGGGTTCAATTCAACAAGAAGACTTAACAACGTAAATATGTATTTTTTGTGTATATATACACACAAATACATTATACATTTATATATACACACACACATAATATATACAGAGAGAGAGAGAGGAAGAGAGAGAGAGTATATGTATAGTAACACCCGTATTCATGAAATCTGGAAAAAAATCAGGACAGAAACCTATCAACAGAGTAAACAGACAACCTGTAGAATGAGAAAATATTTGCAAACTATGCATCTGACAACGGTCTAATATCCAGAATCTGTAGGGAACTTTAACAATTGAACAAGCAAAAAATAATAATAATAATAACCCCATTAAAAAGTGGGCAAAGGACGCAAATGGACACTTCTCAAAAGAAGGTATACAGGTGGCCAACAAACATATGAACACATGTTCCATATCACTAATCATCAGAGAAATGTCAAACAAAACCACAATGAGATACTATCTCACACCAGTCAGAATACCTATTATTAGAAAGTCAAAAATAACAGATGTTGGTGAAGCTGTGGAGAAGAGAAAATACTTACATGCTGTTGATGGGAATGTAAATTAGTTTACTCACTGTGGAAAGCACTTTGAAGATTTTTCAAAGAACTAAAAATAGAACTATCATTAAACCCAGCAATCCCATTATGGGGCATATATCCAAAAGAAAATGGATTGTTCTACTGAAAAGAAGACCCATGTGCTCACATGTTCATCGCAGCACTATTCACAATTGCAAAGACATCGTATTAATCTAGATGCCCATCAAGAGTGGATTGGATAAGGAAAATGTGGCATATACACACCATACAACACTATGCAGCCATAAAAAGAACAAAATCATGTCCTTTTTAGCAACATGGATGCAGCTGGAAACCTTTATCCTAAACAAATTAATGAAGAAACAGAAAACAAAATACCATTCTCATTTATAATTGGGAGCTAAACTTTGGGTATACATAGATATAAAGGTGGGAATGACAGGTGCTGGAGACTACAAGCAGGGAGAGGGAGGGAGGAGGGCAAAGGCTGAAAAACCACTCATTGGGTACAATGCTCACTACCTAGGTAATGGGTTCAATCGTACACCAAACCTCAGCATCACACAATATACCCTTGTAACAAACCTGCACATGTATCCCCTGAATCTAAAATAAGAGTTGAAATTTTCAAAAAACAAAACTTCTCAACCTGATAAAGTGCATCTTTGAAAGTACTATAATATCGTAATCATGTTGAGAGTAGAAATGCATCCCTGCTAAGTTCCGAAACACGTCAAGGATGACTTCTGGCATCACTTCTGTTCAATACTGCACTAGAGTTTCTAGCCGAGAACATAGGCAAGAGAAATAAAATAAAAGGCATCAAAGTTATAAAAGTGAAGTCATCTTTATTTACAGATGACATTGTTGTCTATTTAGGAAATCCTGTGATACGTACAAAAAAGTAGTAAGATGAATAAGATTAGAAAATTTGATAAAAGTACACAAATATCATTTTCCCATGTACTTTTAGTGAACAATTAGAAATTGATTGAAATAATACTATTTATAATAGCACCACAAATATAAAATTATTCAGATAACTCTCACAATAGTTGTGCAGAATTAGTGTACTGAAAACTATAATACATTGCTCAGATAAATACATAAAAATGGCAAAATATGCCATGTTTATGTTAAGTATCATTTCTCTCCAAGTTGATCTTTAGATTCCAAGGAATTCCAATTGAAATCTCCACAGTCTTTTATTTATTTAATTTTAGAAATTAAAATTGTGACTCTAAAATCCATATGAAAATGCAGAAGACCAAGGATATCAAAGTATCTTTGAAAAAAAATGAACAAAATTGGAGGAATTTATACAACCCGACTTCAAGACTTATTGTAAAGGCACAGTAATCAAAACAGTGCAGTATTGACATAAAGAGATACAAAGAATTCAAGGCCAGGCACAGTGGCTTACACCTGTAATCCCAGCACTTTGGGAGGCTGAGGCGGGCAGATCAGGAGGTCAAGAGATCGAGACCATCCTGGCCAACATGGTGAAATCTCGTCTCTACTAAAAATACAAAAATCAGTTGGATGTGGTGGCACATACCTGTAATCCCAGCTACTTGGGAGACTGAGGCAGCAGAATCACTGGAACCCGGGAGGCAGAGGTTACAGTCAGCCAAGACTGGGCCATTGTACTCTAGCCTGGGAACAAGAGTAAAATTCCATCTCAAAAAAAAAAAAATTCAATGGGACAGACAGAATACAGAGTCCAGACAGACTCACACATATACAGTCAACTGATTTTTTTTAAGTTGCAAAGATAATCCAGTGGAAAAAGATTATATGTACAACAAATAGTTCTGAAACAATTACATGCCTATATGCAAAAAATAAAATTTGACCCTCACATGACATATAAAAACAAACTCAAAACGGATCATAGATATAAATATGAAACCTAAAACTGTAAGACTTACTGAAAACAAGAGGAAAACCTTTGTGACCACGATTTAAGCAAATATTTATTAGATACGCAACACAAAGTGTATAATCTATAAATAAAGAAAATAACACATTGGATTTCATAGAAAATAAGGACTTCTGCTCTTAGATACTGTTTAGAGAATGAAAAGACAAGCCACAGTCTGGGAGAAACTATTTGCAAGTATCTAACAAAGGATTTGTATTCAATATACAAAATACCCTCAAAACTAAATAAAAAGAAAACAGCTCATTAAAAACAGGCAAAAATTTCAAATAGATACTTCACTAAAGATGCATGAGTGGCAAATAGGCACACAAAAACATGCCCATCATCATTAATCATTAGGTAAATGCAAATTAAAATGACAAGGAGATACCTGTACACACTTATTAGAACGTCTAAAATTAAAAAGATTTAGCATAGCAAGTATTAGTGAGGATATGGAGAATCCTGAATTGTCATACACTCATGTGGGAATCTAAACTGATCAAAATACATTAGAAATACGGCAGTTTCTTAAAAATTCAACACACACCATATGACTGAGCAATCACTTTCCTGGGTATTTGTCTTAGAGAAATAAAAACAGATCTCCGTAAAAAGACTTACACCCAAATGCTCATGAAAGTGTATTTTCTAATAGCCAACAACTGGAAAATGACTGAACAACCAAGAGTTGAACTATCAATTTCAATACACACAGCAACATGGATGACCCTTGCATCATGTTGAGTGAAATAGGCAACAGGGAAAAATAGTACATACTGTATGATACCATTTATACAAACGTTTCATAAAATAATCTGATGTGACAAGAGGCAGAATGGAGTTTGCAGGGAAAGAGAGGGTTTGGAAAATGTTAAGAGGGAGATAAACAGGGAGAGGGAAATTCAGGAGGTAATAGATGTGTTCATTATCTTTATTGCGGTAATGGTTCCATCAGTGTGCATTCATGCCTGTGTGTATACACATGCATATATATATACCCACCTATATATACATACATGTATCAAATACATATAATTATTTACACACATACATATATATCAGAATTTATATTGTACAATTTAATTCATTCGGTTTATTGTACATCAATATTTCAACAAAACTGTTTAATGAAATTGCACAATTCTCTGCCATTTAAACATTGTACACAAATAAAATTGTCCTTTTCTTACTAATGCAAGATTATTATTAAGCATGTTAACCACATTTTAGGGCCATAATGTACAGATAATGTCAACATCTCTAAAGTTAATTAGCACTGCTTACCCACACAAATGCCCCTGGGCTTCTA
Source organism: Papio anubis (assembly GCF_008728515.1). NCBI lineage: Eukaryota > Metazoa > Chordata > Mammalia > Primates > Cercopithecidae > Papio > Papio anubis. The sequence goes on from NC_044994.1 coordinate 8,762,683, forward strand.
TTCTATGGTTTGTGCAACTTTGTTTCAGCTTTTTATGATTTATTTGTTGTCTATTACTTCCAATATCAAAATATCTGTTTATCAAATTATTGCTATAAAACTGTCATAGAAATAGAACTCTTATTCAGTTGTTAAGTCAACCAAAGATTAGAGAAAGATGTGTTGTGAAAATACAAGCTCTGAGGCCAAACTTAGGTTCAAATTCCGACTCTGCTACTCACCGGCTGTGGATCCCAGAAAAATTATTTAACTCAAGCATCAGTTTCCTCATCCTTAAGTGAAACTATCAATGACTAGTTCAAAGGTTTGGTTGAGAGGATAAATAAAATATTGTATACAAAAGGTAGAGTACACAGTAGATACTCCAAATTTTTTTCATTTACTTCTTCGTTGTATTAGATAAATTGACACTAGCTCTGTGCTGACAAACCCCAAAATCTCAATCAATAAATGAAACAGATAATAATTGAAGTATCCAACTGGAAGGCTGTATGTTTTTTGGGTTTCTGCCATTTCCAATACAAGACACACTCCAGATAGCCACGTGGAGAGAGGTAATGGAGGGTGTTATAAGAGGTTTCTATGGCAGACTTGGAAGTGACAGACATAATTTCTACCTATATTCACTTCACTGGAACACAATCCTATGGTCATAACTGTAGGGTAGTTTGAGAAAGCAGATTAGCTCTGTGCACTGGCAGTAGAAATTAAATTTTGGTGCACAGCTAGCATGCTTTTGCCACATTCCCTGTGTAAATTAAGAAGGAAGGTCTAAGGAACACTCAGATGAGCTTCAGTGTATAGCCTTAGTAAAATCTATGTGTTGTGTAGAGCCTATATTAGGGTTGTATTCCAGAGAGCTTGGGGTGCTGGCATATGAATTATTATCATGTGATATGTTATCACTCTAAATACTAATGCTTACAAGGCTATAGTAATCATCATCATTGTGAACATCATCATCAGCTACCATTTATTGAATGCCAACTTTCCCACAAGATTTGAACTATGCATTTCACCAATATTATTTCATTAATTTATACTTTCAAGTGGAGAATTCTTAGGGACAGAAGTCGTTCCTTACTTGTTTGTTAGTCTGTCTGCTTGTTTTCCTGCAAGTTTTTTAGTATCAAATACAGCATAAGCAGATTATGATTAATTCAAAAGAATGAATATTAGAAACAGAATGTCTTAAATAACCCTAGGAAATCCGTCTCAGTCTTTCTAGAGTCCCAAGCATAAATATATACACACCTTTTTAAAAAATGTATCTTAAAATGTATTAATATGGGCTTATCAATATCAGTAATACATGTCTGGCAGCTATGCTTCTCAGGATTGAATAAATTACATCTTCCGACAAATTTGCATCTAAAGAATCTCTTAGAAGACAGTGGCTTATTCACAGAATTATTTGTGTGTAACTCATCAGTTATTCATGCAATCACTGGATATTCACTGCTGATTCTCCCTGAACTACACATTCTTTTACTAAAAAAGGAAGGTGTTTTCCTTTTAAATCTGGTGTATACAACAATGAAAACAAAATAAGATTCTACACAAATGTGCATGCTAATTGCTGGTTAAGTTACTGGTTTATGTTAATTCAGGTCATTCCAGCATTGTGAATGTTTCTTTAATCTAGATTCTCTTTAATGAGAGTCATGTTTACAATGGCATTTCTCCCTGACAGATCCAGAATATGTCTATCTTATATAAAAAACTTAAATGGAAACTGGATTTTAAAAGGATGGGTGGTCAAATTTAGTGCAATATGAAAGAAGATTAATAAAAACAATTAAAATTATTCTTTCACCTGCCTAGATATCTTGCCTGTGAAATTAAAGGTCAAATCCTAATCTTGTTATTTCTTTTAAAACAATTTTACTTAATGTAGTCTGTCAAGAACATTTATGTATCTGGAGAACTTAGAATAATACATAATTACCAGAAATTTCTTGAAAGGGTAAAATGTCTTGAAGGGTAAAATTAAAATGCTTGAAGGTAAACTCTTAAATATGATATTTCTAGACATAAATATCTGGAATGTCTCTTCTCAAAATTTATACAATAATATGTTAATTTTTGTTAGTTATTGGGATATTCTGTATCTCCCCCTTTTACCACTATGCTGGTAGATAGTTGACCAGGGTTGATGTACTATCATTAGTTCCTACTGTATATAGATATATATATTTTCTTTTTTGCACTAACTACTCTTGAATTCCTTCATTATTTGTTTTTCACTACAAATAGTTATTTCCAACCTGTTACAATTATTTCAATACAGTTTTTAACCAAGTATTGAAAAATGTGAAAAGTCACTTCACTCAAATGAATTAATTTGATAATTTAATGAAGAAAAGGGTTATGAATGGCTTACATGTCATACTTATTGTTTTCAATTTTACCTTGAAGACAGAGAGGATCTTCTGAAAAAAATTTAAGTAGCGGAGTAAAATAGATACCTTATCGTTTTAGGAGTTTGATAAAACTTAGGGGCTAGACGTAGTGATAATGTGGAAGAAAGAGATACAGAGTGACTTAAATATTAATATTTCTGCCTTCAGTATCTACGTATGTGGTGGAATCAACAATCACCAGTGGAAAGACTGACTGGATGGAAGACGGCCTGTTTGGTTTGTGATGGTGAATTTGTGAGTGCTATATGTATCTTTCTGGTGGAGACATTATTCGTGCAAAAATGTTGGGTTAAAGTTCAGCATCAACCAGTCTCATCTCCTGAAATTCTCCCCTTTCCTGGTTTTTGTACCACTGTTTCCCTGGGTTTCCTTCCACCTGCCTGTTGGGGCTTTTCCTCACTGACCAGTAGCAGGCATGGTAGACTTCCGGGTTCCTGACTGCAGGCCCTTTCTCTTCAGAGATGTCATCACCTCAGCTACCAGCTTGGGGGCATGAAAATCATGCCCCCAAGGAGGGGTAGTAAGAAAACCTCGGGGCAGAGAAGTAGAAAACAAACAGGCTAGAGTGAAGTTATGGAAGTTTCTGGTGAAATTTTTAAAAAATCAGTTGTCACTAGCTAAAAATTTTATTTAGAGATCAAGGAAATAGGAATTACAAAGGGCCTTTTTGTTGAGAAAATTAGACGTCTTTTATCAGAACAAAGCCAAATTGCAATGTGCAAGGCTCAAGCCATATGACAATGGGTAGAAGAACAAACGAGGAAGAGGGGATGAAGACAAGAAGAGGAAACAGCATGTGTAGATTAATAAATAAACAAGTTTTGGTGCTTTATTGCACAGTAGGATGAGTATGGCTAACAACATTATATTTTATATTTACAAACAGCTAGAAGAGAGGATTTTGAATGGTCTCACCATAAAAAAATGATAAATGTATGAGGCAATAGATATGCTAAATACTCTGACTTGATAATTATACAATGTATATGCACGTACTAAAACATCACACTATACTCCATAAATATATGGAATTATCATGTATCAGTTTAAAAATTAATTTTTAAAAGAATGCCAGGGAATAAAAGGGGGTAAAATAGAAGCTAAATCCATTGTATTCCAATATTTACATCTTTAATGAAAACTGTTAAATAAAACATAAAGCAAAACTTTCAGTGAAAAGCATTTAAGGTTAAGACCCTTTCATTTTAATGGATTGGCTATTATAAAGAAAAACTAGTCAGGATGTTTTCAAATATCTTTCTTCAGTTTTTTCATTTGTTTTTGTTTAGCATGAAAAAGAAAGCTCCCTATTTATTAAACCTGATGAGGGATGGGTTTTAAAATTTGGATACAAGTTATATTATATCATACACATTTCTATTAAATAATAGGGTATATCCTGACACCACAATATATTCTCAGAGCAGTTCAGGTCAATTGGGTTTCATAAATACATATTGATGATCTATTGAGAGATAATTTTTATGCTAGGTATTGGGGATCGGTGATCCAAATAGGGATAGCTAAAGTCTCAAAAACATAACCTACATAATCTGAAAATTGTAATAGAATGTGGTAGTAACTAAGACAGTGGTAGGTGCAATGAGCATTGGCAACACTTAATCCAACCTAATGATTTAGGCAAGAGATATACTGAAGCCCACCTTGAAGGATCAATAAATATTAGCCAGAACAAGCAGAGAGAGGGAATTGAAGACAGGGAATAAAGTAGGAAAAAGTTACAAATCTATTACACAGCATGATACATAAATGGCATTATATAAACAGCGCTTTGATTTACTGAGGCATAATGTACAAATCATGGTAGGAATGGCTGAAGAAGGTGAAACCAAGTTTATGAAGAACCTAGTATGTCATTATAAACAAATAAACTTTATATGATAAATAATGGTCATTATTAAAGATTTTAAAGCACCAAAGTAGCATGGTTAGAGTTGCATTTTTAGAAGACCACTCCTGCTGCAATGAAGAGAAGGTAAAACTGAGGAAATGGAAAGAAGTTAGGAAGATAGTATAATAACCTGGAGATGAGACGATGAAGTCCTGATGGAGCCATATAATAGAAACGGAAACAGACAAAGGATTCAAGACCTACTCAGATAGTGGAAGAAGTCAACAGCGTTTGGTGATGGATTGAAGGTGATTGGTGAGTGCAGAAGTGTAAGAAAACTCACAGGTGTCTGGTGTTAGTGACTTGGTGGATCATAGTGCCATGAATCCATATAGTATAACAGGAAATGAAATAAATTTGAATGGAGGCGAAAGGCAAATGATGGTGAATTTAATGCAGATCCATTAAGTTTGAGATAACTGTGGACATTTCGAGATTTATCTAGTGGGCCTTTGGATTTACAAATCTTAAACTGAGATCTGAGAGGTCAAGGCTGAAGATAAGGATTTAGAAGTTATCACCATTTTAATGTTACTCAAAACCATAAGACTGGATAAGGCTGCACTATTAATACAGAATAAATTTATGTCTTTCACCTTTACCATTCAAAATGCGCTGAGTTCTTTCTTCTTTCACAACTGTGCTTCATTTTAAAATGCATGCATACTTTTGATAGCACATGTGAAAGTATTTCTCCAAAATTGACCTCATTGGTTTCGTTCTCAGCAAATTCACCTGGGCCACTCAACATGGCTTTTATAGTGCGTGATGTTAATGAATATTCTCTTTTTACATAAATTCATGGCCAATAGATGATATCAATTTGACATACATGGCACCAGGGCCTTCACAGCCACCACAGGTTTTCTCCTCTCCATCCATTTTGTTCTTACGAAATTCTACTTTACTTCCCCAGGAATTTCAGTAGTTGCTCACCAGTCCCGCAGTCATTGCAAGCCAGGTCCCCGTGTACCGCCACACCCCTTATTCCAGGGCTGCCCCCCACCACCCTCTATGCTTCATTTTAATGGGATTTTACCTGTCTGACGATTTTGTGGTCTCGAAGGAACGCCGCCATTTTGATGTAACTATAGAATCGGAAACTGTTGGATAGGAACCCTATCTGTCCGTGGTTTCCAATTTCCCGTTCTCACGAACATGTTTGCTAACTTAACCAGCTTTGAGTCAGCTTCTCCAAAAGTAGGTATATTTTTCTGTGCTTCTTCTTTAGTAAGGACTACCATGCCACCCAGTACCAATAGGGTGCTTTTGAAAGAAAGCTCCCAAGGCCTGGGTAACTTGTCTGTACTAGTTTCCTGTGGCTGCTGATACAAATTACTACAGACTTGATGGCTTAAAACAACACAAATTTTTTAATCTTACAGCTCTGGAGGTCAGTCTAAAACCAGTTTAACTGGGCTAAAATCAAGATGTTAGCAGACCGGTGTTCCATTTGGAAGACTCTCGAGGAGAATCCTTTTCTTACTTTTTCTAGTTTCCAGAGACCACCTATATTCTTCTGTTGATGACCCCCTTCCTCCATCTTCAACGTGCATGATTTCAACCTCTGTTTCCATCATCCCATCTTTTTCTTCTGCCTTTGACTTTCTTGACGGCTTCCTATAAGTACCTTATGTTTACAATTGGGCCAACTGGGGTAACCCGGAAACCGAGGATAACCTTCCCACTTCAAGATCCTTTATTATATCTGCAAAGTTCCTTTTTGCCAGGTATTAGAACTCGGACATCTTTTCATGGCCATTATTCGGTGATCAAATGAGCACAGCTGACATGCTCTGGCTTGCAGTAGTGCTTACAGGTGCTATGAGAATACAAATAAGGTAACCAGCCATAGGCTATTTAAACAACATTTCAAAATCTCTTAACTAAAAACAAGCATATGAATAACAATAGCGAAAAGAAGTGCTATCAGTTTTTCTCAGACACTATCTTTTGTTTTCAAGTAACTATAAGAATTAGAATATAAATTTCATAGCCAAAGTACCAGACATTTATCATTTTAAAAAAATCTCCGCATCAAATCCTCCTTATTCACCACTCCCTGATTTATTTTGAGGAATCACCTGTCTTCAATTATGTATTCTTGTGGAAGTGTCATAAACCAGGTGCCCACCCTCCATCCTGAAAGTCAAGAAACCAAATGTTTCTTCTTTTTGTCCTGCTATAAATAGCCAGGGAGTCAGTGCCTCTGTGAAGTTTGGCCAAGCAAATAAATACTCACCCCTGTGATTTTGAATCTTGATTCAGTAATGGAAGGTGAGAAAAATCTGGCATTTGCTCAAGTTGACTGTGCAGCACCAAACCAAACTGCTGTCTTTCCTGCTTCCTAACCCATTGGTATTGCCTCAAATCCTGCCTGTTTCCAAGACTGCTTTCCAGTCCTGACTTTAATTCTGGAAGCTTTCAATATTTTTCTAATAAATTATTTTCACTTAAGTTAGCCAAATTTGGTTTCTGTCACCTATAGTCAGAAAACCCTAACAATAGCAGTGTTACGTCGATATTATTGTTGCTGGGTTAAATCTACCATAACAATTTTGTAAGAAAATTGATTTTCCACTTGAAGTAATTTTATTCACTGAATTCATCTAATTTGAGTTAGGGCTTGACAATTATACTGCCCTTCTTATTTATGCGATGTCATTGGAAAAATCTATGGGTTAAATGTGGATAGACACCAGGAATAAGCTCTAGTATTCCATAGTAGAGTAGGGGAACTATATAGTTTAATTTATTGTATATTTCAAAATAGCTAGAAGAATTCTAATGCTGCCAACATGAAGAAAAGATAAATGTTTGAGGTGAGGGATATCCCAATTACCCTGATTTGATCATTATGCATTGTATATATGTATCAAGTTATTGCATATACCTGCAAAATATGTGCAACTATGATTTATCAATTTAAAAATTAGAAAAGAAAATCTATTAATTAAACATATTTGCAAATCTGGAAAGGCAAATTTTCCAAACGATGAAGGCTATTATCACATATCAGTATTTTGCCTTTTCGGGGAATCCGATTTGAAGTGTCCCTATAATTCTTTTTTTTTTTTTGAGAAAGAGTCTCACTCTGTCACCCAGGCTGGAGTGCAGTGGTGTGATCTCGGCTCACTGCAGTCTCCACCTCCCAGGTTCAAGTGATTCTCCTTGTCTCAGCCTCCGGAGTAGCTGGGATTACAGGTGTCTACCACCAACCCAGCTAATTTTTGAATTTTTAGTAGAGACAGGTTTTCCCCATGTTGTCCAGGCTGGTCTTGAACTCCTGACCTCAAGTGATCCACGCGCCTCGGCCTCCCAAAGTGCTGGGATTAGAGGTATGAGTCACCGAGCCAGGCCCCTATAGTAATTCTTGAATTGTCTGAGAATATCTTTTAGATCATTGTTACAGCGTTGGTGCTCATGGTATTACAATGCTGAGAATTTACCTCCATTTAGTGGTTTCAGTTAATTGTTATTTTCTTTAATGGAAAATCACTCAGTGAAATTGCAGGAAAGAGGTTATTTATCTGAGTCATATTTTTATGAAAACTGTTTTTCACTTCCTTGCATTTTTAGGAGTGTTGTCTTTAAAAGGATATTCTATTAATATTTATAATTAGACATCACACAAAACAGATGCTAAATCTTGTGCTATAACTTCTGGATAAAATTACATAAATATTATATACTTTTTGTCATAATGTTCCCTCAGGGAGCTGTAGAACAAAGGGCATTCTCCATGAAGATGCCATTTCTTTTTTGAATAAAAGGAAATAATAAGACAGTGATTAACCACGATTATTTTAACTATTGTAACGTTCGCAATTAAGTGGGCAGCGCAGGAGCTCAACAAATAATTAATTGATTTACTTTTTTCTCTCCTTGACCCACATCGCAATTCACCCACTCACGCCACTATCCCTGTTGTGACTTTGAAACCAAATGGATTGTCCGTTTTCAGTTCGTGGAAGCGTGATGCTCAGCCTGTGTGGAGGGGCCTGGCTTCCAAGTGTACTTGGGGTGGATCCTGGGGAGTTTACTGAGGGCACAGGTCCGCAGATGAGATGCGTTTCGCTTTTTGAATTACCTCTTGGCCAGTACCAAGATGAACTGGTGGGATATATATTGTGTCATCCAACCCGGGAAAGTTGGTGTGGAGGTGAGGAAACAGTTCTGAGGGATAACGGTTTGAAAGTAGTGGCGCTGGGTACGAACATGGGTCCCTGAGAGTCTGAGACCTTCTATTGCCCCTATCTCCTTGCTAACGATTACTTCTTCAAAAATTCTCCTAGGGACCCTGAGGAGGGACGGCAGAGGTCAGCAAACCTTCTGCCCGCCAACTTGATTTCGTGTGACACAAAGTGTCATGAGTTCTACTTTCCTCCCTTAAAAAGACAAGATTAGGAACAACGGCTGGCAAGAGAGGAGGGGAAAGCTTAATTCTCCAACGATGCTGCGGAAGGGAACCAATGGGTCACGCCCACTCGCGGGTGGCCGCCTCTCTGTTCCACCCCGGGAATGCTGGGCTTTCCCCTCGGTCTGGGGCGAGCGCACTTCCCACCCGGATACTGAGCGGGCAGCACCCGCAGGCCAGCAGTGCGTTCCGGGAGGCGCCGGCGCCTCCTCGCGGCCTGGGCGCACGTGCCTGGGCTGGGGCCGGAGCCGGCGGTCGCGCCGCGCCGTAGTAGCTGGGGCGGGTGTGAGCGGCTGGCTCCGGGCCGCGGCCGCCGCCCGCCCGCCGGCTCCGGTGGTTGGGCGGAGGAAGCGCGGGACTCCTCCTCCCCACCGTATTAACATGCACCCAGGGGCGGGTGACCAGCCCAGCCTTGCCGCCTCAGCCCGCCGCGTCCCGGCGCTCAGCCTCCGCTCCAGAGGCGAGCGCTGCGCTTCGGGCGCCGCAATCTCGAGGACACGGCCTCGCGGACACCTTCCGCCTCGGGGAATCGGCAGCATCGGCGGCGCGAGCGGCCGCCGCCGCCTCGGCTCCTGTCTCGAGTCCTTTCCGTCACCTCGCTGAGAGCCGGTCCCGGTCGCGGGGACATCTCTCTCGTCCTTCCTCCGAGGCTCGTGGGACCCACGGACGGACGCAGCCAGCGAGGACCGGACTGCGGGACGCGGCCAGGTAACGCCGGGCTGCGCCGCGGGGCTGAGGCGCGCACGGCGGCGGCGGCGGTCGCGGCGCGCTGGGTGGCTCCTGGCCGCTGCCTGCCGCGCGGTCGCCGCTTCCCTCGCCCGCGGAGGGGCTGCAGGCTGGGCTCCCCGGGCTGCCGGCTCGAGAGTCCGCGCTCCCTACCTTTCCAGCCGCCCGGGGTGCACTCTCGGGCCTTCCGGGTAACCTGGGGTCTCGGGGGCGAGCGCGTCCTCTCCGGCCGTGCAGTCCTCGCGGCTCCCCACGGGGACCCTGGCAGGGGAAAGATTTATAATTGCGACAGGGTCCCGGAAGGGGGAGGGGAGGAGAACACCGGTCCCCTGTCCCCGTCATGTCCACCGGTCAAATTCTCACCCTCACCCCACCGCGGATTCACCTTGCAGGGGAGGAGGGGGCTGCTCCCCGCGGGGGATTTCTCGTCAGGCTCCTGGGTGGTTTGCAAAGCAAGTTGTTGCACTTGCTTTTTGGGTGACATTTTGGCATTGTGGAAAAGGACCAACTCCCCCGTGCGTTTGTAAGAGAAAGCTAAAGAAACAGAGACACAAAGAGAGACAGGCAGAGAGAGAGAGAAAGAGAGAAATGGGGTCCGAGGAGGAGGTCTCTGGAGAGTCGCCCCCTGCCCGCGGCCAAGGCCAATTCCCGGAGAATCACGGGGTAGGCGGGAAGACCCTACATTCAGCGAATTGAATGCACCGGGTTGGAACCAAGGCCAAACAGGGACCTCTCCTCGAGGCTGGGCGAGATAACAAATTGCACTTTCATTGAGGGGCGGCTGCAGCTGCTAGAGGCACCTTCGGAGGGCCAGCCGCGATGAAGACCCAGCATTCAGGACTTGGGCTGCTGCGCTCTTTGCGGAAGGCGCGCTGTCCCCGCCTCGCTGGGTGGCACCGGGAGGCCGTGGGAAGGGGTGGCCCGGCTCGGCTGCCGGTGCCGGAGACACTGAGTGCCTGTGTCCGAGTGCCGCGCTCGCCCCCGGTTGCAGGGCTTGCCTCCAGCCCGACCGTCGCGCTGCGGAATTTTCTGCTAGAGAAGGGGAGGATGTGCGGAGGGGAAGGGGTTGAAGGTAGCCAGGCGGCAAGGAGTGGGACGCTGGGTGGGAGATGTTACGTCTTTTGTGGATCCAGGCGAGACTCCTCGCTCCTTACTCCTGACACAGTGAGACTGACTCCCGGTCGTGGGAGGTGAATGCTCCCTGCCTCCTTCCATAACACGTGAAGTTAGGGAAATACGAGGAAAGACATATAATAAAAGTACCAATTAAAGACAGATCTTTAGCTTTTATGGTCTTCGTGAATGGCTTCGTAGAAGGTGAGGATAGATCCGTCTAAGATGTAGACACGGAGATGAGAAATGCTTAGGACTAGGGAAGCGATTTTAGGACCTGAGGCAAACATCCTGCAAATTATTTTTTACCCTGAAAGAGCTGTTCCAAAAGGAACAGCCTTTTGACTGTTATTTATAGCACAATTTCAGTTCAGGAAGCGACCTTCTATTGGCCTAGGTCACTTTGCATATAAAGCAATACTTTTTATTCCTTGAATAAAACTTGAAATGACAAGGAGGCAAGAAATTTTACAAGTATCCTAATTTATCTCATGCCAGAAGAATAAAGTTTTCTTTAAATGTTTAAAAGGAAACTCAAGCCTATAAAGAAATAATGAATATGTCTATGCAAAATGCATGATTTTAAAAAATGTAAGTTATAAAAGCTACCCTTGGTTCAGAAAATTCATACTCTGGCATGAAACAAGAAAGTTCATAGAAATCAGGTGTCAATAGCCCTGTTCTTAATTGCCTTTGGATTTAGTACTTAAATTTAAAGTTGTTTCAGTGGTTAGTCCCTTGAAATATCCCTCATTCCAGATCTAAAATTCTGTGAATTTAAAAAAAAATTAATTTACGTAAGAGAAAATGTTAGTTACCTTGTGTGAGTAAAGAAGAATGTACTTGCATACAAAGATATTTTTTACTTTATAGCTATCTATTTCTCTCTGTATTTCATTCTAAGATTAGTTTGCAAATATAATACTTTATCTCAAACATTACAGGCAACATAAATATGGACAAAATGAACTGGTTAACATTCTTTTAAATATGTCAAAATAATTTTCTGACAAAGCTTCTTAAATATCACAAGCAATTGTGCTTGGGGGAAATAGTATATGAGTTTTCCCTAGGAGGGAATTTTCGTGGTTTAGCATCTTTAATTTCTCCATCAACATAAACTTCGTTCTGCCAGGACTAAACACTCAATAAAAGCATATTAGTGATTAGTGAAAGCAAATGGAGACAAGACCTTCCTTCCAAAATATTATGTAGCCCATATAGAGAAATAGCCTAAAACTAATTGTAGTGTTCTACTTTTTAAATCCTTCTAAGCTTAAGTGTCCTATTCAACCCAATTTGGGAATAGAAACTGCATGCACTTTGAGTTAACTCTATTAAATATGGGTGCCTTTGTTCCATATAGCCATTGAGATTGATTTTTTAAAATATAAAATTAAAACTTGGTGGAGGGGAACTTGTTTTACAGAGTACTCATTTTAGTGAATATGAGCAATATTCACTAATATGCAGCAAAGTAATAGTTTCATCTACAGCTTAATTGAGATGAATACCATATTATTTGAATATCAACTCTTTCAGAAACAAAGAATTCAGTGTTTTGATTTTGATCTTATAATATTTCAAATTCAGAAATAATAGTAAAATGGTATCTAATGTGTATTTCTATAGTGAAATTTCTATGATCAACTCAAATTCATGTTACCTTCATGATCATTCCCACAAATTGTTCCACTGTTTATCAGAGGAGAGGGAATTGTTTTCCTCTTAGGAAGCATCCAATTAAAATCTACTTTTATGTAGATTTCATCGCTATAGAAATCACACTTACCTCTCTTTTCTTAAATTAAGAAAACGATACAATTGTAGGTTGTTTTGTTTCTTTTCTCTTTTTCCATTGGTAATTATATTTCACCTGCTACAGGAACACCATTGAAATAAGAAGACTAAAAAGACTCTTGAAAAACCTGAACACGTTTCCCCAATCCTCACTTCTCATATTTATAATCTATGCATATGTCTTTGGTATGCTGGTCTTTTTGTACACTTTTTTAATTTTAAAGAACCACTATCACAAAAAGGTGCTTTACTAGCATTGTAGAAAAATCTTTGTTGCTGTTGAAACACTTGAATGTTTCAAAAACATCCCATGTCTTGAGCTGTTTTATTTCCTAAGATCCTAAGTGCTACTAGTTCTCTATTTTCAGAGAGTAATGACTACAGTGTCCCTCAAAAGATGTTTTTTCTTTTTTTTAAATTTTAATCATGAGAATTTGTAGCTTGATTCTTGTTACTGCCCAATGAAGGTGACTTTCTCTAGTTGTGTTGTCAATCAGGAATTGCCAAAGATGTTGTTCCTAGGAAGATCTAAAACATTGCATTACCACAGAGGAGGAGTTAGAAATAGTCTTCTGACATTCATTTTAATCTATCAGATGCACACAGGTAACTGATTGTATGAGATACCAGGTACCAGTTCTTTTGCTTCTAAGATATATCTATTTAGCTTATACAATACTGTATATTGTATATTTGCTACACCTTTCCCTGTAACCCTGCAAAACACACACCTACAGAGCAAAACATGTGCTTGAGAACAAGAAAAAATGGGGTATGACTATAAGGCAGTTAAAAAGGTGAATGACATCCCTTTGAGGTCTTCTGTTCTTTAGTCTGATTGTACAGAGGTTGGTATTGCATAGGAGATGTGTTGACCCAACCCATTTCCCATCCTTCTTTCTAGTAAACGGTAGGGTTTACTAGACAGATAGCTGTTGTATAAGTGAGAAACAGGGTTATCTTCATCCATCATTGACTTAAGATTTTTCCTGGTTGCTTTATTATTTTCTCCCTCCTGTAGGAGTTAATGATTACTGGGTAACAAGTAACATCCCACTTAGAAAAACCAGCTCATGCAAGAGGAAGCCCTATGGATCTATAGCCACAGATTTTTGACTCAGATCCTTGGACTTTTTCTTCGATAGACAACCAGCATAGCTGGGATGTGATTGTCCCATTGGATATCTAATTGTGAACTAGATATCAATGTTCTGAATATTTTATGAAGATGTAAACCACCTTCCTCCCTCTCCCTAGGATTTGCCAGAAACCAAACTGTTCATTTTCATATTATCATGGTTTGCTCGTCTGTGGCCATTGACAATTTCTCTATCTTCTCTCAATGTTTTCTTGTCAGATTTGTAAGCAACAACGCAACAGCAAACCACAAAGTGTGTGGTTTGGAACTGCTCTATCTTGCCAGGTTTTCTTAGTATTCAGCAGAGTGGTGGTCTTGCTGAAGCCATGGATAAGCATTTGGATGAGGAGACATTGTGCTGTGACTTGCTTATCTCCCTAGCCTTGCATCTGAATCTCTGCACTAGGAGGGCTCAGATACATATAAATGGCTCCCTCAGGCAGCTTGTGGGAAGGTCTCTCTGGGCACATTTCCAGCTTTGCTGCTTTACTCTGGTGACACGGTTTTAGCTAATTTGAAAACATCTGCTAGAGTAACTTGCTGTTTTAATTCTACTACTGGAGAGCATTTATGAGTATGTGATAGGAGGACTGGCACTAACCCTCATTCTAACCTCATGATTATGCCCTTTCCCTGGATACCCCTTCTTTCTTGGTTTCAATTTCAGTAGAAACCAGTGTGAAGTCTATTTCTGGACTGCAAATTTCCCTGCTAGATATCACTAAGATTTCTTTACAAAACACATGCTGCAGTTTCAGAGGAAAATGGCATTTTGATCTTGTCTCAGACTTTGCAAACAACTATTCTTTCATATGATTCATCATACTATACTAGCAAAAAGACAAGGCACATTCACTCCCTTCAAAGCTATTTTCGTGTAGGCATTAACCCAGAAGGCAAAGTCACCTTTTCATCCTTTCAAATGAGGATGCGCTTTCCATTTAGAGTTTGGGAGGGTCAGCAGGGGAATCTTTAAGTGGTAATGCATTTGGAAGTCTTTCGTGTGAATCCTTGCCTAGGCAGTTCAGATAAGACTCGTTTGATTGTAGAGCTTCTATGGAGCAGGCTAAGAAATCTTTCCCCCTCTCCTTGGAATGCTGTTTCTTACATTGTTCCCTCTTTCCTAGACGTCAGCTGAAAAGTCATTTAATCAGGGAAGCTCTCCAATTGAATGCTGTTACAGCATTTTATTCCTTTTTCATGGTCCTTTTACGGTCAATAATGATGTGTTGACTTGTGAGTGTCAGATTGCTTTCCTGACTGAACTGTGCATTCCATGAGATCCATAACTAAATATAGAGTGTTCACCAAATATCACTGATGCCTAGCACAGCACCTGGCACTTAATAAATGGTTGGTAAACATTGGTTGAGTGAATGAATGAACAAGTGAATACACATCTGTATTCTTAGTGCATAAGGGCCGTAACTCTGAGGATGGTGTTGCACAGCTTTTGCATGGCACTCCTTTGCAATGTCAGATGCTGTGTTCTTCGGTCCTAAGTTTACTCTGTTAATACCTGGTAAACACTGGGCTGATCCCAGCCTGAACATAATGTGATGGGCTACGCAGTGCTACATTTCCCAACTAGGCAACATGCAGTCTGCTGGCAAGCAGAGGTAAGGTTTTGAAATAAAATCAGGATTTCAAAAAAGAAGGAAACAAAAAATAAACTCCTGTTCCCTCTTCCTCCTCCTCCTTATTCAAAATTAACATATTAGTAGATTAATTGCCTTACTTTATTCCAACCCTTTAAGGCTTAGCATAAACTTCTTTCCTACCCCTCACCTCTTACATTGAGTACTCCTTTCTGTGCCTCCACTGAGTCTCATATGTATTTATAACTTAGTTTCATTTTCCATTTTCTGTGTATATGCCTGTCTCCCTCTAGGAGACCAGAAGCTCAAGGGAGACCAGAGACAGTGGCCCCTACATGGTTTGTAAGTGGAAGAAAGCAAAAGTTCACCGAGGACTCAAAGAATAAATCAGATCACAGGGATGAGGGGGAAAGTGTCGTGGGAAGCAGAGAAGCAGCTACAACTGCCTTTCTTGCTTGAGGCTGATCTCTATGTAGGTACGTAGATGTGGAGTGGCTCTCACAGGGGAGACTGGAATCTAACATCTTTACTGATGTGGAATCACAGCCTTCTAGGTATTTTCATGAATTTTTTATACTAGTTTTGTTTCTGGCCAGACATGTAGTGTATTCTGTTCTACTATCTGCTTCTGAACTACTCGAATGATGTAGTGAGGTGGGCCAGCCTGGGGGATACGCTAACCTTCCATGTGGCACCCAGCTATAGATACCACATCTACTCTTCAGCTTTGAATGGCCTGTGAGGAATGGTGAGATGGAATGTGAACATGAACCATGTTTATATAAACTATGGTGCACAATAATTTCTCTAGCATGTGTTTTATAGATAATTTAAAACACTGCTTTGATGATACGAATCCTAAGGGATCTTGATGATAGGTGTCAGGTATTTTGGTATGTATATATCCAGCCTTTCCAAGTATGGACAAACAAAAAATATTTGTAACATCTCCTGGGTACTCATTACTGTGGAGAATATAGAAGTGCAAGACCTAGTTCAACTCCTTGGGCAACTTGAAATGTAATAAAAAGAATAAGATTAAAATGTAGGAGATAATTGGTAATAATGGGTTACAGAATGAAACTGGTGCTCAAATGTACTTATTTTGGGCTTTTCTGTAGGAATAGGGGCTCAACAGAGAATGAGATCATTGTGGAATGCTTCCAGAAGGGAAGATCTGAAGCTAGATCTTCATGGATTGGTAAGACTTACATAGGAAGAAGGACTGGCTTTCAGATAGAGAAAACATTTGCACAGACATGGAGGTGCAAATGAACTTGGCATGTTCCTGGTCCAGAAAATGGTTCTCTCCTCCAGTTCCTCCACTTTAATTAGACCTGGAGATGAATTTGATTGAGAGGGTCATTAATGGCTATACAAGAATGTTTAGATTTGATAGGAACCACTGACAGATTCTGAATAGGCAGTGACAGGAAGAAGTGGCCTCTTGGACTGATAGGGGAGATGAGTCTAACACCAGGCTGGGACAGATAGAAGCATGAAGAGGCTGTTTGAGTGAGGCTTACATTGGGAATCAAGTCCAGGGAAGTAGAAATGGGAGTAAGTGTTTTGAAAAATTTTCAAGCAATGTTTGACTCTTTCCTTTCCCGTTTACTCTGTAATGGTGTCACACATTCTTTTTAATTCTTTATTATTCATTAAAAATTCCTGTGAAATATTTCAGTGACACCAAACAATTAAATAATATTATAAACCCCTTTGTGTCCACCACCCAGATGGTGAAATAAATCATTGCACACACTGTTGAGACTTCAGCGTACTCTTCATGTCTTCCCTCAGAGGGACTTTGCCCACTGAGCTTTGTGTCTATTATTCTCACGCATGCACTTCCTTATTGTTTGCTATGTATGTATGTGTACCTGAGCAATATAGTCTTGTTTTGCTGTTTTTAGACTATTTATAAGTAGTAACAATACTCTTTGTGGTCTTCTTTACATTACTGTAATTGTTCAGTATTTTGTTGACATGTAGATCCAATTTATCCATTTTTACTGACACATGGTATTCCCTTGTAGAACTGTATCATGATGAAGGTATCAATCTTTGTTTTTGGACATTTAAGATGTTTCCAAATAAGGCTGCTGTGAACATTCGTGTGTACATCTCCTTGTGCTAACGAAAGGGACTCTGATTAGGGTGTCTCCTAAGGAGGGGGATTGCAGTAGGGTAATATTTGTATCTTCACATCTAGCAGATAATGCAAATTACCAAAAATGGTTGTACCTATTTATGATCCCAACAGCAATCTATAAGAATACCTTTTGTTTTATATCCTTGTCAACACTTGGTGATACATTTTATTTTTGGCCAGTCTTATGGATATGAAATGATATCTCATTTTAGTTTTAATTTGTTGTTCCATGTCCCCCAGTAATATTGATGATTTATTCCCTCTCTTTATTAATATTCTGGTTGCTGTGGATTCCTTATTCATACATGTTCCCCACTCTCCTGCTTCTTTTTGTTAAACTCATTGATTTGTAAGAGCTATTTATATATTCTGGATACCAGACTTTTGTTCTGTAATATGTGTTTCAGTTATCTTCACCCAACTGGTGGCTTGTCTTCTCATTTTTATGATGTCTCTGGGTGAAAAGATTATGTTTAAATTTTAAAATAGTTGCTTTTTAAATTATCTTTATGATACCAATAAGGTGTTTGAGAAACATTTTCTAATTCTGAAATGATAAAGATATTACCATTTAGTTCTTCAAGACTTATATCCATAGTTATTTTATCAAGCCTTTAATTACATACGAAATGTAGGCAAAACACCCATCTTCTCTTAGTCTTAATTTCTTATTCATTACAATAGAATGCAAGGTGGTTGTACTGTACGAGTTCTGCTGCTGCTGCTGCTTGACTTAAGGACTTCATCATTTTATGCCTGGAATACATGGCAGCCTCTTAATGGGACTTCTAATCTCTAGGATCTGATTAAACTCACATCAAAATGTACTTTTCTAAAATGCTCTTCAGGTCATCGTGAAACTCCTCAAACTTTGTCCTGGAAACCCCCATAAGAGGAACAATCCCATTTGCTAGTATTCCCCTGCCTACTCCAGATCCGAGTCTGCCTAGAACATGGTTGGCCTTTAGATGTGTCAGTGGGACAAGTGTGTGACGGCACAATTGGCTCATATTATTGCTTAGCCTCATTTCCTAATGATCTCTTGCATCAGCCTCCACCACGACCACTCCCGTTTGTCAGGGCTCTGCTATTCCAGCCATTTTTCCTCTTTGTTTATTTTCATGTACTCAAGTTCTGTCTACTTGATGAACTGTTAACAGTGGATGCTCCCAGAGACTAGGACAAGGAACCTCAGGGGTTTTCTTTCCCTTTCTGTCCTTCTATCTGGTTGATTGTTTTACCAGGAGCAAGAATTTCTTTTAAAATAATTGTTTTAAAGCCCTTTGTAGCCTTCAAGGCCCAGCCAAATCTCACTGCTCACAGCACACATTTTATGACTACTCAGTTGAGGGTAAACTCTTCTCTGAATTCCAGTTGCATTTATCTGGATTACTTACTTCATTATAATAGTCACATTTTTAACATTTTATGTGAATATTCTGATACTTTAAGCTCCTTTAAGTTGTGAATTAGCTGATGTTTTTTGCATGTCTCGTAAGCCTGAGCCCAGTAGCTAGCAGAGTGACTTTTCAAGGGGTAGCAGATGCTTTCTTGATGAATGGTAATTAGTTATTAGAGAGGGAATAGGGTGACTGGAGATTTGGAGTATAAAGATATTGGGAATAGTGACATTACTGGAACATCTAAGTGCTTGGAATAGGAAACTGATTTGTAGTAATTGAGCTATATTTTGGTTATATTGATTTTTGAGATGATATTGGACATAGCCCATAAGCAACTTGGAGAATATTAAACCTAAATTTATGAAATGATACCATTTGAGGTGCTAATTAAAGAGTTACCTGTTAGAAGATAGTCAACAGATTCATGATACTAGTAGTTGCTTCTGTGTTCCAGATAGGAAGTGTTACCGCCTTCACAAAACAGATTCCACTATCGTGATTCATCTAACTAGCTAGACGACTTTGGACAAATTAATTTTACTGAGTCCAGTTTTCTCATCTGAAAAATAAGGATAATTTGCCTTACATATGAAAGTTTTTGAAAGGCCTAAATGAGTCACCTCATGTGAAGTATCTAGTTCAAAGTTGGGTTCATGGTGAGCAGTTAGTAAGTGCTATTAACCATACTGTATATTTTTTTCTGCAAAAACCAATCTGCCAACCATCTTTTTACATCAAAGTACTACCAAGTAAAGAATTTAAAATTTACTTGTCTAGTCATGATATATTTTTCTTCTCCTGCTGAAAAATCGCTGTCTTATTATTTCATGTTCCTTTATCATTCATTTGATGACACTGACAGCAACTTGCTGAACAAGTTTAAGAATAGCTGATATTTACTGAGCAACCTAGTCTTTGTACTCATGCAGGATACAGCTCTCAGTATTGCATTGCATGTAGGCTCTATGTGCTCTTCCTATAGCGAATAGAGGCTCATAGTCCCTCAGCCCAGTCCTGCCTGATATGGCACCATATGCTGTGAGGAGATTACAAAAGAAATCAAAGTCATGACTCTCCCCAAGGAAGATTAAATTGTGTTGATGAGAAGATATTCTCATGAAACAATTCAGTGCATCTATAGCAGCATTCAAAATGTAAGTTTTAATATATTCTGCTCAGAATACATATTAAGGTGGCATGGGCTATGGGAAAAAAATATGAAGACAGAACACAGAAAAGCAGTCATGCCTCGATCCTTAGAGAGGAGCCTCTCCCTCATGGTCACAGTGGGCTCTAAGTTAGCTGCACACCGGCAGGTGGAGCGCACCTGTCTTCCAATTACATTCACCTTCTCTGCCATCTGGGGCTTATCTTCTGCCTCTCTATTGTGTGTGTTTAGTTAACCCAGTTTCTTTCCTTAGAAAAAGGATCAGTAGCTGAGCACATGTGCAAAATATAACTTGATTGATTAGGTGGGAACATTCCACTGGTTTAACTAAGGGAAAGATTTCTGTGTGTTATATCCAGGTTATTTGGATTTTGTAGTTTTATTAATCTGTTACAGTAACACATATTTCACTTCTTTGTGGTTTAGGTTTAAAACCTAGAATAAAAAAACAAAAAGCTTTCTCTCATATCCTTATTTTCTCATGGATCCCTTTTGGGTAGACATATTGACATATCTAAAGTGACTTGAGTTGCTCCAAAGAGAGCTGATAAGCACATATTTAATACAATTTAAATATTGGCAATGCCAACTTACAGATAGGTTGTGTTCCAAAGGTGTATTTGTAAGCTGAATATGTTTGGACACTGAACAGTATTTTCCCATGGAAATTGTGCTACGTGGCGGTGACTGGCTTCTAACTTAACGACTTCTAGAGTCTTTTGACCCATTTTCTACAAACCAAATAGTATTACTCTAATGAAAACCATGTTTAGTACCCTCTATTTATGAAAAAATGAATTCTAAATTTTAACCAGAAACACATGCCATCCCTTCTGCTGCAGAAACAGAACTCCCTGGCTCTGCCAATGGTTGGTGCTAGATGATGCTGAGCCATCAGCAGCTCCTACTGCACGGGTGTGCCTTGATCCAGGAACAGAACCGGTGAGGGGATGTAGGAGCAAACAGAGCTTATTCATGGCCAGTAATAATTGCTAAATAGCTACATTTATGTCAACTTCCCTTTATTTGACTACTGGAACAAAGGAAGGGAAGGATAGTTCAGTTGTCCTTCTGTTCAGTTATCCTTATGTTCTGCATTGAGAACCAAGATATGTAGACTATTTATAAATCAGATTTCAGTAAGTTAGGAGTTACAGGCAGAAATGTATTGTTTTCAACTTTGGCAGTTTTTGACATTTTTCTATGTATTTCACATTCTGAAGATGTTCACTATTAGAGAATGGCCATTATCAATCCATTCATTCATTCCTTCACTTATTTGTTCAACTAAAACCAATTTATTGAATGACTACTATGTGTCAAGCACTATTCTAGGTGCTTTGAGTTCAGCCCCGAGCAAGAACATCAACAAAAGACAAAGGCGTGCCCTTGTGGAGCCATGGAGTCTACGTTCTGATGGCAGAAAACAGAGATAATAAACATTTCTTTTAGAGTGTTACAAAGGAATAACAGCTATAAACAAAAATCGAACTGTATTAGGAGGATTGGATTACTGTGCTCTGATAGATTCCTGGTATATGAGGACATTAGCTTTTTTTTTCTTTTTAAATTCAGACCTTCAGCAGAGATGTTCTAGCTTTAGGTTTTGAAAAGAGGTGTGAAGCTACTTTCACCACTCTCATTCTTTTGTTGTTTCTGTTTTAATAGTAGTCAATATATCTAGTCTATATATCTAGTAGTCTACACATCTGTATAACCCCAGGTAATCTACTCCATTGCATTATAGATACCTGTTTCTGTATTTTGAGCTCTCATTAGGTTATTAATTGTAGCAGAGGGCATATTTTCTACAAACTTGTATTTCTGTAATAATGATGCTAGTGGTAATAAATAATAGTATATTTTATTGAGCACTTAGTATACACTAAGCACATTATGTAAATCTCATTTTATCCTCGTGCCCATCCTATGTAGAAAGTGATATCAGGGCTGGGCGCGGTGGCTCACGCCTGTAATCCCAGCACTTTGCGAGGCCGAGGCGGGCGGATCATGAGGTCAGGAGTTCAAGACCAGCCTGGCCAATATGGTGAAACCCTCTCTCTACTAAAAATAATAATAAATATCTGGGCATGGTGGCATGCACCTGTAATCCCAGCTACTTGGGAAGCTGAGGCAAAAGAATTGCTTGAACCTAGGAAACGGAGATTGCAGTGAGCCAAGATCGCGCCACTGCATTCTGGCCTGGGCAACAGAGTGAGACTCTGTCTCAAACAAAGAAAAGGAAAAAAAAAGTGATATCATGCTTTACAGAATATATTCTCAGACCACAGACCTACAATGGGTGGAGCTGATAATTGAACTAAGGTCTGTTAGCACTAGGCTCTATATTCTGTTGATGCCTAACCCAGTGCCTGACAATTGGTTGGCATCCAAGAAACGTAGAATGAAATGGAAATCAAATAAACTGTTGTATTGCAGAATTGATAACTGTCAGAAATGTATCTCTAGTAGCGTGCAAGATACACCCTCCTCTAGTTTTATTTCACTTCACAGCCTAGCTGGCCCAGAAGGTGGTTATTTGGAAATTCTTGAAATGTCACTTCTCTTATTTTTTCCTTAATTTTTTTCCTACTGTTTCCATACATGTCACATGTGGAGATGCAATAGAAATAAAATTGCTTCTGCTAAAATCACAACCTTTTAGTCTGAAGGCAAAGCTACTTTGTCCTAGAATGCCTGCGGTATTACGGAATCACCCTGTGTCCTTTTATTTTTGAGTTTTACCATGATTTTTACTAGTGCCTGCTTCAGTGAGTTCTTCCAGGATGCAGGCTATTTTGATGACATCTTAAACAAAGGGAATAAAAATTGTCTTTGGCTTACCTTCCTTTTTCCACCTTTCTCTTCCCACTTGTCAGAGAAATTTTGCATGACAGAGGTGAATCTCTGTGGAATCTTCCAGGGGTGTGACCATCTGCTTGCCCTGGAGAGAATCAGTCTCTTCTTTCCAGGAAACGATCTGTCACTGCTAGAGAAACCTCAGCTCCCTGCTGCCCATTGAGTAATCTATTTGAAAGCATAAATGAATACATACCTCAAAGAGAAAGAAGCACAAACACAGATGAGATCTGCAATAAGGACACAATTTAGAAAACACAATGAACAAGCCTGGCTTTGGTGCCTCTCAGACAAGAACTTTAATAGCAAGGGGTAAAAAAAGATGTTAGAATATCCTTGTAAAATATACCTGAAAGAAAGTTCTCATTGCCTCTTATAATTCTTTGCAATTCAGGCCGATGAAAGTAAAACCTTCAGTCTATTTAAGTAGACATTGGTAAATCAACATTGTTGTACCGTTAGCTCAAAGCAAGATAATTCAGTCAGTCCACAAAATACTGGAGTATTACTATATTTTTGGTTTTAACTTTAATTGTTCAAGAAAGAGGCACGTTAAATATGTAAGCATGCCCGCCTTATGTCAGTAAATATTGGTTGAGGATATTTGGTTCATGTAAATTAACAAAAGCTGAAATGAAGATAGACACATGTAAAACTGATTGAATAGCGAGTATCCTTTATAATGTCCTAGCTGTCGCACAGATGATACATTTTAGAAGTGAAATGGCTTGTATTTTTCTTCTCGTGTTTCTATATTGGTTATTTCTGGCACTTTTGTTTGGTTCTGAATTACCTTATGTTCTTGACCTCCCCCCAAATTTGAATGTTTAATTGACTTAGGAAGGATATAAACTTAGTGAAAGTTCTAGACAGATACCAGTAAAAGTAATGTACCGATAGTAAAGTATTAATTAGTCAAAGATAGGAAATAGATGGTCAAAGGTTTAACCACTATTAAATTCACAAATGTCCCATACCGAAAATCAAATTCAATTTATTTATATTGGACATACAAAATTAATTTTTATATACATGTATTGAATGTGAATCAAAATATTCTATTAGTCATTCCATAATTGAAATTGAGTACATCACATCACAATCATATAAGATGTAGTGATAAGTAGTATTTTCTAAAATATTTTATTCCATCTGCCTGGAATTTTGGCCCCTTGTAACTCCCCAGTCCTCTTGACATAAATGATTCTTATTACTGGCACTTATTTTTTTCTCTCTTTTTATTCTTTATTTTATTTTATTTTATTTTATTTTTTGAGATGGAGTCTCGCTCTGTCACCCAGGCTGGAGTGCAGTGGCGCAATATCGGCTCACCGCAAGCTCTGCCTCCTGGGTTCACGCCATTCTCCTGCCTCAGCCTCCTGAGTAGCTGGGACTACAAGCACCTGCCACCATGCCTGGCTAATTTTTTGTATTTTTAGTAGAGCTACGAGGTTTCACCATGTTAGCCAGGATGGTCTTGATCTCCTGACTTCGTGATCCCCCCGCCTTGGTCTCCCAAAGTGCTGGGATTACAGGCATAAGCCACTGCGTCCAGCCATTTTTTTCTTTCTTTAAAATTTTTTACAGACAGTCTCACTCCATCTCCCAGGCTGGAATGCAGTGGTGTGATTATGGCTCACCATAACCTTGAACTCTTTTCCTCAAGCAATCCTCCTGCCTCAGCCTCCTGAGTAGTTTGGAACTACAGGCATGTGCCACCATGCCTGGCCAATTTATTTTTATGTTTTGTGGAGACAAGATCATACTATGTTGCCCAGGCTAGTCTTGAACTCCTGGCCTCTAGCAATCCTCCTGCCTTGACCTGCCAAAATGCTAGGATTACAGGCGTGAGCCACTGCACCCAGTGTAATGCTGCTCTTGATCACCCTTTGTAAAGGAATTCAACCTGTCCCCATTGTTCTCTTTCTATGCTAAATGGGGGTTTAGCATAGAACTTCTTAATAAGTATTTGTCTAAAGAATGAATATGAAATAACAAAGCTCGGTGGTTTAATTTCTTGCTTATAATAACAGCTAGGAATGTTTTAACTTAAATTTTTAAACAATTATTTGTTGAAGAAGCTGGATTTAAAGGTTTGGTTTGAAGTGTGAGTTCTACAAATATATCATCTCCTGAAAAGGGCTTGGAACTTACCAATAGAAATGGCAAAATCCCCATGACAGGGAACTCATGGACTAGTGAGAAAGAAGGATGGGTAGGATTCAACCCAGGGGGGCAGCAGGATGCTGAGAAGCCACGGGGTGCTGTGGTGGGCCTGAGCAGTTGACTCACCTCACTCAGCAGGTCACTCTTTCCTTTGGGGTGGGAACCAGTCATGTCAAAGGAACATCAAGGCAGGAAGGAGGCATTCAGTGGATTGTAGCCAGTTTGCACAAAGCTCCTTCTCTTCCTAACATGACATTGCCAGCAACAGTGTTTTATGGCATATAGTGTGCTCCTCCCTCAGGGCCTCGGTTTACCCGTACATCCGTTGACAGGGGTGATCATGTGATTTTGAGCTTCCTTTAAAACTCTAATGTTCTTTGAACTATAGTTTCCCATGAGAGAGGTGTTTTATGGAGATGTCAGCGATATACGAAATAAAACTGGAGTTGAATGACTTTACACATGTTATGTCTGTGATGATGAGCAGGCTAGGAATCAGGTAAATTTCAAAATGCTGGGAAGCCTGTCAAGGAGGCTTGAGTGTGTTTTTGTAACCTACTTTAAGGAGTAAGTGTAACAAATGAAACTGAAGATAAACTGTGTTTCTCAGGGGGACTATGAATATGCTCTTGGGGAGAGTAGTTAATGAAAATGATGAAGACATGAATGGGGATATGGGAGTGGGGCTGGGGTACATGATGAGACTCTAGGAGGGGGCATGAGAGATTTAAACAATTGCTTGCAGTTGAAAAATGTGGGCATATGAGATGAGATTTTTTTTTTTTTTTTTTCTGAGATGGAGTCTCGCTCTGTAGCCCAGGCTGGAATGCAGTGGCGTCATCTCGGCTCACTGCAAGCTTCGCCTCCTTGGTTCATGCCATTCTCCTGCCTCAGCCTCCTAAGTAGCTGGGACTGCGGGCGCCCGCCACCACGCCCAGCTAATTTTTTTTGTATTTTTAGTAGAGCCGGTGTTTCACCACGTTAGCTAGGATTGTCTCAATCTCTTGACCTCGCGATCCACCCGCCTTGGCCTCCCAAAGTGCTAGGATTACAGACGTGAGCCACCGCAACCGGCCGAGATTTCTAAGAAGGATCTGTGGAAGGTTTTAATACAAATTTGTCATATGCCTGGCATTTGTCATATGCCAAGTATAAATCTGCAATAAAATCTGCATTATTCTTCAAATTCCTGGAATCAGTTTTTTAAAAATCTATTAGCTGACAGAATCAATCAAGTAATCTGATATATATGTAAGATACATATGAGATATATAAGACATATGTGAGTTATATATAAGATATGTATGAGATATATATGAGATATATGAGATATATGATATATACAAGATACATATGAGATATATGATATATACATGTGAGATATATATGATATATATAAGAATGAATGAATAAAGGTTAGGTACACTTTTGAGCATCAATGGACTGAAATGTGGCATAGCCAAATGATTTTCCAAAAAGTTAAAACAATGTAGGACCTATCAGATGATAACATCCGTCTAGTACTTCAAAACATTTATTGATTCTTTATTCGCCATGCACCATGTTTGATCCTGGGTCATGGAAGGACCAGTATGTAAGCAAAATTTGGCAATATGTCATAATAAGTATACAAGTGACGCCACTGGGCCCTAGGAGAGACGTTATATAAATCTTCCAAAGCTCTGTGGAGGCCCTAAAGTTTTTCTGATGTGCACAGTCCATTTTTGATGACAAAATTAGCCCTAGTGTAAAGAATAAATGCCTTTTCTATGTTAATTCCTGTTTCTCTACCTTAACATAACTTCCAATTATTTTAAGTGGACAATTCAAAGATTATAAGAAGCAAGTAGAAATGCCAGTTTTGCATATAATCTTTTAAACCATATTTACTATATAAGTTAATTCCTATATATGTTAATAGTGTTTCTCTTTGTATGTTAATTCCTATTCCCCTACTTTAACATAACCTCCAACTATATTAAGTGGACAATTCAGAGATTATAAGAAGCAAGTAGAATGCCAGGTTTGCATATAATCTTTTAAACCGTATTTACTATACAAGAGAAAGATTAGTAAACAAAATCAAGATTATACCAGCATAATGTACAGTCAGCCTTCTGCATCCATGGTTTCTGCATCCATAGATTCAGCCATCCACAAATGGAAATATTCAAAAACAAATTTGCATCTGTACTGAACACGTACAAACTTTTTTTCTTGTCATCATTCCCTAAACAATGCAGTATAACAACTATTTAGATAGCATTTATGTTGTATTGGGTATTGTAATTAGCCTGGAGATGATTTAAAGTATAAGTTATATGCAAATACCATACCATTTTATACCAGAGACTTGGGCATCCTCGAGTTTTGGTATCTACAGGAGGTCCTAGAACCAATCCCTTATGGATATTGAGGGACAACTGTATTTCATTCATTGTTGTTAATTGATCAATTATTTAACAATTCTGAAAAATGCAAAAAAGATCAGAACATCATGCCTGCATTCAGGTGTTCCACTTGGCTAGTATGTTGCGAGGCACTTGATTATTTTTCTTATCTCTAAAGTTGCATTAGAAATCTTTGTCAATGTTTCAGTCAGGCAATATTCTTCATAAAATTTCAGAAACGAATCAACCCATCTGTTCCTGGAGCGCTGTCATTCCTCAGAAACTTTATTGGATTTTCCTCGTGGCTGCTTTATTGCTGTTTTGGGAAAATCGTTTTTTTTCTAAGTCCTGGTTAGCATGGATGGAGAAAACCAAAGTCTTCCTTCTGTTGTTAGAGAATTCTCCTTTGTCTCTTCAAGGTAAATTAAACCTTCTAGGAAAATGTATAAATCATCAGTGATATTACCCAAATACTTTATTGGCATAAATAGGATTTTGTTTGAGTCTAGCTTAGCAGGAGCTGTAAGTAATGTGTTTTTGATAAGCATAATCACTGTTAAACACCAATGAAAAATATTAACACATAGGTTTCGAGAGAAAAGCTGGTTCACCTTCAGAAAGATGTCTTGCTGAATCCAAGAAAGAATTTACCCCTCAACATTTAACTTCAGTTCTATATGCATCAATAATTTGAACCTCAGCTGTGTATTGAATCATCTAGAGAACTTTAAAAAAGTGTAGATCTCAGACCCCTTTCTAGACCACCTCAGTCTCCATCTCTAGAGTGTGCTCAGGCATGAATGTGTTTACAAAGCACATTTTAGTGTCCATTTAGGGACACTGTGATTTTAGTGTCCGTTTAGGAATAAGAACCAATGACTAATGTGGTTCTCAAAGTATGGTTTCTGGACCAGCAACATCACATCACCTGGAAATTTGTTCAAAATGCGTATTCTCAGGTCCTAGTTTAGAAATATTGAATCAGAAACTTCAGGGGTGGAGGCCCAGAAATAGAGTTTTAACAAGCCTTCAGGTGATTAAGACATGCACTAAAGTTTCAGAACCACTGGCTTTTAGGTTCCTGTCTCCAGACAGACACTTACATTTTTACATCTTTGCCTGCTGGTCCCAGGCAATCATGCTTTGGAATTGGTTCTTTGCATGAGAAAATAAAAGAAAGAAGAAGAAGAAGAAACCTAAAAGATCACTGCCTAAAGCAAAAAATCGTTACTAGTATCTCCCTAAGATGATCTGCTTTCCAGATCGCTTCCCTGGATATTTTCTAACCTTCCCTACCTTTGAAACTGTTTCTCTGAGCTTCTAACTTTCTCCTTACCAGCAAAAGCATCTTGCATAGTTTGAGCTTCTTCACTGATAGTTCTCATCACTTTTCCTGTGGTCTATTGTCCTTTAACCACCTACTTGTCTAATTTGTGACACCCGTGTGTGCATCTGCTTAGGTTTGAGTCTCTGAGTCCGCCTCAGTTCTCTGTTCATTTACAGCCTGTTGTCTCTTTCCAGGTCCCATCCAACTCCTATGTGTGTGACATGCTGATAACCTGCCTTTGAGTGTTTTGCAGTTTA
The DNA here is from genome assembly GCF_008728515.1 of Papio anubis. Taxonomy (NCBI): domain Eukaryota; kingdom Metazoa; phylum Chordata; class Mammalia; order Primates; family Cercopithecidae; genus Papio; species Papio anubis. The sequence goes on from NC_044994.1 coordinate 8,791,532, forward strand.
AACTTTTCATATGTTGGAAGAGGGAAGCGAAAGAAAGAATTCAGAAATTGGGCAGCTTTCATCTCTCCAGAATTACATTTTTGCAGAGTGGTTTTATTACTGTGATTAAAGAGTTACGAGTTTGTAGAACATCTGGAGCAATTGCATTCAAATATACCAAAACTCTTTGCAAAGTTAAATTATGGATGCAGCTAAATCATGGTGATTTTACATCAGTGCCCTCCCTCCATCGGTGTGGAGATTGAGATACAACTGAATGCTGCTGCCTCCTTTGTTACCATTTTAATTTTCTATTTCTGTTTCCCCTCTCTTCCACCTTCTGTATTTTCTGCAATTCTAGGAATTGCTTTACTTGACTACTCTTCCTTTTCTTTCCGTCTTTCTGTAATACCTTTCCATTACTCAGAATTCGATGTCGGTATTTTTATCTGACTATATTTTCTGTTTCATATACATTATCCTTATAGTTGCTCAAGCAAGAAACTTAAAAGGAAGCTTACCCTTTTACTTCTTTGTGTCAATCCATCAAATTTTACTGACTAACTGCCTACCTTTCTCTCAAATAAGCTTCCTGTCCACAGCTCAAGATTCTCTGGTACGTGATAACTGCATCGTCTCTTTTCCCTGCAAATCCAAGAGCCTCCTTACTCCTCATTCCATGTTCAGTTTTATCCTCCTCCAAACTGTTCTCTGAAGTTATATAAATCATTTTGAAAGGTTGAATTTTGCTAAGTTCCCAAATTAAATCATTTCATGTCTAGACCTCCATAACCTATCAGATGAAGTTTCAAGTTTGTAGTGTGCCATTTAAAGTCTGTCGTGACCTGGTCAAGTATAATTTTCCAGCCGTAACTCTTAATACTTCTCTACATCATGAAGTTTTATGCTTCAGTCTGCGTTGTTTGCCATTTTCCTAAATAGCATGGTGTTTTATGATGTTTCTCTGTCTGTCTTGTCGCTCTTATGTCCTTTCCTTGGGACATCCTTCCTTTTCTGCATGGAGGACCTCTAAACGTTGTTCAAGGACAGCTTGAGGGCTCCTACCGTTTCCCTGAGAAGATTTACGTACCACCTTCTCCGGGTTCCAGCAATATCTCATGGGTACTCCTTACAGCATATTGCAATATTTTGCCACCATGCTGATCTCTCTGTGACTCAGTTGAGAAGACCCAGCCTCTTGCAGGACCAGCAGAGGAAGCATTCCTCCTCCAGAGGAGTTGAGAGTTAGGAACACAAGAAAGTAATGCTAGAACCAACAGGAAATATGTGAGACTCACAGTGTACAAACTGGGTGCTGGCAGCCTTGCAGAACAAGGGAAGAAAGAGAGTAAAGTGCAGGCTGTTTTTAGAATTTGAGCAGATTCAAGGACAACCAGTGTTTAGGGAAGAAAGTTCAGAAAACAAAGTGTAGAGCCTAAAAAATAAGGCAAGAGGAAGGAGACGTTAGTATATCAGTTATCTTTTTGTTGCATAACCAATCACTTAACCAATCATTGCAATACTTAGAGATCACTACAACACATTTCATTATGCTCCAAGATGCTATGGTCAAGAATTCAGATGGGGAATAGCATTTTTTCAGGGGCGACATATGTAGATGAGAGTCTATGATATAAAGCAGTGAAAAAAATGCTGTTGTTTCGGGATGCAATGCTTTGGGCGTAAGGAAGAGGTTTTAATTCATAAAATAGAAAACAGGATGGAGAGGTCTTTATGAAAGGGATACCTTTTGGATTGGCTTTCGAAGGAGAAGTTTATACCCAGGTTCAAGCTGAAGGGCTAAGTGAGTAACTGAAAGGGCTGAGCTGTTTAGATTACCATGAGGAATTTGTGATGGCTGGAATGTAGGGTGTGTGACCAGATGTGAATCACAGAGGAGCTTCAGCACATAAAGAGTTTGATTTTATTCCTTATGCAGCAATGAATCACTGATTTTTTAGCAGAACTTTCTCTGTTAGAGCCTATTCACATTGTGATACTAGCATATCCTGGAAATGACTGAAGAATAAATAGATGACAGTCATATATATTTGTGTAGGGCTTATGCCCTGAAATCTCTAACAGGTAAAATGCATTAAGGTTCTGGTGATGAGATTAGAGAGTAAATGAGTCAAAGTGATAAGCATGTCTTTGCTCTCAACCCATCTTTAGTCTTTCAGGATAGGTTCTCTTTATTTATGCAAGAGTGTGAGCTCCATGAGGGCAGCTATGTCTGACTATAACAGTGCCTACTACGTTAATATTAGATGAACAACTGAATTAGAGGATTTTTAAATGTGTATCCATCAGTGTATGCACACACTCCCTCTAATTTCTTCAAAAACCAAATATTCCTGGTGGAGCTAAGTTGTTTTTAAAAGTTTGGTTTTGGTAACTGATTTCTATGAGATAATTGAGCACTTTTTAAAATAGTTGATCATTATGTCAAACAGGCCTCAAGAGCAAACTTAGATTAGGTAGAATTATAGTATGCTGGAAGAGAAAATGTTCCCAAAGAGCATTAGTCCCTTTCTGGCACCTTATTACAGATGAATAAATTGAGACTCAGAGAAATTAAATGATTTAGCCCCAGTCATCCAACTAACTCCTTAAGGTTGAGGCCAAGATTAGGAATAGGCTTCTAGTATTAAGTCCCGTATTATTTTGATTGTGTAATACCACGTTCCACTTAGATTTTAAAGTCAAATATTGACTTGAACAGTATGGGAAAAAATATCTCCATCTGGCTCTGCTGAATCCCCAGAGGGGCCCTCTACCTTATGTGGCTGCTGAAAAATTTATATCCTAGGGTGGCAGAGCTCAGGAAAGGAAAGGAAAGGAAATTAATGTTGTGGTATAGTTAAATAACTTAGTGTTTTTTAAAAAAAAAAAACCTATGTGAACTGATTGTACATTTAAGTAACTTCTCGAGGTCCTGTTAGGGAGAATTGAATTCAAGTAGACTGGACTTTGTCTATGGAAGAAGGCTCAGATCTTTATAGAATTATAATATTCTTTAGAGCCAGTGAGGGGCATAGAGAGGGGAGTGCAATAGGGAGGTGTTGATCAAGAGTACAAGGATTCAGTTCGGCAGGATGAATAAGTTCTGGAGATTTATTGTACAGCATTGTGAATATAGTTAATAATATGTACTTTAAGAAAGTAGATCTTAAATATTCTCATCACACACACACACACACACACACACACACACACACTATGTGAGGTGATGGATATGTTAGCTTGACTGTGGTAATCATTTTACAGTGGACACATATATCAAAACATCAGCTTGTGCACTGTAAATATATATAATTTTTAAATAAAAAATCAAATTTATTTCAATATCTAGTTTCCTTTTAAAATTAGAGCTATTGGACAGTTTTTGTAATTTAAAATTTAATATCAGAGGTGGGGAAAGTATCAAATAATGCCAGTGAATAAAATAACTGGATGATGCAGTTATAAAACCTATGTTTAATAGTAAAACATTTCAGTTACACTACTTAACTGAAGGAAATATCCTTCAGCTCCTTACTTCTAGTAATTGCACATTCTCATTTCAACATAATTTACCCATTTTAGCCAATTACTGCCATGCCCAACAAAATTCTTGCAAAGTTTAAGCTTTTCTTCACCACTTATAAAGTATGACTTGACTATTGCCCTTTAAGAGTTGTCTAAAAGAAATTTGAAATATTAACTTTCACCTTGAACCTAGTTGATCAAAAAGTATAAGACATCACCACCACGTGAGTTAAAACAAAGACTGGAATAAGAAAATGGAAGTTTTATCTATACAATCAGCAAATTATTTGATAAGACATTTAAACTATTTCACATTTCTATTTAGCAGAAGAATAAACTGGTTCTAAAACACTGCAGTGCCTGACATCTTTACTGCAAGTGACACTCTTCTCAACAAGTCATGTCTAAGAAAATGGCAGTGTTCATCAATACAAAAATTGTTATATCCAGCAGGTGGGATTCTACATAGCCAAGCTAATAAGAAGACTCTTTGTAAAACTAGATTTAAAATTCAGAATGTCTTGATCATTACTAGTAATCTCAAAGGTGAAAATCAGAAAAGGTACAGAAAATAGAAGTGCTCGTTAATTAATATCAGTTGCTTTGAGAAAGCCAGAATGATTCTATTCCAAAAAATAAGCAAAAATGATAAAATGTGTGATTAATATATGGTATCTTTTAAGTCAAAGCATATTTTTCACCTCAAAGTGGGTGGTTTTGAGTTTTACATTCTTAATTGCCTTAGTCCAGAAGAGGATCCCATTTTAAACCATTATTTGAATAGAGTTTCTTAACTGAACTCATTTTTTTGTCTGCAGAATATTTTCATTTCAGTACATAAGATGCAAAATGGGAAATGACTAAGTCAGTTGTAGAATCTTTGTAGGATAATAAATGCTAATTTACAATAACTTCCAACAGACACCAACAAGTGTTTATACCCAAGTCTAAAAGTTACTGTAGCACTAAGGTCAGAACCAATATAAGTTTCCCATATGGCCAGATTTGGTTTATTAGATGACACCACTGTATCATGAAATCCAAAGAAGAGGTCTTAGTGAGTCCTTCCAAAACTGCAGAATTTTCCAAATGCTTTGTCTCATGTTACAGAGCCTTTTCATTCCATTTGTCCTTTTTGAATCATTTAGCTTTGGCAATATTTTCTTGACATTTTGTTTCTCCTTTTGCACCTTTTTCCTAGCCTCAATCATCTTGGCCAGTTTCCAGGACAACAGGGCACATGTTAGGAACTGTGAAGCAGGAGACAAAGTTGCTGTTGTAAGGAAGTCACACGGGTCCTTTGCAGTCCATTCCACAACATACTCAGCCTAAGCCTGCAGAGCAAACGCCTTCGTAGGGGCCGTAGGAAAACATGCTTGAGCAATGATCTCTGTCATTGACCTGGGATTATTAATGAGCCAATCACAATTTCAGATGACTCTTGGTTGTTTCTCTTCTTTAGTTCTGCTGTACACTTCTGAGAGTAGGTTTAAATTCCTAATGGCAGCTGGTCGCAGGGGGTCACATTCACCCCAGTCCCTCAGCCTTGGCAAGTACTGGTCCCAGGAATCCAGTCTTGGCCACACCACAACAGTGGCCATCAGCCTCCCCTACGTGAAGTGGAGGACCGGCAACTCAGACCCTTACTCTCACATAAATGTATACAGGTTTTATTGGTGAATTATGCCTCAATAAAACTGCGGAAAAAGAAAAGAAAACAAAAGAAAATATTTGAATCACACACACACACACACACACACACACACACACACACACAAAAAGAATATTTACCAAAAAAGACCTAAGGGATTGCCTATCAAAGAATCTGTATTTTCAGATTGGAAAAAGAATATCCCCAGAGAGATTCAGTAACATGTCCAAGGTCACAAAACTATTAATGACTGTATAAGAACTGGGACCTAGAACTTTTAATTTGAGGGAAGTGAATATTGCTTTTTAGCTATAAACTACACATCCTTAAAGGTAATATTTAAGTTTAGAGTGATGCATTTAAAAAATATATTAAACTTCCATGTCTACTTATGATAGGAGATACAACAACTCAACAGATACCCTCACCACACCATCCATCTGCAGATAGAACATCATCAGCAACATTGAAATACCCCATGTGCTCTCTGCTTCCTAATCTCAGCCCCCTCCTGTCCTCCATAATGAACACTTCTCTTGAAATTTACTTTGTTGTCTTTCTCTCACTTTTCTGTGTCCTTTTACCATTACATGCATTATTCCTAAAGTCTCTCTTTTTTTTTTTTTTTTTGGATTTTGCTTGCTTTCAATTTTTTTTTAAATGGCAGCAAAATGTTTATATTCTTCTGCCACTTGCTTTTTTTTCATTTAATATTGTTTTGAAGATCCATGCATATTGATGCACACTGATGATATTTTCAGTGTTATACTAATTACAGTTTATGACTATTCCAGAATTTGTTCATCCATTTATTCCTTCATTTTTGTGTATTTGGTTTGTTTGAGGGTTGTGTCCGGTTTTTGTTTTTTCTATTATCAACTGGGCTGCCACATACGTCTTTATGCCTGTTTCATGATGAATACGTGCAAGAGGCCAGGCTATGCAAAGTGCCAGCTTTACAAGATCATGACCAGCTGTTTTGCTAAGTGGTATTGCCAATTTAGACTCACACAAGTGGTAAAGAAGTGTCCCCAGTGTCCTAAATCCTTGAATCCTTGCCAACACTTAGTGTCACCAGGCTTCTTAATTTTTACCAGTCTGGCCAGTGCATATTAGCATTGAAAAGTTATTTTTATTGTGATTTGGAGTCCAATATTTTTTCTGTAAGAAATGCATGTACAATATAAGAAGATGCAAAAATAAAAATATTTTACAAATGTTCACTTTATAAAAAATGAATGAGGAAAACATGATGCATTGTACATAAAGAAAATCCATAATGCCTTTGTTATTGGCTGGGTATTTTCATACCTTCCAAGTGGTGGCTGTTGATAAATTCAGCAATAATACCTTTATTTTTATTAATATTTAATGATAATGTTGAATTAATTAAATGAAGTTCAATTTATTCATAATATCCATTATATCCTGCTGTTCTAACTCATCCTGGAAGAGAATAGAGTGAAAGAGAAATTATATTTAAATGACTCATAGAATTTCATATGTTGACCTAAATAGATTACATTGCAAAGGTATATAGAGGTAATAACACAATAACTCTTAGGACTGTTTTGAGATTTTCACAATATGAAAAATTCTTTTAGATTCTTGGTTGACAGATGCCCTGGCTGTGCTAACTGTATGACATTTCCTGACACTAGTGATGTGGCATTGCCTCTCCTGGCTTCCATTATAGATTGTTTTCTGCCCCCATGGGATCTGATTTGTTAAGGCTAACTTTGTACTTTAATGTGGTGGGAGAATTTTAGAAACCCTAGAACCCCACTTTCACCCTCCACTTAAACAAATAGGAGCAGTGTATTAGTTTTCTCACTGTTATAAAGGAATACCCGAGACTGGGTAATTTGTAAAGAAAAGAGGTTGAATTGGGTCATGGTTCCACAGGCTGTACAGGAAGCATGGCAGCATCTGCCTCTGGGGAGGCCTCAGGGAACTTTTACTCATGGTGGGAGGCAAAGTGGGAGCAGGTGTCTTATGTGACAGAAGCAGGACCAAGAGAGAGACAGGGGAGGTGCTACACACTATTGTTAAAAACAGAGTCTCACTCTGTCCCCCAGGATGGAGTGCAGTGGTGTGATCTCGGCTTGCTGCAACCTTCACCTCCGAGGCTCAAGCATTTCTCGTGGCTCAGCCTCCCAAGTAGCTGGAATTACAGGTGTGCGCCACCATGCCCAGCTAATTTTTGTATTTTTAGTAGAGATGGGGTTTTGCCATATAGGTCATAGCTGGTCTCGAACTCCTGGCCTCAAGTGATCTGTCCGCCTCGGCCTCCCAAAGTGCTGGGATTACAGGCATGAGCCACCATGCTTGGCCCCAGCTACACACTTTTAAACACTAGACCTCTGATAATGCATTATCACAATAACAAGACCAAGGTGGATGGTGTTAAACCATTCAGGAGAAACTGCCCCCATGAGCCACTCACCTTCCACCAGACCCCACCACCAACATTGGAGATTACAATTTAACATGAGATCTGGGTTGGGGGGGGACCCAGATTTAAACTGTATCATGAACTTTGCTATAAAATCTTGTTACCAAAATAGATGAATAAACTCAGAGAAGTGGAACATCTTTTGGTAAAGATCAAGTGAGTGCCCAAAGTTAAGTGAAATTTAATACATATCTTCTTTGATCAGAGATCTGAAAAATTTACATCCAGGTTTGACAGTAAAGACCATCTTTGTATTCTGAAATGATTTTGTAATAAGGCAGTGAGCATTGACACAATGAGGTCACTTCCAGCATTACAATTCCCATAAAAACTGTGAGCTCTGGGCAGTCACCTCTCAGTAATAAAAAATGATAACATTTGGCAACCACGTTTATCTTGTGATCTACTCAGAACTCAGCATTTTCCCCATGACTTCCAATTCAAACCTGTGGCCATCCCAGAGTATCTCAAAATAATGGATGACAGACGGCAAATGGTTTTCTGTCTGAGGCTGGATTGACCAAGCCTGGGCACTGCCTTTGTTGATTTGTCTCCCCTACTTCCTACCGTCTTTGAGGAAGTTCTACAATCTTTGATGGCAGCAAGGGACTCAATCTAAATTTCAAACTGTGAGATTTGCTAGTTGTCATGCCAATTTATAAAACTTCCCTGAAGAATAAGCTCTTCCAACTAAGGTTCCTTCCTTGCATTGAGGCCGGGTAGAAAACTGAGAAGATGTGGATCCCCAAACTTCTGTTTTACTAATGCTGGTGAATTTGCAAGTGAATTCAAGATCCCAGGCTCACATATTCAGTAGAGCTAAGGGTATGCCTCCAAGTCCCATACTTTGTTTATTGCATAACTCCCCTCCCAACTCCACCTCCAACCTTCTCCCAAGACAGACTTACCCCATCTGCTAGGTTGCTCTGTCCCCATTTATTCTTCACTTCTGCATGTGGCTATGCTCAATATGATATCACTACCGCACGGGAACAGTCTCTCTGCTCCATTTGGTTAATTAATCTCCGACTGTGTCTGTGGCTCACCTTGTTCTTGTGTTTACAAGATGATAAAACTCTGAAAGTTTTCTTTCTTAGTTTTCACGCATCTTCATATATCACACCAAACAAATTACAGTTTCCAAAATCCGTTATGGCAAGGCACTCTATTTCTACTAATTCAAAATCTATAATGCCTCTAACATTAGTAAGTTCATAATTATATCTCATTAGTTGATCTTCTTAACCAAAGTCACTTCATATGTTTATTATTTAACCTAATATTTTTCTCTTTCATTACAATTATCTCCCTTCAAACCGTTTTTACCTGGTATTCTTGAAGGGACCCAGTTTCATTTTATTGGTTTTACGTGATTTCAGATCTAATTGAGATAGTTCATTTATAAGAGGAAAACAATAATTTAATAATATCTAGCATTTGCTGAGATCGTATTTCATTCTAGGCAGATGATACTTTGTGTGTTAGATGTATTTTCACTTACCTCTTAGAATAGCCTATAGTGTAGTAATATTCTTATCCCCATTTTATGGAAACTGAGGCACATAATTGTCATATTCACACGGAAAGTAGCTTGTGGAACGAATAGCAAGATGATGCAAATGCAAAATGTCTGGCTCCTGATCCACCATTCTTAACACTATTATCTGCCTCCTTATCAATATGACACATGTTTTATCCTCTTGAAATCCTTTCTGAACAAGATAGACCTTCTAAATCAATAAATCTGGTAGTATAAGAATTCAAAAGCGCAAGGAATCATTTGTATTTAAGAGAAGACATTCTGGACTTTAATTCAGAGCATGAATAAGACAATGCTTTATCAAGACCATCTGGGGAGAACTTTTTAAGGGGAAGATATCTTCTTCTATCATGACCTCAAATCAGGCCATACGGATTTTCTACATGCACTGAGGGTGTGGAGTTGGGGGTTCAGGCAGCAGGGCTACAAGAAAGGATCAGTAGTTCTTATGCGCATGGAACGTCTGTGAACACTGATACAGAACTACATCACTACCACACAGCAACTCTGCTCTGTGGAGAATTTTTATCTTTTGCCTTTTACTGTGTCTTCATAGTGTTCTGGGTGTCGTTACTTCCTTTTGCTATTGCTTTTCCTAGAAGTGATGTGACTTTATCCATTTTGCAGAAAAAAATGCATGCACAATGTGAATCACTAGGCAACTGGCTGTTAGAAGAGGATGTACCACTTTTTATGCTATAGGATTCCTGCCCTCAAGGAATTTACTATCATGCAATCAAATTCAGTGGGAAGAGAGAAACTTTAATGAATGGCTTTATGAAAGTAACTCTAAAACCATTAAGATATGGTCATATTGGGGGAGTTGCAGAAGGAGAGAAGTAGGGAGTAGGGTTGTCCTCTTTCTTTCTAACCTCCCCTCAGTCTATCCTGTAGTTTAAATTCCATGAAGGTGTTGGCCATGTCTATTTTGATCACTGCATTGCCCTTAGCACGTATCATAATGTCTAGACAATAGCAGATATTCAATAAATGTTGGAATGCGTGAATGAATAAGAATTTCAGGCTGAAGAAGAGAGGGAAGTTGTTTTCTGCATTCTTGAAATCAATGTCATATACCTGTCCAGGGAACTGACTAAACTCTGGGTCTTTAGGCAGATATGGAAAGGTCCTTGGCACAGATTCAGTTCCATTTGCGGGTTTGTGTTCAGTGCGCCCTGTCATCATGACTGTACCACTACGCCAGTCCCTGGGAAGTGGACCTGGCACCTTCCTTTACCCTCACATCAACAGGAGGACAGTTGAAGCCTGAGTTCAAGTTTACCTCAAATAAAAGCATGAATATGGTTAGTCACCAGTATCCAACTTTAGACCAAAGTGGCCAAATATTAAACAGTTAGTATTATGGTTGGATTTCAAAATTATGTAAAGTATGTTGCTTTGCTGAAATATGAGTCAGCTAAACTCTTATAGTGATGACTTGTGGAACCATTTTATAACAATGTTTTTTGGTTTTGAAATATTTTTCCTAGATTTTGAGCTTGAAGAAATGACAATGAAAAAGAATAGAAAATGAAAATCAAAATTTAGCCCCCCTGCCCCCCCACAAGGAATGCATGGTTGTTTCATCTCCCTGGTATCTTACAAAGATTTTTGTATATACTAGGTAGTAAATATGTGTTGGAGTAAATGGATAGGTGGAAGTAATTATATTTTAGATTTAAAAGAAGTTTCTTGCAGTGGAATAAACAGTGCAGTAAATGTTAGATGCATGCTGCTAGGGAAATCTAGCAATAAATTGGTTTTGTGAAGTAAATGATGAATAAGGTGCCAATTTAGTAGTCAATTTGACCATCCGTTGTATTCGCTATTTCCTCTCCCCTCAAAAACAAAAAGAAAAAAATCATGTCTAAGAAATAAGTACTTAAACCAAACCACTGCTTTCATCTTTTCCAATTTGTGATTAATAACTTATTTCTTTTGGATATGCCATGACTTAAATCAGAATCCCACAGAGAACAGTTTGGTCACAGTTTGAAGGCATTCCCAGATGGTTTTAAAGAACGAATTTTAGGAGAATGCGATATAAATAACTAATTTTATCCTTGAAACTATTAATGGTTCCTTTATCTCAATGACTGGCCAGCTTGTATTATCTTTACATCAAATATACATAAATTTAAACTTATATTAAAAGATTTTCTTAATAATAAAACTAGGAGGATGGTGTAAAAATCAGAAATAGAGGAGGTGAATTCTGGAAAATGTAAATCTTTTTAGCTTTCTGCAAATTGGAATTAAGAATTTGCATGCTGTTAACATAGTTGCTTATGAAGAGTCAAGTAAACTAAAAAGGAGAAAAGTTTGCTTAGTTCCCTATTTGATATTCAAAGATCTGACTACATCCTTTTAGGACTCTCCGCCAACTTCCACCATGCCTAGTAAATTTATATGACTTCTTGTTCTTTGCCCTATACTTCCCCAGGAATTGCTAAAATTTTTTTTCTTTCTTTCTTTTTTTTTAAGACGGAGTCTCACTCTGTTGCCCAGGCTAAAGTGCAGTGGCATGATCTCGGCTCACTGCAACCTCCGCCTCCGGGTTCGAGTGAGTCTCCTGCCTCAGCCTCCTGAGTAGCTGGGATTACAGGTGCATGCCACCATGCCCGACTAATTTTTGTATTTTTAGTAGAGATGGAGCTTCACGATGTAGTTCAGGCTGGTCTTGAACTCCTGACCTCATGATCTACCCGCCTAAGCCTCCCAAAGTGCTGGGATTACAGGCGCGAGCCACCGTGCCTGACTTTTTTTTCTTTTCTTTTTTTTTAAAATTCCTGGGCACTTTCCACTTAAATAGTGTCTCATGCTCCCAGGGTCTGGGAGGTTTATCACCCTTCCCAGGATATCTATATATGTTGTCCTGGGGTAGGCAACCTTTAAAGAAGTCTATGAGTTGGCAGAATTGAAACAGCTCTCTCATAATTAGATTCTGTGTTAGAAGAGGCTCATTTATGGAGTACTGCATTCTCTCAGTGACAGGTGTTAGTGACATATCAACCCTAGTTTTCTATCAGACGTTAGAATAATCTAGCAAATTGTGTTGATAAAACATAAATCTTGAAAAATTTCTTTTAGATTATTTATAATTCTAACAAAGTTGAATCATTTACTATACTTTGTTGTCAAATGTTGAAAATTCCAAACTACAACAACCGTTTAGGAAAACTATTTCTGTAATTTGATATGAAATGCCTTGCACTTAGTAGGCAGAGAGAGAGGGTCAGAGTGAATTACCAAAATTTTAACAACCAAATGAATTCCATAGTTGTTAAATTAATTGTGTGCCGTTTCTCACCTTAATATTAATGCAGATGTTCTGCCAGTGAACACTGCACAGTTTTCATTATTTATTTTATGAAGAGCTACATAAAATTCTCCATAAAACTCTAACAGGACATTTTTTGATTAATCCATTTTCCAGGTGAGGAAGCAAATACCAGAGAAACTGAATACTTATTGCTTTGAGGAGAACTGGTAGATCCCATTTAATGATAGCAAGATAACAATTTCATGGGATTTTTTTTTAGGTTTGAGCCACAAAAGGTACTTTGTACTAGTAGTATATAAAATATCATTATTTTGTGAGTTATATATAAATAAAAATATCTTGGAAGATGCATTTTGTGGACAACAGCACTAATCATTATGCTAATCGTTACACTAATCATTATGCTAAGATTAGTGCCTCTTCCAGAAACATTTAAATTCTATAATTTATGCGTATAATTTACGTTTGTAGATGTGATTCATTCATGGTCTCATTTACTTTACCAAGCATGCATAATTGGCTTTTAAATGGCTCATAGAGTATACTGACAACTATAGGCTAACTTTTTCTTAAATAATGAAAGTTTGTTATATTCAGGAATAAAAGATTTTCTCCCATTTGTTAGGACAATACATGGATAATGCTACTATTAATATTTTTGCTAAGGTGGTTCACATTTCTTTGATGTTTGGACTTTGTGATATTTAGAAAATAAACATTTGGGTTTTTTCAAATATATTTTTATATATTTCTATATAGTTTCTTTATCAGAAGATAATGCATATCTAAATTACATTGAACTGTCTGAAATTTTAAGAATTATAAATGTACTTTGAAGGAAAATTAATATGTGTTTAACAGATGTATTCACTTTTTAGTTATTTTAAAATATAGTAAATAAACTCACTGCAAAGCATTTAAACCCATAGGTACAAATGAGTTGGATACAATTCCAGTATTAATATTTTGGGGATCAGTTTATCTAAAAAATCAGATTGTTTTAAATGCATATTTTTACTAAAATATTATTATACTACACATAACATTTTATAAACTTTTTTGACAATATTGTGAATTGTTTTATATGTCAGTAAACATGGAATTATATTGCCAAATTTAGTGACTATACGTATCATTGTATAAATATATATTTATATATGTATTTATTTTTTTATATATATATATATATATATATGGTAAATTAAGCCTCAGGTAAGCCCCTATTATTGGACATTTTAGACTAATTCAACCTTTGTTTTCAAATAAAAAAGACTGTGGTGAACACACTTGCACATTCACATATGAACCAAATATTTTTATGTTAGAGTTCCGAAATTGTCAATGCTGTACTAAAGGCAATATGCAGGCCGGGCGCAGTGGCTCATGCCTGTAATCCTAGCACTTTGGGAGGCTGACACAGGCAGATCACTTGAGGTCAGGAGTTTGAAACCAGCCTGGTCAACATGGTGAAATCCTGTTTCTACTAAAACTACAAAAAAATTAGCTGAGTGTGATGGCAGTGGGCACTTGTAATCCCAGCCACTCAGAAGGTTGAGGCAGGATTGTTGCTTGAGCCTAGGAGGCGGAGGTTGCACTGAGCCAAGATCCTGCCACTGCACTCTGGCCTGGGTGACAGAGTGAGACTCCATCCCCCCAAAAATAAAAGTAAAAACTAAAATATTATAAAGGCAATGTGCACATTTTTTCCGAGACTTTTGCTTGACTTTGCCAAATGTTCTCTGAAGAGATCATGCTAATTTAATTTTTTTCAAGTGTGTATGAATCCTCTTTAACTCCATAGTCTTGTGAACTGTGAGTCTTATTTTAAATATTTGACAGTGCTTGTAGTAGGCTAAATGGTAATACCCTAAAAGACATGTTCATGTCCTAATCCTGGAACCTGTCAATATCAACTCATACGGCAAGAGTGAACATTACCTTATATGGCAAAGATGTGATTAAATTAATGATCTTGAAAAGGGGTTTACACTGGATTATACTAGATTCTCTGTGTGGGCCCTAAGTGTAATCATATGTATCCTTAGAGATGAAAGATAGAGGGAGTTTTGAGGTAGATGCATAGAGGGGAAGGTAATCTGAAGACAGAACAGAGAGAAAGAGAGATGTGGCTACAAGCCAAGGAATTCTGATTGCCACCAGAGCTGGAAAAGGCAAGGAAAGGATTCTCTCCAAAAGCCTTCAGAGGGAGCTTGGTTCTACCAACACCTTGGTTCAGACTTCTGGCCTCAGAAGGGGAACAGTATACATTTCTGTTATTTTAAGACACCTAGTTTGTGATAGTTTGTTAAATCAGTTCTAGAAATTCATACAGTGCTATATACACTTCAGTTTTTGAAGATACTAATAATAGTTTCAAGGGAAAAATCTCTGAACCAAATTCTCAAGAATCATCAGGACTTAGTCAAGTTCCTACTTTATCTTTCATTTCTATTTATAGTTCTCTCTTATCACCTCAGTGGTCAGTCAACAGATCCCAGGGCATTGGGCCACCTCATTGGCTCTGTCCTCACCTAAGTTTTCTCCCTAGGAAGACCTCATCCATACCCAAGGATTTAGTTATTGCTATGTACTAGTAAATCTCAGATTCATAATTTTGCCTAGTACCACACTACTGGACTGTTGACTACTAGACAGTTGCTCTCTGGATAGCTTATTGGCACCTCAAACCCCACATATCTAATGCTAAATTCCACATCTTGTTCTACTTCTTTAATTACCTATGTGGTGATTCATATTTCCCACCTTTAAGGTATTTAAGCCAGAATTGTACATCTTCTCATTTATCACCTCCACATGAAAATTTTTCACCTCTACATGATAAAAAGCCATCATGTATCACATTCACATCTGTAACAGCTGCTTCATTGTGCACCGCCCTGCTCCCACATCCCCAGCTACCTATTAAACATCATCTACAGTGCAGCCAAGACTTCTTTCTAACAAAAACTGATTGCATCACTTTGTCACTCAACACCTTGTTACAAAATAAGACCTAAGCACTCAGATATAACAAATGAGGGCTTTGCCTGTCTTATTCCTGCCTGTACACCTTCCTGCCATTCTGTCTTTGCAAAATTTTGCTCTAGTAATTTGAACCAACTTCAACTTCTAAATTTGCATGTATCCTCACAACTCCTTTGCTCAGACCATTCTCCATTCTCCCCCTTGGAATATCTTCCTTTATCTTAGGTAACTACTAGTACTTTAAACCTTAATGCAAGGTTTAAAAGTCTCTGAGAAACTTGCTTAATTCCCCCAGTTTGGCACCAATAGCATTTCCATGTGGTCCCAATTTTATATTGAGTAGTAATTTTTACAAATCTGCTTGTCTCCCCATTCGACTGTGAGGTTCTTGAGGATAAGGATTGTGTGCTATCCTTATCTCTAGTTCCTGCCAAAGTGGCTACTAATTATTAGAAATTCACCAGTTATTAGCTGATGTTTATTAAACACTAAATATTTGCTAGACACTTTGCTAAGAGTTCTATTTAGTACATCAGATCTAATTGTTACAATGCGTCTAGGAAGTAGGAATTATTATTACATTCATTTGAGAGGTGAGGGATTTTTATTATTGAGAAGTTTAGGAAATTTCCCAAGGACACACATTGAGTAAAGAGTTGGCCCAAATTTGAATATTGACAGTCTGACTTCAGAGTCATTGTTTTTCTAGTACTACTCTAATACTATACATTTTCCTCTAAGCATTGCTTTAGCAGCACCCTACACAATTTGATATATTGTATTTTGTTTGCCACTTGGTTCAAAATGTTTTTAATATTCCTTTGAGACTTCCTATTTGCCTCATAGGTTGTTTAGAGAACAGACTTTATATTATTTTAAAATGTTAAGAGATTTTTATAAGCCAGAATATAGTCAGTCTATGTTAGTGAATGTTTCACATCCAGTGGAAAATATTGTGTATTCTGCTGTTGTTGGGAGGAGTGTTCTATAAATGTGAATTATGCTGAGTTGGTTGATAATATTGCTCAGGTGTTCTATATCCTTACTGATTTATTTACTATGTACTTGTTCTGTCAGTTATGAGGGAAAAGTGTTGAAGTCTGTAACTATAAATTCAGATTTATTTCTGGTTTCATTTTTATCAGATTTTGCTTTACATCTTTTAAAACTCTAAGGTATATATTTAGAATTGTTATGTCTTCTTAGAGAATTGACGGTTTTATCAAGACATAGTATCCTTATTTATCACTGGCAATATTTCTTCTCCTGAAGTCTACTTTACCTGTTAGCATAGCTACACTGGCTTTCTTGGGTTAGTGTTTCCATGACTTAACTTCTTCCATTTACTTACTTTTAGGCTATCTGTATCTATTTATCCTGTCTGTACATATGTAAAGTATGTTTCTTATGTATAGCATATATTTGGGTTTTGATATTTTTTGCCATCTATGTTAGCCGTTTTCTATTTGTCTTATCTGTTCTTTTTTATTTACTTCTTGTATAAATTTAGAATTTTTGTGTTTCTGTTTTCCCCTATATTACTTATTTACTCAATTTTGTTAATTTTTTAGTGTTTGCTCTGTGATTTGCAATAAATATCAAGTCGAGTCTACTTGCAAATATAATCCCACTGCATGCATTATGTAAGGACCTTGAATAATATATTCTGAACTTCTCCATCCCATCCTTTATCTTATTATTTTCATAAATTTAACTTTTAAATATGCTACAAACATACAATATGTTGGTACCATTTTGGCTTTAGATAGTCAGTTCTATTTTAGAGCAATTAAAACAAAAAAAATATTTTATATTCATTGATTCTATTTTCAGCACTCTTTATTTCTTTGTGTAGATTGAAGTTCCTGTTTGCTATCATATTCTTTCTGCCTGTAGAACTTCCTTTACCACTTTTTGAAGGGTAGGTCTGCTGGCGATTAATTATTTCAGTTTTTCTTTGTTATTATGATACAGTTGGGCACTGTGTCCCCACCCAAGTCTCATCTTGTAGCTCCCATAATTCCCACATGTTGTGGGAGGGACCCAGTGGGAGACGATTGAATCATGGGGATGGGTCTTTCCTATGCTGTTCTCGTGATAGTGAATGGGTCTCACGAGATCTGATGGTTTTAAAAAGGGGAGTTTCCCTGCACAAGCTCTCTCTTTGCCTGCTGTCATCCACATAAGATGTGACTTGCCCCTTTTTGTCTCTGCCTTGATTGTGAGGCCTCCGCAGCCATGTGGAACTGTAAGTCCAATAAAATTCTTTCTTTTGTAAATTGCCCAGTCCTGGGTGTGTCTTTGTAAACAGCATGGAAACGGACTAATACATTTTACTTCTTCATTTTTGAAAAACACTTCGAAATATTTTCTGAATTCACATTTCTTTTATTTTCAGCACTCCATTGTCTTTTAGCTACAAACCTGCTGAAACTTTCAACCTGATCTTTTATTATATCCTTCTTTTCAGTTAAACCCTTTCATATTTTTCATCATAGTTATTTTAAATTCCTTATCAGGCACTTCCAACATCTGTGTCATAGTTGAGTCTGGTTTTACTGCTTGCTTTGTCTGTTGGGAGTGTGTTGGTGGTTTCTATTTTTTTACTTTTTGCCTTTTTAGATACTTTATGTTTTTATTGCTGTTGAAAATTGGACACCTTCTGTAGTTCAATGGAAACTGAAGTTAACAGTTTTTTATGCCTAGAAATGGACATGCCTTTCCCTGTGCTGGGTCTTTAGTGCAGGGGTTTGAGTAAAACTGCTTAGGAGTTGGGTTAGGTGTGAACTGTGTTATAACTGTTATTTCACTCATTATACCATAGATTTCAAATTCCTCTAGTAACATCTTGTTTGTAGGATTGAGGCTGGGTTGTCAAACGTGTTTTGCTTTGTTTCCTCTCAATGCTTGCTCTATCCTCAGCTTTAAGTCTTTCCTTTACACTGAACCTTAGAGAAGGTCTCCTTCCACATTTTTGTTTCTCTCCAAGCAGCATTGTGGATTACTTAAGATATCTTAGCTTAGCAGTGAGAAGTGGCAGCAGCGGAGGGTTCTCTGTCGTTCCCATTTCACCACACTATTAGACAGACAGTGTATCCCTCGATTTTGGAGTGTGGCTGCCTTCGTTGTCCTGCCCCTTCTCCTCTGTAGTTCTCAGCCCAGAATCTGCCTCTCTGTATTCCCCAGGGTAAAGTTGTTTTGTTTTGTTTTCTGTTTTCTTCGCTCAGCTGAAATTGGTTTTCTCCCGTGTCCAAAAGAGGCAATGTTAGTTGCCTTTCTCCCTGGACACTTTACTTAAACTTTCTTCAATAGGTTTATGATATTTTTCAGTTTCTCCAGCTTTTCATTGTAAGTGAGGGAAAGATCTCTTCGCAGCTTTCTTTATCTTAGAGTAAAAACTAGAAGTCTCTAGAACTCCTATTTTTTACTAAATCAGTACGCTAAAGACAGCAGTAAGCAAACATTTCCATCTCAGGACCTCTTTACACTCTTAACAATTATTGAAAACCCCATATTTACAGTATTAGAAATACGACTGAAATATTTAAAATAATGTATCAATTCATTTTAAAATAAGAATAATAAACCCATTATATACTAACAAAACATTTTTTGAACATTAAATCTATTTCTAGGACAAAATATATTTAGTGATAAATATTTTAGTGATTGTTTTATAATTTTACAAATCTATTTACTGCCTGGTTTAAGAGACCACACAGCTGGATTCTCAAGTTGCTTTCTGCAGCCAGTGGATTGCCATGTCACAGTCACACATCATAAAACCTCTGGAAAAATCCCACTGCAAACTCATGAGGGAGAGTGAAAAATGGAAATGACATTTTAGTAATATTACGAAAATAGTTTTGATCTTACAGACTCCCTGAACAACACCAGGATTGACTTCCCCCAATGGATATAGAATGAGTGCAATAAGGAAAAACACACTATGCTCCTGACTTCTGACCCTCACTCTAATGAATATATATATCAAGCCCCAGAGTGATAGAAAGTTCAGTTTAGTTTTGTTATACTTCATTTTGTAGGGCTTATGAAAGAGAAAAATAAAAGAGTAAAAGTGAACCTAGTCAGTTTCTGAACTTGTGTTTGAAGCCAGGTCTTCTGACTGCAGACCCTGTGTTCTTTCCCCCATGCCATTCTGTCTCTGATGGGTTGGAAAACAGGCAAGCCAAAGAGCACTTTTTGATGAATGCGTATTTCCTATAGCATCTCGTATTGGTCTTCCAAAAACTGATAACAACATCTCTTAGCCTCTTTGGCAGTAAACAAATACTAAGAAGATTATTGGATCTTATAGAAAGTTACATGAGCCTCACCTTTGGGCATTTAGAGTTATAGAGGTTTGTATATACACAGGCAGTTCATAGACTTCTGACTCTTCATTAACCAAACATCTTTAATACTTTTTAAAAGCTCGTGGTGTATGTTGTTCTAAAATGTCTTATGATGCAAGTCTTACTTGAAGTAGAAAATGGTTGATGTCAACCTGTAATTCCTTTATTTTTCATGAATAAAAGGAATTCAAAATGTAAAATTTGTCATTAATGAAATGTGCCAATTTTGATAATTCCTTCTAACGTAGGCATAAGTCAATAGCAGCCTATTACCCTCTGACCTTGGTATAAGCTCATCTATGGAATTTGAAACTACTATAATTGATCCACGAAGGACACTATTGCCAGGATGCTTGAAAATAAATAATGACAAGATAGATAATATTGTATGATGAAGTGTGAACATATTCTTCGTTCTTCCTTAAAGGCCACTGAATCTTTGTTGAATTTCATGATGTATTAATATGTCACTATACATTTAGGTTCTGAAGTATACAATATATTCTAGCCAGAATGCTTGCCAAGATACTAGTGCCAGAATTGAAATACTGCAATGTGTTTATTGAACAGCATAAACATAATAAATAGGACTACAGGTTTATATTTTACTGTGAAACCTCAAAGTGATCAAATGAGAGGGAGAGAGAGAAAGAGGACTCACAAGTTCTGAAAAACTAAAACCAATTCTCAGGCACTTACCAATATAATTAATAATGCAAATATCATGATATAAACACACTGTCTTTATTGAATTCCAATTGTATTTCAATGTGTTAGATTCTCTCCTGACATTGCTTCTATTCTTTACAATGGATTTCTGAGACACGTGACAATCCCATTTTACAGATGAAAACACTAAGGTTCAGAGAGTAAAGAAACTTAGCCCAAGACACAAAGTTAGTGAATGACAGAGCTGATTTTTGAATCTCTATCAGCTGAAGTGCAAAACCTATACCATTTACATTCCACAAAGCTGATTTATTAACAGTAGAAAATAAGCGAACGAAGTTTATAGTAAAAAAGTTAATATTTGTTTTTAGAAACTTGAGTTGAATCCACTGTTAAAAGGCAATTCAGTACACAGAATTATGTTCTAATGAACTTTACAAATCTGTAACCTGATTCATTGCGTGCAAATCTTACCGATTTAACAATTTTTCATTTTGTCAATGTTTATTTTATAAGGCAAGTAATACGTTTTAATATTACAAACCCCATAATATTTTTGTAGCTTTTATTTTATAAACATTGTCAAGTCACATGTGCCAAATCAATTCAATAACTCGAATTGTAAGATACTAATTAAGCAAGTTGTCCAGAACATGATACTTTTCATGTTTCAATTGTGGATTACATTTTCATACAATTTGTGTCTCATCCATCAAAAACACTAACTGATATTAATATACAAGTCTCTATTCTGGGTGCTAAGGTTTATAGAGTATGAGAAACAGTATTTGATTTAAATTCACTTTGTAAACTACTCATTGATTATAGATTGTTCCTCTAATATCAACAACCTTCATATATATATATATTTCAATTGACCCAATGTTTTAAACACAATGTTGATTTGTATAACATCACAGAAAATCCTGTAGAATGAGCACATCATCTTCCTTCAGAAATTAAGGACTGAAGATTCAAAAGATAAGTAGCTTATGCAAATTGACACTCACTGCTAGTAATTGGCAAAGTCAGAATTCAAATATATAAGAATATCAAATTTTATAAACCATGTTCATTTGACAATATGAAGGTGCTGCCTATTCTCACTTTGCTGAGAGAGAATGTAGTCTCTGTATTACTACATTACTTATCATGATTCTTTTTTTTTTTCTTTTTTTGACAGAGTCTTGCTCTGTTGCCCAGGCTGTAGTGCAGTGGCATGATCTCGGCTCACTGCAGCCTCTGCCTGTCAGGTTCCAGTGATTCTCCTACCTCAGCCTCCCGAGTAGCTGGGATTACATGTGTGTGCCACTATGCCTGGCTAATTTTTGTATTTATTTAGTAGAGATTGGGTTTCACCATGTTGACCAGGCTGATCTCCAACTCCTGACTTCAAGTGATCCACCCATCTTAGCCTCCCAAAGTGCTGGAATTACAGGCATGAACCACCATGCCTGGCCCTTATCATGATTCTTAGTCTAAATTACGTCATAATGACATTGCTTATTTATATGCTAAGCATCATATAAATACAATTATTCTGTGTACACCAAATCTGAACTATCAGGTAACCTTTATTTATTGTTCTGTGTAAAACAAAACAAACTATTTCATCTTTATTTTACAAAACACTTCCAAGACATTTCGTATAAATAGTTTAAATTTACTTTTATCTCTATCTTATTTTCCTGATGCAGGTAGTTGCCATATTATTGAATAATGTTTGTATTCTATTTTAGCAATGTTATATGTTCTTTAAATGGATTATCTTATTCAGTAGTCACTTTTCATTCACATTAAAGATGAAGAAACTAGGTTCACTGAATTGAAGATTTGACCAGCTTCCCATAGTCAGTTTCTCAGTCTGGCGTTGAACGCAGCCTGTTGGATTCAGAGCCTAAGGATAAAGGATGGTCATTCATATTTAATTTGATGACCTCATGTCACCTCAAAGTGAAATTATTTCTGAATTGTTAAGAAGGAATGTGAAATATAGGTTTCCAAAAACCATTTTCTTGAAATATAGAATATATAAATAAAGTGTGGCAATGCTGTAATCATGATAGCCCAACTTGATAAATTTTCAGAATTTATATCCTTATCAATAACCCCCAGATAAGAAACAGAACATTATTTCTCCAGAAACTCTTTTATCTTCCCTTTGAGCCACTGCCTTCCTACAAGGAAACCCCTGTCCTGATACCTAACACTAGATTTTATTTCTACCTATGTGTGAGCTTTATGGAAATATGATTATACTGTGCGTGTCCTTTTGTGTTCGGTTTCTGACTAAGATTAACTTTCCTAGAATTCAATCCTGAGATGGAGATTGACAAACAAGAAGTTGACTTGGAAGACCTCGTGGCAGAATGGCCCATAAGGGAGTAGGGTAGGGAGGTTCTGTCAGAAGGAGGAGTTGAATGGAGATGTAGTTTCCCCCAGAGTCCTCATCTGGGCCCACACAGGACTGGGAGCTTCATGGCACAAATGAGCAAGAGGGCCAGGCCTTGACCATCTCAGTCTTGAAAAGGGGATGGAGGAGGTGCACTTGCATCTGCTATAGTCCACCTGCCGGGCTGCTGGAATCCACATGCTTCAATTAATCTCATGGGGAAGAGTTCCTCCAGGCAGTAGAATGAAGCTCTAGCTGCAGCAGCTGATGTCCTGGCTGCACTGCACCTCCTCATGTCCTTTCTCTCCTGCCAATACTAGATTCCCCACATCTTCTGTTAGCATCTCTGTCTAGATGGATAACCAGGTAAAGTGATCCAGATCTCCATCTGAACACCATGCCTTCTCAGGCTGCAGCACTTCCCCATACTCCATCACTGTTGGGCAAAGAGTATCAGAAACACCCAGTGAATTACCTGATGCCAGACATGTCCTTCCCTGCCTCCTTGTGAATATCACGGGCTTATTGCTCTGTAATAGCATCTCCTCCAATCTGCCGTCACTTAAAAAGGCAGCACCACTGAGCATCACAACATTGCCTGTGCATGTCTAGGCAGTGCATTTCTTAGGACTTTGGTAAATCATGTATTATCCAGGACAGAGTGTGCGGACCTGGTGGGTTTTCTGGCCTTTGTATATCCTGGAATCTATACTCTATCATGTTCACTTCTCTGTATGTTTTTCTATTGTTGGCCTTGTTTTGGACCATTACCACCTCCAAATTTCAGAGAGTCATCTTAGCAGCAAGACTTCTGTCTTCAGGTGTCCTTTTAAAGATATAAATCCTATATAATAAGTGGTTGTTCCATATCAATAAGGTGTTCCTTATTAAACTGTATGTTTCTCCACACTTGGGTGTAGACCCTGAACCCATCGTCTCAGCTCTAGCCATGCATGTTGGGTAGGTGCCACAGCCCCTTCAGTGTAGACACCCTTCTCTGTTAGCAGAGCCAGCACTTACCCAATTGGATTATGTTGTTACCTGACCTAGTTATTTGTCTGGCAGCCTGGAGAAGAAGCCGATTATATCTCGATGAGGGCACTTGCTATCTTGCAAGGCAGAGCCCTCTGCATCATGTTTATGCCAGGCAGAGATGATAGCCTTAACAGAATGGAGTGGGCACTTCTTCAGGCCCAGGAGGTTCTGGGGAATCTAGTGATTAGAGATTTTCAAGTGCATCAATTGAGATATTCCAAATCTCAAGATCCCCCTCTTTGCTAACACAGGACCAGGCCTTGCCACAGCTGACTTGCTGGGGCTGGCTGAGATGTCCAGTTACCCTTATCTTCAAGCCCTGAGCCTTATCATCACCCTGTTCTGCATCTGACTACAGGAAATGAGTCTCTTTACACAATACCAAGGAGACTGTAGTAGTTAGTCTTGCAAGATGAGGACGCCCTTCCCCACTTTAACTCCCCTGACATTCTCCCTATGTAAGCATGTCTCCTCGAGAAATTGAGCTTATTTTTTGCTCCCCTTGAACCTGGGCTGGACTTTTGACAGGGTGTGACCAATCAAATGTGGCAGAAGTGATGGTTATGTTCTCGGACTTCCAAGCCCATTAAAGGACTGGCAACTTTCTCTTTCTCCTCTTGGAACCCAGCCATCATGCTGTGAGGTGCCCAAGCAACATGAAGAGTTCACAATGAGGACTGGGTGCTCCAGTCAAAATCCTAAGCTGATATCCTAGCCTAGGGCCAGAATCCAATGCCAACCGCATGAGTGAACCATATTGGATGTTGCAGAATGTGGAGCCTTCAGATGACTCCAGCCAATCTCACATGGAGAAGAAAAGCTGCCTCGCTGAGCCCAGTCAACCTACAGATTATGAAAGATAATAAAATGGTCATTATTTTAAGACAAAAGTTTGGGGGTGATTTGTTATGCAGCAATGGAAAACAGAAACCGACCCCCTGTGGTCTGTTCACTTTGCTGTAAATTGCTGCTTTCAGTTTTTCATTGACTTTCTCTGATATACCCTAAGCAGGAGCCATCTGATCCCATTACCATAGTTACGAAGCCACCCAAACCTTGCAAACAGCCATGATGCTGTATCCTTCAGTGTATTCTTTTCTGCCATGAAAAGTTTTAATAACTGTACCATTATTTCATCCCGGGGGCTATCGGTTCGCTACTGATGATGGGTCTCCATTGTTAGCTGTATGGTGGGTGATGCTTGGACTATTCCTTGTACCAACCCTCTTTTCTTGAGTTCTCCAGGAAACAGACTCTGAAACTCAGAGAGTTGCATGAAAAAAAATTTACTGGAGAGCCCTCTTGGCAACACCGCCTCCAAGGGTCTGAGAGAAGTAGGTTGGGCAGAGGGAGAATTTGAACTAAGATGCAGTTGCACCAAAGGCCTCAACCAAACCCATGAGGTGCTCTGGAGTAAGGACTGTTCTCCAGAGATGTCCCATATTGAGACAAAGGGCAGGCCCATATCAGCCAGTTATTGGATGAGGGTCGTTCCTTTTGCCAGAGGAAGTCAGGCATGAGCCTTCAGCAGGCAAAAGTCCTGGAGCTGGGAAAACGATTACCTCAAGTTGAAGTGGGGATTCTCCGTGGCACACCACGTCATGCGGGACAGCATCTTTTGTTGGTTATGATTGTGAGATCCATCGATGTTGTCGTACATAGCAATAGTTTCTTCTCTTTGTGCCACTATCTTAAACTTTTGATTGCTTCTATTGCTATGAATGTTCCTGATTCTATCTTTTGATTTTTTATATATATATATACACTCAAATACATATATATACACACACACACACAAATACATATATATATATGTATTTGGGCGGAGTTGTATGTCTGAAAATAAAATTGCTGGATCAGAGGATACTGTATATGTAATTCCATTTACAGCAAACACAGTTTTCCAAAATGTTTTAAGTAATTTATGCTTCCATCAGCAATGTGTGAGAGTTCTGTTATATATGGTTTCATACTTTCATATTCCATTTTAATGTTTGGAAATGGGATACTTAATATATGCATATATATTTTACATGTATATACTTATATGTATGTTTCTGATAATTCTCAGAATGCTATATTATTTGGAATTATTTAGAATCTACTTTAAAAATGGAAGTTAACTTTATTTTATTGTTTTGACTATTTTAGTATTGAAAATCTAGCTAGACTTATTGAATTTTTCTACCTTTTTTTTTTATTTTTCCATAAGTTATTGGGGTACACGTGGTTATATGACTAAGTTCTTTAGTGGAGATTTATGACAGCCTGGTGCACCATCACCTGAGCAGTACACACTGCACCATATTTGTTGTCTTTTATCCCTTGCCTCCCTCCCACTCTTTCCAAGCCCCCAAAGTCTGTTGTATCATTCTTATGCCTTTGCATCCTCATAGCTTACCTCGCATATATCAGTGAGAACCTACCATGTTTGTTTTTCCATTCCTGAGTTACTTCACTTAGAATAATAGTCTCTCATCTCTTCCAGGTCATTGCAAATGCTGTTAATTCATTCCTTTTTATGGCTGAGTAGTATTCCATTGTATACATGTACCAGAGTTTTTTTATCCACTTGTTGATTGTTGGTCATTGGTTTGGTTCCACAATTTTACTATTGTGAATTGTGCTGCTACAAATTTGTGTGTGCAAGTATCTTTTTTCAAATAATGACTTCTTTTCCTCTGGGTAGATACCCAGTAGAGGGTCAAACAAATCAGTAAGAAAAAAACAATCAATCCCATCAAAAAGTGGGTTAAGGGCATGAATAGAGAATTCTCAAAAGAAGATGTACAAATGGCCAACAAACATATGAAAAAATGCTCAACATCACTCAACATCACTAATGATCAGGGAAATCCAAATCAAAACCACAATGTGATACCATCTTACTCTTGTAAGAATGGCGATAATCAAAGAGCCAGTTAAACTTTAACCTGCATAAAGCTTTAACATAAATAACTAAAGACGTTGTCTTTCATTGATATTAATTTTATATAATTTGAAGATAGCAAATCTTCAGAAGGAAAAATGTATTGATTATATTTTCAAGATTTGTGAATTCTGTGATAGAGATAGGAAGACAAAAGGTTGCTATTTCTCAACATCACATTATCTGTAAGATACCCAAATTTTGCAGATAGCATATTACTGCTTACTGCCTTCCATGTAGGAAGTTTTCCAAATATTTTAATCTACTTGGAAAAAAAGAATTATAGAAACTGCAAAAGAAGGAAATAAATAACAAAAATTAACTGTAGTCACATGTATCATTCTCTTTTCAGCATCATTTTTGTCTTTATAACTTAGACAACATGGAATACTGTCAGTAACCACCTTTTCTTGCCTAATATTTTACATTGGCTAGTTTCTTTATCAAAAGACAAAACCCTAAGTTACCATTTTTTAAATTATTTTATACTCATGGTAGATATATCATAATATTATAATTTATTTAAATAAGCTATTGCTGGAAATTTGGGTTGTTTTTATTTTTTGGCTTCTATAAAATACTGTGTGTGTGTGTGTGTGTGTGTGTGTGTGTGTGTGTGTGTATACTGGTTTCATTTGCCAATTGAGCTTAAAATCTAGAGGGGATTGCTAGTCTAGGTTAGAGCGTTTTCCAGATGTTGTCAAATTAACCCCAGAAATATTCTTATTTGACAATGATATACCTACCTCTGCTTTTGAGTATATGATTTTTCTACACTTTGGCTGATATACAGTTTTAACAATGAGTCACCTTTGCCAATCTACTATATGACTATTACTTGAATTTTTATTTCTTCCTTAGTAATGAGTCTGAATTTTTTTTTGCAGGCTTATACTGGACATATTATTAATTTTGTACATTTTGTTTTACTCATTTTTAATTGATTTGCTCATCTTTTATCAATTTCTATCAACTAGAAACCTTTTGCTGTCCCAAATGCCAGTATGTCTCGTATGCCATATCCCTTATACTAAAGTCATGTTTATATCTCGCCATTGTTTTTCAACTCTTATTGTAATTTTGACATATTCTTTTGTTTGTTTGTTTGTTTGCTTGCTTGTTTATGGTTTCTGGTTTGGCCTTATGCTTATAAAAAACCTTTTCAATCCCTGTTTCTTCTGCTGGTTTTAGTCAGCAGTTGGATGTAGTAACAATAGTGAACTGCCTACTGTTTTAGTTCTGTGCTTTTTATGGTATTTTCTATGGCTGGCATAGCACCTCTGTTCCCCCATGCCCTGCCACACACACACGAATGCGCACACCATTATAACCACTACTGTGAATATGCACCTGATAAATATCGGCCCTTTAGGGAAGACTCTCATCAAGAATGACTTTTCTTTGGAGCTTTCCTGACTCGCCTCACTTTCTCTCCTCTGTAAAGTTGACTGTTCTTTTCTTCATCTTTCCTTCTACCACCTCAAAGGTATCTATCACAACACCGCGAATACTTTAAGACCCAAACTTGATTACAGATTGGTGTGATCTTACTCAACTCGAAATTCTTTGACAAAACTCATGTTCATCTCCATACCCCCAGAGTGTATGATAGCACCTGCTGCAGGAGAGTTGCATAATAAAAGTCTGTTGAGTGCCTGTCAGATGCTTTTCTTATTTATTTATTTATTTAGAGACTGAGTCTCACTCTGGCATAATCTCGGCTCACTGCAACCTCCCCCTCTTGGATTCAAGCAATTCTCCTGCCTCAGCCTCCCAAGTAGCTGGGATTACAGACACATGCCACCACTGCCGGCTGATTTTTTTTTTTTTTTTTTTTTGTATTTTTAGTAGAGACTGGCTATCACCATGTTGGCCAGGCTGGTGTTGAACTCCTGACCTGAAGTGATCCTCTCGCCTCAGCCTCCCAAAGTGCTGGGATTACAGGCGTGAGCCACAGCACCTGGCCTGTTAGATACTTTTAGATACATGATCGAGGGAAGGGATTTGCCAGACCCAGAGAGCTCCTAGGAAGTACAGCAAGGCCTAATGCGAATGCTAGGTTCTGTTGACTGCTCTGCGTTACTGCTACTCTACCTGCAGGTGGAGTCAGTAATGAGGATCAGTAAGCATATTCTTTGTACGGATAACTAAATCCAGAAAGTTAACCTTGAGATTCCCTCTTTCATTATCTAGCTTTCATCTAGCGAGAACTTACTTAATTGACCTGTATAAAGATGACATCTCTCTCTAAAGGGAAAAACTTGGGCAGCCCAATAGTACTTTCTGGTGGCTAGAATTAAAAGTCCTCCCACCCCCAATTTTCTTGGTTTTTTTTTTGTTTTTTTTGTTTTTTTTGTTTTTTTTACAGCAAATGCTACTTTTTTCCCCTTTAACTAAATTGTGTTTTGCCCATTATTTTTTCTGGTTGGTAAAATTTGCATTGCTAAAGTGGGATTAAACTTAACTGTTATTGTTTTGTGGCTAGAGTTGCATGGGGTAAGCCACCTTCTTACATAACGTAAATAGGTTTCATGGTTCAGCAACTAACAAAAATCTAACTTAATGTGACAGGAGAGTACAATTTGAAAAGTAAAGCTCCCAATGATCATAAAATCATCAACTTCTTTTGAGTGAGAAGAGACCACAGAAATTGCTTTTTATTCAAACTGCCAACCAAAGTCAACATTGCAGAAATATATTTATCCAGCTTTTGACTAAATTGTCTCAGTCTGCACTTTCTCATAAGGCCTCTAATTTTATATTTTATATAGTTCTCATGCTTATAAGATTTCTCCCTATTTCAAGATCAGTTCGTCCCTCTTTCTCTCCATTTACTATTGCAGGACTTTTCTAACTGGCTTGCTGGTTGTCCTCTAATTCATTCCCTGCCACAACCACTCCCAATATCCTACTCGAATTCAGTGTATAGAGAGAATTAGAGGCTAAAAAAGGACATCTACTTATGCGCTGCCTCTCTTCCCACCTGGCAAAAAGAGACTTGTCTTTTCCTAGCAGTGTGAACTTGGACATTCACAAACCTCTGTCAATCTCAGTTTTCTCAGTTATAAGGCATGATAATACCTTCCCCACCTCACAGAGTTGTTTCACAGATTAAAATGTGTGCACACACACACAAAAAAAAATTAAAAAAAAATAAAATGTGTGCACAAAAGCACCCTTAAAACTAACATAAAGCAAGGCGTTATGTTAAATTCTCTTGAGACAGGAGAATAGGGTGTGGAGGCAAGGAACCTAAGGCTGATTCATGCTGACTTCCTAGAACTAAATCGAAAGGAAAACCCCAACTTTCCATGCCCAAGTAACAATTGGACCAGGGGTTACTGCCTTTGCAAACTCCCTTCCCTTTCTGCATCACAGATGAAAAATGGAAACTACCTCTGATTGGTCCCCTCCCACAACCAATCGGACTGGTGGTGCGCCTAGTCTTCATCTGCATAGGGTTATAACTTTGTAACCACTTCAGCTTCTGATTGGTCCCCTCTCACAACCCATCAGACATTTGCATAGGGTGCAACTTTGTAACTTCACTTAAGTCTCTGGTTGGTTGCAGAAGGCTTGCAGAAGGTTACGCCTTCACTTACATAGGGCATAAACCAAGTAATTAATGGGAATCCTCTAAGGTTTAAATACCCCAGAAAATTCCATAACCAGGGCTCTTGAGCTGAGCCTGCTCCCACACTGTGGAGTGTACTTTCACATCAATAGAGCTGTGCTTTCATTCCTTCATTCTTTAGTTGCTTTGTTTGTACATTTTGTCCAATTCTTTGTTCAAAATGCCAAGAACCTGGACAACTGGTAGTCAAAACCTTCCCGCGGTAACAAGTCTATTCTCTAAAGCTAGTTTGGAGCCCCTCTTTGTGACACCAGTGATTCTAGTGTTTTAAGTGAACTCCCTGGACCCATCTTTGTCTTGAAATAGTCTTCTAAGCACACAAGGTAAGTCAGTTAGGTGAGAAACAGTGAAAGCCACTTTGTATTAAGCGTAAGAGTGTAAAATGTCAATCTTCAGAACAATATTGTGTCCCCTCTCACTGTCTGTTTTTATCATTATACATATATATTTACATTTTAATTCTCAGAAAGTGGCAAACTTGCTGAGAAAGAAAAAAAATGGCACTTTGAAAACATGTTCATTGTGGTGTTCTTTGAATAATTCCTGACGCAGTGCTGGACTTAAGGAAATATGGGTTTTTCTTCCTTCCTTTCACTTGCAATTAATTATGAATGTTTCAAAGTAGTGTCTGATCTATTCACAATAGCAAAGACTTGGAACCAACCCAAATGTCCATCAATGACAGACTGGATTAAGAAAGTGTGGCACATATACGCCATGGAATACTATGCAGCCATAAAAAAGGATGAGTTCATGTCCTTTGTTAGGGACATGGTTGCAGCTGGAAACCATCGTTCTCACCAAACTATTGCAAGAACGGGAAACCAAGCACCGCATGTTCTCACTCATAGGTGGGAATTGAACAAAGAGAACAGTTGGACCCAGGAAGGGGAACATCACACACCGGGGCCTGTTGTGGGTGGGGTTAGGAAGGAGGGATAGCATTAGGATAGAGTTAATGCGTGCAGCACACCAACATGGCACATGTATACATATGTAACAAATCTGCACATTGTGCACATGTACCCTAGAACATAAAGTGTATTTATGTATGTGTGTGTATATATATATATATATATATATAAAAGTAGTGTCTGAATTCCAGAAACTATCCAGATAAAATGACATAGGAGGTATTGTAAATCTGTCATCTATGTTGTGTTGATATATGCTTTTTCCACCAGTGGAAAATGGACCACCATGTTGCCCTCTGATTTGATTGCCTTGAGGCATGAGGGATACCTAAGGCATTACTTCTGCTTTGGCACGGGTGTTCTAGGTGCTGATGTAAACCCAATTTTGAGTTATAGTTTATAACTGCAGGAAAAATCCCTCTTCTTTTTCAACTACTAACTGAAGTACTGAAACCTCACTTATGAATGTGAATACTTTTCCAACTATGTGTAATTGAATGTACTTAAATTTAAGTAGTTGCTTATGTTCTTGTTCTTTCCGCATACAATGAAGGCACCATTCTTCACCACGTTTATTCTCTTAGTTCTATTTTTCTCAAAGAACTAGTAGGATATAGTTGCTTCTATTTTTAGCATTTATTTTAAGATCATAGGAAGGCATGGGGAGAAGCCTTTTTTGTTGTTATTATTTTTGTTTTAAAATCAAACTATTAGGTGCCTTACATAATTGGCCCGTGTCTAGCATATGGGGATATTTTACTGTCCTGTGACTTTGCTGTATTTGTCAGTCCTTTATGCTTTTTCCTCATATTATTAGAATATCTGATTTCATAGGATTTCCTTTTAAACTGACATTTTCCTTTGAAAGAATTTGAAAAAGATACAGAAAAAAATTATGTAGAATAAGAAAATACAGACTCCATTCAAATTCATTAGATTTATTTTAACCCTCCAAGCTATTTCCCGGTAATATATGTAAGAGTAAATTAGTTTTTGTCTTTATGTAATATTATATATTTTTGTCAACTCATGATAGCTATGCTTAGATTGTCTACCTTGTGTATTATTACCTGTGGCATTTATATTTTGTTGTTGTTTAAGCTTTATTCCAACTTCTTCCTTGCCGTGTTTTCTTATGGTCTCCACAGTAGCTAGAGCGTGCTCAGCAAATGTAAACTCAGCTAAATGATTATTAGGAAGGAAAACTGACTTCACAGGAAAAAAATCAAAATATATTTCAAACTCAACTAGAACTGAATTTCGAGTTATCTAACGCTATTGAATGAGATTTCACTTGCTCTCATTCATTAATTAATATCCTAAAGAGTTATCTCTTCTTTCCAAGTCAAATATAGTGGAATACTCATATGCTTATTAAAACGAGAAACTGTTGGATAAGGAACATTTTTATCACCATCTTCCCTTCACTACACCTTTTGCACTTTCCTCCCTCAAAAGTCCTGTGACTTTAGTATCTGGCATGTGGTATCTCTACAGGCACTGATCCTGAGAGCAATTTGGCAGAGGAGTTTTGACTGGGACTGCGAAGCTTAAAGGTTGATGACCAGATAGTTTGGGAAGGAACTCCCTTCCCACAGTATCTGAGCAAGTGGGACAAAGGGCTGCAGAAGGGAGCCAGGGAGAAAAAATAAAAGTGAAACCCAATTCTTCTTTTTGATATTTCATAACCTAATTACTTAAGTGTGGAACCTTCTCCAGAGTATCAAATAGATCTTGCAAATAACCCATGGACGCTCAACTAGAGTTTGACAAGAAAAAAAATAATAAAAAGAAAGAAAGGAAGAAAAAGCTATTTCCATTCCAAGGGACAATCTCAGCCTTTTTCATAACTATTTAAAAATTTGCATGCACACAGGAACAAATTTTTCCATTTTAAAATGTAACAAGACTTTGATTTGCATTGTTAAAACATTTCTTAAAATATAATTTATAATTTGGCAGGAATATAATCAATGGTGGAGGGAAACTTTGTCATCAGAATTTTTGTGTGTATTTTAAAGCATACATGGTGACATATTTCATATCATTTAAAACTTGTTAAGAGAATTTTTCGCAAAAACATCTTTTATTTTCTTTTCAAGCATAGACAACATTAAGCATTATTATTGTAATACCGAGTTTTAAAAATGAAAATTAAATAACTAGACTTGTCGTTATCTGGGTAAAATTACATTATATTTTCTGAATTTTAAAAATTCACCCTATATATTCCAGGTATATTTTAGTTGATCATAGAGAAGTGGACTTTTTGGCGGAACTTCAGTACTTGGTTTATAGATCAGGTAAGCATTATATGCTCTCAATCCACATTAATGAGCAACCACTCACACATTACAATGGACACTTTTAAACAGCAGTAGGGCCTATAACATATCAACTTTGAATTTTGCCAACATTTCCAAATCATAACTAATAATACCTACCATTAATTAATGTAGAAAATACCCCTTTAGTTTGCGACATTATTCAGAAGAAAAAGAAATGGTAAGAATATCTTTAAACCTAGCATTAGTCATGGTCAGAGTTCTACCATAATTCATATATTGAGCCATTATCTTTTGCAATATAATCTTAAGTGGAGATTTCAAAGTGTGCAATATTGTTGGAGATAAGAACATCTATAAATCTGTACAATCTCCATTAAGGCTGGCTTGACCTGTAAGCATTCCAAATAATTGCTTTGGGAGACAGGGAAATTTTGGTGAGGGATGTGGTGAAAAAAATAAGCCAGACTGCATTTGCTACTGGCTACAGACATCATTATGGACTCTAATGGTCCTTTTGACTGTCTTCTTTCTACTTCCTCTAAGTTTTCTTTTTGCAAAGCAACTTTTTACCAATTCAGTGCTTTTTAATAATTAAAAAACCAATACTCTACAATGGTAAAATCCTAATGTTAAAAAAAAAAATTGGCTTTGAGATCCGATTCTGATGTTCATGGGCCAAGTGACCTTGAAAATGTCATTTCACCCTGTCTGAATCGCTCGCATCTGTAAAATAGAATTAACCATGTCTTCCCAGACTGCTTCCCATGGTTTTCTTGAAGAGCAAATAAGGCATTTTCTTGGTTATTTTGAAAATGACACTGCTAAGTGAATGAGATTATTATATATTAGTTCCTAACATTAGTGATATAAATAGAGATATCTGTTTCTGATAAACCTGGTTTGTTCACCAATTTAAAAGTGATTTCCTCAAATTTAGTGGATTAAATGAAGCATTATAAATAATATAGTTGTGAGTTTAACTATGACCTCTTATACATCTTAATGTCCTAAAGGAGTGTTAATATTATAGCTAGATGACATGAAGACATTGACTTCTGATTAGGTACTTATTGGCCAAAGAGTGGCGAAGTTCAGTTATTGCCACAAGGGATGATAAAGTGTAGTGTTCTCTGAAAGCTGTAATCAGTAGCCCCCTGTTATTGGATTGTGTAAGTGCTGAGGCTACTTTCTCTCAAGGAACCCTGGCACTTTACTCTCCCTGTGTCCCCTCAGTATGGTGCTTAAATCACCTCGTGCTTGTTAAAATATAGATTACTGGGCCCTTGCTGCCTGAAGCCTTAAAACATAGTTTAGAATTTGGCAGGAATATAGTCAATGGGGGAGGGAAACTTTGTCATCGGAATTTTTGTATGTATTTTAAAGCAGGCATTATTACCTATCATTTAAAAATTGTTCAGGTAAATTTTAAGCTAAAAACATGTCTTATTTTCTTTTCAAACATAGAAAACAGTAAGCATTATTATTGTAATGCCAACTTTAAAAAATGAAAATTAAATAATTAGATTTGTCATTATCTGGGTCAAATTACATTATATTTTCTGAATTTTAAAAGTTCCACCTACATTTTCCAAGTATATTTTAGTCAATCATAGGGAAGTGGATCAAATTCCCTATGATCAATGGGATTATGCATTTTAAAGAAGATCTCCAAATGCTGCTGACACACACTAATGATTAAGTATCACTAGTTCTTGGTCACTAAATTCTCAGTCTGACAAATCAATAAGTGTAATTCTTCTAAATTTTATAAACAGAAAACTCAGAGGGGAAAAAAAAAAATTTCTCATGCCTAGTATAGTGTCTGGTACTTTTGTTCTGGATCTGTTTTTACTGGCAGTTGTGACTTTTTTGTTCTATCCAGAATAAGCAGCATGGGTTTTGCAAAGAAAGTAATTTTAAGAATGCAAAGATGAGCTTGTGGTGGCGGGTGCCTGTAGTCCCAGCTACTCAGGAGGCTGAGGCAGGAGAATGGCATGAACCTGGGAGGTGGAGCTTGCAGTGAGCCCAGATCGCACCACTGCACTCCAGCCTGGCTGACAGAGCAAGACTAGCCTGGCTGACAGAGCAAGACTCCGTCTCAAAAAAAAAAAAAAAAAAAAAAAAAAAAGATTTAGGCTTCTTTCATATCTTTCATCCAGCCAGGGTCTGTGATTATTAACTGAAAAATTGTATAACCTGTTTTGACAAAGGAGTTTTGTGTTGTGAGCTATAATAGGAATTGGTTTGGCTTCACCTCCAACTGAAATAAATGAAACTTTGGATCTGATCATTAACCATTTTGGAATGCCTCTGCTGACATTAGTAATAGTGTGTCACTTGATTTCCTGTTTCCTACATGATTTGCCCAACCTGTTACCCTTTGGCTGATATTTAGACTTATAAGTAATTTGGAAGATTTTGACATATTTTAACTACCCAAGGAAGAGTTGACTTGTGTTTGAGTGTGAAAATAAGGACCTCCAGTGTATTTACAAATAGTAAATAGAAGATAGAGAGGATAGGCTGAATTCAGGGAAAGGAAATCTTTGAAACTTTGAAGCCAAAGTAGATTGCTCTATAGCAGGAGTTCTTAAAGTGTGATCCCCAGCCATCAGGTTCAGTACACAGTGGAGGTTGTTATACGTGCACATTTTCAGACACCACCACAGATTAGTATTCTTGCCTGGTGAATTAGCCATGATATGATGCCATCAGCTCTTGACTATATTTTCTCAACTTCTGACTTTGTCCAAACAGTCTTAACATCTCGGCCTCTTCGGTCACATAGGTTGAGCAGTTGAGCCTTAGTTTCAGCTGCTGTATCTACCAGTTGCTCCCCAAAGAGCCCCCCAAAGGACATTCTGTCCTGCAGTCTTTATTTCATGTCCTTTACACTTAGTGACATATATCCATGAAAATATACATGGGACACAGGAAAGAGCCAACCTGACAATTTCCTTCTCTGGATTGGCCCCA
Source organism: Papio anubis (assembly GCF_008728515.1). Classification (NCBI taxonomy): domain Eukaryota; kingdom Metazoa; phylum Chordata; class Mammalia; order Primates; family Cercopithecidae; genus Papio; species Papio anubis. The sequence goes on from NC_044994.1 coordinate 8,828,145, forward strand.
GTGGCCCAGGCATCATCTGGCCATTAGCAGATGCTGTAGCAGCAGGTTTGAAAACTCAGCCTGTCCTTTTTCTGTTTCGAACAACAGCAGGAGAGGAATTGTCCTTCATAAGACATACTAGGTCAAAACTTGAATGTTTTCACAGAATTATTCCAGTCACCTTGTCCCCAGAGAAAATCAACCTGATCAGCCACCTGTTAACATCTTGTCACAATCTTTGATTGTTTCCTCTATTCCTAAAGGGAACACCAGCACCATGCTTGGCTGCTAGGGGGATGGGGAGTGCAGGCAGATGCTCAGGGGCGGCTGCAGGTGGATATCCTGGGTAGTGGTTCAGGAGGAAGCCCCCGGGATGTGGTGCAGGTGGATGCCTGGCAGGGGTAGGGGAACACGCGGTGCAGGAAGCTGCCTTCGAGAGTGGTGCAGGTGTCACTGCAGATCCTCGATTTGTTGGCATCCCTATACTTTCTATTCAGGGCTTTATTAATGATGCTCTCAGGGCCCTTATGAAACTAGACATACCTAGCTTTTTACCCGAGTCAGGTTGCTGCTTAGTAAGCATAGCGATGAGCCGTTGCTTTACGGGTATTTATGCATGGAAGGAGAGAAGGCAGGTCTTGGGAAATACAGGGCACTTCCAGAATAGGTTCTTTAGCTCCCTGTGAAGTGAAGGATACTCTTCTTCATTTTTTTCCAATAGATGTCTCTCTCTGTATCTCTTGCTTCTCTGCCTGCCCCTCTGGAGAAAGCCAGCCTCTGCACCTGTAATTGAAAAGTAGTAAGCATCACATTCTGTGGGATTAGTTGTGCTGAATCAGACTGCTGGCTTTATCTCCAACAGTCTCAACAAAGGGTTTCTGAGGAAAGATGGAGAAAAAACTATCCGAAGACGTTGTAAAATAGTAAAAAATAACACTTGACATCAGCTGCTGCTATGTTTATATTTTTATTTCTCTATTCATTAGCTGTTTAATTTTGGACAAATAAACTTTCTGACGCTCCGTTTCATCACCTGTGAGAAGGGATTCGAATAATACTTATTTTACAAGAATTTTTAAAATAAATGTAATTAAGATAAGGTAAATGCAGATAAATAGACCCTGAAAAACTAGTAGCTATCATTTGTTCCTCTTGTTGTTATAAGGAATTCTTGTTGCTAGTAGTAGATTAAGCATTTCCAGTGTAAAAAAGATAATCCCGTTTGGTGTCAGTAGTTTTTTAAACATACAAGAAAATCCTTTCTTTTTAACAATTTGACATTGAAGTGAGTTATCAAAAAGATATTTTGAAATCACCTTTCGTAATGATTTTTAAAATGGGTCACTCTAGGCCACCTGCGGTGGCTCATGCCTGTAATCCCAGCACTTTCGGAGGCCGAGGCAGGCGGATCACGAGGTCAGGAGATTGTGACCATCCTGGTCAACATGGTGAAAACCCGTCTCTTCTAAAATAAAAAAAATATTAACCGGGCGTAATGGTACATGCTTGTAGTCCCAGCTACTTGGGAGGCTGAGGCAGGGGAATCGCCTGGACCCCAGAGGCGGAGGTTGCAGTGAGCCGAGATCACACTACGGCACTCCAGCCTGGTAACAGAGTGAGACACTGTCTCAAAAAAACAAAACAAAAAAACGGCACTCTTGATCTGGAATAGCCTGGCTTGTCTTACACGGCTAAACTCTAAAACTTCTTCCAGGTTTGTGATTTAATGAATTACCCCTGGCTTAGTGGACACATAGAGTATTGATTTAAGTAACACAGATGAAAGCAAAGGGACAACAGTTTCTCTCCATTTACCAATTTCCAGTGTTTCTGAAGTGGCTCCTATATTTATCTTTTCATAGCAGCAATAGTGCCTTCAACGTCCATCCCCACAATCATCTTCCATCAGTTTCAAAACATTTTCTGTAATAGCTATTAAGTTAATAGACATTGCGGGTCTGCTACACTGAGAGTTGGTAAACAATTTTTCCAGGATCAAGCAGGGCCAGGCATGTGTAATTTCAGTTGGTGTGTCTGTAGCATATCCACTAACTGTCATGCAGTTTCCCCTTTCACTGTATTTGACTTCAACTTCTAAGGTCACTGGAGAAAGTGAACAGTCACATTTCCAGTAATGAAAAAAAATTTGCTGCATTAAAGTCTGTTCTTTTTGTATTCCTGCAGAAAAACAATGGGGACAAATTGGGATTTTCAGGAATTCCTATTAGATGTTTGCCTATTTGTACTTAAAAAAGAACAGATGCTGTTCTTTTTCACTGTTTGCTTTTCGTAGATATGCCTTATCTCCTCATATAATTTTATGTGATCTATGGCTCTGAACACATACAAAGATTTTATGAATATTTATTGACATTAATTTTGATATACATTGGTATTTCTAAAAAAATAAATTGCAGAAACAATACACATCTGAGTACATACCCCTTAACTAATAGATCATATTGTATCCTCCATTCTCTATTTAGAATTATGCCTTAGGAAGTCATTACATCTTAAAAATAGAAGCACACACTAAATTAGAATAACATACTGATGAATGATCTATAAAACAGCATTTTTTCGCTCATAAACCCTGCTCTTAATAGCCAGATAAAAATGTCCTGCAAAAGATGATTTAAGAAATCTTTACCTCTAGCTGATTAATTTAAATTGTAAATACCACTGGCTCCTAATATATGGTAAGATTGATCTACAAAAATTACCAATTTATTCTTATGTATCTTAAAATTTTATCAACTAGAAACATAATAATGGTTGAAATTTACTTATTTCAGCTCAAATGATTCCAGATTCAGGACAGTTTTACTCCATTAGCTTGTGGCTTGTACTGCTTATGAAAAAAGAAATACTTGTTATCTCTGTAAGGTGCAATAAAGAGTAAGGAGCATATCTGAGGAAACAAATAGATGAGGACTTTTGCATTTCTGTTACAATATAAAAATGCATGCTGAAAATTTCAAGTGAATATAATCATTTCAAAGAAGGTAAACATAGGATTCAAGAAGTGCTTTGATATAAAGTGTGGTTTCAAAGTACATAGAAGTAATAAATCAGATGTTTAAAATGTTATTACCTAGACTTTACTGATTTAAAATGATCTATTTTAGTACTTACTCTGACTTTGATAACAGTTACAAGTAACCAAAATCAGTTTTCTGAAGCCAGCTTAAGGAAATATAGCCTTCTAATGACATAGTAAGTCATGGTTGTTGAGGAAATCAGTACTAATAATAATGACTACAACAACTTGTTATTATACATGCTACACACTAGGTATTATGCAAAGGACTCTAAGTGACTTATTTTATTTACTTCTGGCAACTACCGTCCATGGAGATACTTTGTCATGCCTATTTGACAGGTAAAGGCATGGAACCTCAGAGTTTAAACACCCTGGCTTGGTTGTATAGCTAGTGAGTAACCCTGGGATCCAAACTCAGGTGTGTCTGGCTCCAGAGCCCATGTTGTTACCTTTTGGCTCTGGCATCTTCATTCCATGGCAGCTTTACCCGTTTGTTTCATTCTTTCTCCACTGTGATTTTATTGTACAAATGATATTTTAATTAGCTTAGGGAGCAAATTTGTGCACATTATGCAATATGGATTTGGGAAACCATCAGCAAAACCCAGCCAAGGGCTCTTCATTCAGTGAACCACAGACACTGCCCTCCAGCATGCTCACCCTCTCCATCTGTCTGGGAGACTCATCCCTCCTTCTGGCTCATGTGGTAAAAAGATATAGGAGGTTTCTCTCTCTTGCTTTTCCTTTTGTACTTCTTTTGGTCACCCAAGCCCCAGCATGAGTTTCTACCTTTCCAAGTGAACTAACCAAATTGTTCTCGAGAGGGAAGAACATGTGGCTTCCTCTCAGAGACCCCCAGTACCCTGCACTAGTCAGCTCCACGTGGCTGTGGGAAACCTTCCTCGTACTTTGATTCCTGGGAAAGGCTTTTTCCTTCCTATCTGTTGGACTTCAGAGTAGCAGAAGACCATAGTTCTTGAGAATAACTCAATCTCTTTCTTTAATTTTGCTATTTTGGATAAACTCTGGGTCCTCATCATCATGAAGGACACTTCTACTGCAGAGTTGCTACTGTCCATGTCGTTGGAGTGGCTGTGGAGTTCCATGCTGGATTTCCTGGTGGTCATATTCTTTTACAAAGTGGGGCTAATGAACCTTTTGGAATCATGGTCTTTGTGTCTTTGTTGAACATCCTTTGGATGTAGAAGCTTCATCCTTTTGCTGTCTCTGCCTTTCTTTACACTTTTCTGCCTCGGACTGGAGATTGAATGTTAAATCTGTATTTGCTCTTACTAAATCATAGAGGCAAATCCATCTAGAAAAGACTAACAGTATCTTTGAAACATCTACAGCCAATTACTCTAACATTGCCTGTGCCCGCAGCCGGTGGAGCGAGAATGTCTGTTAGCAGATGCTCCTTCAAATGTTTGTATTCTGCAGAGTGCATATTTCTTGGGTTGAGGAGGCCCTGGGTCTTCTTCAGGTAGACTCTGTCACTTTTCCCATGGTCTAGTGTCGGAATGTAAGTGATCTTGAATTTGTCTTTATTGTGGGGTTTAGGAACATGTTAACTCCAGCTCCCACATTCAGTGTTTCTTGGGCATTTGATTATGAATGTTTTTATAATCTTTTCTGGTATTCCAGCAAGGCTGTATAGCATGTCCCCTCTCTCACACAAATTAGGAGTTTTATTATTTAATGGATATTGACTTAAGTAGATTCTGTTATAAACTCTTATATTCAAAAATCATTAGGTTGGAAAAATGTTATTTGGCTCTCAAAAGATACATATTGTGTTTATTTACATTTACCGGAAAACACCATTTCATCTTCCCTTCACCCCGTCTCCACCCCTCCATGTTAATGAATGGCAGATCTTTACAGAGAACCAGCTGCATGACCAGCAGGTCTCCCAGGTTAGGAGACCATCAGTCTCTGGCTATAGGTAATGCACGGAGCCCTCATACTGAGGTAGATGCTAGAAATAATAATTTTAAAAGTAAGGCAAAATCTTGATTTTACTTTATACCTCCTACTTGATTTTGAATAAGTTTATCTTGATTTCTTTTGACCCAGAGAAAAGCAATACTTACCTCCCCAATTTTTTAGAGATAGTAACAGGGATATAAAAGTGAAAAAGAAAATATTACATAAAAGTTAATACCCATTTGGAATGTTATTTTCTCTTTCTTTTTCTTTTGTATGTTGATAGGGGAAAATGTGAACTTAGATAAGGAATTCCTAATGCAATGTGCTATTTCTTTTACATCTTGTGTTTTGTGTGGGAGCACTTCAAAATTAGGCATAAAACTTAAATGAAGTCTGAAAAATCAGAAACTGGAAAATTAACATTGAAATGTCTGGGTAATTTTTAAAGACTGTTACTTGTTTCCTTTGTCCAAACATCATTATCTGACTATTCTGATCAAGATTTTATTTCTGGGTAACTACTAACTTTCAGTACCAAATGGCTTAATTCAACACAGTAGGGCTGAATGAAGGGATTCCTGGCCTGTTCTCATGTTCACTTGTGCAGGCTGAACATGCTTTACTTTCAATAGATGAAAACTGAAACTCTGTAAAGCAATTTATGAAATTCTTTAAGAGAAAAGAGATCTAAAAATATCACTATTGGCATAAGAACCTTACTAATTTCCATGATCATCAAAATCTTGATTTCTAAAAATAGATTTATTCCCACCTATTTAAAATTAATTATCTGATTCACTGGCAGAGGAATTTGTATTACAAAGAAGATGTATTTTAACAATAAACTGTAGTTTTCATTTAAAACCTACATTTTCATAAATAATTAACTAGGCTAGGTATTCCAAAAATCAATTAAAGCCAGTGATTAGAGGCATTCCATTTTGGGGTTTTTTTTCCCCCCAAATTCTTCTCCAAGGGAATCCTTCCATGTAGATGTGCATTTTTCTGCATTTTTATGTTATTGTTTAAATATTGTCACCTGAACAATTACTTAGTTTTGAAGTAAGTTCTTTCAAAATGCCAGTGAAATAGTGAATAAAGCAAAAGGAAATTTATTCTTAAATTCTTATCTCCCACACCTTCAATAGCTTCTTGTTTCTTCCTGATTAAAGAACAGTAGACATTTGATCATTGATACTGATTAGAATCGTGCCCACTTATTAGCAAAAGCAAAATCCATGTCATCTAGTAAATGAATACATTTTTTTCAAGGCTCATGGAACTCATGGTCGTCCTTGCAGTGGCTTTCTTCTTTTTCTGTTTGTCTTCACATATGCAGAAACTTTCTTGTCACCTTATTATGTTTAGCCATATAGCTACTTTTGTGTTCATTTATTCAATAAATATTTATTGCGTACCTTGTATGTATTGGTTGTTCTAGAGCAGGGATCCCCAACCGTCACACCATGGACCAATACCAGTCCCTGGCCAGTTAGGAACCAGGTCGCACAGCAGGAAGAAGGTGAGCCACGGGTGAGTGAGCATTACCGCCTGAGCCCCACCTCTGGTTGGATCAGCAGCAGCATTAGATTCTCACAGGAGGACAAACCCTGTTGTGAACTGCACGTGTGAGGGATCCAGGTTGCACACTTCTTATGAGAATCTAATGCCTGATGTTCTGAGGTAGAACAGTTTCATCCCAAAACCACTCCTGCCCCCAGTCTGTGGAAAAACTGTCCTCCATGAAACCAGTCCCTGGTGCCGAAAGGGGTGGGGACTGCTGTTCTAGAGAAGGGAGACTCCAGGTGAGTATAAAACAGATGTAGAGTTCATGTGCCAGCAGGAGAGACAAAAGCAATCAGACAAATACAAACGAAAATTGCATTACAAATTGTGGTGTGGCTACATCAACAAACTGTGGTTGAGATCCAGAATAATGGGAAGGGTTGCCATTTTAAATAGATTGGTCAAGGAATGCCTCTTAAAGAAAGTAGCATTTGACATGGGACCCAAATGTGACAAAGAATCAATCATCTGAAAAAATAGAGGTAGAGTCCATTCCAGGTAGAGTGCAGAATGTGTGAAAAGGCTCTTGCGTGGGGAAGAGACTGGCATGTTCACCAAATGGGAAAACATAAAAAGATGGCTGTGGCTGGAGCATAGTGAGAGAGGGGCATGGAATAAGATAGAAGAGGAGTCTAGGTATGCAAATAAACAGGGGTCTTGGTAGACAGAGTTTTCATAGGCTCCAGTAAGAAGATAGGATTTTATTTTAAGTGTTTTATTTTATTTATTTTAAGGCAATCAACAAAATTGTTCAAGTATGCAAGTGACAAAATCAAATTTATGTCTTAAGAAGATCATTTATTTTGCTGGAAGGGAACCAACTATAGGAATTTGACAACCATGTGAGGGCTACTGTAAGTGGTAGATGATGAAAGTCTAGTTCAAATTGATGGCAGAGGATGTATATAAATTCCTTATGTATTTTGGAGATAGAGTACACATGGCTTGCTGATGGATTAGGTATAAGGCATGAGGGTGAGGGAGAGAGAGGAAACAAAGATAACTTTTATGTTTCTGGTTGGAATAGTTGGCTGGGAGTGCCATATCCTAAAAAGGAGAAGGCTGGATTTGGGAGCAATTGGACATCAGGACTCAAGTGTTTTGTTTTGCTCATTCTAAGTTTGCAGCATCTTTGAGACACCCAGGTGAAAATGCCAGGTAGGCAGTTTGAAATGTGAGGCTGGATCTCAGAAGTAAGACTTGGCCTAGGGATATAAAATGATGTTTAAATCCATGGGCCTACAATCACTGTAGACTATACAGTTATTACAGGGACTAGTAGATTATAAAGTTTTCTGTCTTATATGAACCTTTAAAATTTGAGTAGGTGGATCAGCCAAGGGAAGAGACCTAGCAGCACTCTCTTTTAACTAGTTGTCCTCAAGAAGGCATTTTTTAAAGTGTGTTGTGACACAAGATCAAATTCCCTTTTTACTTGGAGCATCTGAAACTTGGATACAGCCTCAGAATAAATAATACATTATTAAATGGTCTATAATGAGGACCCCTCGAACTTTGTTAGCCTTTCATGAGAAAATTCTGGTGTATTTTCACTCAGAATTTCAGAGCCCAATCAAACAATAAGTGGAAAGATCATGCAGTTTCCTAAGAGAAGGCAGAGAAGTCCCACCTGGATGTGAGCAACTCCTCCACTAACTCCACAAGTCCCACCTGGATGTGAGCATAATGATGTGAGGCAGGAGGTCTCTATCCATGAATCTCAGGCTGTGCTCCCTACCAACTGCCTCTCAACAGGTTTTGGGCTACCCATCTGGGTTGCTGGTGGCGATTGCTGGCTCTGGAATCCATTTTTGCATGACATATAGTACTCAGGAGAAAACCGGCTTCATTTCCCTTGACCCACTTTCATCAGGGGAAATTGAACTTTTGGTTCATGAGAAGAGAGCCAGCAGTTGAATTTCTTCTTTTAAGGGTTTCTTTTTTGTCTTTTTTTTTTTTCCTTTTTGTGGAGAACGGGGTCTCGCTATATAACCAAAAAAAATGACAACAAGAAATCAGTAGCTGATTAAAAACCAACTATCCCAATCGCCTTTGTCATGTGACTTTTTTTCTTTAAAACTATTTTTAGACCAAATAAAGAGGGTACGGCATCAAACCCATGTGTAGATGTGGAGGCAGTGAGGCTAGACTGCTTCTCCACTGCAGTAAACTACTGTTCTAGAGACGTTCAGAAACTCCTTTGGCTCCCATGAGGTAAATGTTTAGCCCAAGAACATGTGTTTCTGGGAGCATACCTTAACAAGGGGTGTAGATCTGTCTGACCAAGAGGCAAAATAAAAGTCAGTATTTCTGCTTGAGCAATCCTGAAGGTTTATGCTTCTAGGAAAGACCAGGTTATTTAAATTGCAAGCTGGAATTCAAAAGGGATGCTATGGGCTATATAGTCACTTCTTCAGTTTCCTTCAAGCTAAGGGAATCTTCACCAATCAGTACCACAGAAGTCACTAAAAATAGGTGTCAGCCAGCTATGGGTTGGGGTGAATATTACTCGGCATTTGAGGTAGCAAAGAAATAACCCTGAGTGAACACTAGAGGATGGTGAAATAGGTAAATAGGACTGTTTCTTGAGCAAGAAATTGAGATGCTAGAAAGTAAGAAACCCCACTGTGGGTCAAACTGGCCAAAGGCAAAAACAGGATGAAGAAAGCAAACTTTCTGGGCACATCTTCTGCAACTGGACTCTGCCATTTCTCTTAAATTAAGGAAGGGTGGGAAAAGTGACCCAGTTGAGTTTCCCTAGTGGCAGAGGCCTCCTGCTCAGTGCTGTTGAAAAACAAATGCTCGCATTTGAGAAAGTGATTGCAGGAGGAGCATCTTCCTTGGGAAATATGTATGTCTGTTTTGTGGCGTAGATACGCTCTTCTGGGAGATTATGTTTATCTGGCCTAAAGCAAATTTATATCAAAAGGATACCCTGGACTTGATCATATGTGTCGGTTGGGATAGACTAAGTTAAATTCAGGAACAGTGTAGTTAAGGTATATGACCATTCTGTACTACTTACCATACCAAGCTTCTTTCTTCCAAGACGAGTGCAGGCTGATGGAGCAGGCCCAAGAGGAGCACTTCCAGTTGCAGGTCAGAGACAAAAGAGAACATGGAGGAACCATGGAAAGCAGTCTTAAAGATCTCAAAGCTTTGCCCAAAGGGGCCTCTACACTGCCCATGATTTTTATAGAACTTTATTCATAATTGCCAAAAACTGGGAGGCAACCAAAATGTCTTCCAGCAGTGGATGGATAAACTGTGGTACATCCAGACAGTGGAATATTATTCAGCTTTCAAGCCACCAAAAGACATGAAGGAAACTAAATCCATACTAAGTGCAGTAAAACAATCTGAAAAGCCTATGTACTATATGATTCCAACTCTATGACATTCTAGAAAGGTCAGAACAATGGAGATAGTAAAAAAAATTGTGGTCACTAGGGGTTCGGAGGAATGGAAAGATGAACAGTTTGGGCACAGAGAATTTTAGGGCAGTGAAACTATTCTGTATTATACTACAATGGTGGCACATGTCATTATACATTTTTCAAAGTCCATAGAACGCACAACACCAAGAATGAGCCCTGATGTAGAAAACTGTGGACTTTGGGTGATAATGACATGTCAATAGATGTTCGTCAATTACAGCAGATGTACCATTGTGATATGGAATGTCAACAGTGTTGTGAACATGTGGGGACAGGGTTGCATGGGACCTCTGTCCTTTGCTTTCAATTTTCCTGTGACCCTAAAACTGCTACAGAAACATAAGATTTATTAATTAAGAAAAAAGGGGGAAGAATACATCATTTTTTTCACACAATTTGGTATGGGCCAACATGGTATGGGAACATAAATTCTTTCCATAAGGAAGGGCAGAGAATATTTGGAGACGGAGTCTCGCGCTGTGTCACCCAGGCTGGAGTGCAGTGGCGCGATCTCGGCTCACTGCAAGCTCCGCCTCCCAGGTTCAGGCCATTCTCCTGCCTCAGCCTCCGAGTAGCTGGGACTACAGGCGCCCGCCACCACGCCCGGCTAGTTTTTTGTATTTTTAGTAGAGACGGGGTTTCACCATGTTAGCCAGGATGGTCTCGATCTCCTGACCTCGTGATCCGCCCGCCTCGGCCTCCCAAAGTGCTGGGATTACAGGCTTGAGCCACCGCGCCCGGCCAAGAATGTATTTCTTAAGATCAAAAACTACCTGATTTAGCCCTGTAGCTGCTTCAGGGACTAACACAGTGTCCTACATGTAGTTGGTGTTCAGTTAAATTAATTAATCTTGAAGTATCTTAGAAACATGAAGGAAATAGACATCTAGATTTAATAATGAAGACTATTCACCAGTAATATTTAAATTATGCATTATTAATTGCAGGTTGTAGTAATTGATGTGCATCTTAGTAGACATCATTGTGTGCCAACAGCAGACTCGTGACACAGAATATAACAGAATAATGCAGTTGCTCTAAAAGCCCATTGGAGATGTACATCAATTTGCACATAATGGGTAGTGTGAACTAGTTCACTGGAATAACTTCTATTTTGACTATAAAAGGTACACATCCCATTGTAGTAATTTTGGATAATTCATGAAGATAAAGAAGAAAATAAAAATCATTTAATTTAACTAATCATATAAAATCATTCTGCAATCTGTTTTTGCTATCACCATTCAGTTGCTTTATACAATTTTCCATCGTAGTAAATTACACAGAACGTTAAGTTTACCATGTCAGCCATTTTTAAGCGTATAGTTCAGTAGTGTGAAGTACATTCGTATTATTGTACAATCAGTCTTCAGAAATTTTTCTTCTTACAAACCTGAAACTCTATGCTCATTAAACAACAACTCCCCATTTTCCCCTACCCGTACCCCTTGGCAGCCATCATTCTGATTTATTTCTGTTGCTGTCAATTTGACTATTCTAGACACTTCATTTAAGTAGAATCATAAAGTTTTCATCTTTTTGTGACTGGCTTATTTTACTTAGTATAATGTTCTCAAGGTTCATCCATGTTGTAACGTGTGTCAGAATGTCCTTCCTTTTTAAGGATGAATAATAATTCATAGTTTGTATATATCACATTTTGTTCATCCATTCATCCATTGATGATCAGTTGTGTTACTTCCACTTTTTGGCTATTGTAAATAGTGCTGCTGTGAACATAGCTGTACAAGTATCACTTCAAGACATTACTTTCAATTTTTTTGGCCATATACCCAGAAGTGGAACTGCTGGATCTTATGACAACTCAATTTTTAATATTTTGAGGAACTGCCAAACTTTTTCAGAGTGAATGTACTAGTTTACACTCCCATCAACAGTACAAGGGTTCCAGTTTCTCCACATCCTCACCTACACTTGTTATTTTCTTTTTTTGGTTTTGTTTTGATAGTAGCGAACCTGGTGGGTGTGAGGTGATATCTCACTGTGGTTGTTACTTTTCTGATACATATATGAGCTAATTCTTAAAATTATATTAGATACTTTACAGTTAAGATGTCTTTGGCTGTAAGTGATAGCCAGGGGGTGGGGGAGTCACTTTTTCCTTCCTAATATGAAGTCTGAAGTTAGAAAAGAATGTGATTAAGAAAAGTTTGGGCGGCCGGGCGCGGTGGCTCAAGCCTGTAATCCCAGCACTTTGGGAGGCCGAGATGGGCGGATCACGAGGTCAGGAGATCGAGACCATCCTGGCTAACACGGTGAAACCCCGTCTCTACTAAGAAATACAAAAAATAGCTGGGCGAGGTGGCAGCGCCTGTAGTCCCAGCTACTCGGGAGGCTGAGGCCGGAGAATGGCGTGAACCCGGGAGGCGGAGCTTGCAGTGAGCTGAGATCCAGCCACTGCACTCCAGCCTGGGCGACAGCGCGAGACTCCGTCTCAAAAAAAAAAAAAAAAAAAAAAAAGTTTGGGCATCTTACCTGCAATAGTTTCAGTACAACATGATTCCTTCTTCACCGATTTCTCTCCGCCTTTACGCACTCCTTAAATGCCATTGTCCCAGTGGTTCTGTTCCTGAACTATATGTACCCTCTAGGCAAGCTCACCCTTTACCACAGCTCCAATGGCTCTCTTCACTAATGATCCCTAGCGCTGTTGTCTCCAGGTGAAGGAATCTCTCCTGTGTTCCAAGCTGCATATCCATCCACCTCCTACATATTTCCCTATGGGTGTGCCACAGACAAGTGTGCAAAACTGAAACCATTTTTTCCTTCGAAACCGTCTCCTTCTTGGTCATTAGCTTCACCATCCTCTAATCAGAAACTTCAGTGTCTTCTTGAATTTCCCTTCTCCGTGTTTTACTTTACCTTGTCCTGTCTGCTGTATTTCTTAGCACTCTTTAGCATTGCCCTTACCCTAATTCAGAGCCTCATTTCTCTCTTGAAATATTGCAAAGATTTAAATATGAATTTAGCTCGCTGTTTATGCCTAGCTTCCAATCCATCCTCAGCACTGCCGACCCTGATTCTTCCCCACTAGGCACTCAGTTCCTGTAGAGAACAGTCCAATTTCCTGAGCTTGGCAAAAGAGACACTTCATTACCTGGGGGCCGTGTGTGTGTGTGTGTGTGTGTGTGTGTGTGTGTGTGTGAGACGCAGTCTCTCTCTGTCACCCAGGCTGGAGTGCAGTGGCGTGATCTCAACTCGCTGCAACCTCCACTTCCCGGGTTCAAGTAATTCTCCTGCCTCAGCCTCCCAAGTAGCTGGGACTAGAGGCACACACTACCATGCCCAGCTAATTTTTGTGTTTTTAGTAGAGACGGGGTTTCACCATGCTGGCCAGGCTGGTCTCAAACTCCTGACCTCATGATCTGCCCGCCTCGGCCTCCCAAACCTGGGCCTTTCTTTACTTAACTTCCTTAGCTTCATTTCTTCTGCATTTTCCCCTTCTGTGTATGTGCATTTATTCTAGACAGCTTAGTTTTCCTCCAAAATGTCATAGAGAAAGCACTGAACTTAGAGATAGTGCAGAAGACAACTTGTTCTTATGAGCAAGAGACATCATAATTAGAAGTGTGCCCTAGAATAAGCAGCATAATATTTATGAAATTAATTTAAAATAAAGTGTATTTATATCCGTTTACGCAATATACTTCCATCATAATTACTTATAATATTTTAAAATCATCATCTGGTCAAATATATGGCCCAGCTTAAATCTTTATTACATTAATTACTTACATAAAGCCTTGTGTGGTTTATTTTCACTCAAATGTGGCTTATTTCCCAATTAGACTATTAAATTCTTTTTTTACTCCCCAAAGAGTCTAGCAAAATGCTGTGCAGGCGTGTTTGTTATAGACGCTTAATAAATGCCTCTTGACTGATTGATATTGCCTACCTTTTCACTCCACCTTGGTCCCTCATTTCTTCATCTTACCCTTTTCATCCAGTCCCATGGTTTTTATTACAATTCCAATGAGGGTTTAGGTATTTAGAACACAGTGGGTGGTCCATAAATATTGACGAATAACAGCATCTTCCCCATACTAACTTAAATCTTGTTTCATTTGCAATCAACTTGGAAAGGTAGTTTACTCTTATTTATGTCAGAATATTACAGAGGCCACATTTCTCTTTCACCCCAAACACTCATGCTCCACAGATTTTATACCCTAATTATCCCTGTTATGCAACTTGATGCTCTCCTATCTTTCTTTCTTTGCCTCATTTCTTTGTTTTAACTGGCATTTTCTCCTTTCTTTTTTTTTTTTTTTTTTTTTTTTTTTGAGACGGAGTCTCGCTCTGTCGCCCAGGCTGGAGTGCAGTGGCCGGATCTCAGCTCACTGCAAGCTCCGCCTCCCGGGTTCACGCCATTCTCCGGCCTCAGCCTCCCGAGTAGCTGGGACTGCAGGCGCCCGCCACCTCGCCCGGCTAGTTTTTTGTATTTCTTAGTAGAGACAGGGTTTCACCGTGTTAGCCAGGATGGTCTCGATCTCCTGACCTCGTGATCCACCCGTCTCGGCCTCCCAAAGTGCTGGGATTACAGGCTTGAGCCACCGCGCCCGGCCCATTTTCTCCTTTCTAAACGTAGCCCTACTTTCTGTTTGCTTATTTTCATTCTCACATACCTAGGCCTTAGAGTGTTGTTCTCCCAGACGGTCAGCTTATAATGGTCTCTAAAATAGTTGCTGCCCATAACCCTATTTCCTTATGAATACTCTGCCTATGTGATCTTTCTCATTACTCTAAGGACCTGAGAAAACTCATGCCCATATTTTCCCATTATCACCTGTATTAACTCTTAGCCAGCTCTTCGACCTTGGACAGGTCGATTGGCTATACAATTACAGTTCACTTAGAACTGTTCCATCACTGTCACTCTTGCTTCTGCATATAGCTAATGTGACATGAATCATGATGGACTATAGTTATATTTAATAATTTGCCATATCCCGTGGACTAGAATCTCCTGAAGGAATGTTTCAGTCCCTGATGTCAGTTAACGGAAAATTTGGGGTTGCTCATATTTACTAGGCCAGTGAATAAGATAGTCAGATTTTTGTTTGTCTTCTAATAATAAAAAGAAATAGAATATTATTCTGAGAAGACGCTGCCTGTGAAATTACAGGATCTAGCCTGCAGATAGGCTAGGTAGTCTTTCTCGATCTGGTCGGCATGCTGACCTTTTTGATTGTCAAAATGATAAATGAGGATAGGGTAAATTCAGCTATATTAGTATCAGGAAATAAGAAGAAGTCATAGCTATCATTGTAGCCACCCCTTCCCCAGCCCCCAGCAATCCCTTGTCACAAACGCATTCAAATGTTTGTTGAGGAAATGACCGTTAAATGTGACACTTCATTTAGCCCACACCAGTCCACTTTCTAAGTCCTCAAGGCAGCTTCTTAAAGTCCCAGTTCTCATTCCATATATTTCCCTGTGTTTTTCTGTGCTTGAAAATCTTCCTCTAAATACCTACAGAAAGTTCATATGCTCTACAAAAATGATTTCAACAACAGTGTAACATTAGTGTCAATTTACGGGCATGTTTACTCTAACTGGATTCCACATGGCTCCACCACTACTATGAAATTATTCATAGCTAAAGCGATGAGAGTAAAATGTAAAAAAAATTTACTTACCAATTTATTATATTTATGTGTATTTGTATTACGCATCTTGCTTGAGAAGTCTCTGGATGGTGACAGCCCTGAATCCGTAGATGTCTTTTCCTGGAACAGCCTGTCAATTGGATGCTACCCTGTGGTTTCTGTGAGGTGCCTACTGCTCATTCCCATGGCTCTTGTTTTATTTATTTATATAATGTGACACATTATTCCTGGCAGCAACCAGCAATCTGCATCTCTCAAATCAGATGTGATCAACAACAGCGTTTTCTGCTAAGGTATGGAAAAAATGAAAGTATTGTGATGATGTAACTAAAAAAGAATGAAAAACAAATATCCAATCTAATACTATTTTGACCCAGATTTCAGGGGGTCTGAGGAGGGCATTTTGAGAGCTGACTTTTCCCGAACATAGAGGTTGTGCACTAGCTATGATCTCAAATTATTAGAGAACAAGTTTCATTGTCTCACTGCTACTTTGGCATTTTCTTTATTCAAAATCTATATGCTGCCTGAGATCATCGGACAGTATGTATGTGAAAAGGAGAGTGAAAATAAAAGAGGAATCTAGTGATCTAAGACTACATTAAGGGAGTAGTTGTTAGTGTCAGTAAGTCTGGGTTCTATTTCTGAGTCTACCCTCCCTCCCTGGCTACTACTGTACAGCCTACCTAAGCTTTCATTATTACTTATTGTATTGTATTGTATTGTATTGTTTTTTAAAGCGATTATTTCCATGGCAACAAGGCACTGTTCCAGGCATTAGGAGGCATGACAGCCACAGTGGAGTTGGGAATCAGCAAAGAAGATAAAGGGAGGGGAGAGAAAAGGAGCGGGGATCAGAAAAACTTTGAAAGCAAAGATGTAGGATGAATCCAACAAAGCGTCAAAGATATTCTAATTTCTAATGTCAGTTAATGGAAAATTTAGGGTTGGTCATGTTTACTAGGTCAGTGAATAAGATAGTCAGATTTTTGTTTGTTTGTTTTCTAATGATAAAAAGCAATAGAATACTATTCTGAGAAGACACTGCCTGTGAAATTACTGGGTCTAGCCTTCAGATAGGCTAGGTAGTCTTTCTTGATTGGTCCGCATTCTGACCTTTTTAATTGTTGAAATAATAAATGAGGATAGGGTAAATTCAGCTATATTAGTATGAGGAAATATAGAGAGAGTGTTTGATCTAGAGTTAGCCCTGATGTTAAAAAATAACAAAGGAAAACTCACAATATTGCTGTTAAAAGAGTCAACCTGTTTCCCAAAGATGAAAAATAAAATTCCTTTGATGAATAAGATATGGTGTATGAAAATGGACTAACCCCTGCTATTGCATTCTGTCATCAAAGTGAACTGGATGGTTCCACATGAACACAAAGATAGTTATCAGATCAGTAATAATAATAATTATAAGGATCTCAACTTGCTGAGCACTTAAAGATCCAGGTGCTAGTCTAATAAATTTCAATATGTTAACTTAGTAACTTCTCTGAGGAGAGAGAGATGTTTTGAAATCAGACTTAGTGTGTACAATTGCCTTCACAATGAAAATTTAGCTCTGCAGGTGTCCTCGCTGGACCCTAAGAAACTTGGACAGAGCGATATTAGGTAGATTAAACGTTTACTTTTCATTATCTATCAGATATAATACTGAATCATATCTTCGAGTCTGTCATTAGCACTCAACTTAGGAGTAAGTCTCGTTGCTGTTGACCAAAGTTATTTGAGAGGATGCAAATTGCTTGTTGTCGATTGGCACAATTTACCACTTTATGACATTACCATCGTGTGTGGAAGCTGTTTTGACTTTTGTACATCTTATTAGCAGAGTGAAAGGGTGTTTTACACTAATCTTTTCCATTTCCCTGAGTCTGGACAATTGATCCAGAGTTATTTTATTTATTTGGTAGGAGCCATTGAAATGGTTGCACTTAATCTCATCCTCAAACTTGTGGATTAGATGTACTGGTAGAGTAGGTTCAAATGGAGATGGAATAATTCTGCTTCTTCCCTTCAATATCATGGTATTTGTGTTTTCTCCATTTGGTTACTTAAGACAGTCACATGGTCATATTATGTCGGTTATGAAAAGGAAGTATAATAATCTATGATATTTAATCACTTCACATTCTACATAGCATAGTCAGAAAGCCATTCTACTTGATTCTTATAAGTAAGCATTCCTTTTTTATGAGCAGGGATACTTTGTTTTGTCTAAGTGCATACCACAGAGCTTGTTCAGTAACTGATAGGCTTAAAACCCAGGTCTCTTACCTCCCTGTCTAATGCTGTTTCTGGTACAAGCTCCTGGCTGTAAACTAGAGGGAGATATCTTACATGCCAATTGTATTAGGATTATATTTTCAAAATTTAATTATGTTAGGAAAAGGAAAAGTAATACTAATGAAAACCATGAAAATCCCATTAATGTACTAAATATTTTGAGTTTAAGTACTTACTATTTTACTCAACAAATATGCTTGCACAGTAGTTGAATTTTAAAAGTCAAAATTCTAGAGATAATGACCTTTCAGTTAGATGAATATTAGAACATTATTCCCCAGGTAATGTTTTAATGTTTTGTTTGTGCTTTTGTTCTATCTGGATAATGATGTGGTAATTCTTAGGACATTTAGCTTTTGTAAAAAGGAGTGAAGGTAATTAACCTCTGATTTCTTTGCTAAACTCGGTTAGCAGGCAGATCAGTCATTTGGCCTTTATTAGGCAAGATAATGTAATGGAAAGACATGGCTGGTTATCCTCTATGAATTCTAAATACAGTTAGTGATATACTGGCTGACCCTATACACATTCTTTGGTTTCCAGGGTTCTTAGTTGCCCTAGCTTTCAGGTAATCCAATGTGTGGCCATTTAACCTATGTTGCTGAACCATAGGATCAAATTCGTCTTTGATTTAAACAACTTCAGGAGACCCATTTAACAAATTTTTATTAAATCCTTTTTATGCCTAAAGTAGTATACTGAAGTGAGAATTGTTTACATGTGAGATAGCATGAAATATAAAACAAAGAATACAGGTTTCATTTTTCATATAGCCTTTTCAAAAAATGAATTAGCATTCCTATCTTTTAGAGTTAGCAAGTAAATATTTTATTTTAACCCAGGAGCTAAAGACCCGAAATATACAAAAGATAGGTTTTTTACATTGCAAAGTAATTGATTCTCCTCCAAATTTGTTCCAGTGGTTTTTATTAGTTACAGAGTAAGGAACTTTCCAGAACAGTTTCATACCAAGAAGTAACACTTAAAAAAAAAAAAAAAAAAAGAAAAAGCACAATGCTGTTTTTATTGGCCCCAGAGTTTTTTTTTTTGTTTTTTTTTTTTTTTTTTTTTTTTTTCTCATGGTCAATTAGTAGATTTTTCTAAGAGAAAAAATTTCAAAATATAGAAATAAGTGCTGACAACCATAAAGCCTAATTTTAAAATATCTAATAATGGCTAAACTTTATTGAATACTTAATATTTTGGAAGTGCTGCAAGGTAACTCTTACAATTATCCTCATTTTATATATATGAAGAAGTTAAAGTTTAGTGAGGTGCGCTGGGAATGGGACTCCAGCCGCATCTGACTGCAGTGTCTGACTCTTAGTCATTCCACTCTACTGGGTTACATAAGAACAATTAGATAAATATAAGAGATATGGCTTGGCTGTGTTCCCACCCAAATCTCGTCTTGAATTGTAATTCCCATAATTCCCACACATTGTGGGAGGGACCTAGTGGGAAATAATTGAATCACAGGGGCAAGTCTTTCCCATGCTCTTCTTGTGGTAGTGAGTAAGTTTCATGAGATCTCATGGTTTTATAAGAAGTTTCTCCTTTCACATGGCTCTCATTCTCTCTTGTCTGCCACCACGTAAGATGTGTCTTTTGCCTTCTGCCATAATTGTGAGGCCTCCACAGCCATGTGGAACTGTGAGTCCTAAACCTCATTTTCTTTATAAATTACCCAGTCTCGGGTATGTCTTTATCAGCAGCATGAAAACAGACTAATACAATAAGCAAGTGCCTGGAACCTTAGAGTGGAAAGAGAGCCTATCAGTACGAAGAAATCAAGAAAGATCGTCTAAAAGTGGTGATGTTTTAGTTGGGCTTTGAAGGATGAATAGGACTTGAACAAACATGTTAGAGAAAGACAGGAAGGTTAAATGTCAAAGGAGTAGGAAATGGGGGACTCCTTTGTCAGATTCTTAATCTGCTGGAACATGGAATTAACAGGAAGGAAAAGCAGGACAGAATGTTAGAAAGGAGGTGAGAAACACGTCTTAAGTACGAAATAACAGAAAGCATAATTAGTGACACCCATCTAGAGACTTTTACTTTATTCCATAGAAGATTATTTTTGAAGATTTTGGAATAAGTATAAGATTCATCCGTATTACCTGAGAACTGATTCTTTTGGAATATGCTCCCTGTAGCTTTTATCAATTGGGCACCACTGTGCTTATATGATGTAAATGCACTGCACTGTTGAATATTTATCAGATTGTTCATTTTTTATATCTATCTATTTGTCTATCTATCATGCAATCATCTCTGAAAACAATTGTAGGCCCACTCCAATAGATAGAAGAATGGCCATACAAAGTCAAACTTCTAAGCCTTAGGGAGCAAAAGCACAATAATTTTAACATGGGCAAGTCTTTTAAATCATCTCTGTGTCAACCATTTTGAATCATTAACTATAAAATATATAGTGTTAACCACCTGGGAGATACTATGTATGATAAGCCAGTTGGAAATTAATGATTGGTTGGTTGGAAATAAATTAAATGAGTATTCTTGATTGTTGGCTAAAGCTCCTCGAATGTGAAAATAGGGTGCGCCTCATACTGTAATACATCTGCTTTAATCAGGTCAGTAGGGAGGGAAGTCACATGTATGTACCAGTGAGGAACTGAATTGGCAGCTGCATCATTAAGCTGCCTTCTGGAACATATCTCAAGAGAGGCTGAGTCCTGATGCTGGAACAGTGGATCAAATGACAAAGATGTATCTCATCAATGCTGTGTCTGAGTGAAGGAGATGAGGTTCATTTATTAGTATACAAGCCGAGAGTTAAGATTCTGGGAAACATATTAATGATATGGCAAAGCCTGAATGGGGTGGACAAATAGGAAGTCATAGTTTGGTAAAGATTAAAAGGGAGTTTATGGTGAATATCTTCTAGAATAGATTCTTTTCTCCATTATATCCCTTAAGCGCTCAGCTTGGTGTGTTTCTTGAGACTGGGAGCATGTGTAGAAGTAACCAACCTTCACATAGATCATCTTTAGTAAAGGGGAAGAGGGAGTGATTTGTGAGAAGAAATCAAAGGAAAAATGTGTTAATATCTGACTCCCTTTCTTCTATGACTCTTTACCCTCCATTTTTATTTATTGGTAGACTTACATCCCGCAATCAAGGGCAAATGCCCAGGACTCTCCTCTAGTCCTTGTTAAATTGGCAACTTCTTAAAGGTCATTGTAATTTTGAAGAGGTGGTGATTTTCTTATGTTTTAGTGGAAACTGTTAACAAGAATAATTTTCAAAAAGTAATGATATTCATTTTATTTCCCAGTGAGTAATATTTGGGAAATCATCAAGAAGTATATGTTTGTGATATTATTCCTCACTATTAAAATCCTTAAACTAAAAGTCCTATTCATAGTCATGAGTATAATTTTACTTGACTTTTTCATCTGTCTAATTTATTCTTTTCCTGGAAGGACATTTGTGTGTAAGGAGTACGACACATTAACAATAATATTTCACTTGCATTATTTAATTTCTCCATGAGATTGCATCTGAGTTTTGAACATGGGATTAATTCTTGCCACATGTACTTTAAATATATAAGTAATGTATACTGGTTTATTCATTTTTCAAAATTGGCTTAAATTTTCTAATACAAAACATCTTTTTAAGGATCTCTTCTTTCGTTTAAATATTCTTGTTAGAACTCAATGCCTTATATTAGAATCTATACTTAATTACTTGTTTCAGTTGAGTGAGATTCAGTTATATTTTTGGAACATGGGCTCAGCAACTTAATTAACATATTTCTGGAATGCCTACTGGAGTGCTCCAATTATAGAAACTATTGAAGAAATACAACACTTTACCTCTGCCCTGAGAAAGGTTTCAGTCTAGTAAGTTATAGTCTGTCAAAGGCATTGTTTCACAAATGAAAGTTGCTCCCATCTAAGCTTAAATTGTGAGGCACAGATTTTGTGTGATGTATTCAGGGATGATTGGTATGAGCTGGCATCGTGTCCTTATCTTTTCATGTGATTCAAGAAAAAGGAAGAATTTGGGTGGGCCTTGAAAGATGTAGAATTGATATAGGGACAGTCAAAAGGGAAGTTCCCCATCAGGTATCTAAGACACAGAAAGCCTGTCAAATTAGCTTCTCTAAGAAAATATTTATTAAAAGATGGCAGTAGTATTCAGGA
Source organism: Papio anubis (assembly GCF_008728515.1). Lineage (NCBI taxonomy): Eukaryota > Metazoa > Chordata > Mammalia > Primates > Cercopithecidae > Papio > Papio anubis. The sequence goes on from NC_044994.1 coordinate 8,850,196, forward strand.
GAACCAAAGAAAATGAAGACACACTGGGTTTCCTTGGGAGTAGAACTGAAAAGCCCTGAGGAACAAAGCAACTATTCCTGTCCCATCTCCTCTACTCTTCTTTTCTCCTCTCTTGTTCTGTCATCACCTGGTTCCTATTTCTGCTTTTAAATGTGTGCAACCTGACTCTCTCTGCTAAATAATTAGTACACATAGCCCTTGGGGCTTCCATAGTTTCCAATTCTATGTGATTTTCCAGCTCCAAGAACTACTAGTAATTGATTCAGTCTTGACTCTGTTAGTTAAATTATTAAGAGAGAAGATCTGAGCTGTTCAGATCATGAGTAAAAGGCCGGGCGTGGTGGCTCACGCCTGTAATCCCAGCACTTTGGGTGGCCAAGGCGGGCGGATCACGAGGTCAGGAGATCGAGACCATCCTGGCTAACAAGGTGAAACCGCGTCTCTACTAAAAATACAAAAAATTAGCCGGGCGTGGTGGCGGGCGCCTGTAGTCCTAGCTACTCGGGAGGCTGAGGCAGGAGAATGGCGTGAACCCGGGAGGTGGAGCTTGCAGTGAGCTGAGATGGCGCCACTGCACTCCAGTCTGGGAGACACAGGGAGACTCCGTTTCAAAAAAAAAAAAAAAAGGATCAACCCTTGGTCCTGTCAACTGTGGTCACACAGCACAGGAGATCACATGCTGTGAACATGGATAAGCAGGGACTCACTCTTTATGGAGGGGAGTGGTGGGTGTATAGTTGTCAAAGAGCTCCCAGGAGAGAGGATGTCAGCTGAGGAGGAACCCCAAGTATATTCAATGCAGAGCTAAATAGTAAGAATGAATGAGGTTCATGAAATGGTGTTTATGGAATTGTGACACAACCAAGCTGTTAGGAGGGAAGATCAATTTAGGAAAGAGTCGGAAATAAAAACAGATAAAATGGGTTCAGATTAGGCAGTGAGTGAAAGTTCTCACGAGGACAAGATATGTACACTGATGGAGTACCTATTAGGTACGGAGCATCTTAGGTGCTTTCCAGTTGTGTAGTGTGCCTCCCCACCACCAATTCTTAAGCACTCTAAGAGCTTGATTTTGTTTGTTGATCTGGGTTTTAATGATAATTCAGTTTGTAGATTCATCGAAGATAGATCTTGAGTCTCAAGGTATCAAACCTACTTACCAATAGGACTATCAAACCTACCTCAATTTGGGTGTTTATTCTGTTTTTTGACCATACTCTTCAGATGTTTAAGTTTAATTATACTGAATGATTTTGTCGTTAAAAAGTTATAACGTATTGCATTGGTCCTGTTAACATACGTTCTAACTTTTTAATTGAAAAGTGATAGAGTTACATGTTGAATGTAAATAACACAAAACTAAATGTGAAAAATAAAATGAAAAATGTGAAGACCTTTTTTCTTACCTCTTTCCTGGCTTCCCCATTCCACACCTCCCCCATTCAGTAGTCTTCCCTATAGATAACCATAGTTTGTAGTATCTTTGTGGACTTTTTTCTAATATATATAATATAAATTTTATATACAATATTTCTAGTATATGCTATATATTAGAAAAAAGATTGAAAAATGATATATATTTTTTATAATATGTATATGTAAACACATAGACAAAAATAGATAGATTTCATATCATTCTGTAATATGTATTTAATTTGGCCGTACTCCAAAGTACATGCTCAGTAAAGGTTAAGTAATTATGCTATTATTAATGTAACAAACATTCTTAAACAGTTTTCTGCATGTATCATTATACTTATAAATGATGGATTCCAAATTGTAGAATTTGAAAATCAAAGGGTGCATACTCTTTATTAATACAGTCAAGTTGTCTTCCAAAAAGGCTCTATGGATTTACACTGCCACCAACAGTGTATGAGATAAGCTATTTTCCACTCCTGCACCATTTTTATTAGGAATTTTTTTGGCATCTTTTCAAAGTGAATCATGATTATGTGTGTATTACTCAATAGTGTGGATTATGTATTTTATAAGAAAGTAATAATTTACATGTCACAATATAAGGACAAGAGGTTTTTTTTGTAAGTGATTGAAGATTAAGTTAATTTAAAATTTCTAAGGAGTGTAAGCTCTTCAATAAAACTTGTTTATCCTTTCAAAGGAAATGTTTATTATTCATCTCAGTGAGATCAAAATATGCTCCATGTTTTCTCAGACCAACCCATGGCCAATCACTAAAGTTCATTTTAGAGTTTTTATAAATACTTGACATTTTTAAGCAATGTATTTTCATGAAAAGATTAGCTCAGAATCTGAGAATTGTGAATTTAGAGGAATATGATTATGATAGTTCTTTTCTATTCAGAACTTGATTCTCTTCTTGAGTGGATGAGAATGGTAGTAAATGCTCTCTCCAGTTTGCAGAAGGCAGGGTGCATCACTGGTCATTTCTTATTCTCGTGTGCATCCAATTCTAGAGGGAGCATCATCCACAAATGTAGCCATTATGCCTGAACTCTATGTGTGCAAGCGTGTATGTGTGTGTTTGAGAATGGGAAATGCATAGCAGTGACCTCTGAGCCCCTGGAAATGCCTGGCTTGTATGGCAGAGTCACAGACCTTTGAAGGTTTGATATGTTGGGAAGTGAACAATTCTTTCTATTCAAACACTGGGTGGAGTCAGAATTTATGAAGTCAGAAAGTTCTGCCAAAGTTGTACTCACACCAGATGACCTAATCGATAAGTAATCTAGATAACCGTTGTCAAGGAAATTCTATTTTAAGTGTACTTTGGATGGTTTTCGGTTAATATTTTAGTGCCCGGATGCACAATGCCAGCTTCAAACACCTGAAAACCCAGGGCTCTGCTCTGTGTCCAATAAGTGCCCGGTAACTCTGTTAAATAAAATTAATTCCACCTCTACCAAGGATTAACAGAGAGAAGGACAACCCATTAAGAATCACTGACCAAGTGCTCAGAATCGTTCTTGAAATACACCCTGTCTTTAGGCCAGTTGTTCTTCTGATATAGAAAGTTTCCTCTTGACATTAGTTATCTTTGGTCAAAAACTATTACATCCCAAATTAATGGATATTCCTTCTTAAGAAATGATAAAGACCACAGATTTGAGATAAGGAGCACTAGGATTCCTATTATCTAAGGTTGCAGTAAAGATTGATCACTTTTATTTCCTCTGAAATTCAAATAACCATTAATAACAGTATGGGGCATGTGAGATAAAGCAAAGGGAGGAAGAACACAGAATTCAGTGATTTCTGTGTGGATTCCACAAAGGGAGTTGTGCTTTTACATCATGGAAAAAGTAATCAGATTGAAAGCTCTTGAGATAGACGAGAACAGGTTATGGAACTGGAGTATATGCTGAAAGTAATTACTGAATATACTCAAAAATAATTTTGTAAGTAGCATAGTAGAGCCCAATGACATTGAGAGCTGGTTGGTGCCTTGGTCCACATACTGTATTTGAAATAATGCCATTATAGGTGCCAAGCATTATTTAAGTTCATGATGGCTTTAGGTACCTATTTGACACTTTCTATCATCAAGTATAATTCAGTGTGTTCAGTTTGTTTTCAAGCTCTTCTGAAAGGTTCTTCTCCTTGTGTAATCTATAGAATTACCTTTTATATTGATATATCAAATAGAGGTGCATTATAAATTAAAACTATCTGTGTTTGCCAAATGTCTATATATCACAATTATAAATTGTGAGTTTAAACTGATGAAGAGAAAAACAGTTGTTTTTGCATATCTGTAAGCAATGAGGTTGATGTATGGATAGTTTTAAATATTAACTGGAAATAAGGGTGTTCTCTGTTTGAAGAAAATATTTAGTATGATAAATTCAACTCTCAAGTCATAATTTAATTGAAAAGATTGTGTTCTATTGCTTCTTACTTACCAGGCTTTTGCACAGATACATCTTGAGCCTTGCCATAGTATGTACAGACTAGTATGATGTTTAAAACTCAGAGTGATGAGAGTGAAATAACATTGTTCCACTGCTTCTTCATTGTAATATTGAAATCAAATCGACCTAGGAGGCTCTGATAGATCAAATAAAGCTTAGAAAATCATTTGCTTTAGAAAGAAGAACATAGCTTTGGTTTCAGGTTGGTTGGTCTCAGTTTTAAAAACCTAAATCTATTTATCACAAAGTAGACAACTGGCTTTTGGAGCCATATATTGTTGTGGTACACTGCTGAGCAAATAAAAGACAGAATATGTTTGGTTGCTTAATATATAATTGAATGCTAACAATAAAACTTCTATTCCTGTTGAAGCTCAAATTGGGTGAAAAGTATTAACAGGACCAACATTTTTGGATTAATTTAATTCAACGAATCCAAATACTGCTGTACGATCTTTGACTGTCATTCTGTAGCTTCATTCCTCATCAGCGTGCATTTATTAATATTTCACTGAGAAACACATTTGTAACTCTTAGGTGAAAACTACCAAATCAGTCGAAAGTGCTATGGTAAAGTGATAAAATTGCATCTAATAAAAGTTAGAAGAAAGAAGAGATCACAACCATAGAGTGCTCAATTACAATTTAATTTCTGGATTTTCTTCCAAAATTACATGGATCAAATTTATTTTTGTGAATTATGCATTAATTATTTGTTTGAAAAGCAATAAATCCTCTAAAGAACTAGAAGAGAAGTGGTATTTTACTTTTTTCTTGTCAGTTTTTCTATTAATATAGTTAAAATTTGTCCATTTTCTTTCCTTTATTTCCAATCTAGTAGATATATTTAAACTACAAATTAACATATTACCCATACTTATATCTCATTAGGACAGTATTTTTTTCACTCCCTAACATGGTCAGTGTTGAAATCACTGTATTTTCTCACTTCTTAACTGTTTGTCACACCACATGATTGTATTTCTTAACATTTACCTTTTTGCTGGTAAATTGTATTGGTACTTTACTGGTAAATTGTATTTCTTAACGTTTACTTTTTTACTGGTAAACACACTGAAAACCATCATTGTGTGATTTATTGGATTTAAATGCTATGTCATCTCAAGATTTAAAGAAGAGAAAATGAGAATCTTTAAATGTCATTTTTTTACTCTTTTTCAACTTTTCTTGTAGTATCTGCCTTCTCTTGTATAGCCATAATCCTGCATTTGTTTGCCCTTAGTTATGCCATTGAATAGATTCAGTACCCCTGCCAATCTTGAGCTATAGTTTTTTCATTCATCTCTGGGTAGCTCTAGTACTTTTAATAATAAATTAATACTCATGGACAATATATTAATATTTTTGTATTTTTAAAAATGTTGGTATGTTGCTTTTTTTACCTCCATGCCATCTTGGCATAGTATAAAATTCTTAAGTTACATTTTTCGTTCCTTTCCTTATGTGTGTTTTTGTTTTCTTGTGAATTTTGGAAGCATTGTTCCACAGTCCTCTAGACAGTGGTATGTGGTCAGTGGTCAGTGGTCAGTGGTCATGCATTCCCCATATAAATAGTCTTTTTACCTGGCTCCCCAAATACTTTCTTCTTTAGTTGTACAGACAAGTAACTTTGTTAGATTATAAATTAGTGTTGATCATTTCTGTGATTAGTTTTCCCAGAAAACCATGTCCCTTTACATCTATAGAGTGAAATATTACTTTTATTGTCCTTATACTGTCCTTGAAGTATATTGTTAAATGCTTTCAGGTTCTTTTTCCTTTCCTTTTTTTTTTTTTCAGTGACTCCAATTGTTGCCTACATATAACAATGTATCCAAAACAGAAATACTTATCTTTCCTAGCAAACTTGCTCCTTTTTATCTAAATTTATTAGACAGGATAAATATGTTGAACTAAGTGTTTACACCAACTACTGTCCAGATTCCTGAAATATGCAAGTCTAGGGAGGACCCTTTCTTTGGCTGAGTGGGGAATGAGAGACGAATTAAAGAAAATAAATAAGGGCTAATAAATACTCTATGTGATAAAGATGTAAATTGAAAATTCCACAATGTGTATGTTGCAGAGGTGAGAGGAAGAAAAAGAAGAGATGCAGACGTGAGGAAGGGATCACGAAATTGTGTGATTGTTCGTGTGTGTATGTGCACCTGTACATGTGTGCTTATGTGTGTTCAGATGCATGTATTGATCTAGCTAACCTAGAGGTGGGCACCACGTGCAAACTGGTGGCATGAGACGGCCGAGTTACATTTCACTCATCTGGATTCCCTTTCCTCCATATTGGAATCCTAGGAGCTTCCTTTGATGCCTCCCACTTCCTCACTTGCTTATTTTCTCACCTCCATTGTCCAGTGTTTAAAGCCTCCACTTTCTATGGATTCTGCTTCTTTAATATCTCCTGAGTCTGGCCCTTCCTGTCCATCCCTCCTGCTTGTCTTCAGTTTCTGCCTTACTCAGGCCCTCATTACTTTCTCTTAGATTATTACTGTAGCTGTTTTATTTCCTCCTCCCCATAAACCATTGTTGACACCATCATTATTACAGTGATCTTGCCAAAATTCAAATGTGCCTTTCTCTTGATTAAATGTACTCAGTGGCTGCCCCTTGTCTACACTAAGCAGAATAAAGGCTGAACTTTTTAGTGTAAGCTGACTCTAGGCTCTTTGTTGACCATCTCCCATGCACTCCCAGTGCCTCAGCTGTACACAGTTGTGTGGGTTATTTTCCTTTTTTTTGTTTATTCGTTTTGTCTTTGATCTGTACCTTTTCTCTTTTTATTTTCTTTTTTTTTTTTCTTTTTTTTTTTTTTTTCTCTTTTTTGAGATGGAGTCTTGCTCCGTGGCCCAGGCTGGAGTACAGTGGCTTGATCTCAGCTCACTGCAACCTCCGCCTCCTGGGTTCAAGTGATTCTCCTGCCTCAGCCTCCTGAGTAGCTGGGATTACAACTGTCTACCACCACCCCTGACTAATTTTTTGTATTTTTAGTAGAGATGGGGTTTCACCTTGTTGACCAGGCTGGTCTCCAACCCCTGACCTCAAGTGATCCACCTGCCTCACCCTCCCAAAGTGCTGGGATTACAAGTGTGAGCGACTGCACCTGGCCTGATCTGTACCTTTTCAAATGATGTTTTCCTCTGATTTGTTTCTTCAAGACTCAACTCCAGCAGCAGTAAGACTTGCTTTTCTGTTAGCCCATAAAGCTGTACCTCTTCCTCTACCACCAGGACTTCCAATCAGGAGTAGTGACACTCTTCTATTCCTCTTTACGTGCTGTGGGTATCTCCAGCACATGCTATTTTGAACTTATAAATTTAGCACATATTTATTGAGTATTCACCATCATGTCATTACTCAACTGAATCCCTCACAAGGCTATATCCTGGCTGTCCACTGCCCTGACTTCCATAGTGCCTGTAAGCGGTAAACACAAAGTCTTGTTGAATGAATGAAGTAGTAATAAAGAAACACTTGCATTTATTTGTATGATATGAGTTCCTCAAGACATAAACCATGTATTACATTTCTCTTCAATTACATCTATCTCCATCTTAGAACATTTTCTATGGATTAAGTACATTGAAATTACATGGCTTTTAAGAATATATTTGGTATGCAGCTTGACTGCTGATAGAAGCATGTGCTGCAGTGTAATTTAAAGGAAGAGATGATTTTCTCTGGTGCCGAGAACAGCAACCTGATCTTAATATTCTATGTTTGGAGAGATACATTACTTTAGGTTAAGCATTAACACCTGGTACTTTGTCCTTCTTTGTGGTTGGAAACTAAAACAGCAGCACCTTGATGTGAATTAGGACATGAAGGTGCTGGGACAGAATTAAGTACTACAGCAAAAGGGCTTGCTGAAGGAAGGATCAAAAAGGAGGATGATATATTCAGAAAGCTGACTTTGCCTTTTTCACCATTTTGTCTCACACGAATCCCAAATATAAAATATTTACTCTCTGTTTGAAAACTTCATACATTTGTAATCTTCCTGCATTTTTATTCCTAATAGACTCAGATACATAAAGCTCAATTTTAATAGGCAATGATTAAAGATTCAGTAATTAAAAACAGAAGTTATAAGGGTGACCCAAAAGCTTAGGGCAGTCCTAAATAGAGCAGGAGAGCAAATAACATTTGAAGTGAAGTAGGGTTTGAGTCATCTGATTCTTTGCAGGTTAAGGGGGTTATCTGTTGAAATCACAAATGCATGTGATGCAATCTGCTCTAACAAATATTTTATGGAAAGCAAACAAAATGCAAGTTCTAAAACCAAGATTCTTGAAGGCAAGATTTCTCAATGCCATGCAGTTGCATAGGAGAGGAATGTACTTCTTTCTCTTCCATTGCTCTTCTCCCTCAGCCCTGTGCTAAGCCACATATATTTGACTTCTTTACAAAGTCTGTTGTAATCATCTATTTATTTATTTATTTTTATTCATTTGTCTATTTTTTGACTAGACTGTGAACTCCTTGAGGATACTGGCAGTCTTATGTACACTTATGTCTCACACACCTGTAAATGTACTTAAGACAACAAATTGTTGTCAAATGAATGAATACAACAACTGCTCTTCTCTACTGGTCATGCTACTTCTGATGTCTCCTGAATCTTTTTGTTTTATTATTGACTTTGATGGCATGCATCTGTGTGCATGCATGCATGCCTTGTTAGTTATGTTGTTAGTTTTAACTAAAGGATAGGAGAGGTATGTACTTCCCATCCTAGTGTACAACACTAGGCCCACTATTGTGGAATGATATGTTATTAAAAATATAATTGGCTGGTTACTTCAGATGGGGGAGGAAGTGACAAATGTTTCATTTGTATTTTTGTATTGTTTTACATGAATATCACAAACATGTCTTATTTTTGGGAAAAAAAACCACACATATGCATACATATACAGTAGAATTTGGGAATGGAGAAGCAGAGTAGAGAAATGGAATAAAAAGCTTTCACTTAGAGGCGCTTCTTCCTCTCTCTTCAGAACCCATAACAACTCAACCTGCCACATTCCTCTGCAGGAGAAGAGGATGCAAGTTCACTCATTTGTCTTCTGGGAAGAAGAGACAGTACTTAGTTGTTGGTACCACTAAGTCCTAATCAAGATTAGGTAGATAATGTTGATAAACAGACTGAGGACTAGAAGAAAAGTCAATGAGAAGTGATCCCAGTTTAACAATGGGCTTTGCCCAAGTGATCTCAGTCGTTACTGTAGTTTTAACTACTCGTATACTGCTGGTCCTCAAATCTCTATTTCCACCTTAACTTCTTTCATGAGCTTCAAACCCCCATATTCAATGGATTAGTGAACATCTCCAACAGAATGTTCCACAGGAACTTTGCGTTCATGGTGTTATCATCTCTTTCCTACCTTTCCCTTGCCCTGATGTGGTTCTGTTTTTCTGTCTACATCTTCTAGCTCAGCTAAGATCTTTGGATTTTTCTTCTCTATTGCTTCTCCCTCTCATCCAATTCTAAACATTCAGCAGGACCTGAATTTTTTGCTTCCTAAGTAGTTTTTCAAATTCACCCCTCACCTATAGTCTTATTACCTGTGTCCTAACACCTGAGTCTTTGCCTTTTTTCTCTCCCAGTCTAAAGCTCTAGCTTCCTAATTAGTTTTACGGCCTTCAGTCTTGCTCGCTACTTCTCCTTCTATAAGAGCAATCATGACAGCAATGCGATTGTAACCATATCACACCCTTCTCCAGGCTGCTCCAGCTGGATGCCCTTCCTGGCTGGCCCTTTGTCCATAGTCCTGATGTGTTTTAGTTTCATCACGCAGATCACTTTTCTCCCTCCCCCACCCCACCCCCTTTTTTTTTTTTTACTAAGACTTTCTCCTTTCAACCTTTAAGATTTATACTAGGTTTTATTACCTCTATGAATTTCTCCCTAAACACATTCACCAATCCCCCAGCCACATTCACACACACTCATTCCCTTTCACTCTGGGCAAATTTCTGTCCTCTGTATTCCCCAAGAGCCTGGGCCCATCTGTCTGTCGAACACTGACTATAGCATTGAAGTGAGTCGTTGCCTCTGTTCCACATTGTGTACCTGGCTCTTCAGTAGGTATTTTAATTTAGGTGCAGGAAGAATCCAACAAGGTCCTTAAATTGATATTCTAATTCGAGGGCAAACAGATAATATTAAATTATTTAAATTTTTTAAAAAGAAAGAAAAGTTGTGGGTAACTAAGGCATTGGATAATGATTCTAGTTATTGATTACAATTATAACCCGAAGGTAAGATTTGGGAGCTCTTGTCAGCAGGAGACAAGGCAAGAGAACAAACATACATTGTTTGCCAGGTACAGGATTTTTCACTGAAATACACACTCACACTCATATACATATATACACAAATATATATGCCCATATGTGCACACATGTTTATATTCATACACATACATATTAAGGAACATACAGCTAGGAAAAGTTATTCCAACTGAAGAGTGTATCTCAGATACAAGGAGAGGCAGCTCTACTTCTGGCTCTTCCATCAGATGGTTTTGTGACCTTAGAGATCCATCTTTGTTTATCTGAACATGTTTCCTTCCCTGATAAAAAGAGCTGCATATCCCTAATGCAGTGTAGGATACTGGTTAGTTGTGTTGGTTAAACTTGCCTGCCGTCTTTAACCTACTTTGCTCCATAGTTACTGCTCATCGATATTTGCCATAGAAAAATAGAGGGAATGGGAGAAATATTGCTTGCTCTACTCTGCTGTCTGTCTGTCCATCTATTCATCCAGCATCTCTTTTTATCTACATAGAGAGAACCATGAATTTTAATAATTTTTGTATTTCAATATTATATTGGGTGTTATTAATATTTACCTTATTTAAAGCCTTTAGTAATATTATGCTGTCTTTAAAATTAGAAAAAATATAAATCTATAGTAGTCATGGTTTTCTAGAGAAACAGAACCAGTAGGATGTGTGTGTGTGTCTGCATGTCTGTGTGCGTGTGTGTGTGTGTTATATATATATATATAACACACACACACACACACACACAGAGAGAGATTTATTTTAAAGAATTGGTTCATATGAATTTGGAGGCTGGCAAGTCTAAATCTGCATGGTCAAGGTAGGCAGCAGACTGGAGACCCAGGAATAGTTGATGTGAGTCTGAAGGCCATCTGCTGGCAGAATTCCTTCGCTCTTGGGATAGGTCCTTTTTCTTAAGGCCTTCTACTGATTCAATGAGGTGCGCCCACATTTTGGAGAGTAATCTGCTTTACTCAACGCCTACTGATTTAAACTTTAATCTGAACTTAACAAAGCCTACCTTCACAGAAACATCCAGATGTTTTAAATAAAGTATCTGCTTACTGTGGTCCAGTCAAGATGACATTTCAATTTATCCATCACAATATCTAAATCATAAAAATTCAATGCCATTGGCTAAAGTGGGAGATAAAATTGTGGCAGGTAGACAGTATAGATTTGTTAGAGATTTCTTAAAATTTTAGAACAAAATTTAGTCAAGATGCTGCCTTTGACTATCCTTAAAACATCTTAAATTGTATGTAAATTGTTTTTTTCCCTCAGAATCATAGTCTAATGTGTTACCCTTTGTTTTAAAGGTCATTAAAAATGTGTTCATTGCATATGTGTAAAATGTTTATACTTCTTTATACAAATGAAATGTTGATAAAACAAGATTCATTAAATTCTTGATTCATCAAGATTCATCAAATTTTGAAAATTGTTGAGAAAATACATGGCCAACTAAATACTAAAGTAGTAATTTCTTTAAAAATTTTTAAGTTTCTTGAAGAAGCTGATTTACTATTTCTGAATGTGCCCTCTATTCCTATGTATATATTTTTTGGAATAATATTTGGTAGAACTGCCAAATTTTTAAAGAGTAATTTGATTCTTTATACTGAAAGAAGTAGATACATTGAATTCAGTTGGGAAGCTTTGCAATTTTTTTATTGTAAAAGAAAACTTACTTGGTAAGATGGAGTAAAAGCAACTCGGGATAAAATTAGGAAAGGGATCACAATGGATACATCTTTGAACTCTAAAAGTAATAAATCAAACTAAGATTTGATATTAGCTAGTTTATTTTTCAAATAATTCTGAAAACAATATGTGCACTAACTGTTCCGAAGTTATACTATGCAAGTTCTTTTAATGCATCTATGTTGCTACTTTTGAATAACTATATTACGTACTAGATGTAATTAGTGTTTAAAATTAGTTTCCTTGATGGTCTTAAAGTCAGTCCTTTATAATTTAGGTCAGCAAAGAAAATGCCAGTGTACTAAATTAGCACAGTTTTCACTGTTTTTATTCAGCAGCTGCAGGATAAGAAAAGTACAAGAATTTTTTTTTTTTTTTTTTTTTTTTTTTGCCAATGACAGAGCTGTATCCTGGATTTTTACATGGAATTTACATATTATAAAACTAAAAATCAAAAGATCAATTTTTCTGTGAGATAACTTTGTAATTTGCTATATGTAATTATTGTGTTCATTTGATTTATGGCTCAAAGATGAGAAACATTGATTTTTTGGATATAGCCTCTAGATATGCTCTAGAAATGTTTCTTGCATTCTTAATGTCATTTCACATTATCAAGTAGAAAGAGTTCAGTTTTGTAAAGGTAACCCACAGGTTCTCACCTATAGTGAGATTTTTTTTACTGGAGGTTGGGAGGTAGAGCCGAATAAATGGATTTGTCTGTAGAATTGTCTTCTATACCAGTGTTTCTAAGCATTTTTAAAAATTGTCTCCCCACTAAGGATTCTTTTCAGACTTTTGTTTTTCCCGAATATTCCCCAATGACACTTTAATATCACAGGTATACTGTATTCGGTTTATGTACTCTGGCCTAGGAAGGCCACAGATCATGATAGTATCTAAGATTTTTCATTCCCTACAAGAAATAATTCTTGTATTAACAGTGCATGACATGCTCTTTTTAGTTCTTATGTTTTCCATCAGATTTAGAAATGAATGGGCTTTTAAATTAAAATAATCTAAATTATTTTTTCTCAGAACCCTAATTTTCCAAGAAAACTTCAATTCCCCAACTTCCCTTAATATGGTTCAAAATTTCCCATTCCAAATGGTTTGATTTAACATACATTTATTTATACCTAAAAATATTTTTAAAAGATTTTTCAGTATTTAGGACCCAGACGAATTCTTTTCAGAGTTTCAGGATGGTATAAATGCATTTTATATTGAAATTTTGACCAATGGAATTCAGATTTATATCAGTTTTATTGCAGAATGTTGCCCCGACTGTATCAGATGAAAATATATCAGTCATTTTGACAATACAAATACAGCATGTCTATAAATCATTCACCAAAATTACTGTGACTTACTTCAACCTTAATATAATTCCACTTGAAATCAGTGTATCTGGCTAAGTAAGACAAGACAAATTTACACTGATAACATTTTAAAAACTTATGAGTAATTGCATCATCATAGAAATACATCATCTATTTACATCACCACAGAAATACAGAGCCAGCTTTTGACTTAATACCTTAGGGATAAATAACATTTAGTTATTAAATAAAACTTTTAATTTCAAAAGTTGTCAATAGCCAGATATTATATTTAAGTATTTTATTTTTAATGGGTAAAATTAGAAGAGGATATTTTATTGACTACACAATTTTAGGGAACAGGATTCAATAACTTTCTTTCTCATTTTCAGATTCATCCTGTGCTTAACACAGAATAGCTCAATTTAAGAATATTGAATTTCTTTAATTTGTGTTACATACACATATCCATATGCATATTTTCCACTGTCTATTGGGTCATTATATTTTAATAGTTTTATTGAGGTATAAATTGCATACAGTTAAATTCATTCATTTTAGTTGTATAATTCAATGATTTTATGTACATTTATAGGGTTACATAATCATCATTCCAATTTAGTTTTAAAACATTTTCTATCACTTCAAAAGAACATTTTCTATCACTGTAAATCCTTTAGCCTATTTACAGGCAGTCAATCTTCCTCCCCACCCCAAGCCCTAGGCAACCAGTAATCTGCTTTCTGTTGCAATAAATTTGCCTTTTCTGAAACTTTTCATAATAAAATCTGTTGACTTTGGGTTTAGTTTGCCCTTCTGTTTCCAGTTTTTTAAGGTGGAAGCTTAGGGTACTGATTTCAGATTCTTCTTTTCTAATATTGCGGTGTAAAACTGTAAATTTTCTTCTTAGCGTTGCTTTACCTGCATCCCACAAGGTTTGATACACTGTGCATTTATTTTCATTCAGTTTGAAATCTAGGCTATTCACAAGGAATATTATTATTAATATTCACAAGGAAGATTAATTCCTTACGATTTCTTCCTTGACCCATGGAGGGTTTTGCTTATGCAAAAGAAATGAAATCATAACAACAAATCTCTTGAACCACGGCACAATCAAATGAGAAATCAAGACTAAGAAATTCACTCAAAACCATACAGTTACATGGAAATTGAATAACTTGCTCCTGAATGACTTTTGGGTAAATAACGAAATTAAGGCAGAAATCAAGAAGTTCTTTGAAATGAATGAGAACAAAGATACAATGTACCAGAATCACTGGGACACAGCTAAGGCAGTGTTAAGAGGGAAATGTGTAGCCCTAAATGCCTATATCAAAAAGATACCACGTTAACAACCTAACATCACAACAAAAATAACTAGAAAACCAACAGCAAACAAATCCCAAAGCTAGCAGAAGACATGAAGTATCCAAAATCAGAGTTGAACTGAAGGGGATTGAGACACGAAAAACCATTAAAAAGATCAACAAATCCAGGAGCTGGATTTTTGTTTAAAACTACACATTTTAAATAATATATGGCAGCAACTCGATTCTGGGTGCTCCCTCCTACGTTTTATTGCCATTACTGTTTGTTTCATTTCTTGTCTGAACTAATTCTGTGAAGTCTATATCCCCTGCAGTGTATACATATTGATGACTGTGCATCTTTAAAAATCTTAAGTCTGGTTTCCTGGAAGTTACCACTCACTGTGTTACGATAACTTAGTTATCCTGTGAATTATTGCAGTGTATGTTTAAACACCTTGAGCCAATGAGGCTTCCACCTTTTCCCAGGGATCCCTGTGTAGTTTGGGTAACATCAAGTTTAGTGACATTCTACCCCAGCTTTTTCTTTCCTGTGTCTCCCCTGTATATGTGCAAGCACTCACATGCAGTCAGGGATGTGCGGATAGCCCTGGCCCTTCTTTGTCTTCCCTGTGTGCATGCAGCCTTGCCCATGTGTGCATATTTCCAGGCTTACATTTACATTTTTGATCCCCACAAGGAATGTCGGGGAGCTTATCAAGTCCACCGTGGCCATTTCATTTCCTGAATCTCCCTGTAAATCTTAGGTCACTCTGCCAAGCCTGTTGCTTGCTCCAACTAGAATTGCAAACTCGGGCTAGCTGTGATGTTGGCTTTTCTGTTTTGTTTGCTATAGACATTGCTTCCAGTAATGCCAAGGGGATTGGGGTTTTCCTTGCTCCTCTCCAAGTCAAGTTGGCCCTCCAGCAGTGAAACGGCTGTTTTTAATGGCTTGTCAGAGACTCCTGCTGTTCTTAGTCAAAGTTCAGTATTTTCTCTTGATTAAATGCCTTTCAATTGCTTGTATGTCTTTGTTTGATTTACAAAAATTATTATTTTTGAACCTTTTCATCCAGTGTTTTTCATTATGGTAAAATACACATAACATATAATTTACTATCTTAAACATTTTTACCATTTACAGTTCAGTGGCATTGAGTACATTCATACTGTTGTGCAACCATCACCATCATCCATCTCTAGGGCTTTTTTCATCTTGCAAAACTGAAACTCTGTACCCATTAAACAGTAACTTTCCATTTCCCACATCTCCCCAGCCCCTGGACTCCACCATTCTACTTTCTGTGATTTTAAATACTCTAAGTACATCATATTAGTGGAATCATACAGCATTTGTCTTTTTTGTGACTGGCTTATTTCACTTAGTGTAATATCCTCAAGTTCCATTCATGTCAGAATTTTATTTCTTTTTAAGGCTGAATAATATTCCATCATATATCTATCCCACAGTTTGTTTATCCATTCATCCATCAATGGACATTTGGTTTACTTCCACATTTTACCTATTGTGAATAATTCTGCTGTGAACACTGGTGTACAAATATCACTTCAAGACCCTGCCACCAGTTCTTTTGAGTATATGCCCAGAGGTTGGCTTGCTGGATCATAAAGGAATTCTATTTTTAATATTTTGAAGAACTACTACACTACTTTTTATAGCAGTTGTACCATTTTACATTCCCACCAACAGTGTACAAGTGTTCCACTTTCTCTACATCCTCACCAACACCTCTTATGTTATTTTGTATAGCCATCTTAATAGATGTGAGATGGTATCTCACTGTAATTTTGATTTGCATTTCCCTGCTGATTAGTGATGTTGACCATCTTTTCATCTGCCTTTTGATCATATGTATATCTTCTTTGGAGAAATGTCTATCTAAGTCCTTCAGATACTTTTAAATTGGGTCTTTTGGTTATTAGCTGTTGAATTTTAGGAGTTCTCTATACATTTCAGATATTAATCCCTTATAAATATATGATTTGTAAATGTTTTCTCCTGTTCTGTATGTTGCCATTTTTTTCTCTGCTGTTACTGTCTTTTGACACACAATTTTTAAAATATTTTATCAATTTTTTTGTTGCCTGTGCCTTTTGTGTTAATCAAAAAAATAGTTGCCAAATTAAGTGTTTCGAAGCTTTTGTTTTATCGTGAAGGGTTTTATAATTTTAGATCTTACATTTACATCTTTGATCCATTTTGAATTAATTTTTGGATGTAGCATTAGGTGAGGGTACACTTTCATTCTTTTGGTTTGTGGAAATCCATTTTTCCCAGAAGCATTTGTTTAAAAGACAGTCCAGTTTTCACTGAATAGTCTTGGCACCCTTGTCAAAAATCATTTGACCATTAACGTAAAGATTTATTTCTGAACTGTCTATTCTGTTCCATTGGCCTGTCTTCTGTCTTTATGCCAGTACCACAATATTTTGATTACCGTAGCTTTACGGTGTTGAAATCAGGAAATGTGAGTTCTCCATATTTTTCTTCTTTTTAGATACTGTTTTGGCTATTCAGGGTTTCTTGAAAATTATTATTTTCTGCACAATGTGTTTAACTTCAAAGAAGATAATTTAATATTTTAGTCCATTTGCACATATCAATAAAATATATTATTTCATAGAAACATTATTATTAAAATATTAATTTCTTGGGCACTCCTTGAAGCCCTCTTCTGAAATTTTCTTCAGAAAGTTTCTTCCAAAATCTTGACAGAAAATCTATAATTTCTGTTGATTTCTTCTATAAAGAATGTATCTTTAGGTAACATTTAGGTTTATCTTTGTCTCATCTTTTGACTCTTTTCATCAATAATAGGTAAGTATAAACACACTGTTTTTTTTTTTTTGAGATGAAATTTCACTTTTGTTGCCCAGGCTAAAGTGCAATGGCTGCCTCTTGGGTTCAAGCGATTCTCCTGCTTCAGTCTCCTGAGTAGCTTAGATTACAGGTGCCTGCCACCGTGCCTGGCTAATTTTTTGTATTTTTAGTAGAGACACAGTTTCGCCATGTTGGCTAGGCTAGTCTTGAACTCCTGACCTTAGGTGATCCACCCACCTCAGCCTCCCAGAGTTCTGGGATTACAGGCTTGAGCCACTGCGCCCAGCCTAAACACGCTTTTTTGATTCTCCTTTCATTCCATCAACATTCTCTGTTCCTTTTTACTCGCTGCAGCAAATCATTTTGACTACACAGTGCTATATTCATAACACTGTATTATAGACTTCACTTTTCTCACCAGCCTCTCCAAATTTGCTTTTATTTATGTTTATCAAAATTTATGTGTATGTGAAAATATTCCATTTGCATAACTCCACTAAAGATGAAAGTCTTCACTTTCACTTTTGTGAGTTCCACCTTTTGATTCACATTTCTCTTCTATCTCCATTTGCTCTCACATCTTAGTTACTTAGCTTCTGCTGTGTGAGTCTGTTCTAGACACTCCTTTTGCTTTGTCTCACTTTTGTCCTTTTTCTAATATAACTCTATAAAATGAAATACATTAATTCCTGTTTTATAATTTTCTATTTTAATTTGCCCCCAAGTACACGTATCCCATTCCACCCTGATGCCACAAAATTAAACTTTAGCACTTCTTGGATCTCTGTTCTCAGCCATCCTCTTTTTTCTGTCTATATTCTTCCCCTAAGTAATTTCATGGTGCCTAGTGGATTTAAACACCATCTGAAAACTTCCGAAGTTATATTATTTTCCCAGACCTCTCTGCTAGGCTCCATAATTGTCTACACAACTCTTTACATGAGAACCACACTTGGATAAGTCACTATTCTTACCTACAGCTACTCAAGACAGAACCTAGAAGTCATATTTTATGATCCCTACATCAGGTTTATAAATACCTTTGGTTGACTTGTTTTTTTGCATGTATATTGTTGGCTTCCCTCCAACTTTCAAATATAGACTACATGGAATCAAGATTATTGACTCTTTCGTTGCTTACTTTATCTCCAGTGTCTAGAACAGGGCCTGCTTCCAGGGCCTGCTTGAATGTATATTCCAGTTCTTTTTTTTTTTTTTTTTTTGAGACGGAGTCTCGCTCTGTCGCCCAGGCTGGAGTGCAGTGGCTGGATCTCAGCTCAGTGCAAGCTCTGCCTCCCGAGTTTACGCCATTTTCCTGCCTCAGCCTCCCGAGTAGCTGGGACTGCAGGCGCCCGCCACTTCTCTATCTACCATTATCAATCCTAGTCCAAGGCACCATCGTATCTGTCCTAAATAACTATAGTAGTCTCGTTCAGAGGTATTCTGCTGCTTTATCTTTTCCCCACCAATTGCTAGGTTCATGGCTGAGGCCCTTACAACAAAAGACATTAGCAAAAGAAAAGCATACACATTTATTTAATGTAAGTTTTATGTGACACGGGAGCCTTCAGAAATGAATATTTAAAGAAACAGGAAAGCCTGTGTATTTGTATGGTAAGTTTGATGAAGAGGCGTATAGTTGTGAAGAAGCATGACTGGAAAAAGGGGGTATGAGCTACTGAAGGGAATGTACAAGGCCTGTTTGTTTGGATTCTTCTCCATGTCCCTGTATCTTCAGCGATAAAGACGTTCCTTTCCTCCAGGCATAGAAAGGCCACCTCTCACGTGAGGGTCTTGTGACCTACTCCAGAGGAAGATCAGAAAATTATTTCTAGGTTTTATGAGCTGGTTCAGAGAAGGAAGGAGAAGTCAGAGAGATCATCCCACTTCTGCATTGTTTTCAAATACCGAGGTGCCATATTTTAAGGGAGCATGTCCTGAACCCCATCACTCCTCACCAATATCTTTGCTTTTCATTTCCCTCTGTCTGTAATTCAGTCCCTAAATAAAAGCTAGAATGATCTGTTTAAAACATAAATTAGATCACTGTATTTCTTCTTCATAAAAGAAAAATTTTATACAAGCTTCCTTTTGGAGTTTGAGAGGGAAGGCTGTTAATTATAATTCCCTCCTCAGCACCAGCGTTTTAAAGCAGTAGAAGGAGACAAAGGAGTTAAACACATGGAGAATGGAGTGTCAGGTCTATTACTAACACAGCTGTTGGAGAATGTGGCAGAGTGAGTGCCAGCCCTGGGCTTCCTGCTGCTGCACCAGAATTAGATGAACTGACCCAGAAGTCACAGGAAACACCGAATACCTGCACAGCAGGTGCTACAGAGATAAGCTGTGGCCACAAAGCTCAGCCCTAGGCCCAAAGCAGACAAGAGCCCTGCTCTCTGCAGGCAAGAGGAAGGGGCTGAGTCTTTCATGCCCAGCTCTTCCTACTGAACTCACCAGTCAAAGGCGTGAGAACAAGAGGGAGGCCCTAGGTTTCCCTTTGCATGAAGAAAACAATGGAGAGTGAGTATTCTGCAGTCACATCTGTAATGCCTTTGCATTTGGAATAAAGCATGAACTCCTTGCTTGAGGTCACTGGGATTGTCTACTTCTCTATCTTCATCTTTTCTAACTCCCTCTCACTCCCTGAGCGGCACACACACTGGTCTTCTTTCTTTCTCAAACATGCCATGCTAGTCCCAGAAGGCCTTTTAACTTTCTTTTCCTTCTTTAAGGACCATTCTGCCCTCAGGACTAATTATTTTTCATTATTCACATTTGTGCTCAAATGTCACCTCAGCGTAATAAGATGATCACCCAATTTCAAAGGAATCTTTCAGTCATTTATCATCTTATTTTATTAGATTCACTGAACCAATCATTATCTGAAATTGTATTCTTCATCCATTTGTTTGCATGTATATTATTTGCTTCCTGCCAACTCTCAAATATCGACTTCACGGAATCGCTATTACTGACTGTTTTGTTCCCTGCTTTATCTCCAGTGTCTAGAACAGGGCCTGCTTCCAGTAGGCCTTTTGTAAAGATTTATTGAGTGAACAGTTTATGCTCTCTGTTACTCCATCTGATCCTTCCAACAGGCAAAGCTTGAGTTTTAAGCTCCAGCCTTGGGCAAGCGCAGATGTAAATATTTATAATCTACGAACTCACAGTGCTGACTACACTGGGGCTCATATTTCAGATTTTCTGAGAAGCAGTGAGGAGCATAGGTAACTATCTTCCTGCCAGCTGCATTTCTTACTGCCATAGGGCTGTGGAATCCCTAAGACTAAGGTAGTACATGGGCCCTGCCCTCCAAAGGGGTCTGTTTGTTATTCAGTGGAGAGGCACTGCGAAGCACTGGCCCACTGACTGGCAGACCTTGCAGCAATGAGACGGTGTCAGCTGCTCTTGCCAGAGATGTCAGTCAATGGAGCAGATGGGCTACTCTGGTTTTTCAGAATTCTCGGGGTGTAGGCTACTCCAGCTACACCAACTCTTCTCTTATTTGGAAATAGAAAATTACTTGCGTAATTGGTTAAATAATGCATTCAGGCCACAATTACATATTGACTTATCTTCTGTGTTCCAGGCAACATTAAGACACTGGGAATGCAGAGTGAAAACAAAAAAAAACAGACAAAAATCCTGTCCTATGAAGCTTACTTTTGAGTAGGAATCCACAGATAATAAAGAAATAAATGGTGGGAGTCCGAGGTGGGTGGATCATTTGAGGTCAGGAGTTTGAGACCAGCCTAATTAAAATGGTGAAACTCCATCTCTACTAAAAATACAAAAATTAGTCAGGTGTGGTGGCACACACCTATCTATGATCCCAGCTACTTGGGAGGCTGAGACGGGAGAATCGCTTGAACCTGGGAGGCAGAGGTTGCAGTGACAAACAGACAGATGATGAGTCCTGTGGAGAACAGCAAGGCAATGGAAAGATCGGAATCCATCTATAAAGGTGTCATGTGGGCACCTGAATGGGGAAGGGAGAGTGTTATCCTTGTGGCTACCCATGCTGGAGGAACAACAAAGGCTAAGGTCCTGTGACGTGTATGTGGCACGTCCTAGAAAGAGCAAGGAGGCCAGTGGACTAGAGCAGAGCAAACAAAGATGATGATAGGAAGGGATGAGGTTGGAAACGTAACAAACAACAAAATGTATGGGATCTTTTTGGGCAGAGGAATGTCATGCTCTAACTTGTGATTTAAGAGGAACACTTGGGTTACTGCACGGAGCAGGCATGTAGGGAGTGAGGGCAGAGTAGCAACATAGAAAACTATTTCAAGAATCCAGTCAAGAGATAATAGTGGACAAGAATAGGATGATAATAGTAAAGGTGGTGGGAAATGCTCAGATTCAGAATGTATTTTGAAAGTAGAGCCAACACACGATTTTCTGATGGATTGGACATGATGCATGAGAGGAGAAATTCATGAGACCAATATTTTTGACTTGTGTTGCTAGAAATATAATATTATCCATTGTTGACAGAGGAAAAAACTGGGACGGGCAGGTTTGTTGGGGTATCTGGAGCTCAGTTTTGGTCATGTAAATTTTAAGGTGCCTACTGGTAATCTATGTAGAGATTTGCAGTGGCTGTTAGATACAAGTCTAAGATTCAGGGAAGAGACTGGACTAGAGATATAAAATTGGGAGTTATCAGTGTGTAGATAACTATTTAAGCCTAGGGGTCTGGATCGGTTTACCAAGGGAATGGTTCTCTGGGAAAAAGAGAAGAACCTCCACATGAGACCGTGAAGGAGCCACTCATAAGGAAAAAAAAAAAAAAAAAAAAACCCCAGGAGAGTCCATGAAGTGAAGACAGAGTCCTCCTGAAGACAGAGTCCAACTGACTACGGTACATTTCCTGCTGTCAGGGCAGTATTGGGCCTGGAGTGACAGATATGCAATGGAGATGAACAGCTGACCTCTAGACAGGAACGTAGATGTCATTGGTGATTTTGACAAGGGCAGTTTCCTGGGAGCTGATGAAAGAATCAGAGCTATGATTGGAGCAGATGCAAGGTAGCATAGGCAAGGTATTAAAGGCAGCAAACAGATAAATTTTGAGAAGTTTTCTGTAAAAAAAAGCAGAAGAGGAAGCAGCAGCAGCTAGTCTAGTATGGGAGACTCAGGAGAAGATTTCTCTTTTTTATTTTTATACTTCTTATTTTGAAATTATAGATTCACAAAAAAATTGCAAAAAAAATAAAAGGATCCTGGATGGTCCCATGTAACTTTAACCCAGTTTTCTTCAATGATAACTTGTATAACTATAGTACAATATCACAATCAGGAAATGGATGTGGGCACCATCCACAGAAGTCACTACAGTTTCACCAATTACACATGCACTTGTGTGTATGTGAGTGTGGGTGAAACAGTGTGTATTACATTTCATTTTATCACATGTGTAGATCTGTGTAACCACCAGCATAATCAAGATCCAGAACCTTCCATAACTACGTGGTGCCCTTGTTCTATTCCTTTAAAGTCACACATCCTTTATTCTTAACCCCTGGTGCCCAGTAATCTCTTCTCCGTCTCTATAATTTTGATATTCCAATATTACATAAATGGAATCACACAATATGTAACCTTTGAAGGGATGACTTTTAACACTCAGTATAATCGCCTTGAGATTCATTCAAGCTGTTGTGTGTATCAACAGCTTCCTTTTATGGCTAGGTAGTAGTCCATGGTATGGATGGACCCGTTCAGGGACATCTGGACTGTTTCCAGTTTTTGGCTATTATGAGTAAAGCTGCCATGAACATTTGTGTACAGATTCTTGTGTGAACATAAATTTTCATTTCCCTGGGACAAATGCCCAAGAGTGTCATTGCTGAGTTATATGTCAAGAGTATGTTTAGTTTTAAAAGACACTGCCAAACTGTTTCCCAGAGCGGCTATATAATTTTACATTTTCACTAGCAATGTGTGAATGACCCAGGTTCTCTGCATCCTGGCGAGCATTTTGTGTTGTCATCATGTTTTGTTTTAGCCATTCTGATGTGTGTGTAGAGACGATTTTTTTTTTTTTTTTTAAGATGAGAGTAATTGTGGAAAAAGCCAGGAGGCTGCCTGTACCTCTAGTTTCTTCTTAGGTAGCTTGAATATTGTTAAAAATCCAGTCCATATTTAACAATATTGAGTGGCCGTTGAGTCATGTATATACAAAGATGGGTATTGTGTACCTTAGATATAGATATGTGGAGATCATCTTGACCCATGAAGATGAGGAGCAGTGTAGGGGCAAAAAACATGTGATACCTTTCCTCCCTATCATGAGGCTCACAGCTGACACCCCTACAACAAAAGGCAGGTTAAGAAGAGAAAAGCATAGCAAATTCATTTAATCAAAGTTTTGCGTGATGTGGGAGCCTTCAGAACATGAAGAGGCAAAGACTTAAGGAAAACTGTCTATTTTTATGCTTAGGTTCAATGAAGAATGTACAGCTGTGTAGAAATAGAATCAGACAAAAAGATATTCACCTAAGGGTAATAAACTAGGGTCTGTCTAGATTCTTCTGGTCCTTCTGTGTGGCATTCCCTCCTCATGGGTTCGGGCAGGGACCTCCTGGAAGGAGATAGGTCAGATTTCTCTATGAGCATCTTCCACTCAGCAAGGTAGAGGAAGGTTAGAGTAATCATTCTAGGTTTTATGATTGGCTTTCGAGGAGAGGGGTTCTGGTTTCTATGGTCTGCCTTGTGGGAAAAAGGAAAGTAGGAGAAAGAAGAGCAGGAGAAGACCAGAAAGAGGCTTTGCTTTTGAGGCCCCTTCAGTGTCCTACAGTTCCAAGTACTGAGTATGTGAAAATGCCATAATTCAGGGAGTCATTTTCCAAACCCCAACAGCAGCAGGCATGTGCGAGTCACAGAGACTCCAGACCTGTCGATGGCGGTAACAACAGCCAGTTCATGCTACTGTTTTGCCTCAGTCTGAAGTCTCATCCATCTCAGTTGTACATGTTTACCCACAAAACCTACTCAGCTTCTAGGGTGAAATGTACAGTAGCTCACAGCAACTTAGGCATTATAAATTTGAGTTCTTATGTTTATCTATTGATTTTTCAGAGGGACAGTGATTTCAAAGTACCTAAAAGTTGATATAACTGAGTAGCCCAACACTAAACTTCAGGATTAAGAGAACCTTTGAAAAACAGAGTGGAGGAAAAATATATATTTAAACATATATTATTATATACATAAATTATATATTTATATATCATATGTATATGTTATATATCATATATATTTAAATATAAAATTTTAAATATCTTACACTAGTTTCATGGTTTTAAGACGTAAAATCCTTTTCCTTCTCAGTCTGAAAACGTTTTCTCTAAGCCAAATTTACTCATTATAAAAAAGAGCCAAAAAGCAAAAGGCTGCAGAAAGCTTTTTACAATGAGGAGGAAATTATCCTGTGATGGAGAAAGCCAGACCTTAAAACTGCCAATCACACAGAGGTTGTAATCTCTTGGGAACGGGACGGAGCCGGTCTTATGGTTGTTTGCTCAGAATGCGGCTCACTCTCGAAGCTCCTTGTAATAACTTGACTGAACAGATGTAGCTACTTCAGGTCATTTGAAACATGTCAGCTTGGGGTGGGTGATCGTCAAGGAATTGTGACTCGCTGCCCCGTGCTCAGTGGGAAGCCTTTACTGAGCCAATTTATCCCCTGGGACCTAGAGAGAAAGGAAGAAAAAGAAAAAGCAAAACAAAGCAGGAGATAAGCAGCCAAGGGTTCTGAAGGCAGAGAGTGAACAGTTGAAGACAGAAAAGCTTTGGTGTGTGAGGGCTTGTGTTTTAAATGCTATAAATTCTGGACTTATGATAGATCTTTTCAAGCAGAAGAGTTTGCTGAGCCAGGATTGTTGCCCAAATGTGGGCTTTCTTGCAGTTGGTAACTGTACTTGACTATAGCCTTTTGCCATGCAGTTCTGCCCAGAAGACTTTTCGGGAGTGGGGACCACCTGTAATCCAGGTGGATGATTGTCATACTCACCAAGGGCTCCAGTGCTTAAACATGCTCAGTGCTCCACAAGTTACAAGCAGTTCCTCCTCCCACATGTACAAAAGTAATGGAGATTCACATACAGAAAATCATTGGTAGAGAATCATCAAGTCAGATAAGCATAAAGACTGAGACATTGCCATGAAATACTGGTCGTGAGTGTGTGTTTTAAGGGCATAAGGCAAAAGTGAGTACAGAATTCTGTGTTGTGGTTGTCCTGGGTGGGGAAATTAGCTTTTCTTAATTCAAACAGAAACATTATGAAAAAGACATGTTGTTACATGTGGGTAAGTGGGTGAGAGATTGTTTGACTGCTAGAAGATGAAGGAAATTCACGCATTAGGGGCTACTTTATATAACAAAGGACATTTATGTTTGTTTACGGAAAGCCACTTCATGTCCTATGTATACCTGTATCCCCCACAACAAGCGGAACAGTGACTTTCATTGAGCAGGTGCTAAGTAAATGTCATTAGCTTGATCGATAGGACATTAAGAAGGCAGAGGGTTGCCTTACCAAGCCATGGTTAGAGAAAGCAATATTAATGAGAATGCCGCCTACAGACATGAGGGGCAAGGTGCTGAGGAGAGGGAGATTTGAGAGCATTTTTCTCTGAAGGCGGGAGTTCTTGGCATCTATAATGAAATGTAGAAGCCAGATATGATGCTTCTATTTTAGGTTCCATGAGACAACAGTCAAAGTAAGGGAAGAAAGAAAACCGGCAGGAGATAGAAAGGTGTGCCCTTGTTTTGATAAAGTTGGCAAATGCCTCTGACTGATTCAAACAGGTGGCTTGATGCCATTTTGAAAGTTTGTGTGAGCTTTTCTGGAAATAGTGCTGTGAATATTTTTCTTCCATGATGATCTTACTCTGTTGCACCTCATGGTTTTATTCCAGATTTGTAAATTAAGTGTGATAAGGCAATCCGTGAGGGACGATTCTTATGGAAAAAACTACATGTTGCTTTTAACAGAAAGAAAAAAACACATTTAAGTGTTTGGAATATACCTAAACAAGTTTCTTACTAGACTAAGGTTATTAATTTTAAATCTTAGCATAGTGCAAACAAAATGTATAGAATAAAATGAATTTGAGCCTATTATGACTTTGATTAATGATTCAATTTGTAGCACCACATTTGTACAACAAATCTAAGCTATTCATGATGAAATTCATACTTTGATAACTGATAACTGACTAGCTGTTCAGATGTATCTGTGTTGGAAAGGAATCAGAAGAAACTGAAGCAGAAATGCATGGTTTTAGATATTGATTTTTTGCAGTTTATTTTCACGTGCCATGGTTTCAAAAACATTTTCATTGTCCCGTGTATGTATGTATATTTTAAATTAGAAACAGAAATTCAGTCACCTAAGAGACCATTAGCTAGATTTTGAGTCAGAATAATCTAAAATTTTAGCATATGTACTAAAAAATTAAATTATTTATCTCGGGGCTACTAATAACTTACAAATATGACCCTAGAATAGATAAGTGTAGCTATTTTTATAAATTCTTACAAACTAGAAAACTCCTCTTCCAAATATGTCAAGCTTAATTTTCTGCTCTGTGGAGCACAGCTAGTGAGGCAGCAAAGCCCAGTGACATTTTCCACAGTGTGAGTTGCCAGCCACTAGAAGCCTGTGGCAGTGTTTAAATCTACAGCAAACATGCTAACAATTGGTTGAAGAAAGGATTATGTAATTCCACCTTGATATTCCTTTCTGTGGTGCTTACATCAGTGGCAAAGGATCATAAAGGCCAAACTGGGTGAATGCTAAGGTAGCGTTTTCTCAGTTATGAGCCAATTTAATCTTTATGCTTTCTGGAGATTACTTTAGCCAGTCTCTCCATTTTCACTAAACTCCTAAAGAAATGAATCTTCTTTGACTGTGGCTATTTCAGTGTATGCTGGGGCTCTCATTTCAGTGGTCACTGTTTCTGCAGAGTGGCCTATATTAATTCCAAAGTCTCCTGGAGAGCATTAACTAGTAAAATAATAGCATTTCTCTACCTAGATTCTAATAATGTTTTGGTAATTAAATCAAACCTACTATTTGAAAAATTGGTACCGGCAGAAGAAAGAGTTAAATTCCGAGGACCTGGAAAGCTTCATTGTATGAATAGAATAGAATACAAGTCAAAAGAAGACCTCTACAATGTAATGGAACAAAAATTTTTGTATGTCATGAAATTCTTTTAAAGTTCTAGGGGAAATACAATTATCCAAATTGTCCTACTGCAGCACCCCAGCTTTGTTACCAGATCTGTAAATGACTTTACTTGGCAATATTGGTGAACAGAAGAGTCGTAAATAAGTAAATTTTCCAGATAACTGGAACATATTCTCACTGCTAAACTTAATTTATTATTTTAAAGTGTTTGAATATATATTTATTTCTCAGCCTTCTTTTAACAGAAGATGTTGATCATATTTCTTTTTCCTTAAAGGTATTACCTTTTGTAACTTAAAAAAACATTTATATTGACATCTGACTACGTTCAAGACATGTATTAAAGACCCTAATAGAGATATTGAATATCTCACATTCTATTGGCAGAAACCAATACTTGTGTGACTAGTATTCACATTTCATATGTTAATTACAGATATAGTGAAATTGTAATTATCTGTCTTCCCCAATAGAATGTAAAATGCTCAAGTAAAGGGACTGTATGTTTCTTATGTGCTTAAAAGTGGTACTTTCAGGAAGAAGCTCATGGATGGCGTCTGTTTAAGAGATTTCAAATCAATTGATGTTGGCTAATTTGGAGTTACTACAGATGAAAAATTCTGGAAATTTTACAATTAAGGAAAATGGTATTTACTTTTAGTGTTGAGGAGAATTGAAATGCTCTGTTTTGCATTAGCACCTTTATATAGCTAGAGACATTTTGATAGTTTAGGAAAATATAATATCTCATTTAAAATTTGTTTTTTCTTTAAAAACAATCAGTTTTGGTACACATAGGCTAAAAATATTTCCTTAAGATATCTCAGGGTGCTGAACTGTATTGTATCCAATAACTAATATTTCCCTCCATTTTTCAAGAAGAAATAAACATTTTGAACGGATAGAATAATTAGCATTTATAGCAAAAACCAGGATATTTTCCTTTCTCATCATCGAAAGTGAAAAACAGGTATCTAAACCATGCATTTTCAGCAAAGGAGTTGAAGAAGAAAACAATTCTGCTTTTCTTCTGTTGTTTTATGAAAAGTGCAATCTCAGAAGTTAATACTTAGTTTTAATTGCATCCTTTAGAAAGTTCTGTCTGATAAAATGGCACATTTAAACCATGAAAACTGAGACAAAAGAATATATTCAATAAATGATTTTTCATAATTTTCCACTAATTAAAACCTACCTATGATAAAGTACCTGGATCTTAAATGTACAGCTTGGTGAGTGTTATGGATTAATACACATGTGTAAGCCTCACAAATAGAAAGATACAGTGTATTATCATCCACCCAAAGGCCTTTCCTGTTACTTGTCCTAATTAATACCCCCAGAAGTACTCAATAGAATACATTTTTTCACTATAAATTCTTGTTATCAGTTTTTTAAATTTCATATAAATGGAATGGCACACTATGCTCTCTTTTGATTTTCTTCCTCCGTATCGTCTCTGTGTGGCTGAGCCGTGTTGTATAATTCGTAATAACAGTTTGATCTGCTTTCCTGATGTAGAACAGTAAATTTTGTAAATATACCGTAGTTGTTTTTTTTTTTCATTTTTATTCTTTTACTTTTACCCTTTGACTAACATCTCCCCTTTCTTCTATCCCTCAGATCCTTGTATCCACCATTCTACCTTCCGTTAGTGTGAGTTTGTGCCACAGATGTCATTTTTCTGTATTAAGATCCAATCCAGGATCACAGACTGCATTTACTTGTTATGTCTCTTTACTCTCTTTCAATTTGGGGTACTTCTTAGACTTTCCTTGTTTATTATGACTTTGACAATTTTGAAGAGTGCTGGCCAGTCATTTTGGAGAATGTCCTTCAGTTCTGGTTTGTCTGATGTTTCTTCATGATTAAATTCAGGTTTTTAAAATTTTTTGCATGAATACTGCAAAGGCTACACTGTGACCTTCTCAGTATGTCATACCAGGAGATACATGATGTCAACACGTCTCATTTCTGGTGATGTTAATTTTGATCACTTGACTGAGGTGGAGTCTGTCAGTTTTCTCCACTATAAATTTATATTTTTTCCCTTGTAGCTAATAAGGATCTTATGGGGAGAGAGTTTGAGACTATGTCAATGTCCTGTTTTCTCATAAACTTTTGCCCACAAATTTTAGCTTCCATCAATGATTCTTACCACTGTGTTTGTGAGATGATGATTTTCTATATCCATCATTCCTTTTGTATTTTGAATTTGAATTTCACTCTAAGGATTTTGTCCTTACCTATTGATCCAGTTCCTTATTGGTGGTATGGACTCAAGGATCTTTTTTTTATTCCGTGAGATAGACTTCTTTATTATTATCATTTAGTTTGTTGCTCTCATTCTAGAATTGGCCACTGGGGACTCCTTCAGGGTGACTCTGATGCCGTGAAATTTTGAGCACATACTTACTCTGGCATTACAAGGTCTTGCAGGCTTATCTTGCTCCATTTCCTCATCTTGCTAATCTCTACCCATTCCCAAAATCAACCTTTTCGTGAAGGATATTTGACTCTTTTTCTTAGCGAAAGATATTTGGAAAACAAAATCTGAGTGCTAGATGTGCTCATTGCTCTTCTGCCATTGCTTCTAGGTCACCTGACAGAGCTAGGAAATATGTGTACATATACATCCACATATGTGCACACGTATCTCCTTTATGTCAGTTTGTACACACACACACACACACACTCCTGAGTTCATGCTGAGGCACCTGATTGCAGTCCAGCACTGCAGGGTTCATTCTAGCCAAATCCCTTCCATTACTTGTAACTCCTCTTTTTATCATTGAGAAACTTCACTCTCAGTATCATCAATTTATTTAATTATTTGCTTAATCTTCATATACGCACAATGTAGTCTCACAGTCGCAATTTCATACCACTCTGAAAAACAAACCTCTAACTGGAGTACAATATGTATGGATACTTTTCCTTGTGTTCAGGCTTGGAGTAAGCAGTCAAAACACTGTTTTCTAAAAGTTATTTAGCTTAGTTCTATTCTTTCCCATCCCCTTCACTGTGGTTATTTATTTATAATGCAATTTACATGAAGGATTAATATCTTAATTTATAAATATTAATTTCATATCCTGTTGCCTTACTAAATTATGATTTGGGGATTAGCAATATTAATTATTATTGATTCTTAAGTGTTTTTCAGGTATCGTGTCATCTATAAGTGGGGATACTTTTACCTCTTCTGTAGCAGTTCTAATACCTTTAATAGATTTGTTTTGTCTAATTGCATTTGTTAACACTTTCAGTGAAATTATAAATAGTAATGGAGATAACTAGTATCTTCCCCTTGTTCCTGATGTGAATAGGAATGCTTCTAGTGCTGTCCAATTAAGATACCGATTTAGCATTGAGAAATATATATTTTTAATATGTTAAAAATCACATTCATTTTCTTGAATATTCTTATAATGAGTGAATGTTGAATTTCATTAAGGCCTTTCGGCATATAGGGAAAAATCATACTGCATATGATAATAATAGATTTCCTAGTAGGAACCAACCTTGAATTTCTATAATAAATCCCACTTAGTTGTATTCATTATTTTCTTAATATGACGTATAATACTATGCTCACCAAAATTTCTTTTAGTATTTTTGCATTGATATTCATGGACAATATAGGTCTATAGATTTATTTTCTTTTGAACAAAGTTTTTTAGGTTTAGGTATCAATGTTATTCTGGCTCAGTAAAAGGAAACATTGTCTCTTTCATTTTCAATGTTTTGCCACAATTTGTAGAGTCCTGAGACTATTTGATCTTCAAATGTTTTATAGATTTTTACCATGACACTATCTGGGCCGGTTTTTTTTTTTTTTTTTTTTTTAATGATATTCATCCTTAATAACATTCTCTATTTCTTGTATGGAAATTGATCTCTTTAAACTTTCTCCATTAATGGAGTCAATTTTAGTACAAATGATTCCCTGGAAAATTGTCTCTTTTATCTAAATTTTCAAACTTGTATACATAGATATCTGTAGTCACTTAGGCTACTTATTTCATTTTATCTTTTTTCAATAGCTAAATCTTCATGTTATTTCTTATTTTTGTAGTTTTACCTTCTCTCTTGTTTTCTGGTCAAGGTTACCAATGGTTTGTTTATTTTATTAGAGTTTTTAAAAACTGAGGGTATTTATAGAGTTACTGCTTTCTGATTCCCTGAGCATTAATTTTTACTTTAATCTTTATTATTTCCTCCTATATGCAATTATTTAGTTATTTAGCTGGAAACGTATTTTATTTTAATTCTTTCATTTCTGCTGACAAAAGCACTTACATGATATACAGAAATAATGCAATGCTGTTGTATCACAAACAATGGTTTTGTGAAAAGTAGCCAACTGATTCTAAACTTTATTCTCCTCAAATGTGAAAAAGGCCAGAAGATCAGACAGACATGTCTTAAGTTCCAAATCCACTGTTTCCTTGTTGTCTGACTTCAGCAAATCTCTCATTCCCCGATTATCAGTTTCCTCGTTAGTAAAACAGAAATGATAATATCTCATCTGAAAAATTAAGTGAGATAATTTCTGGAAAACACCAACTCAGTGCTTAATATTGTATACTCCATAAATGGGCCTTCTCTCTATCTTTCTGAGTTAGGGATAAAATAACTGCTCTTTATTGAGCATTGTTAGAAACATTTTGTTAGTAATACCCTATTTCTTTTTTTTCCACGTCCTTCTGCAGAGGATGTGCATAGCTTGCCCTTAAATACGAGTTGGTGACCAAATTTTGACATGAAGTCCATCCATCTGACTTGGATCTCATGCTCTTTAAAAAAAAAATTGATGTACTTTTATTTACTTATTTTAATTGACAAAGTTCATACTCTTGATGACTGTGCTAGCCTGCCTCTGAACTGTAAGTTAAAAGATTGAGACTGCTGTTCATAAGGTTTAACATGTATGAGTAACATTGCAAAAGTAATCATGGAGCTCCATTAACAGACTTGCCTTCCCTCTTTGTCGCCTTCTGCATTTCAGCACATCGTGAGTGGTGCTCTTGAGTTCCTTCAAGTGATTACTACTTAGATCTTCCCCTGGGACACCTTCTTGAAAGGACCAGCGTGCATCCACTTTGCTTAGATATAATCCTAGATTAGTGGAGTTGTTGCAAAGCAGACTTCGCTTGTCTCACTAACACTGGGTAAGTGTTTGAAAACTATATTTACTGTTTGCAGATGATATTTGATGTCATGACCTGATCTGAAATATTTCTGCTTTCTTGTAAATTGAAAAGCTACATCAACTAACTAGACATATAGCAGGAGGGAAAAAGTAGGCTAGCACAAAAAGGCATTGAACATCGATTGAGGTGTTTATGATTAGCTAAGCATATGCTCACGTATTTGAAGATATTTTTCATACTTATGTAGAGGAAGTTAACATTTACTGCAAGTGGAATTTCATGACAAGTATTCTTATTTTTGAATATAACTGAAATACAGTTTTATGAAACCTATAATTACTACAATTTGTGTTGTTTCTGCTAGTGAAAAACCAATACCTATAAAATGGAGACACTAACTCCTTGAAACTGGTTATGATAAAGGTGTGCCTATTGTGATCATCTACATGCAAATCCTTCCCTAACTGTAAGGTTCCCTTACATGTACTGCCAGTGCATATCAGTTTACTTCCATGTATCTTTTCCTCAAACTTAAAAGTCTTCTGTTCCAAGATATTACATTGCCAGTTTTACTCTAGTCGGGATTATTATCAAAACAGAGTTGGAGCTGAGAAAAGACAATAGAGTTGAATCAAATGGCAGAATAGGAATAGTTAGTATAGGGAATCCTTGGGAGAGATCAAGAAAAATGGGGGGAGGTATGAGACTGAGAAGACTTTATGTGTCTTAGAAGTGCATTCCAGTGACTTCTATAAGAGCAGATGCTAAGGGATGTAAATTGGCACTTGGGCCATGCCACAGACTTATCTTGGGTGGACAGATGTTGAGAAATAAAGGTCATCCAAAGTTTTTCCCTCTCAAGCATGCAGGTTATACTGCATCTCAAAGTCCTGAGATTCAAGAATGAGTCAGTATCTCTGATACAGAAATCAGAGAGATATTGAATATTAACATGGAGGACTAGGTCTCTTGAAATGCACATTTATCTAAAATGTGTAACAACTTCTGCAGTATTTTGTGTCCTGTGTAGGAAAAGGGTATCTCAAAAATGTCCTAGTGAAGAAGACTTGGTAAATGAAAACTGGGAAGACTGAAGGTATATAAATGCCCCAGGTCATAACACGATGGCTGAGAACATGGGCTCTGGGGACAGATTGGTTTCTCTGGTCTGAATCCTGACTCTGCCACCTTTTGGCCATGACTCTTGGGGTAGTTGGAAAAATTAGATATCTAATTTATAGAGTGCTTAATACCAGACCTGGCGCATAATATGTGTTCAATAAATAGGTATTTTATGTTAAGTGATTGAACAAATATTTTAAAAGCTTTGTAGTCTCACCAGTGACTTTGACCTTAATACTTTTCTCTGTTTTCTCTATGAGGACTTAATCATCTGTAAACTCTTCTACTATGTTGAATTTTCCTTAATCTCACATAGCAAATTATAGTTGAGATGACATTACTATTATTTTCAAGAGTAGATTTTTTTTGTCTTTAAGTCTGGCATGTTATATTTCTGAAAATAGTTGATATTTTAAATTTTATCATCTCAAATCTGTCATTTTCTAGCATCATGATATTGGGCAAATTACCTAATTTTTCTCAATCTCCTCATCTTTGAAATGGGAACAATAGAGTATCTGTCAGAATCATTGTGGAGATTAAATAATATAATGCATAGTGCATGACAAAAAGTACCCAATACATGTTAGCTACTGCTAACATTGTTGCTACTGTCATCATTATAATTATTCTTCTTAAATGCATTCTTAACTACCTCTGGTATGATTGCTGATGTTGTCTGTCTTTAAATTGTGGAATTTGAAAAAGGACACTTTATAGAATTTTAAATAAAATATTAATATATTCAAAATCTCAGGACACCTTTTCGCTTTTGAAACCACAATTCATCATCATCCTTTTGTACTCTTATAATACAGTTTATTTAGCTTAAGCACAAATCTCATGCCATGAGCTTACTAAATTATCTCCAAGGACAGCTTCTTTTATAAACTTCCCAGGCTTGATCCTTTCCAGAGAAAATTTTACAACTTCCATTTTAATTTGAAATGAATTTTAATTTAAAAAGGGAAGTAACTTTAAAAACATTTATTATAGTTTAAGTTCTGGGACACATGTGCAGAACGTGCAGGTTTGTTACATAGGTATACATGTGCCATGGTGGTTTGTTGCACCCATTAACCCGTCATCTGCATTAGGTATTTCTCCTAATGGTCTCCCTTCCCTAGTCCCCCAGCCCCCCAACAGGCCCCAGTGTGTGATGTTCCCCTTCTAAAAAGGGAAGTAACATTTTAATTTAGAAAGGAAAGTCACACTTATTTAGTGCTCACCATATGCCAAACTTTATACTTTGATGATTCTTAATGTCAGAGTTTGGCCGTTTTACCCTTATTTATAACTTTAAACTGCTGACCCAACCTAATAAATCTTAACATTTATAAAATAAATATTAAGTAATCAGGATACTACCACTATTGACAACTCACTCTGTATAACTTGTCTGGATTTGTACTCAGGCTTATCTCCATGGTTCTGCATGCTTAGAACCAAGTTCCAGAATCCAAACTTAATGTTCAGCTCTGATTTAGATTGTATTTATCCCAGTACAATCCTGGAGCTGAAATAATCTGTGAGTTTTAGGAAGCCAAACATTTTGGCTCAGTTTCTCATATTCAGATCTGATATTGTTTATGCAAAGATATTTACTAGGGTTGATAATAATGTTCTCTATGAATTGTTGTAAACAATTAAATCAAAAAATTTTTAAAGATTTTCTCTCTATTAAATATTCTTCATTTTGGGGGGTGTATGTCCAGTGTCTTTTAAAATAACTTAATTGCATCAGCAAGCAGGTATAAGAATGGTATGTCAAATCTTTCAACATACATCTAGAGATTTGTGGCAAATATAGTGTTAACCAAACCAAAACAAATACATTTTCAATAGAGCTAATTTACCTCTTTATGTAATCTCAGCCCAAGCCAGATTCCTGGAAAGAATGATGTAATTAAATTATTTCATAGAAGCATTTACAAGTAAATGCACCATATGGTCTTTCAAAGTGGGCAATGAAGTAACATTAGACCATTTGATCAAAGTTAGAAATGACTTTTATTTAAAAGAAAGCAAAGTTTTAAAACCATTTAGTCTTAGTAGTGCAAGATATTTCTTAAAATGTAAGATATTTGGGAGTGTTTATTCATTTAACATATTCTATTTATATTCGTAAGTATAATATTTTATAGTTCAAAAATACAAATAACATCTAATTGAAAATATCCTTGCCTGCCATTAAAATGCAAGCAGAATCAAGTTCAGGGGCTCTGTTGTAGGTGATCCCAGTGTTACCATTTCTAGAAACACTCTACTGCCAAACTAGGTGTCAGAAGAGACTACCACTTTGAGTCTACTGCATATTGCCAGGTATTGAATCTTGTGTCTTTTAAAATTCTATGGACTTGGGAAGGGAAGTAACATTTATTTAGTGCTCACCACATGCCAAGTACTTTATCCGCTCAGAAATTCTGAAGATGATACTGTGTGGCAGGTTCAGCTATTCATTTTTACTTGTGGATAAAATGAGATTCAAGGAATTCAGTAATTTGCTCAAAGTCACGCCACCAAGAAATACAGAGAAAGAGAGAGAGAAAGAGAGAGATCAGTTCAATTCACATCAGTTTAATTTCAAAGCTACCTTTCATCATTTTGTCATGCTTTTCACTTCACTATTCTTTCAAAGACTCTTTGAGAACAAAAACTTCTTCCAAGTAAGAGCTAAAATGAATCCCTCGTATGTTTGATGTCTGACAAAAAATATGCAATATCCAGTATATCAAATACTATTTTTTAAAAATTCTAGACTATTATTCTTATTTCTTGATAGTCTGTAAGGACTGTTTTTCTTGTTTCTTGGGAAAGGCAGGTATAGGGTGGGGATAGGTTTATAGAAGCAGGAGACATAAAAAGAAACCCCAGATGTCTGAGAATACTCTTAGTGTACCCCAAGGCAGCTCCTGGGAAGAAATATTCTATCACTTCTCCACTGTTCTGAAGGAAATTAACTATTTGGTATTGATATTAGGGGTTAATGAAAATTTAAGGTCCACTGAAACATTATGTCCTTTCATTAGATCATTACCTAGTCATTTTGGTATTGATTACTATGGTGTTCATTGATAATCCAATTGTCTTGTTTTATTAATTTGTTAAGAGGTGTTAGGAAGGCTTCAGAGACAAAAATTTCTTAGTACATAAGCGATTTTTGTTTTCTAAAGTGCAAGATGTATTATTAGTACGGCATATTTCTGTTGCATCCTGTTTTTGCTTCATAAGAAAATACATACTTTACCCCCTTCTTCACATTTTTCTTTTTTTTAATATTCCTCTATTCTTAAAGCAGATAGATAAAATAGCAGTAATTCATAGTTCTCAGTGTGAATTGAGAGGAAAGACTGTGGAATTTCACTCAGGTCTAGTATTAAGTAGATTACATTTGTGAGATACTTAAGGGCTCCTTAACTCTTAAATAATATCAAAACCCACATTATTTTATATGTAATCTCTTACTTAAGTTTCTTTCTATAACATAATTGAAAAGATTATGGTCTCATGAATTTTCCTTATATATTTTTTTTGTAAAAGTCTATTATTTAGTAATAGAAGTATTTTTAGTGCATTTCTTGGCAGATTTACTGATACAGAGCTGCTTAGGTGTGTCAAAACCTGAAAGTGAACATTCATCATGTTGAAGCAGGGATGGCTGTCAAGCAAAGAGGACTAAATTGGATGCACAAATATCTTCCACATTCTTATATTCACCCTAAAACTAAATCTGTTTGTAAGAGAGAAAGGGTGCTGGACTTAAGGGCAGAGAACCAAGTTACTAACTGTGATTTTAGGCAACTCAATTTCTTGGTCTCTTCAATTACAGTTTTTTGGTTTTTTTTTTTCTTAACAACAACTTACTGGGATGTTGTGGACATTAAATGAGAGAGTGTTTGTGGAAGTGTTTTTGAACTTTAAGTCTTATAAAAATAATGCATGTGAATGTTGCTGTTACTAAGGGTATACAGCAATCCCCTTATCCATGGTTTCATTTTCCATGATTTCAGTTACCCATGGTAAACCGCAGTCTGAAAATATGAAATGGAAAATTCCAGAAATAAATCCTAAGTTTTAAATCGCATGCTGTTTTGAGTAGCGTGATGAAATCTCACTCTGTCCTTCTTTGTCCTTCTGGGATGTAAATCATCCCTGCGTCTAGCATCTTCACAGGGTCTGCACTCCCCACCCATGGGTCCCTCAGTTGCCGTCTCCGTTATCATACCAACTATCAAGATACCACAATGTTTGTGTTCATATAACCCTTCTTTTATACTATGTCATTAATAATATTCAACGAATAACTTATTAGTTATTGTTGTTAATATCTTATTGTACCTATTTTATAAATTAAACTTTACTAAAAGTATGTATGCATAGGAAAAACATTGTGTATATAGGGTTTGGTGCTATACGTGGTTTCAGGCATCAGCTGGGGGTCTTGGAAGATATCCCCCATTGATAAAAGAGGACCGATGTAACATAAAACTTTATTATAAGAGAGTTAAAGGTTTAAATATGTAAGTCTAAAATCTTGTAATTTAAAGAATTGCAAGCTTTAGTGTCTTCAGTAGACTTGACATTGTATTTGTTATATCCTATGTCAAAGCATAATATCTTCTTTCACTTTTTGAGCAAGAATTTGTGCTTTTTCATTGGCAGGACTTGTACAGTCAGGGTAAATGATAAGTATTGACATTCAATATTGTAATTTTGTTAAATATTAAATTCATCTTGGATAACTGAGTCTGGAACATTCAGAGTTCCTTGGCATTGGTTCCAGAGAAATTTTAAGTAAGGAATAATAGAATCTATAATTTTAGGGATTCTGATGAGGTCTATTAAAGTTATGAATATTTCATAATATAATTGGAAACTAGAGTGAGCTCATTATTTTGTGATCAGGAAATACAAATAATCGATAGGCGGCATCAGTTTGTATAAACTGTATTTTTTACATTTAATTTAATTCTATTTTATTTTATTCTAAGTTTCAGGTTACGTGTGCAGGATGTGCAGATTTGTTACATAGGTAAACATGTGCCATAGTGGTTTGCTGCACAGATCAGCACATCACCTAGGTATTAAGACTCACATACATTAACTATCTGTCTTGATGCTCTCCCTCCCACTGCCTTCCCAACAGGCCCCAGTGTATGTTATTCCCCTCTCTGTGTCCATGTGTTCTCATTGTTCAGCTCCCACTTATAAGTGAGAACATGCAGTGTTTGGTTTTCTGATGAACTGTATTTTTTGACACCAGCAGAAACTTTTTATTAGATGAAAACTTAGTCCTGACTTAGCTCAGTAGACTGAAAGAGTCAATAATTCATGGGAATGGAGTCAAAACCCAGTTTTGTGTGAGTCTAAAGTCAGGACTCTTTAGCTCTTAACTAACCTTCCACGTACATATTCTAAAAGAAATCATTGATCTGAAGTGTGTTAAATGACTATTTTGTCTCCATCAGTTTGACACAGTCTCAAAGCCATATAAATTGTAAACCACTTATATAATAAGTTATTTTCAATGAAATTTTTAATACATGAGCAAATAAGGTATTTTTGAAGGTCCACTATAATAATAGGCCATTTACATTGAATAAATGACTCTTTCAATGTCCTGATCAGTGCCTTGGTGGCCTATGAAATTATTCATAGATGATCACATAGGGGAAATAGATTATTTGCATAATGGAATCTGCAATTATACTTCTCAATCTATGTATTAAGAAACAAGCAGCTGCTTGCTGTAAATTTATTTAATGTCTTATTCATTCACCTTCTGTGTTTTTATCATCTTGCCATACAAAGAATGTACACTCCTGTTTACCTTTTCATCATGAACTCCTAGAGAGAACTGTCTATAAGCTATTCATCTTGGTATACTTTCTCTGAGCCACAGTTCCTGATAAATAATAGGCACTCAGTAAATATTTAGGAAATGAATGCCTGCAGGATCAATATAATC
Source organism: Papio anubis (assembly GCF_008728515.1). Taxonomy (NCBI): domain Eukaryota; kingdom Metazoa; phylum Chordata; class Mammalia; order Primates; family Cercopithecidae; genus Papio; species Papio anubis. The sequence continues at coordinate 8,890,020 of NC_044994.1, forward strand.
AGGTACATGCCCAGGGTCATTTCACAAACCTATGTTACAACGGATAATAAAAGGCCTTTTAAAATTTCCCAACTATTGATACTTTCTATGATTGATTTATTTACTCCAGAAATATTTTTGGATGTGTACTATGTACTCAGCGCTTTTCTGGATTTTGGAACTATCTCAATAAACAAAACTGACAAAAATCTTCTACTTTTAGGGATCTTACATTCCAGCTGATAAAACTGTGTCTGGCCAGACTTTTAAATCCTTTAAAAATAAAAATGTAATTTTTTCCCAAGAAATTATTTGTGATCATGATTTGAAAATGGATTGCCTTGACAATGAAAAATAGATATGCAGTTCACAAAATACTCAAAGATCTACAAACTGAGACTGATTGGAAGTTTTTAATGGATGCTAAAATTAGTGGTAAGATTAGTTTCTACTCAACATCCATTATTATCTTAAACACAGCAGAGAGTTAAAAACTATGATTCACTCTGTTTTAAAATATGTGGTGTTTCAAATGCCACTGATAAGTTTTTAAAAGCGAAACACAGAAGTGAAGGGAAATGTTGAGACAATATGGAAAAAAAATGACCACTGACAAAGACTTCTGTGAAAAGAACATTGTAAAATACAGCACTGAAATAAAATTTCAGCTACGAAAGTATGAAATAAAAAGCTAAAATGGCTCCAGTATAAGAGTAGCAGTTTGATTCAAGTATTCCAATACTGCCAGTAGTGTTCTCAGTGATGTTTATGAGAAAATTATGACTTTATATATGTATCTATGTATTTTTTGGTTTGGACTGGTCAAGTATTTTTCTTATTCATCAGAATTGACAATTGGCTCCCAACACACAACTCTTGAGGAGATTTGTGTGATTTTTATAGAATACTAGAGCTAAAGTATTTCTCTCTAATATGTCATACATATGTAAATTGTTCTTAACTATCTCTTTTAAGGATATGAACTATAATTGTTTTAAAAAGCCATCTCTTTGTCAGGCACAGTGGCTCACACCTGTAATCCCAGCACTTTGAAAGGTTGAGGCAGGTGAATCATTTAAGATCAGTTCCAGACCAGCCTAAGCAGCATGGCAACCCCGTTTCTACAAAAAGTACGAAAAATTAGTTGGGCGTGGTGGCATGCACCTATAGTCCCAGCTACTCTGCAAGCTGAGGTGGGAGGATCACCTGAACCTGGGAGGCAGGGGTTACAGCGAGCCAAGATTGCACCACTGCACTCCAACTTGGGTGACAAAGTGAGACCCCCATCTCAAAAAAAAAAAAAAAAGGCCAACTCTTGGCCTGTCCTGTCAATGTATCAACTGACCTACTACTATTTGTGCTCCTTTTTTTTTTTTTTTTTTTTTGAGATGGAGTCTCTCTCTGTCGCCCAGGCTGCAGTGGCATGATCTCGGCTCACTGCAAACTCTGCCTCCCGGGTTCCCGCCATTCTCCTGCCTCAGCCTCCCAAGTAGCTGGGACTACAGGTGCACACCACCACGCCCGGCTAATTTTTTTTGTATTTTTAGTAGAGACGGAGTTTCACCATGTTAGCCAGGATGGTCTCTATCTCCTGACCTCGTGATTCGCCTGCCTCTAGATACCATGATGCTAACATGAACTAGATTAGATCTTATCGTCAAGGAGTTTACACTCTAATAGGAGAGAGACTCAATTCTATAAGCCTCTACAACAAACTAGAAAAGTTTTATTCACTGAAGCTCGTTTGTTCGATACATGTCCATATCAACTATTAATATTAAAAAGCCATCTATTAATTAAAGTAGAGTGGATGTTAGGCTTTGAATTAGCCACTGACCCAGCCCCTTACATAAGATTAGATGTCATAGGACCATTTTGATAGAAGGAACAGCAGCTTTGGTGAAGGGCATTTACTGGGATGACACACTAGTATATTATGTAGGTATGTCACAGGGGTTCATCCTGGCCTAGAAGTAGCCATTACTCTCCTTGGTTGCCAGCATCTGTGGGCCTCATTGCCTCTCTTTCATTCTTTCTGTGAATTCACTCATCTCTATTTTTTACCTTCAGACCGGCTTCCTCCACAGTTGTATGTGGCCAACACAGTGGTCCTCAAAGTGTTGTTTCCACGAATTTTCCAGATCAGCTGTCTAGAGCTAACAGAGTCCATCTCTGTGGACCACATTAGATTTCTGGAAAAACTATAATTGGTCAACCTCGAATTATTCACTTATACCCCAATAAGCAGTAGTTAGAAGAATGGAGTTGTATGGTGCATATATAACTTTTTCTGTGCCAATGGGCAGCAACAGTACCTACGAATGGTGTGTGGGTCAGGAGGCCATCATTGGCACCTGCATTATAATAGACATATTACAGTGTGCTAATAGTGATACAGGCAGATTGGCATTGATAGTATATTTTGTGGCTTCTTGTGTCATAAATTGAAGCTTATATTTTGATATACCAATTTGTGCCCCAAGTGGCAATGGAAATCAACCAATAGTCTTGTATTTCTAAATCATAAAAATGTCACAAATAATTCATGGCATGTATTTCATATGCACACTTTAAATATCTGAATATGATAAATTGCTGATAGAATTTTCTATCTCAAAAGCCCAGTAGAGTGCACACTTTTTTTCTAACACAGTCTTTCAATTCTGTGACATTGCTGATTGCTCCTTTAAAACACACTTTGCACCAAACATTTTAGAATATTTGATTCCTGAGGACTTAAAACAGAACATATGTAATTTTACTTTTCTTTTTTTACATTCTCAGGTTTAGTGCATAAGCTTGGATGTGAAGGCCTGGAGTTAGCCTGTACATTGCTTTGAAAGAGGACCTTGTTTCCTCCAGACAGTACTGTCTTATGTTTCCTTCCTTTTCCAGAGCCAGGTGAAACCACAGGACTTCCCATTGCAATTGAAGTAATCTGAATTTTCAACTGACCGGTCAACCTAAAAAGTCAAGTCCTGATAAAACAAGCTTGGCCGGGCGCGGTGGCTCAAGCCTGTAATCCCAGCACTTTGGGAGGCGAGGTGAGGCGGATCCGCGAGGTCAGGAGATGGAACCATCCTGGCTAACAGTGAGCCTGTCTCTACTAAAATACAAAACATAGCCGGTGAGGTGGCGGTAGCACCTGAGTCCCAGCTACTCAGGAGGCTGAGGCAGAGAATAGGCGTAAACCAGGTGAGCTTGCAGTGAGCTGAGATCCAACCACCTGCACTTTCCCAGCCTGGAAGCGACAGCCTTGAGACTCCATCTCAAAAAAAAAAAGAAAAAAACAAGCTTAAGCTGATGAGGCTTCTTGGCTTTTTGAACTATTAAATTATGTATTCATCAATTTTTATTACTGATATTATTGCAAGGCACTGAGTTAATTCAGAGGACACAAGGTGATCCTTGTAACTTCTCTCTTGTAGTGGATCGTACTGTGGAAGGTGGGAGGGAGATAAAAGCAGCTTTATGATTAGCTATAGCATCATTTAGTCCTGTTTTCTCCTGTTCTTTGGGATGGCTTTGATGCCAGCCACATAAATGTCTTTATTTCTGTTCTGGACATTCTCACCCATAAGAAATATGCTCCTATTGGGATAATTGTTTATTGCTCAGTCAACTGTTTTTTAATTGTGATGAATTAACTGCTCACTGCCTTATTGTGTCTTTCTGCAGCCATTTGACCTATAATTCATAGAGAGAGAGATTCTTGAACCAACAATTTGTTTTTAATAGTATTAGTGTCACAATACAGCTATTGCATGAAATGATGTATACATTCACATTCAATGTTAACAATTGTTCAAAGCCAAATGCAAACACTACTAAGCTTGTTAAGATTTCTCCTGGCTTCCTTCACTGTACCTTTTATTTTCTCCAAAGACTTGAAGAACCATCAGGGTATATTACTATAGTCATGATTTCTATAATTTAAATAAAGTCAAACTCAAAGGAATATATTGCTTCTATTTAAAATCATTCTTAAAACAGATGCAGGTGGAGGCAGGTTTGAGGTTGAGGAGTGGTATTAGTGTAGGAGTAGCCACTGTTGTTTCAAACCTCTTCCCACCCTGCCCTAAGAAGATTGGAAACCTCTCCTCTCTCTTGCATTTTGTATTTCTGTGCAGTTGGTCCCTCAGTAGAATGCAAAAGTCATTTGCATGACGTGTAGTTGCTGAAGACACATGACCCATCCCTAAACTCAGACTAGGACATTTTTACAAACACTTTTGCAAATTGAAGTCAGGAATCTTCCAGCCATCATTAGTGCTGTAGGATTTCAGTCTGCTGTGGCAATGCAGAGATACTTCTGCAGGACCAGGAAGGATATTCATAGTAATTTACAGATTTCATGTTGCCCAATTAAGAAGTTGAGTCATCCCATTTCTTTTGACCAATGTATATGCAAATGACACTAAAGTATTAACCACAAAAAAAGTCGAAGTACTTACTTTGTCATAGGGACTAGACTAACATGAAATAAACTGAGGTGAGGGTTTTTTGTTTCTGTTTTTGTTTTTTTGTTTTGTTTTGTTTTGACGGAGTTTCACTCTTGTTGCCCAGGCTGGAGTGCAATGGTGCGATCTCGGCTCACCACAACCTCCACCTCCCGGGTTCAAGCGATTCTCCTGCCTCAGCTTCCCACGTACCTGGGATTACAGGCATGTGCCACCACCCCCAGCTAATTTTATGTTTTTAGTAGAGACAGGATTTCCCCATGTTAGTCAGGCTGGTCTCGAACTCCTGACCTCAGGTGATCCACCTGCCTTGGCCTCCCAAAGTGCTGGGATTACAAGCGTGAGCCACTGTGTCTGGCCTGAGGTGAGGATCTTTTATCCGCCTGTTCATTTAGTTAAGCATTCAGTTAAAAATATATTTTGAGTGCCTTTCATACATGCATGGCACAGATATAGGTTTCCAAAGAAAATGCTTCTTTTTTTTTTAATCTAAAGATATGGTCCATTATAAAAAATGACCATGAATTAATTCTCTGTCTGTATTGATAGTGACATTATAGGTCTTCCTATCCAAAAGTGGCTTGCTTTGGTCACTGAGATAGTTGGAAAAAATGATTTGAGTAGAATCGTGAAAAGCACTTGTATAGTAGAGCTTACCCTCTGGATGCTTTTAGTACCCAGTACCCATGGGAAGAAGCACAGGCTAACCTGCTAGATGATGAACAGAGTGTGACCCAGTCACCAGCCAACTGCCAAACCTGTGAGTGAGGCCATCTGGGATGAGCAGCCCCTGGCTGACTCTCAAACTGACTTCAAATGCGTAAGCTGACCTAGCCGAGATCAGCAGAACCCAACCAGGCCAGACAAACTGCTCAGCAGAATCGTGAGCTGAGTAAATGGTCAGAGTTTTTAGCCATTGAATTTTGGAGTCATTTATTAAACATCAATAGCTAACTGATTTGAGAGATGCAAATAGCACACCTATAAAACAGTTACACAGGAAAGCAGGATAATATGTAGCTAACTCTCACCAAGATTAGATTAGCAGAACTTGCCGACAGAGAAACTTTTATGAAGATGAGAATTGAGGGAGAAGAGTTTAGTTTTAAGCTAGGTTTTTTAAAATAAATAGAGTTTGCATAAATAACAGGTAGGCAGAAATAACATTTATAGGTAAAGAAGATATTAATTAATTTCAGCATAGCTGAGAGGCCAGAAGGAAAATGGAGCTTAAATGTAAAATCACACTTTGAAGTCAATTTGGAGGAATATGTGAAGTGATGTGAAGTATGGCACCGTTTGGTCCATTAGATGACTAACTTTATCTCCAACCCAGGCCATCTGAGATATCAGCCCCAGAGACAAACGTGAAATATTCAGATGTCTCTGCCCTTTATATTGGTCCATTCTGCCTCTAATTTTAAGTCCACATCAAAAGAAAAGTTGAATTCTTTCGGCATCTTTGGATGAGGCCTAAGGAATGCAGTTTTGGAAATGCAAGTATTTCTTGTTTTTACTAATCTTTACTATCATTAGCATGCATTTTTTAAACTAAATTTACTAGTTAGGAATCAGTTTTTTTTTAAAAAAAAAAAAAACCTTATTATTACTCTTAAAAAATCTTTTCTATCTCATAATGCACAAAATATTATTCCTCTTTACTGAAATAATAAACCCATAATTTTACCTTCAGATGATATGACAAGATTGAGCCAAATTGAGGCTGTTGTAACTAATTACTAATCATGATTTGCCTGATCAAAATTGTCATACTGTATCTTGTTAACCGTACATGTATATGAACTAAAGTTTCAATTAATATGATTTTCCTCACCACTGAATTCACAGTATGCTGGTTAACTCCTACTCCCCTTTCCAATCGTGGTCAAAGAATCCGTCCTCAAGAAAGCCTTATTTACAGCCTCAGTTGATTTCCATTTTATTATTGGTTTCCATAGAGCTGAGCTCTCTTTCTTTATGTGACTTCTTTTAGCGCATATTTGCACTTTCCTGGAGTGATGCCTGTCTTCCCCATTGAATTGTAAACTCCTTGAGAGCAAGGACCAAATACCTTTAGGCTCACCATTTCATTCTCAGCATGAAGCTTAGTGTCTGGCATCTTATATGCATTGAACAAATATTTGTTGAGAGAATGAATGAATAAAGTGATAACACTTTTGCATGCTTGCAGTCTCAGTTTAAATGCTGGTAATGGAAAGTACTCAGGTGAATTTATTCCAGGGAGAGGCAATAGCTGAGGCTGTAGATGAGGAAGAATTTAATAGAATCAAGAAACCGAAAGACCAGGAGAAACCAAAATGTGGTGGTCCACGAGGAGAAACGGACTGAGAGAGGAAATAGGGCACCAGTCATCTAGGGCCTTCTTGGTCATGGGAAGGAATTTACATTTTGTTCTAAGTGCAATGGGAATGGACCAGAGGACTTAAAGCAGGGTGATAATGTCATATATGTTAAGATCATCCTTGCTGCTGGTACGAGAAATGGCATGGAGGTGGGTTACAGAGGGAGCTAGGAGGTAGGTCAAGAGCTCTAGAGTCATGAAGATCTTGACCTCTTTTAGGTTTGTACTGTGGACATGGAGACAAGTAAATAGTTTTTTGTGTTTTCTGAAGAATCATTAGGATCCCTTTGATGGGGGGGAGAAAAGAGGAATGGAGTTGTTTCCTAAGTTTCTGTCCTGAACACTGAGTGTCTTGTGTCCCATTCACTGACACAGAGAGAGCTTGAGAATGAGAGTGATGCACACTGGTGGAGGGGTGGAGAAAGCACAGTCCTGTGATACATTTAAGCAAGACATTAAAAGTAAAAAGATGAAAATGGGTGTGCCGCACAAGCAGTAATCAAAAGAGAGCTAGAATGGCTTTGCTAATGTCAAATGAAGTAGATCTTAGACAAGGAATATTACTGGGGAAAATAGGGACATTTTGTAATAATAAAGAGATCACTATATCAAGAGGACATTACAGTCCTAAACGTGCCTGCACTTAATGAGAGCCTCACATCATAAGAAGCAAAACTTGAAGCAAAACTTGATAGAACTACAAAGAAAAAGAGACAAGTCCACAACTACAGTTAGATATTTCAACACTCTACTCCCAGTAACTGATAGAACAAGTGGAGAAAATTGGAAAGAGTATAGAAGACTTCAACAAACTATGATGTAACATGATTTACTTGAGTATTTCTCTCATCAACAGAAAATATACACCAAGAACATAGCCCAGAAGAGACCACATGCTGAGCCATAAGACAAATCTTAATGAATTAAAGAGGATTGAAATCATGTGAAGTACAATCTCTGACCACAAAGAAATTAAACTATAAATCAATAACAAAAGAGTATCTTGAAATTTGGCAACTATTTAAAAACAGAAGAAGACATTTATATATAGCCCACATTTCAAAGAAGAAATCATGAGAGAAATTAGAAAATATTTTGAACTGACTGAAAATGAAGTTACCATGGAACAAAATGGGTGAAAAACAGCTAAACAATAATTAGAGAAATATTTTTGCACTAATGGCTTATATTAGAAAAGAAGAAAGTATCAAATGAATGGTCTAGGTTCCTACCTAAAGAGACTATATGGCAAGAAAAGAAAATTAAAACCAAAGCAAACAGAAAAAAGGAAATAGTGAGTATAAGTCAAGGACTTAAATAAATAGAAACAGAAAACAGTAAAAAATAAATTTAAAGAAAACAAAAGGCAGTTCTTGGAAAACATTAATAAAATTGACATCCTTAGCCAGTCCAATCAGAAAATGAAAAGAGAATACAAATTAATAATATCAAGAAAATTATGTGAGTATCACTACAGATTCTACAGAAATGAAAAGATGGTAAAGAAGATGAGCATCTTTAAGCCAATAAAATTGACAACTAAGATGAAATGCAAAATTTTTTTGAAAAACACAGACTATCAAAGTTCTGTCAAGAAGTGGTAAATGTCAAAATCTCAATGTCTATCAAAGATCTGAATCTATTGTTTAAAATATCTACCCCCCCAAAAAAAAAAAAAAAAAATCAAACCCAGGTAGCTTCACTGATGATTTCTATGAAACACTCAGGCAAAAATATTTCCAATTCTATAGGAACCCTTCCAGAAAATAGAAGAGGTAATTCTCCGAACCTCATTTTATGGGGTCAACAATATCCTGCTACCAAAACCAAAGATATTATAACAAAAGAAAACTAAAGACCAATACCTCTTGTGAACATTAATTGCATTTCTCTATACTAACACTAGTCACTAAAAATTGAAATTTTAACAATGCAATTTATAATAGCATAAAAGCCTTAAAGACAGAAATAGATGTAACCCATGTTTTCAAAATCTGTAGACTGAAAACATAACTGAGAAATTTAAAAATAACTCAATGATGGAGAGATATTCCCTTTTCACAGATTAGATAACTCAATCATGTTGAGATATTATTTTCAAAGTGATTGATAGTTTCAGTGTAATCCTAGTGAAATCCTATAAAATATTTTAGTAGATTGACCACTTAATTCTGGAAAGTACACGAGACTACAAAAAAACAGAGTAATTAAACAAAATTTTAAACAGAAAACAAAGCTGGAGAACTTACAATATTTGATTTCAAGTCGTACTCTACTGCTAAAATAGTCAAGACAGTGTGATATTGAAATAAGAATACATATTAGATCATTAGAAAAAATAAAAAATCAGGAATATGGTTAATTGGCTTTTAACAAAGGACCCAAGGCAATTCAATATAGAAATGCTCTTTTTTTCAACAAATCATGCTGGAACAATTAGAAATCCTTGTGGAAAAAATAAACCTCAACTTCACATCCTTCATACAAAACAATTCAAACTGGTTTATAGAGCTATAAACTATATAGAGAGCAATGAACTATACAATGAAGAAGAAAAAAAATAAGAATATCTTTGTGACTTTCGGTGAGGCAAAAAGCACAAGTCATAAAAGAAAATGTTGATACATTGGACATTTTAAAGTTAAAATATTTGTTCTTCACAATACACTACTCACAAAATTAAAAGACAAGCTGCAGACTGGGAGAATATATTTAAAGAGCATGTATGATAAGAAATTTATATCTAGTAGATATAAGAACTCTTATGACTTAATAAGACAACCTGATTTTTTATTAAAAATACGTGCACTTTATTTGAAGAGAGACTTCACGAGAGAAGATAAATGAATGCCAAATAAGTACCTAAGTAGATGCTCAACATCGTTAGTAATTAGAGAAATGCAAATGGAAATCACAATGAGACACCACTTCACACTCACTGGGGTGGCTAAGATGAAAAGGTCTGGCAGTAATAAATGATGGTGAGGATGCAAAGCAATTGGAAATATACATTATTGGTGGAAATGCACAATGGTACAACTTGTTGGAAAATAAATTTACAGTTTCTCAATAAGGAAAGTAGACGCTATGTGGCCCAGTAATCTCACTACTAGATATCTCTCCAAGAGAAATGAAAACATACGTTTATGCAAAGACTTGTTTTCAAATGTTCTTGCAAGCTTTGTTTATAGCAGTCAAAAACTGGAAACAACTCTAAGTGCCCATCAACTGATGAATAGGCAAGCAAATTATGGAATACAGATACAATGGCACGCTATCCATTATGAAAAGGGACAGATTATTGACTCATACAACAACATGGATGCCTTTCAAAATCATTTTGCTAAGTGAAAAAAGACGTAGGAAAGAAAAAAATTTTCTTTTTTCTTTAGTTCATTGGCTGAGCCCCTGTAAATTAGACTGACAAAACACAGCTTAAAGAGAGAGAGGGGGCGGGAAGAAAACCAAGCTGATTAACATATGCATTGCTCATATACTTGGGAGTTCTCAGTGACCAGTAACTCAAGAGGTGATTGAATTTGGGGTCTAAATATCTAAGTTTAGCAGGGGAAGCCGGGGAGGAAAGGGCACTTTTGGAAAAGAAAAGAATTTTGGAAAGATAAATGAGCTCTTAAGAAAATAGATAAGAGAGATGGTAGTTGCTCTGGGGTGGGGGATTTACTACAGTTCAGGCTTTTCGTATTGTATTAGGAGGCTCTGCTTTAAGGCAGATAAGGGATTTCAGGAACTCAAATGTCTTCAGCTCAAAATAATTTTTATGCTAATATGACGCATGTCAGCGTGGTATATACTGATTCTCATCAAAGCAAAACACGAACATTGCATCCTGTACGATTCTGTTGATATGAAATTCTAGAAAAGGAAAACTATAGTGACAGAAAGCATAACAATGGTTTTCAGGAGCTGGAATTGGGGTGAGACTATTGAATACTAATGGATGCAAGAGAGCTTTCTGGGGTACAAAAATATTCTATGTTCTGAGTATAAAACCTGAGTACATCCGGAGTATACCAATTATGCAAGAGTATATTTTACAAATTAAGACGTATGTGCACAATTGATAAATTTTATTGCGTGCAACATACATTTCAATAGAAGAATAAGTTTATATAATTCATACAGAAATATTTGATCTTCTACAGAGACCTCAAAGCTTGATCCATTATACTTCAATATTGAATAATTTCTAGTTCCACTAAAATTGACTTTTTAAATTCTAGAGTCTAAAAGCTCCTGATTACTTATAACTTCATTAAGTGAAAAACATTGAGCAAGTATAATCGCTTCTTTTAAATTTAAATTTTTATTTTAATTGGCACATAATCGATATGTGTGATGTTTTGATATGTGTGTACCTTGTGTAATGATTAAGCTAATTAACATATCCATTACCTCATATACTATCTTTTTTTTGTAATGAAATGAGAACTTTTAAAATCTACCATTTTAGCAGTTTTGAAATACACAATACATTATTATTAATTATGGTCAACATGCTGTGCAGTACATCTCAAAAACTTATTTCTATGTCTAACTGAAAATTTGTATTCTTTAACATTTTTTCATTCCTTCATTCCCACCTGCATGCCTTTGGTGACCACCATTCTACACTATTTCTATAAATTTGACTTTAGGTTCAGGGGTACATGTGCAGCTTTGTCATATAGGTAAACTGTGCACCACGGGGGTTTGATGTATGGGTAATTTTGTCAGGTGAGTAATAAGTATAGTACTCAATAGGTGTCTTTTCTGATCCTCTCCTTTCTCCTACCCTCCACCCACAAGTAGGCCCACTGTTTGTTGTTCTCCTCCTAGTAACCATGTATTCTCATTGTTTAGCTCCCATTTATAAGTGAGAACATGCAGTATTTGGTTTTCTGTCCATATGTTAGTTTGCTTGGGATAATGGCCTCCCACTGATGCAGCGCCATCCTTGCTGCAAAGGACATGAATTCATTCTTTTTTATGGCTGCATAGTAGTCCATGGTGTCTATGTACCACATTTTCCTTATCCAGTCAACTGTTCATGGGCATTTAGTTTGATTCCATGCCTTTGCTATTGTGAATATTTCTGCAATGAACATATGTGTGCATGTGTCTTTATGGTAGAACGTTTTACATTCCTTTGGGTATACTCAATAATGGGATTTCTGTGTTGAATGCTAATTCTGTGTTCAGTTCTTTCAGGATGTGCCACACTGCTTTCCACAATGACTGAACTAATTTACCTTCCTTGTATATAAGTGTATAAGTGTTTCTTTTTCTCCATAACCTTGCCAGGATCTGTTACTTTTATTGTCTTTTTAATAATAGACATTCTGACATCTGCGAGACAGTATCTCATCGTGGTTTTGATTTGCACTTGTGTAATGATGAATGAAGTTAGCATTTTTTCATGTTTATTGGCTGCACATGTGTCTTTTGTAAAGTGTTTGTTCGTATTCTTTGCCCACTTATTAGTGGGGTTGCTCGTTTTTTGTTTTTAAATTTGTTGGTTTCTTCTAGATTCTGGATATTAGATCTTTGTGGGATCCATAGTTTGCAAATATTTTCTCCCATTCTGTAGGTTGTCTGTTGACTGTATTGATAGTTTCTTTGTAATGTAGAAACTGTTTAGTTTAATTAAATCCCATTTATCAATTTTTGTTTTTGTTGCAATTGCTTTTGTCATCTTCATCATGAAATCTTTACCAAGTTCTATGTCTAGAATGGTGTTTCCTAGGTTATCTTCCAGGGTTTTTATAGTTTTAGGTTTTACATTTAAGTCTTTAATCCATCTTGCATTTATTTTTATATGTGGCATAAGGTAGGGGTTCAGTTTCAATCTAATGCATATGGTTAGCCAGTTATCCTAACACTTTGTTGAATGGAGGCTCCTTTCCCCATTGCTTGTTTTTGTTAGCTTTGTCAAAGATCAGATATTTATAGGGGTGTGGCATTCTTTCTGTGCTCCCCATTATGTTCCATTGGTCTACGTGTCTGTTTTTGTACCAATACCATGCTATTTTGGTTACTCTAGCCCTATAGTATAGTTTGAAGTTGGGTAGTATGATACCTCCAGCTTTGTTTGTTTTGCTTAGGATTGCCTTGGCTATTTGGGCTTTCTGTTTGTTTGTTTCATATTAATTTTTATAGTTTTTTTTCTAGTTATATGAGGAATGTCATTGGTAGTTTGATAAGAATAGCATTGAATCTGCAAATTGCTTTTGGCCATATGGCCATTATAATGATACTGATTCTTCCTATCCATGAGCATGGGATGTTTTTTCATTTGTTTGTATCATCTTTTATTTCTTTCAGCAGTATTTTATAGTTATAATTGTATAGATCTTTCACCTCCATGGTTAGGTGTATTACTAGGTATTTGATTCATTTTGCGACAATTATAAATGGGATTGTGTTCCTGATTTGGCTCTCAGCTTGGCTGTTGGCGTATACAAATGATAGTGATTTTTATAGATTGATTTAGTTTCCTGAAACTCTGCTAAAGTTGTATATCAGATCAAGGAACTTTTGGGCCAAGACTGTGGGTTTTAATAGATATAGAATCATGTTATCTGCAAACAGGGATAGTTTGACTTTCTCTCTTCGTAATTGGATTTCTTTTCTTTCTCTTGCCTGATTGAGCTTGCCAGGACTTCTATTACCATGTTGAATAGGAGTAATAAGAAAGGGCATCCTTGCCTTGTGCCAGTATTCAAAGAGAATGCTTCCAGCTTTTGCCCATTCAGTATGATATTGTCTGTGGGTATGTCATAGATGGCTCTTAATATTTTGAAATATGTTCCTTCAATGCCTAGTTTGTTGATGGTTTTAACATGAAAGTATGTTGAATTTTATCAAAAGCCTTTTCTGTGTCAATTAAGATAATCATGTGGTTTTTATTTTTAGTTGTTAATGTGATTAATCACATTTATTGATTTGTGTGAACCAACGTTGCTTCCCAGGGATAAAGCTTACTTGATTACAGGGGAATTAGCTTTTTGCTATGCTGCTGGATTTGGTTTGGCAGTATTTTGTTGAGGATTTTTGCACCTATGTTCATCAAGGTTATTGCCTGAGGTGTTTTTGTTGTTGTTGTGTCTCTGCCAGGTTTTGGTATCTAGATGATACTGGCCTGATAGAATGAGTTGGGGAGGAGTCCCTGCTCCTCAATTTTTTGGAATAGTTTTAATGGGAATGGCATCAGCTCCTCTTTATACATCGGACAGAATTTGGCTGTGAATCCATCTGGCCTTGGGGTTTTTTTTGGTTGGTAGGCTTTTTATGACTGATTTAATTTCAGAGCTTATTATTGGTCTATTCAAGGATTCAATTTTTTCATGGTTCAGTCATACAAGGTTCTATGTGTCCAAGAATTTATCCATTTCTTCTAAATTTTCTAGTTGCAGTGCATAAAGGTGTTTATAGTAGTCTCTGATTGTTGGTTGTATTTCTGTGCAGTCAGTGTTAACATCTTGTTTGTCATTTCTAATTGTGTTTACTTGGATCTTATCTTTTTTTCTTTATATGTCTAGTAGTGGTCTATCTTACTAATTTTTTTCAAAGAACCAACTCGTGAATTCATTGATCTTTTGTATGGTTTTTCAATCTTAATTTCCTTCAGTTTCATTCTGATTTTGCATTTATTGTCTTCTGCTTCCTTTGGGGTTGGTTTGCTCTTGCTTCTCTAGTTCTTCCAGTTGTTATGTTAGGTTGTTAATTTCAGATCTATCTACTTTTTGAGGTGAACATTAGGTGCTATAAACTTCACTGTTAATACTGCCTTAGTTATGTCCCAGAGATTCTGTTATGTTGTATCTTTCTTCTCATTAGATTCAAAAATTTTCTTGATTCCTGCCTTAATTTCATTGTTAACCCGAAAGTCATTCAGGTGCAGCTTGTTCAATTTCCATGTAATTTTATGGTTTGAGTGATTTTTTAAGTATTGGTTTTTATTTTTATTTTGCCATGGTTGAAAAGTGTGGTTGGTATGATTTGTTTTTGTTTTTTTTAATTTGCTGAGTCCTGTTTTATATCTGATTGTATGGTTGATTTCGGAGTATGAGCCATGAACCACATTTTCTCTATTAATTTATTTATTGATGGACAATAAAGTTGTTTCCTGATTCCCTACCTTAGCTATTGTGAATAATGCTGCAAAGAACATGAGGATACAAATGCCTCTTCAGCACACTGATTTCAATTCCTTTAGATATATAGCCAGGAGTAGGAATGTTGGATTATATATTAATTCTATTTTTGTCTTTTAAGAAACCTACATACTGGTTTCCGTAATAGCTGTGCTAATTTTTATTCTAATCGTGTGCAGGGTTCCCTTTTCTTCATGTTATTTCTCACATTTATGTTTGTCTTTTAGATAATACCCATTTTTACATGTATAGTGTGATATCTCACTGCAGTTTTATTAGCCTCTTCCTGATGAAAGTGATGATGAGCATTTCTTCATATATCTGTTGACTAGAGGAATGTCTTCTTTTGACAATTGTCCGTTCAAATCCTTTGTTCACTTTTTAATCAGATTATTTGTTTTCATGCTATTGAGTTGTTTCAGTTCCTTATGTATTTTGGATATAAACCTTTCATCAGATGTGTGGTTTGCAAATATTTTCTCCCAATCTGTGAGTTGTTTCTGCAGCCTCTTGTTTCCTTTTCTGTGCAGTAGTTTTTTACTTTATACAATGCTATTTGTCTGTTTTTATTTTTGTTGCTTGAAATTTCAGAGAGTGATATCCAAAAATAATTGCCCAGATTACTGTTGTGGAGCTTTCCCCCGTGTTTTCTTCTAACAGTTCTACAGTTTCGGGTCCTTTGTTTAAGTATTTTAATCCGTTTTAGTTTATTTTTGCATATGGCAAGAGATAAAGAGTCCAGTTTTATTCTTCTGCATGTGGATATCTACTTGGGTTCCCAACATCATTAAGTGAAAAGACTGACCTTTTTTCATTATGTACTCTTAGCGCCCTTGTTGGAAAGCAATTAACTGTAAATGTGTGAGTTTATTTCTGGCCTCTCCTATTCTGCTCCATTTGTTGATGGTTCTCTTTTTATGCCAGCACTATGCTGTTTTTATTATTATAGTTTTGTAATTCTTTTCCCTTTTTCTTTCTTTCTTTTTTTTTTTTTTTTTCTGAGATGGAGCTTTGCTGTGTTGTCCAGGCTGGAGTGCAAAGGCATGGTCTTGGTTCACTGCAACCTCAGCCTCCCAGGTTCAAGCCATTCTCGTGCCTCAGCCTCCCATGTAGCTGGGATTACTGGTTCCTGCCACCACACCTGGATCAATTTTGTATTTTTAGTAAAGACAGGGTTTCACCACGTTGACCAGGCTGGTCTCAAACTCCTGACCTCATGTGATCCACCTCCCTAGGCCTTCCAAACTGCCGAGTTTACAGGGGTGAGCCACCTGCACCCAGCCTGTAATATATTTTGAAGTCAGGTAGTAGGATGCCGCCAGCTTTGTTCTTTTTGCTTGAGACAACATTGGGCCTCATGCAAAAAGAAAATATTTATAAAAATTGTTTCAAGGTGTACACTTAATTTACCTCTCCTGCCTCATTTTATTACATGATCCCTAGAAACAAGAAATGTCTTAACTGATGAAATATAGTAAGTTCATGTAACCATTTCTAAATTCTTATTATTTTATATTATTTAACCAAATTGGTTTAGTATTTGTTTCAGATGGTCTGCTCTAAATTTTCTAGGAGTGTTCAAAGGCTGTTTTCAGTATCTGTATGGATACTTCAAGTATGGAAATCATTAGTGTCCTTATAGTTGGATTTTAATATGAATGGGATCTGTGGGGTGGGGACTACTTTTAAGTTGGAAGTTGCTAGAGATAAACTCTCCAGTAATATGTGGAGCCACGCTGGTGTTTTTCACTCTAGTAGAGAATAAATGACAAACTACCCTCATGCTCAGCCTTGAAGCTGTTGAGTAATTTTCTGTAGTAACATTCTTTGTCAATGATTGAGTACTTTCACTATGATCATAAATCTAGTAACAGGTAAAATAATAATGACGATGTATCATAATACTTGTAATTAATGTTTTATGACTAATTCAGATTGGTTCTGTGTAAATCATTTTTACTAACTTATTTTATGTTAACATTAATCTTATATATTTATACATTTATAGTGAATATTAGGTGCTGACAATATCCAGGAGCCTCTCCTCTCAGTCTGCATATGGAAAATGATGTTTTTGTTATCTGCAGGAGACTGCAGAGTCCTCAAACTAAGAGATGAGAAAAAGGGGATTAATAACAGTGCTTTTCAAAATATTTTTCTTTTATGAATGATGACAAAGTTAATAAGTGTTTTTCACCTGTACTTAGAGATTTTTACTCAAAAATGTCTATTTTTCCATCCTGAAATTTTGGAATTAAAAGTGTTATGAAGGTTATTTTAATGTCAGCACCTCAAAAGGCTTTATTAAATTTCACAGCACACAATAAATACTAGGGCAGCATTGGCCTTTAGTAATTTTTCATTTTCATTAAACATCTCAGAATTGTGAGTTATTCTTTTTTAATCTTATGGGCTTTCTTTTTGCATTGGTATTGTGTGTGTGTGTGTGTGTGTGTGTGTGTGTGTAAGTAAAACTGTAATTAGGGTTTCCACCACAGATGTTTTAAAGCTTGGAAAGGGCAACTGTAATTCCTTATGCATGAGGGCAAGAACGAATGAAAATCAGCGCTTTTGATTGTGTTTACAGGAGAGTGAATGAGGGGACTCAGGCACATTGATTACACAGTTCCACATTTCACATCTTGCCTGTTGGCTTTCTGTATTTGCCTCCTACTCAGTTTTGCTACTGCTTTGGCTAAGAAGAGTCACAGTGTACTGTGGGGGTGTGTTAAAGAGAACAAGAGATTATAACTCATGAGACAATGACAGAATATATCATTTATGGAGCTATAATAAAAAATATATATATTTAATTCAAATAACTTTAAACAGTAACTCCAATTTACCTGTTCAGCTTGAATGCATCTAGAAACAAAAAGGGAACTCATCAAATAGGCATCTCTTTACATATTTGGAGTTGTTATGGTCACTTCCCTTAGCCCACCAGCTAAAATGACGCAAGCAGCTGTGAAGATTGTGGGAGGAAGAAACAGGGAATGAGCAGTTAAACAGTATCTCACTCTGTCTTTCTCATAATTGCCTCCTTTCAGAGCATGAGGTTTAGGGGGAAATACCCCTAGGACCTTCTACTCTGCTCTCATTACCTTTCTGAATGGAATTCTTCTGAAATTGAATTAACATTGGATCATTAAATTCTCACAAGAAGGTTATAACAGCAAAGACCTGGTTGGAGGGAGAACAGAGGGAAGACCAGTGATGAATGGAGTTCCCTCCCAGAGTAGGAGGGCTGAGACCCCAGAATGAGCGGATGGAGAGGCCTCAGAATTGAGGAGAGAAAAGGCAAATGTGTATATGAAGGAAAGAGGGAGACTGGAATTTCCTCTAAATATTGCTGAGTTCTATTCCCAAAATTCAAAAGTGATTTTCCTGTTTAGAAACATCCAATGACTATTGCATAAGCCAAATGGGGATTTAATGACACAAAATGCCAATCAGTCTCATCTCTTACTAGTTTTTCATTCTCACTTTAGTACTATCCCTTGAAATGCTGAATCCTGGGCACAGTAAGTAGATTTGAGACTTTTCAACCGTCACCTTCTGTGCCTCTGTTCTTGTCAATTTTTATGAAAATCTTCTGGACCCACTTAAAATGTCTCCACCTTTCTATATTATTCTACAATAATCATCTTCAAGAATTGAAGTTAATTTCTCCTCCTAGGATCCCCCTTCTAATGATTAATATGACCCTAATGGAGCTTGTCTCATATACTAGTTTTATTTGTTGGGTCCCAAAACTAGACTGAGTATGCCTTTGTTCAGCCCTCATGTTGTTTAGCATAATTAGACATCCACTAAATGTTTAAATTAGGATATACAGAAGAAAATAATTTAGGACAATATAATCATCACATTAAAAACCACAAAAAGCATGAAGGGCTATATAAGATAGTGTTACTATCCTTTTGTTCCAGAGATGATACATTTATACATTTTTAAACTGTTACCACAAAGGTAGCTGTTAGTAAAACAAGCAGATGCTAGAAATTTTGTTTTAAAAAAGCCACAGATATATCGTTTTAAACTAATTTATTTTTTACCTCGCAGATAACAATTGTATTTCTTTATGGTGTGAAACATGATGCTTTGATATATGTATACATTGTGGAATGCTAAATCAAACCAATTAAAATATCCATTACCTCACATTGTTATAATTTTTTGTGTTATGAAAATATTTAAAAATCCACTCTCATAGCAACATTTAGGTGTATAATACATTGTTATGAACCATAGTCACCTTGTTATACAGTAGATCTTTTGAACATATTCCTCCTATCCAACTGAAAGTTTGTGTCTTTAGATGAAAACATCTACATTATCTTAATCAGAAGCCCTGTAAAATGTTTTTAATATTAATGATGATAAACATAAGACAACTTCAGTACCTGGATCTAAAAGATTATCTTCAGTGTAATGCCCTTATTTAGACAGATGAGTACAGAGTTTTTTTAATTGAAATATGGTAGCATATGGCATACATTCTTAATGAAGTTGCAAATAGAAAATGACATTTTCTGAAAAATAAATGAAGGAGACCTTGCTATTCCAGATTTTCTTTTTCTCAAGATGGAACTCCTGCATCGTCTCCAGAAAAGCCTTTGTGTGTATATCCTACCAATACTTACCCCGATCTATTCTTTCATGCATTAAAAGGGATTCCAAGCAGGTCCACATTGTAAGCAAAGGCCTAATGCATTGTTCTAGATTCAGCCTGCACTTGAATTGGTCTTTGATTTTTATATCATGTTATAACTTTTAGATTTCCTACCATTTTTCAAGCAAGGCAGTTTCATGGTTCAACAGCTCACATCTTAGTAATTCTTATTCTCTGTATGTATTTGTAAATTTTGCTGTGTCAAGCAGTAGAAATGCACTGAAGTTTCTTTCAAGTTATGAATAGTAAAGCCACAGAGGAATGTTTTAATGATGTTGGAAATAAAAAGTTTCCTAGGAAGTATTTGAGCCATTTGCTATATTCAGGTATTATGGTATGTCTTTCTTTTTTAATATCACTTTCTCATAGCTGGGAAATATTTCTTTTAAAAGGAAAGCTTTTATGGCTGGGCGCCATAGCTCATGCCTGTAATCCCAGCACTTTGGGAGGCTGAGGCAGGCCTGACCAACATGGTAAAACCCTGTCTCTTCTAAAAATACAAAAATTAGCTGGGCGTGGTGGCACGTACCTGTAATCCCAGCTACTCGGGAGGCTGAGGCAGGAGAATTGTTTGAACCCACGAGGCAGAGTTTGCAGTGAGCCGAGATCATACCACTGCACTCCAGTCTGGGTGACAGAGTGAGATTCCATTTCAAAAAGAGAGAGAAAGAATAGGAAAGCTTTTAGCTCTTTTTTTATATTTTACTTGTTCTATACCTGCCCAATGGCAACAGCTGTTAAGGTTTGTGTTTGATCATCTTGGGGATCAATTTCCAATTATGCTTCGGCTCTGTTCCTTTCTTCCCCATCCTGTATTTCATCTGCACTTGAGATTCAAGAGGAAAACAAAAGAGATACTTAAATAGAAACAAGTTTCTGGGTGAATAGGGAGTATGCAGACTTTTTAATATCAGTGAATTCAATGAAAGTTATTCGTGAAAGAGTGACTGTACAGCCCGGGAAAACATATTTTTCCTTCAGTCCTTTCACTGCCAACTTCAGAAACAGAAAATAGAGCAAGAAGTAGACTCCTTTATTGTGACAGTGTACAATAAACTACATGGAATAGAATTTCAAAGGTAATTCTATGTCATGATACCTTAAAATTATCATGGATCTGATTTTTTTTTTCTATGTCATGGCCTGTCAGGTGGTACTAGGGCAGCAAACAGGTTATAAGTCCAGCTCAGTGAGCAGAGCATATCATTTGAAAAAGATGGTAATAGATGCAGAATTATATTAGCTGGTGAATATGTCAGTAACAAGGATGTGACAGCACGACATGAATAGGTGTCCCAACAGGTGGTAAAGCCATGCAGTGAGGAATCTAAGGTCATCAGTAGGACTGTGAACATGGATGTGAAATAGGAAGGCATATGGCGCTCTCCTTTCTCCCCTACATTTTCAAATTTTGCATGGAAATGTTAAAACCTGGCCTGATTTCAAACTAGGCAAGTGACATCTCTGCTGACGGTATCTCATGTCTAGGGTGTCTCCGGCAGGGACCTCACCAGTAGACGTGGGTCATGAGGGAAGGAGGGCAGAAGTAGAGGAGGGACTGCTGGTAGAAAAAGCCAGCGAAGCCCCTAAATTCCTGCAAGGCAGGGGGCAACCGCAAATTGATGTCCCTATCCTAAATCACCTGGAGAGCTCAGCAGGGATATGGACATGGGAAAAAAATTATAAATCCAGTGGCCAAATTGTGGCATGAGGTCGGTAACCGGACTCAGGAAGAGATTGATCCTGCTAATTTAATCATATCGGGGCACAGTGCAGTGTGAAAACAAAGCATCAAGTGTTCAGCTCAAGGGCCTCAAATCCTCCCTGCACATAGTCAGGATATGGCTGCAACCGTGCAGAGAGAGAATGTGCAGTGGCAGGAAGCTGTACAGAGTACAGCACTGTTCTCAGAGGCCTCCATCGTTGATGTCTTCTGTACTTGGGGTCCCCTCTACTCTTACATGTCTCTCCAGGGCACACATGGAGCCATAGGAGAGGACTGTGGTTTTCTGGGGTATCTCTGAGTAAGACTGTGTCAGAGTGGCAGTTTCATTTCAGCAGCTTGCTAACTACAACTGTGCCACCCAACCCTGCCTGATTCCCATCTTCCCCATCAAACGTGTGGCAGCACTTCGCTACAGGATGGAGAGTAGAGGTAGAGCCACATGTTTTCTATAGTGTACGCCTGTGCATGGCAACAAGAACTTGTGGTGTTTTCATATCCAATATAGAGTTTAAACAGTTAATAGGCTATTACTCTCATTATTACTTTCAGCCTACACGGTGCCATGTAACACATGGATAAATAGGCATTAGCCGCTCAAAGTTAATGAGAGAGATTTAGGGAAGAATTTTATGATGGATTCAGCTGGGCTTAAGAAATATGCTTCCGGTTTCCCTTTTAATCCATCATATTTTCAACTGGTAGTTAAAAAGGCATAGATAGCAATGAAACCAGATCGTAAAAAATGTATTCATTCTTCTGTTAGTTCTGTTTGTGTTTATACCTTGTTTTTCTTTGTGTTTATAGCAAGAACCTGTGGTACAGTTTTTGCTAGCATTTTTAATAGTGATAAAACCCAACCATCCTATTAACTCCTTAGGCCATCTCATTGGAAATACCATCAGTTCAGCCATTCATTCAGTCGGTATTTTTCGAGCACTTACTATGTGCCGAATATTATGCTTTTTCACTCATTTCTGCTTCAGAGACAAAAAATTACTATGATGTATCATGCAAATGTTAGAGGCAAATAATCCGAATATTTAGGAAGTCTATTTCAAAGGTTTGTGTCATTTTACCAGTCTTTAAAATATCTGATACCTGGGCTGAATTAGCTCTCACTAGTTTAAGTTTGCAAAACACTTTATTTTAAAATTAATTGACCTTCAGACTAATTTAGAAGGGATAATTGTAATGAATTTGGTAATTATAAGCATAATAAATTGCATTCAATGTATAATACTTAAAAGGTTGTAACTTTTTACTTGTCTACTTCTAGAAAGCAATTGAGGTAATTTAGAGTTTTAAAAGTTGTATAAGTCAATATAATTAGATCGTGGTTAAAATATAAATCAAAAGCTAATTAGCAGGAGAAAGAGAATTGCCAGGTACCCAGGGATGTTTGCTGTGGCAAGCAAGCATTTAATTCTTTCCAAAATGTCTAGGTAATAACATGGCTGCCTGTATAGTCCATATTACCAGTTAGAAGTGTATAGATAGTAAGTAACAATAATAATGAATTTACATCCCACCTGCCATATGCTAGGCACTGTTATAAACACTTTAAATGTATTGTACAACCACCTTCTTTCAACCCTAGGGCTCACTTAGCAGTTGCTATCCCAGTTTAGCAGATGAGGAAATTGAGGTCAAGCATCTTACTCACCCAGTGAGGGACAGAAACGGGAGGCCACCCGAGCAGTTTGACTCCAGGGTCTGTGCTCACAAACCTTCCCTTACATTATAAGTTAATACCTATGTAATAGGTATTGTTTTAAATATTCTAGGTAATACATTTCATAAGTCCCGAAGTTTAATTTTGGGGAAAAACATAGATATTCTTTAGATAAATGTTTCTCATATTGTCCCTCGGTAAACCTGGGAGCAATAACAGTGCTTTAAATTATAGAAGTCAGCACATATTCTCTGTATCTGTAGACTCCGGGTATTTCATTTATCTCTTCTCGTCAACTGCCTTTCTACCAGTTAGACTTTTTTTTTCTTACTCTTCACCACACCCTTATGCACCATCCTATAACTGAGTACACTTTATGTCATAACCCCTCCCGAGGTCCTGTTTGCTGGATGTCTTCACTGATTATTTAGAGGAATGTTTGTTGTGTGATGCCTTCAGGCACTGGGCTAGGTGTTAGGGAAACAAGCAACAGTAAGACCAACAAACCTGGTTCTTACCTTTTTTATAAAACATGTTTTAGAGAGATACATGCTGTAAATCACTATTATAGAATTAATTATATAATATTCTATTAAAAATTGTTCAATATAATTGTAATTATATTTTAATTACCATTGTAGAAATCCCATGAGATTGCAAAGCCAGGCAAGTTTACATAGTAGGGGATTTGAGAAGGCTTCTTTGAGGAAGTAATATTTGAGTCAAGGAATAAATAAGAATAATAAAAATTACAAATTTGTGATTAGGGAAATTACAGAGGTTCATAAAATCTTATTGAGTCTTCAGAGCAGTTATTGCTTGGTTTATACTTCCAGACTTCCTTTCTCAGATCGTGGGGCATTAAGAAGTAGCAGCTGGTGTCCTCCAGTCAAAGTTCCTAGACTTCAGAATCTGCTTACCCAGCTCTGAATCAATGTGCTGCCAAGTTGCTCAGAATATAGATAAAGCTCAATCATTTGGAAAATGGGCTTCCAAATTTTTTTTTTCTAGATGCAAGTCCCTCGGCTTTGCCCCATTTACATCTGCATGAGGAAGGGAGTCTTTCTTTAGCCCACAAAGATACCTCTCCTCTCTCCACTCTTGTGGGGCTTCAATATTTGCAGTCAAAGGTCTCTGATTTTTGCTTCTGAAACTCCTGTGCTTATCCTTGTCCCCATGGCAAAGGAGGATAGTTCACCATATGACCTGCAGACATTTCCCCTGGACTGCATTTAGCTAAGAGTCTCGGCTTTATCCATCCAAGTCTTGTTGAGCACTGATCTGGGCCAGTTCTAGTCATTTCTTTGTTAACAATTTCTTTATTCATTGCTTCTGCAGCATGCTTACTAGCCATTTTTTAGGTCCTAATCTTTAGTGAAGTTCAACTTGTTATCTATTCTTTTTCAATGTATCACAAGAGTAAGCACCATCATTTCAGAAGGTTCTCTTTTTATTCAGAGGATGTCCAGGGGAATTTTAGTTTTTTATCTCAGGAATGCTGCTAAGCCAGAGCCTATTTGCAGGACAGAAACGATGAGTGTCCTGTGTTTGTTCATTGTCAATCTAGCCCTTTACAGCTCATTTTCACCCTCAATGAACTGTCAAAGTTTTGTCTAACACCACATTTGGGTCTTCCTATTCACAAGAATAAGCCTTTAAAAGCAGTTTTAAGTAATAAAAATATTCTTGACTGACCAGGTTGCACTCCCCTCATATAACTGCATGGCTAACTCCATCTCTTTCTTCTCTTCTCCTTGCACAGATAGCCATTTCTCAACAGTACCAACCAGGATCACCCTATTTAAGGATATAACTATCTCTATTCCCATTACCCAGGTCTCTCCATCCACCCAACCCACATCTACTTTTTCTTTATTCCGTAGCACATATCCCCTTCTAACCTACTATAAAAATTCCTTATTTAGTGCTTCTATTATTTATTGTCTTCATGGCCGGACATTTTTCTGTTTGTTTCCCAATATATGCCAAGCACCATAAACATTGTAAGCAGTAAACATTTGTTGGATGACTGAATATGACTTGCAGAAAACATTGCAAGCATAATTTTTTTAGGAGAGGAAAATGTGGGTCACTTTCTGCTGTTCTTAATAAGGTTAAGAAGTAAGTAAAATGAAGACACAATATGGAAAAGCAAAGCTTAAATGAGTTTGTGTGTGCATATACTGGCACACATGTTTGCAAAACTAACACTAAGATATTACCATAGAGAGTTAATAAATGACTTTCATTTTCCCTAAACAAATTTTCTAAGGCTATGATTCTATTTTAAAGTCATTTAAATTGTACTAAAACTTAGTAATAACAAAAATCTGTTATTTCTGTACTTTGGCATAGAAATGATTCTATCATAAAATTATTCAATAAATATATTAGAAATAAAATATGTTAAAATAAAGCTGACAGATAAATGTTAATGCTAAAATGCTACAATTATGTTTAATAGTTTTTATCAGAAATTTTATGATTCAAGTCAATGTTTCCAAATTGAAGTACAGATGCCCCTCATCTTGCAGTGAGGTCACATCCCAGTAAATCACTGTAAGTCAAAAATATCAATCAAAAAGACATTTCATACCCTGACAAACTTAAAGTCAAAAATTATAAGTTTTAATTATTGTTAGTTCAGATGCTCTTCCACTTATGATGGGGTTCTGTCCTGATAAACTCATCATAAAATTGAAAAATTGTAAGTGGAACCATCGTAAATTGGGAACCATCTGTACCACCTTGTTTAGTATTGTATAATCTTGGTGTAGGATGTAGTGGTAAGACCGTGTTTGAATTCTAGACCTGTGTATAAATTGTAGGCATTGCTTCTTGGTTGTGAGACACTGAATAAGTTTTAAAATACTTTTCAATTTTTATGTATATATAATCACTGAGAACAGTGCATGGGCAGCTCTTATTACTGAATTATCCCTTAGAAAAATTTTAATGAAATTATTGGCATTGTGCCAGGCTCAGTGGCTCATGCCTGTAGTCCCAGCACTTTGGAAGGCCGAGGTGGGCAGATCACTTGAGGCCAGGAGTTTGAGACCAGCCTGGCCAACATGGTGAAACCTTGTCTCTACTAAAAATGCAAAAATTAGCCGGTCATGGTAGCAGGCACCTGTAATCTCAGCTACTCAGGAGGCTGAGACAGGAGAATTGCTTGAACCCGGGAAGTGGAGGTTGCAGTGAGCCGAGATTGTACCACTGCACTCCAGCCTGGGCGACAGAGCAAGATGCCGTCTCTCTCTCTCTCTCTCCCTCTCTCTATATATATAGGTTTGTGTGTGTGTATATATATATATGTATATATATAATTTGTATTTATATATATTATTAAATTTATATATATAAATGTATACATATATATAATTGGCATTGGATCTAGGGGAGCACATATCTAGATTAAATTTAGAATTAAGTATCAATAGTGCTCTACTGAAAATGTTCAAGAAGAGAAAATGCTCAATGATCCACTAATGGCCTATAATTTCTAGCATTGGAATCAGTATAAAAATCTCAAGAAGAAAATAAATAAAACTTGACTCCAGTATAGCCTCTAGACAATTCAGAAGGATTTGTTACTAAAAGATATTAAAAACCTGGTATTAACATTTCACAAATGTTATTCTCATATATTGTATTCAGTGCTAAAGATAGAAACTGCTAAGGCATCCCTGGCCTTTGAGCTTATTATCTAAATAAAGCCGACATGAGTGAAACAACCACTGTAATTATCCCAGTGGGCACTCTTAAAAAGTAAGGCTGATGAGTAAATGAGGAGGCCTTATGAATTAGAGGGTAAAAAGATTTTGCCTTTGTCAAAGTCAAGCTGTCTGCAATAAAATGTTTATAGTTGTGCTCAAGTCAGTATCCAGTAGCACTGATAACAGATGAATTTTGCCCTAATGGAGAATGCATCTTATCAAGTAGGCCTAAGGTGTTGGAACTGGACTTTGACTAATACCTGGGCTTAGTTTGTATAATGCTGCAGAATTGTTTTAGTTGTTTTCTCTTTAGACCTAGGCTTTGAAAGGAAAAATAAGTCAGCATCCTTTACATGCAAGCATAGAGTAAATGTGCATTTAGTGGGCTAACAATTTGAAAGAATCAAACCCAGCAGAGAGAATTACTAAGGTGTTCTGTAAGGCCTTCTAAACAATCGGAGAATTGCTAAGATGATGTAAAGAACTGGGCTAGGGAGTCTGTGTCTTATATATGAGAATGATGTGAAGAAGCATTGAAGCAAGAACGAATGAACCTTCTGGCATACAGAATAATGTTTACTATTTAAATGGGAAGGGACAGGGTGACATTTCTGTTGCTTCTAGATGAGTATCTTGTGTTCTTACCAACTGAGTGCATCGTTACATACCAGACAACTAAACACAGGATACAAAGAGGAATAAGCGAGTTCTTTTTCCCAAAGAACTCACAGCCTAGAGTCAGAAAATGTATGTAATCCTGTACAGTATGACAAAGCACAGTGCTAAAGATGTGTTCAAAGTTGTAGGAAATCACATAAAAGGGGTACCTAACCTAACGGGAGGAGAGGAGCAAATCAGGAAAGCAGTGGATGATTCCAGCCTTCTTGAAGAAGTAGAAATTGAACTCACCTTAAAAAATGAAATGGGAAAGTTCCTGAGGAAGATGGCAATTGGAATTTTATTGTAGATTTTTAACTTTTTCAAAACACCAGTTGTTTTGTGTTTCAAAACAACATACGCATGCATTGAGCATATGCACACACGCAAGCTGACTAATGTTAACAGTAAAAACAACAAAAAAAGGAAAATGTGTAATCTAATGCGATTAAAAAAAACTCACAGCCAAGAAAAATGGAAAGTACCTTCTGAATGAGGAGTCTCATTTCCCACAGGAACGATTCTAACTCAACCAAATCCTGGTATAAGTCCTTCAGAGAAGTGTCTCCTAGGTGAGGACAGAGCCTAGGTATTCTAACAAGATGTGTCAACTGAAGCTTTCCTACTTCTCCTGCAATTGAATTAGCTACAAAAATATGGCTAGATCACACAATATTTAGTCCTCAAGTCTAACTTGGAGCGGGAAAAATGATTTTGTAATATCACCAGTGTCCAAGAAGTCACTCACACTGAACCGGAGCAGATACTCAGGCCCTTCTCTAGACGTGGAGAAGAGATGGTATAAGAGAAAGACGCTAAATGAAATTCATCTCGTATGAATTGCATTTTCAAAAAGCCCGTGGAGTCTTTTTTCCTCTTTGACTCTTAATGCTCCCTTTTGATACATAAGAAAACTGAGGTTTAGAAATGCTAAATAAGTTGCCCTAGTTCACAAGGGTAGGAAACTTCTGGAGTGAGAATTTGACCTCATTCCTAGAAATCCAAAGCTGTCGCTTTGTTTCTAAGACATCATGTTGCTTCCTTGGCTTTCATAAAATTACGGCATCTTTCCTTCTCCGCTGACAGTGGGCATTGGACTACGGAAGAAAAAAAAATGGGCTAAATGATTTTTTATTTATCTTTGTATTTCAGTTCTGTGATTAAAGTTTTGGGGAAGATAGAGGCTGTTCTTAGTGCTTAGTTCATCCTGACTCAGCCTGCCAGAGCTGACCTCCTCATCCATGTCCCCTCCTTCTCCCATTCCAAATCCCATCAAATCTGCAATCTCTGCAAATTCTCTTGCACTCTCTTGCTTTTGAAACCTCCCTCGGCATTTTAAAACTTTTCTCACCCGACCCACAAAATTCAGCACTGGCTTATCTTGTGCCGTATATTTAGTACTATTGCTGTGTACGCTGTTTCCATTTCCCCAAGCGGTCTGAAGGCCTGTAGTACATGTATTATACTGTAAATTTTTCCTTTGAACCCCAAAGCACAATGCTGAACAAAGTGTATACTCTCAGTGGATGCTATCACCAGAAACCATACAGGTAACCAAGCCCTGAGTTGAAAACAAAGCCACGTGTTTTCATATCTTACCTACCTACCTACATCTTACCTGATGACTGTAGAGGCCTACAGTGTATGGAATGTTTCCATATGCGTTATTTTATTTTACATTGCATCACATATATTTGTATGATTTAGTTGTTATAATGACCACAAGGTGTTTACTTTTCAATCCACTTGTTAATGAATGAAGTAATTACGTTTTGTTATTCTGGCCTCTGTATCTTTAGAGGGCTTGAATTTCACATGTCTTACCATTTAGTAACTTATTTTAGCTTGGCTGGAGCTTTTAAAAGATGAAGTTCATTTTATTTGGCAAAGGGTAGAATAGCAGCTTCTTCGCCTGAGGCTTTGTGTTCTGTTAATTAGATTTGCTGCCAGCTCTTCACATAGAAATTGAAGTTGTTCCGGTTTTTTTTCCCCTTTCCTACTTGAGTCTCGAACATAGACCTACTACCATTTGTACAAGTTTAAACCTTTTAATTTGATTCTTTGTCAGGTAAGTTTGGGGGTAGAGTCCTTGTATTTTTGTTGTTAATCTGATGGCGGTTTTATGAGTTTCCTATGTCTGAATAAAATTGGATATTTAAAGTTATATGTATGGTACAAAAATAATTCTTTCCATAATTGGAGTTTTCTAGTTCAATTTATCCTCCATAAAGTTGAAAATGTCACTGGAGCTAACTATTACAGCTTATAATACACAAATTATTTTAAAGAGCAGCCATTAGATACCGTAGTTTTGATCACTATTTCATGATTCTAGCATATTTATTTATTAGATATTTTTATGTAGCTCAGAAGAAGTTTACGTTTATTAAGTACTGGTAGAAATCAGGGCAGTTATAGAGTACCTCTGCATGGCTGCAGATATTTGGTAAAGCAACGGCAGCAGAGGGCAGTGAGTAGAAACTTGGGCTCTAGGGCAGGAGAGTCTTTGGGTCACCCAGTCACCAATTATCAGACAAGCAGTCTTCCTCAAGTGACTTAGTCTCTATGAGCCTCAATTTCTTTTTGTGCATAGGTGAATAACAATGGTGCCTTGCTCATCAGTTTGTGGTAACATTCAGATGGGATGACAGGTGTGCAATGTAGTACAGGGACAGGTATAAAGCAAACCCTCGGCCGGGCACGGTGGCTCATGCCTGTAATCCCAGTTCTTTGGGAGGCTGAGGCAGGGGGATCACCTGAGGTCAGGAGTTCGAGACCAGCCTGGCCAACATAGTGAAACCCTATCTCTACTAAAATATAAAAATTGACCAGGCGTGATGGCACATACCTGTAAGTCCAGCTACTAGAGAGGCTGAGGCAGGAGAATAACTTGAACTCGGGAGATGGAGGTTACAATGAGCCGAGATCGTGCCTTTGTACTCCAGCCTGGGTGACACAGAAAGACTCTGCTTCAAAAAAAGAAAAAAAGGAAACCCTCAAGTTTGCTACCTGCGGGACAGGGTGCTGGGGGGCAGAGTGCGGAGACTGCATGCCCTGCAGTTCTATTTCTGTGGCTGGTGCACTGTTTCTCTAAGCCTTAGTTTCTTCCTCTGTTGAAAGAGAGCATATTACAGTGGAGTATTGTTACATATACATGAAATAATTTATGTAAAGCATCTAGAATATTGTGTGGCAGTTAGCACGCTTTGGACAGATGGTGGCTGTGTATCTTTGTGTGTGAAGAAATACTTACCAAATGAATAAATCAATGCATTTCAAAGGTGGAAACCAGAGATGGCGTTTGTGAGGCTCTGGTAGAACAGAGTTTTTGGTTGAGGTGACGTGAAAGAGGCGAGGAGTCTGTCACCTAGCAATGAGTATCCAAGCAGAAGGGACAAGAACCTTCTGGAATGTCTTCAATATGCATCTCTTCACTATTCAGCGCTAAGACTTTCAATTCTATTGGATTAAGTTTGTCTTTCGGGAAGCATTTCTTTCAGGACAACCTGGATACACACAGTGCCCTCTCCTATGGTACATTAACACATTCTAAAGGGATTTTGGTGCTCAAAGAAAGCCTCACTGTGTAAATCTAAAATTTCCCAGGTATGAATTTGGATGATTTATTTATTAGCACCAAACTTTTGATAGCTTTGTATTTGTGTTTCTTGTGCAAATTGTATGCCTTTTTAAGTTAAAATTAACGTACTGTTGAAAAGGACAAACAAAACAAAAGCTCATTGATTCTCTGAAGAATTTTTATACCATTTACTTACAATCTAAGAACATAAATGATCTGCTTCACTGGAATAAACAAGGTTAATAGACTCAATAAATTCTTGTGAAAATTACGCAACTTGCCTTTGGATAGATAACGCGAGTCCTAGGTTTTAAGGTAGCAAATGTCATTAGAAACAGGCACCACATCCCTCAGAGAGGCTTTAGAAGAGAATGTCAGTTAACTGAATCCCTAAAAGTAGTAGTCTAAAACTTCTCTATCATTTGGGAAATTTATTATAAAATGTAATAGTAAGTTATAATACCTTTAAAATTAGATTTTATTTTTGCAAAGCTATACAAGGAAATAGTTTAAAGCATAACAGTATTACAGGGCTTCTGTTTTCCTCTCCTCCTCCAACCCCCTCCCCCACTCCTTCCCCTTTCCCTCCCTTCTTTATTTTCTTCTCTCTCTCTCTCTCTCTCTCTCTCTCACACACACACACACACACACACACACACACACACTCTTACTTTCTCTTTTTTTTATTCTCATGTCCTTCTAATGTGATCATATTAAACTTTTTGGAGGGACAGCAGTATGATAGTTTGACAAAGCAAACCGTGGGTCTTCCTGCTTCTAATATAGGCTTTCTATCAATCCTTCTACTTGTGTCCCCTTTGTAGCCAACTTTCCTAGCAATGTAGAAGATCTGACATGTGAATCAACCTGCCAGTGATCTTTCTTCATTCAGAGTTCAGGCGATTACCTTCCTGGGATCTGGTTAAGCAGTCATTTGTTATCCATCAGTTTTCCAGATATCATCTATCTGCTGTTCTTTAATTTTCTCTCTCTCTTTCTCTCTCTCCGTGTGTGTGTGTGTGTGTGTGTGTGTGTGTGTGTGATGTTTTGGGAGTTGTTTCATTAATAAGACTGATAGCATTCTACTCAATAACTTCCCCAAAACTAAAACCTAAAATTCCTCTGACCAAAAAATAATAATAATAATCGTGCCAAATTTTGTTGTACTGTTTTCCCAGGTTCCACACAGTATCTTTTCTCACCTCGTGTAGATTTTCTTGTTTTGTTTTAACATTAGAAGGGATAGGTAATATCATAAAGTGATTTAAAACATAGGCTTTGAAGTAAAATGACCAGAGATGGATACCTCAAATTACTAATTTTCTGATATTGAGAATGGTATTAAATAGACTCTCGGAGCATGATTTTATCTTTTGTAAAGGTGAAATAACAATAGTACTTCACTTAGAAAATTGTTGGAAGGATCATCTGAGACAGCATGCATGTAAAGGTCATGTCTTCATGGACTGAATGTGACCTGTGGTTTTCCTTTTTTATTTATTTATTTATTTATTGAGACAGAGTTTTGCTCCTGTTTCCCAGGCTGGAGTGCAGTGCCATGATCTCGGCTCACCGCAGCCTCCACCTCCCAGGTTCAAGTGATTCTTCTGCCTCATCCTCCCGAGTAGCTGGGACTACAGGCACGCGCCACCATGCCCAGCTAATTTTGTATTTTTAGTAGAGACAGGGTTTCGGCATGTTGGTCAAGCTGGTCTTGAACTCCCCACCTCCGCCTCCCAAAGTGCTGGGATTACAGGCGCGAACCACCGTGCCCAGTTGGTTTTTCATGTTATTGTTCATTCTTATTGTCATTATGCTTTGTCTCCCTTTCCTTTTGCATCCCTACTCTTCCTTCACCACATATGCACACCCAGATCAGGAGTTTTGAACTCAGGGTCTGTTCCTTTTTCTGTGTTCCCACCACAGGGCCTGGCACATGGTAGGAACAGAAATTTAATTCCATGAATGAGTTAATATTTAATAATGTCAAGACTAAAAGGAGTGGGTGAGGAGAGTAACATACAATGTTAGGAATGACTTTTAATGAATAATGTTAGCAAAGTTTACCATGACTACTGTTTTTGTTTGTTTGTTTGTTTGTTTTTTAGACAGAGTTTTGCTCTTGTCACCCAGGCTGTAGTGCAGTGGTATGATCTTAGCTTACTGCAACTTCCGCCTCCCAGGTTCAAGCGATTCTCCTGCCTCAGCCTCCCAAGTAGCTGGGATTATAGGCACCCACCACCACGCCCAGCTAAATTTTGTACTTTTAGTAGAGATGGGGTTTCACCATGTTGGCCAGGCTGGTCTCGAATTCCTGACCTCAGGTGATCCACCCGCCTCAGCCTCCCAAAGTGCTGGGATTACAGGCATGAGCCACCACGCCTGGCCAATGACTATATTTTAGTTAGTATTATTTTAAATACTAAGATAGTAACTTTAGAATACATTTTCTTAAAGAAGCTTCTGCAATATTAATGGTGTGTAAAATCTGCAATAGTGACAAGGCATCAGTAACTAATTACATCTTTCCGAAATGTGTTCACAGAATCAGCTAGCAATTGTTTTTCAAGTGGAATTGAATTATGTATATAATACTAACAACTGCAAACATTAACATGAAAAAACACAAATAGGTGTTTAAAACTTTTTAAGTAATGGTTTCTAATTATTGAGGGCTCCCCACCCAAGGTAGGCACTGGGATCACTATTTATTTTATTTTGGTTTAGTGTACATAACATAAAATTTACTATTTAACAATCTTAAAGTGTACGGTTCTATAGTATTAAGTACATTCACATTGTTCTACAACCATTACCACCATCGATCTCCAGAACTTTTTATCTTTCCCCACTTAATATCTGTACCCACTAAACACTAACTTCTCATGACATATTCATAACCAACTTTTCATTTTTGCACAGTTTTATGAATTCAAACTAAAAAATGTACATGCCAAGATCAACAACTGCTTACCACACATCCACAAGTATGTCTGACAGGGGAAAGCGTATGTCCTCAATTGGGAAATAGTTAACATATTTATAATTTGGCTTAGGAATCACACATGGGTTTTCCTTTTTTGTCAGTATTATACTAAGTCATCTTTTCTTGAGCACTTTTCAAAACCAGTTCTAACAACCAGTCAAGAATAGAATTAGAAAGGAACTAGGATTTTCAGGACCAATAAGGTATTCTAAGCCCATTTGTATTTCTCCTTCTTCTCATACACTTCAGATACACTCAACTAAAATAATAAGGACCATTTCTCTAGTAGGCACAGAAATCAGGTAACATTACTCTTCGCATAATTAAAGTTCATTCGGGTTGTGGAAGGAAATGAAGTGGGTGCCACACCAGGGTTCATTCCCTGCAAGGGTTGAGATGATGAGTTAGGGAGGAGTCCCAGCCTTGCTATGCCACTTTTTCTAAATTAACATTGGCCAATTTGGAGAAAAAAAAATTGAATGGCCAATGCCATCAAAATGTGATGGTGCTCTAGCTTCTCACAGGGCACTGCTGTTCTTGGGGACTAGCATCCTGGGGCCCTCACTGCTCTGAGAGAGGCCAGGCTGACTACAGAGGGAGGTTTGTGGGGGTTGCTTCTTGCCAGATTCTACTCTCAGCTGCGGCTGCTACTGCATGCAAGAGAGATAGGCTGCCCTCATGAACAGAGGTGCCTACATGCAGCTGTGACTCTCAGCTGTGGCTGCTACTGCACACAAGAGAGATCGGCTGCCCTCATGAACGGAGGTGCCTACATGCAGCTGTGATGTTCTGCCTACATTTTGGTTCTTTCTCCACATTAACCTGGACTCCCAACATTGCTAATAAAAAAAAAAAAATAGAATAATACCTTTCTTTTCTTTTGGCTCAGATAGAAAGAAATGAGCAGAAGCCGCACATTCTTTTCCACACCTCAACCAAGCTACCAATATCAGACTAACTAGATTTCATTCATTCATTCACTCATTCATTTAATCAACAATTGTTTCAGTGGCCTCTATGTGCCAGTCACTATTCTGGGAACTGGGAACCCAGCAGTCAACAGAGAAATTTCCAGCTTAAGTATTAGTGGAAGGAAATAGACTAGTAGAAGGAAAGTGTCACAAATAAAATTATACAGAGAATCCCATCTGCAATAGCTACAAAAATTAAAATACTTAGGAATAAAGTTAACCAAAAAAGTAAAAGAACTAAACACTGGAAACTCTAAAATATTAAGGAAAGAAATTGAATAAGACATAAATAAATGGAAAGATAGCCTGTGTTCATATATTGGAAGAATTAATATTGTTAAAGTGTTCATGCTACCCAATGTGACCTATAGATTCAGTGCAGTCTCTATCAAAATTTCAATGTCATTTTTCATAGAAATTAGAAAAATTTCTAAAATTCATATGGAACCACAAAAATTCCCAAATAGCCAAGGCAATACTAAGCCAAAAGAACAAAGCTGGAGGTCTCACACTACCTAATTCCAAATTATACTACAAATACTAATTTAAAAATACGGTTCTGGCATAAAAATAAACTCATTGACCAATGGAACAGAATAGAGGCCCAGAAATAAACTCATGTACGTACGCTGATTTTTCAACAAAGGTGCCAACAACACACAATGGGAAAAGAAAAGTCTCTTCAATACATGATGTCGGGAAAACTGGATATCCACATGCAGAACAATGAAACTGGACCCGTCTCAAAGCATATACAAAAATCAACTCAAAGTGGATTAAAGAATTAAACGTAAGACCTCAAACTCTAAAACTACTAGAAGAAAATATAGGGGGAAAACTACATACACAACCTTGATCTGAACTGTGATTTTTCTTTTATTTGACTCCAAAAATGCAGGCAACAAAAGCAATAAAATAGACAAATGGGACTGCATCAAACTAAACAGCTTCTGTACAACAAATGAAACAATATACAGACTGAGGAGATATCCTAGAGATTGGGAGAAATTATTTGTAAGCCACACATCTGATAAGTGGTTAATATCCAAAATATATAAGAAACTCAGCTCAATAGTGAGAAAACAAATGACCTGATTAAAAAGTAGGCAAGGGACCTGAATAGATATTTCTCAAAAGAAGTCATACAGATGACCAACAGATATATGAAAAAGAAATACTCAATTTCGTTGATCATTAGATAAATGAAATCAAAACCACAATGAGTTGTTACCTCACACCTGTTAAAATGGGTAATATCAAAAAGACAAAAGGCAACAAGTGTTGGCAAGGATATGGAGAAAAGGGAACCCTTGTACACTGTTAGTGAGATTGTAAATTAGTCTAATCAAACTAGATGTAGGTTCCTCAAAAAATTTAAAAATAGAATTTTATGATCCAGCAATCCCACTTTTTGGGATTTACCCAGAAGGTTTGAAATCAGCATGTCAAAGGGATATCTGCATATCCATGTTCACTGCAGCATTGTTAACAATAGCCAAGTTATGGAATCAACCTGTGTGTCTGCCAACCGATGAATGGATGAAAAAAATTGTGATATATATATACACACACACACACACTCACATATACACATACACAATGGAGTACTATTCAGTTTTAAAAAGAAAGAAATTTAATTGTTTGTGACAACATGAATAGAACTGGAGAATATTATGTTAAGTGAAATAAGTCAGAAACAGGAAGACAAATACTACACATTCTCACTTAGTGTGGAATCTAAAACAATCTAACTTACACAAGTAGAGAGTGGAATGATGGTTACCTGAGGCCGAGAGGTGGGGGAATAGGGAATTGATGGTCAAAGGGCACAAAGCCTCAGTTAGATAGGAGGAATATGGGTTGTTGTTGGGTTTTTTTTTTTTGGATGTATTGCATAGCATTGTGAATATAATTAATAATAATGTATTGTACATTTCAAAATCACTAAAGAAGTGAATTTCAAATGTTCTCACCATGAAAAATGATAAGAATTTGACTTGATAGATATGTTAATTGGTCTGATTTAATTATTCCACATTTTATTCATATATCATAATATAACTTTGTATCCCATAAACATATACAACTATAATTTGTCAATTTATAATAAATCTTTTAATTAAAAAATTAAAGAGGATAAAATGATCAGAAGTCAAGTGAATATTTTTGGATTGGGTTGTTTGCAAAGGAGATAACCTTTGATCTAAGAATTGAATGACCATTGGAAGTAGGGGAGAGACCTTTTCTTAAAAGAGAACGGCAGAAAGTCCCTGACGTGCAAGAGTATATCACCAATTCTTACAAGTCAATAATAAACCTATTATTCTGGAGGCAATGACAGAAAAATGTTTTTACATATGAGAACTCAAAGTGTTTAACCATGTACACATAAAATCATGAAAAAGACACTGTGCCATCTAGACATACTCAGAAAGGGAAGACATTTTCAGAGCAGAAAGAGGGATGATCAGTAATACCAGTAGAGCTCAGAATCAAGTCTAAACTATTATTGCTGTTAGTGTGGCTGTAAGGCTTAATACAAATATAAAAAAATTCTAGAGTAGTGCAAGCATTTTTTTAAAATCAGAAGAGGCATGTATTTGTGTTTGATGGGAGAATGAGCATTTGGGTATGTCTGTACATAGCATGGGAATAGGTTTTAGGGCAAAGCGATCAGTAAAATTTTGCATAAAATTTTGCTCAACATTTTGTCTTGCATGTGATATTAGTAGAGATTCAAATATTTTACAATTTACACATAAACCATAGTAGAATATATTTTGTGTGCATAATTTATAAGTGTCAGGAAAACTTAAACACTATTGTTTTATCAAAATAAGACAAAATATGTATTAAAACCATAATCACATGGTATTAAATAAGGTAAAATAATAAGATTAAATATTGTTATTGTGGTGGATTATCATTGTGGATTAAATTCCTTTACTAAAAGACAACACTGGTAAATTGAATCAAGAAGCAGTATTATCTATAAACTTTTGTATAAAATGCTCAAACTAAAGGACACATTATTTACAAATAAGACATGGGCAAAGCTTTATCACACAAACGAGAAACAAAATGTTGTTAGTACAGATGAGATTGCTTATTTTTTAGGTATTCTAAATAGGTTTTGGTGGTACATAGGAAAGCTGCTGATTATTTGAAAGTATGAATTTGCAGATTTCTTATTAGTTTTAATAATTTTCCAATTGATTTGATTCTAGGGATTCCTTAGAGTGCCATGTAACCTTTTATTGAGATAAATAGTTAAAAATGTAAACTTTTATACATCATACTGTAGATGATAAATTGGCTAAATAAATTATAGTTTATGGGAATACTTTATAGCCATTAAGACCTGATATTTGATATTGTCCTAAGGTAACCTTCTGATTCTTTTTGTTTTTTTGTGTGTGTGTTTATTTTAAGTAAATCTTGCAGGGAGGAATACAGAATATGTATCAATAACTTTTAATGTTTTCACTCTTTTATATTTGCTAAGTAATTTTTATGACAAGTAAGCACAATTTGAAAAAGCAAGACATTTCTACTTAGTGACAGTGTGATGAAATGGGCTATTTATTTTCATGGATGCTCAGTACAGATTATTATTTTTGGCTCAACCAAGTAATGTAGCATTTGAAATTGAGGAAACTCTTCTGATTTACACTAAATTATGGTTATGAGTGCAGAGTTTGTACTACTATTAAATATATGAATAAAAAACTCAAACACCTGGAAGTAATTTCTTGAAAGAAATCTTAATTCTTTCAGAGATAGATCTGTTGAGTGTTCTTTCAAAATGAATTTGTGTTAGCAGGGCACTGTTAAATGGAGCTACTGTCCCTAGAAATATATGAACAGAGTATATTTTGTGGTTTGTAAATTCGGTGTGCACCAGAATTACATGAATGGCTTATTAAAACATAAATTGCTGAGTTCCATCCCAGAACTTCGGATTCAGTGGATCTGGGCTGGGGCACAAGAATTTGCTTCTTTTTTTTTTTTTTTTTTTTCCTTGAGATGGAGTCTTGCTCTGTTTCCCAGGCTGGAATGCAGTGGCATGATCTCGGCTCACTGCAACCTCTGCCTCTTGGGTTGAAGCGATTTTCCCACCTCAGCCTTCTGAGTAGCTGGGACTACAGGCACCCGCCACCATGCCCGGCTAATTTTTGTATTTTTAGTAGAGACGGGGTTTCACTGTGTTGGTCCCAATGGTCTCGATCTCTTGACCTCATGATCTGCCCACCTTGGCCTCCCAAAAGTGCTGGGATTACAGGCGTGAGCCACCACACCAGGCCCAAGAATTTGCTTCTTTAACCATTCCCCGGGGCTGATGTGGGAACACACTTTGAGAACTTCTGATGTTACTTTAGAAACTGAGGAAGGTCTCAGATTACAGTTCACCCTTGAACAACATGGGTTTGAACTACACAGATTTGTGTATACGTAAATTTTCTTTCAGCCAAACACGGATTGGAAATGCAGTATTTGAAAGGGATGCAAACCTCGCATCTAGGAAGGACTGACTTTTAGTATATTCAGGTGCCTTAAGACAGACTGTGGGACATGGGTAGGCACGGATTTTGGTATAGGTGAGGGTCATGGAGCCAATTGCCCACATATAACTGACGTCTGCTTGCAAGCTAACACAGTTTTTTTGCATATACTGACAGAAGACACCAGAGCCCGGGGCAGAGACACAGAGCCTTATGACTCACAGCAAAGCAGCAGCCAGAGAACAGTCTTCCCTCTGGCTTGTGGTTCCAGTTCCCAGTCCTTACATAGCAATGCTATAAGAGTTAAAAGTTTACCTGCTGTAATCCCAGCACTTTGGGAGGCCGAGAC
Source organism: Papio anubis (assembly GCF_008728515.1). Classification (NCBI taxonomy): domain Eukaryota; kingdom Metazoa; phylum Chordata; class Mammalia; order Primates; family Cercopithecidae; genus Papio; species Papio anubis. The sequence continues at coordinate 8,929,808 of NC_044994.1, forward strand.
GGGCGGATCACGAGGTCAGGAGATCGAGACCATCCTGGCTAATACGGTGAAACCCTGTCTCTATTAAGAAATACAAAAAACTAGCCGGGCGAGGTGGCGGGCGCCTGTAGTCCCAGCTACTCGGGAGGCTGAGGCCGGAGAATGGCGTGAACCCGGGAGGCAGAGCTTGCAGTGAGCTGAGATCCGGCCACTGCACTCCAGCCTGGGCGACAGAGCGAGACTCCGTCTCAAAAAAAAAAAAAAAAAAAAGTTTACCTGTATTTGCATTAGGTTTGCATCATGGGAGAGGAAATCCCAAATTAGGAGAGACTAAACTTTTATGGGCTGTTGGCACTTCTGCCTTGCCTGAGAAAGAGCAACAGCAATAGATCAAGAGAGAGAGAGAGATTGAGAGAGAGAGAGAGGAGAGATTAATTACCCATTGTACCAGAATGTAAGCAAATCTTATCCAGAGAATAGGAAGGAGAGAGCCTTGTCTGCAGATCTCTCCTGTGCTGTCTATATGAATGGAGACATTACTCTCGGCTTCCAAGGCTGTCTGTTAAGCAAACATCCTTGCAGTACCCTTTGCTCAGAAGGCTCAGGATCATACTGAAATGTGAAAATAACCAAGGATAATAAAATAACCTGGGATAATTGCTTCCCGACAATGAGTATAGAGGATATGTTACAATGTCAGCTATTTTAAATTTTTAATTAAGTATCTTTACCATTGTCTCTTCATGAATAAGTTTTAGTCATAAAGTTTTGTTGATTTTTCCATGTGAATATTATATTTAAATAAATTTTTTTCCATGGCATGGAGCGTCTTAGGCAACCCCAGACATCGATGGTTTTCTACAGGTCATGGCTCAGTGTGGTGGGAAGAGAGCATGTCTTCAGATTCACCTTTATGGGACTCCCTTCTCTGCCCCTTGTTGGCATCTTACCTTGATACTAATCCTTACCTAAATGTCTCTGAGCCCCAGGTTCCTCATTTATAAAATTGGCATACCTTCCTTATACTGTTGTTGAAGATAAAAACAAAATTTATCCAGTATTTTGTATAGCATCTACTATATAAAGGGTATTCAAAAATTATAGTTATAGTTATTATGAGATGCGTAACAGTCATAGGTCTTTTGCACAGACCTGTTCCACTCTTAATTTAGGTGAAGTATCTGTCAGGTTCAAGTGCCATTACCAGAAAAATAACTCCAGATGATGCACCACTTTTGGGGAAGTGCTATTTGGTGATGAAAGATGTTGGAAGTTTAAATCCATCCATTGCCTGCGCAGGAAGTGGCTACTTTTCGAAGCATAGGATAACTGCTTGGACAGATGCCACCCGCTCTGTCTTTCAGTGCACAGGTAATGAGAGAAGACAGGAAAATATGGTTTCTGATGGCAATAGCCTGGCCTCAGGAAGACAGTTTCAAGTGGTTATTTATTCTTTTGATGCTGAAATTGCCAGCATCTAGAGGTAAAGAATTACTTTGGAACAAAAAATATTTTGTCCACTGGAGAATGTAGACATTACAGAGCTATTAATCAAAACAGCCAAGCTGAAAGTGGTTTTAGCAACAGGATTTAGGAGAGAAGGAAAACTGGAATTAAACTTTAAAATGAATCAAGGTTGAAGGAGGATGAACTAACTGAATTACAGATGTTAGAAATTCAACAAATTGTACAGGTATAACACTGTGAATGTAAGCATGTGGTTCATTTGAGTGATCTAGTGTTTCTGTTTATTGCTAAAATGTTTCTGAGATTGGCCTTCCTTTAACCTGCTGTGTCTTTTCCAACAATGTGAATCTACTTTGTCACTTCTCCTCTTTATTTGTGTGTGTGTATGTGCTTCTGTGTGTGTGAACCTGTGTGTACACCAGCTTCAGGCTGTGAGAGTTGTAAAGGTAAGTTACACAATCTCGGTCTTCAGAAAATATAGTATTTACTAGAAGGTAAAGGAAGGCAATGTGCTTAATTGTAATAAGGCAAGTTCTAACAAAATTAAGACACAGGGTGGTGGGGCCATAATGTGTGACTAGATTTATAGAAGGTTGCTTGAATGTTGTATATTTGCTAAGATTCCAGATTATGAAATGAGAAGCACAGTTTTGATGCTTTCTCCTTACTAACCTTGTGCTGGTTATACTTTTAAAAAACTGTTTCCTTGATGTTGCTATGGTGTAATACAGTGAGAATAGATGACTGGCTCAAAGTAAGCACTGAATAAATATTGACTCTATTGACTCTCATTACTTTAATCATTAGTATCTTTAAATACAATTAATAAAAGCCTTTCTTAACAAGCGTAGCTGGAGGCCTTTCAGGAAACAATAAGATGATAATAACCAACACTTATCGAGTACACATTTGTGTTTTACACACTCTGCTAAGCACTGTACTTACTTTTATTTGATTTTATAAACAGTGCTAAGAGCTAGGTATTATTTTTGTGTCCACTTTACAGATAATGAAATAGAAGATCGGAGAGTATATGTGATTTGTCTCAGGTTGCATAGCTAGGAAGTAGCACAGCCAGATGAAATGGTGCTAGCTCTTTAGTATTATAGGTCCTTGACCTCCATTTATTTGTGTGTGTGTTCGTTTTACTGCTCTGTTCCTACCCATGAACACTGCTAGAAAAATTAAACTTTTGGCTCATCTATTCATTTAGTATCTCAACAATTTTTTTTTTGTAGCTTCTAAGTACTAGACATTGTGCCCTGGGGGAAGTAAGACATGATACCTACTTTAGAAACGCAATTCAGTGCAGCTCAACCATTTTATTGAGGCCTATCTAAGAATCTTGCACAGGGAACACTATTAGTCTACTGGAGAAACCAGACACATCACCAAATACCCCAATGTGGTGTGGTGAGCACTAGAATGTAGGCAAATATGGACCCTTTTAGAGCAAAGGGAGAAAACATAAACAGATGAATTTCATGTCTGCACCAACTGGGTACCACACATCTTTATGATGCAGAAAGGAGACAGGGAAATACTGGGTAGAAGAGGGCAGTTCCCCAGCAAAGGCCCCACCCTCTAGCCTGGATACAGGACAGGCATTCCTGTTTTCGTGCCCAAAAAGTTGCCTTTTTACCCACCACGCACCCTGTCCTGTACCCATATAAACTCTGAACCCCAGGCTCCAGGAGCAGATGAGGAGACAGGAAACAAGGAGACGAGGAGATGAGCAAACTGAATGGCAGAACAATGCAGCAGAGAAAGAGAGAAGAGAAGGACTGTCAGGAGGATTTCAGCTGGGGATGGTCAGAGAATCAGCTGGTGGATGGCCAAGCTCCAGGGGAAGATGATCTTCCCACTCCATCCCCTGTCCAGCTCCCTGTCTATCCTGCTGAGTACCACCTCCACCACTCAATAAAACCCCCACATTCATCCTTCAAGTCCCTGTGTCACCTGATTCTTCCTGGATGCTGGACAAGAGCTTGGAATACAGAAAGCTGTCACATTGGCCCTCTGCCCTTGCAGAAAGGCAGAGGGTCACTAAGCCGGTTAACATTTGGACAACAACACTAAAAGAGCACACTGTAACATGTGCCCACTTGGGTTTTGGGAATCACAGAAACTCACCCCTAGACACTGCTGTGGTGTGGGAGCCCAAAAGCTCTCGCTCTGGTTCCCGCACCTGTTCATTTGCATGCTCCACCTCTGACCAGGGAACTCTCCCATTTCACTTATACCCACCTCTGAATGATGTGTGGTCTTCCCACGCCTGCCTGACTCTTACCCTTTGGAATCGGGTGCTCTCAGGGAAGTGGTGACATTGGGGTTGTATCTAGAAGGATAAGTAGTAAATGTCAGGGAAGGCATTTAGCTGGGAATATAACATAACAAATGTGGTCAGCTCTGGGAAGAAAGTATAGTTTGGCCTGACTAGAAAATAGCATATTTTCAGAAGAATGAGGAGGCAATATAGTGGTGAAAGTTATTTAGAACCAGCTGATAAAAGGTATTGAATCATGCCAAGATAGATTCTTGAGTCACAAGTGGGAAACAAAGGTTATGTCACAAAAGAAAAAAGGAGGGGATACAAGATACCCCAACTTTCTGTTCAATTAAACCCATTGGAATTTCTAACGCACTGATTTGCTTGTAGTTTGAGATTGGAGGAAGAAATAGAATACCAAGTTTAAAAGATATGAAGTTTTTGGCAGGTAGGAAAGTCTAAACATGGATTAAAGACATAAAGTAAAAATATATTACTTTTAAGTGATCTATCTCATTCTTAAAAGCTTAATTATCTCTTTGGTGGAGGTTGGATGGAGGTGAGGAAGGAGTGTGGGAACAGGGACAGGGTAGATGGGAAATGGGCTACAGAAAACCCTTGAATTATACATTATGCACTATAGTTGTTAATTATTTTAAATGCAATAAGGATTCTTCTGAGCTAAAGCTTTTTGTCATAAAGATATTGATTCCAAATTCAGGAAAACACAGATAAACATAACCTTTTTACCAAATACCACATCATCTTGTACATATCTGAATGAAAATGAGACTCCATAAGGACATAGTCTCAAGAACATGGTATTCTGTGACCTAATTGTTTTGTCTTTGCATACAGAAATCTCTGAGAGGAAGTTCTGCTTTTACATGATTCAGTATTGTTTTGGAGTGCAGTTTAATCTGATTTTGCAAAAAGCAATGTTCTTATTTTGATCATTGTATCTATGATCTCTACTAATATCATTGAATTAATCACATAAACTGGGTCTTCTCTGTCCTTTCTCTGAGAAATGAGGAGACTTGCTTCAGAGCCAAACTTGACCATCCACTGAGTCTGCCACAGATATTTTTAGAGATATTGCTGCAGGCAGTCTTTTCTGTGTTCCAGAATGGCATACCTGTAGTCATCACATTCTTCATTATTGGAACCAGATCCCACCTTTGTTCATTTGCTTCTATCTTCTTGCTCTATGAGAGAAGGCAGACATTTCTGTGGTCATTTGCAGACACAGAATCATAATCACCTTTGTCCTTAAACAGCTCCTTGAACTTCCACTGATTTCATCTCCGTTTCCTTGCGTTCTTTGGAACACTGTGCATATTGTAATCACAGCCTTAGCTAAATAGGTAAGTAATTGTCAACCTTTCAAAGTTATCACCTATAAATAAATCCTCAAGAGAACTATAATGGACCTTCTCTGTTCATTCATGTTGTTGGCAGCTCCTAGGAAGATTGGGAAAGATATCGGCTAGGTATCAGTCAGATATTGATTTTGTATTCAACTTCTTTCAGAAGTTGTTTGGTCCCATCTCACACATTTCTTACCAACTGTCTAACTTGTTTCTCCTGTCTGATTTCTGTTTCCCAGTGGAGAGAAAAGACTGTCCTAGAAGTTCCATCTGGCGTAATTTTTAGTTGCAAGAAAATGTAGTATACAGTTGTTTGTGTGTGCATGTATTTAACTTCAAGCCACATTCCTGGAAATATATTGCTTTAAAGATGTAGAGATTATTTATTTCAAAGATGTAATTAAAGAGCCATCTTTGTAACAGATAATTTTCTTCTAATTTCTCAAATAATAAAAATTAGTAAAGTATAGCGTGGGCAAAGATAAATTTTAAAATGTAAGAGATTATCCAACAACATAGGAAATGCTCGTATTTTACTACATAAAAAATCTGCTAAAATGCAATCTGGTGATCTGACATTAAAATATACATATTTTCAAATAAAAAAAAACTTTGGTAGCTGTGGCAACCACGGAACATTTTGATTATGGCTGATTCTATCTGCTTTTGGTTTTTATCTCTGTTTTCCAAAAATAGCTATATTTTACTTATATAAAACAATTAAACAATGATAAAATTGAATATTTTTTGTAAACAGATTCATTTTTTATTACTCTGGACCATTTTTATGGTTGCTAATGCTGCCTAATTAGGGCAATTCCGTATTGTTTATACTATTCGATTCTGAACAGTTGAGTTCATTGATGGCAGAATACAGATTGGAAATATCTATTTTTAATGTCTTAAATGAAAGTCATCTAGCAGTGATTTCTGTAGATTGCTGGATTTCTAGTTAAAAATAGTTATTGGGCATCTACTGATTCACGGTGTGTATGTGAGAATCTGACAAATGTAAACAGTGCCCCAGAGAACTCTAATGTAGAGCCCAGATTTGCAGCTTCTAGTCTATAAGCATATTTGACAAAACAGTTTCCCTTTCTAACTTCGTTTTATGCAATTCAAACATTTTTTCTTTTCTAGTGCGCTTCCTTCATGATCAATGCTTCATGCTTTTTCTCGCATTTATAATTATCAATATTCATTAAATTTGTAAGTGTGTATAGGATTGGCACCTTAGTAGATCATAGGCTTCCTTTGCCAGCTGAAATTTACCAATAAACATAATATAAATTAATAGTGAGACATAAAGTATTCTATAGCATCATATTTCTCATGGTAGCTACAACTGTACCTACTTTGTTGTCATAAATGAGACCTACTGATGATAATAAAAATATATGTATGTATGTATAAAATAATCCAGATATGTGTATGTATGTATGTATGTATAAAAGAATCCAAAATTTATGATTTAAGAAATTGCCGTATATGTATACATGACATACCTGGTAACAATTGGAATTTGGAAAGATAGTTTTCACTGGGCTGTCTTGTTGTAGAAAGTTCTATAAACAATATGCTTAATGAATATTTAATTGAGTGAATATTTAATAGTGTTTTGTGATAAAGACCACACTTATATACATAACACCATAAAACCAAGCAGGAAAAGCCACGGTGGTGCAGGGTTACCCCTCTCTGGACAAAACCAGAGAAATGCCAGTAGCTCTGTACTTATTTGTACAAAGTCCTTCCACTCGTTTTCTAATGAATCTTGACATCTACTCAGTCTGTATTATGGTTTCCATTTATATTATGTGCCTGAACTGCACCAAGAGCAGGAAGCCCAGATGTCATCATAAATACCATCACCCATAATATAAATATTTAAATTAGATTCCTTGTATTTTCAACATCTACCATTTTGAGGTAACAGGAAATATTTATATGAAAACGAAACCTAGATTCTCAGGTCTTCCTATTCCTCTCCTTACTATGCTTTTGATTTTTAAAAAGATTAATAATATTCAACTGCATTTCAGTTTGTATTATCAAATGCTCATTTTCTTATTCACACAAATAAGAACTGTGAAAACGCACTGAGCACTCCGTGCAGGGCACTTCACGTCAGGGTGGCCAGAAGTTCGTTACAAATTGAAAAAGGTAGACCCCATGTGGGTTTGGTTTTTCTTTTCATGTTTTTTAGAAAATTTTCATTTGTCCCTCCCTTTTCAATACTCATAACTTGATATTAAATCAAAGTACTGTAAACTGTAACCCCCAAAAAATCTGAGTAATCATTGACAGCTTAAGCATATGGCCTTTTCTTGTTTTGCTGTTATTGGACTTTAATCAACAATTTAAATCTTCACCATTGGGAAACTGAAATATAGTTCTTAGACTGTCTGTCCTTGATGCATTCTAAAAGATGACTCGAGACAGACTGAACTTCTCCCCGACAGAGACCGTGCACCTTCTATCTGTACACTTAACAGCAGTTGTCTGCCTTGCCATTTGGAGTCTGCCTTGCCATTTGGAGTCCACCTTACCTTTCATTGCCGCATACATGTGCACAGCTATTTTCTCCTGGTAACCAAGAAAGAAGGGCTGATAGTTAGATTTTACAGATTATCTCAACTAACATTAAAGTTTTATAGGATGTTCCATTCTCTGTTTTACACCCAAATTCTTTTTTTTTGTTTGTTTGTTTGTTTTTTTGAGACGGAGTATTACTCTGTCGCCCAGGCTGGAATGTAGTGGCCGGATCTCAGCTCACTGCAAGCTCCGCCTCCCGGGTTTACGCCATTCTCCTGCCTCAGCCTCCGGAGTAGCTGGGACTACAGGCGCCAGCCACCTCGCCGGGCTAGTTTTATGTATTTTTTAGTAGAGACGGGGTTTCACCGAGTTAGCCAGGATGGTCTCGATTTCCTGACCTCGTGATCCGCAGTTAGCCAGGATGGTCTCGATCTCCTAACCTCGTGATCCGCTGGTCTCGGCCTCCCAAAGTGCTGGGATTACAGGCTTGAGCCACCATGCCTGGCCTACACCCAAATTCATTAAATTGCACCTGCAGAATGCATTCTCACTTGAGTTGTTTTTAATAATCTAAGTATTTCTCCTGATGCTTATTGTTTTTCTACTGATTTTGAAACCGTGTACATAATACCTAGTATATCAATGCTAACAAATAGAAAGTATTTTTTGCAAGATTTGATATGGTCACATTCATCTTTCTGGTGACAAGCACAGAGACAGTAAATATCTAACAGCAGCTCAAGCTACTGTGTTTGAAAAGCTTGCAGGGAGAATGAAATATACAAAATTTAGCAGATGTAGTGACACTTCTGTAAAATAACTTCTGACATAGAATTTTTTTTTTACGTAGAATGTTATATAAGAACAAACTAAGAAAAACAGAATATGCTTTTCAAAAGATAAAGAGTCTCAAAGATAAAAATTGAGACAGAAAATTTCTCTTAATACATGAATGTTGTAATTGGGTGCATAAATGATTTATACCATTTAGTGTACAGAGCTCTTATAATTATGCAAAAGCTAGGTTTCAAAACAAGTACAGTTGTTTCTAAGTTCAGGAATGACTAAGAGGGATTTAAACTTGTAATTCTAGGACAAATGCATTGCCACCTTAAAATTTTAAAAATTAAACACTAAAATTAGGTTTACACATTTCCTCATTTTGCTTCCTAATTTTTTGTTTAATTTTTCATGAAAAAAAAGTTTTCTTTCTTTTAAAATCTGTTGAAGGAAATACCTCCACTCCTACTAGCTTCCTACCACCTCCATTGAAAATCTCCATGAGGAACATTTTAACAGTTACGGAATCAAATTTGGCTACTTGGGTATTCACATGGATGTTGGAAGAGTTGACACAGTCAGAATTCGTGGAACAATCTGTGATTTTGACCATATTTTCAGCAGCACTTTCATCATGCTTTATTTCTCTGATTTCAAACAACTCCTGTCATTCTTCAGAAAACAGAAAACTGCCCAACACGTGCTCATCTCTGGCCACACAAGCTTTTCCATTTTGTCACTTACTTTTCCGTACATCTTCCTGCTTCCTGCTGCAAACATAGGTAGAGAATGGGTCACGGTTTGCAGAATGCTGCCATAACCCTCCCTTCCACCCTAGACAAACACTCAAGATTAAGAACAATGGCACATAAGAAAAATCTGCCCCCATCTTCATTCAGCCAGTCCTTCTTTATTCCTGGGAGAGTGAACAGCTTGCCCTCAGAAGGCTCTGAAATAGGTCAGAACAGGGCAATATTTCAGTCATCTCCGAGAACACCCCTGCCCTGGGCTGAAGATTTATCTGTTATTCCGTTTTCATTTTCCTATTTGCCCAGACACTTAACACAATAGAGTAAGACAGGAGAAGTTTTACAACAGGCGCCACATGACAGAACAGAGGTCAAAATACCCAACCTCCACATCCAGCTCCCCAGATTGGAAGACAGACCTCCCTCTAGCATCATTTTATCCCCCCCCAAAGAAATTAAAGTTAAAAATGAAACCTGTTATGCAAATCAAATTCCAATTACATCAAAAACTAAAATTCTGCCCTCCCAATTTATTTTTCTACTTAGTCTGAGGCAGATGATGAGCTGAGCAGCAAGTGGATTGATTTTAAGCTGTCTTCTAGTGTGCCCTACATCAAAATGATTCTAACCCCTAAAACATTCATGTGTCTCCCTCTTTCCTCCTTTCTCCTCTTTCCCCCCTCCAAGAGCTGTGCAACACATGAAAACATGGCATAGCCAGACCCACCCACGAAACTGCAAAAACACAAGCAAATCCTCAGGGCCTAGAGCAGTCATCCGGGAAAATAGATATACATTTGAATTAATACATATTATTAACTGGAGCTACCATTCAGATAACAATCATGGAGCCAAGTAGAGCTTTTGAGTTCTTTGAAGAAAAGAACATATAACAGCCATAAAGGAAAAGCTGAATTTCCAAGTTTCTGGAGTCTGTGACTTGTTAATTGAAACTCCTTTGGGAGAATTTTCCCATTAAAAATTAATTGTGACACTATGCCTCCCATATCCTTAGAGAAAATCCCCAGTGCACAGTGCTACTTTCTCGTAGAGTGGAAATTAAACCTTACCTGCCTTATTGCAAAATTTAACATTTGTCAAGTTGCCACTTTTATTCTCCTGACCTGACTCAGTTTCTCTCTTTGCCTTAATTCTTAACACATGCCTCTCTTCTCAGTACCCCCAGGTAACATGTGTACTGAGGCAGCCTCCTCTGCCTTTGTTAGCAGGGTACCCGCTGTTTTAACAGGCACCTCTTCATGGCCTCGAATTTGTCCTGCTCTTGAGTCTGAAGGGGATAGATTCCCAAATATCGATGTGGTTCACTGCCCCAATTATCATTAAAAAGTCATCTCTTTCCCTGGCCACTGTATTTCAGCCCTCAACCCCAATACTTCATATTCTTCTCTATTTACCTTTTTTCTTTTAAGATCCACCCTAACAAAATTATTTCCCTGGTTTGTCTTGCTTGTTTTCTGTAACCTTCCTGAGAATGTGAGTCCGGAAAAGGCAGAGGTGTCTGCCTCTCTTGTTCCTTCACAATCAGTACTAACTAGTTCCATCATGAACACTTCCTGGCTGTCACTAAATATTTCTGAAATGAGTGACTGAAGGGTCAGTCCCAGACTCTGCTCTTCTCTCTGTATTTCCCCATCCCCAGCAAGACCCTCTGACACTTTTAATCCTGTGCTAAATGGCTGCTGTACTCCTTCTGCTCTGAAATTCTGGAGTTCTGAAAGTCCTGTGCCCTGGGGGTGGTTTCCTCCCAGACTCTCGGCATTAGCATCATCCTCCATGCTTGAAATGAGTCACATGTTGATGCTTTTCACTGCTTGTGCCCTGAGGGACCCAAAACCTTGAACATTCTAGCCTGGGAGGACAGCCCTGTTTGGAATAGTTCTCCTTGTAGGGAGGGGTCTGCCTCTGGTGTTGTGTTTCCTTTCAAATAGGCTCAGCTGGATTTGCTTGGTTGGTTTCATGTTTGTGTGTTTGATTTTATTACTTGCTGCTTAATTTGGCCCGTATCTCCTCTATCATATAATACTGGTTTGTTCAGTCATTTCTTCATCCTTCCTTTTTGGCTTCTGGATCTCAAAATTGTATCTGAACATTTTTTCCCAGACTCAGTCCTTTGACATTGTCCCTGAGGAAGAGACATAAGTTGTTGTATTCTGAGTTTGCCGGAGCGACATTTTGTTTTTCAAATAAATTTTGTCCACATTCCTCTCTCTCTCCGAGTAGGGTAATTTTGCTGTCAGTTCAGGACCAAGCTACTTTAAAACTCTTCAGGAGGTTAAAGCAAACTAAATATGGCCTGAGAAAAACTCTGTGCTTCTGTATTTGAGTCCTTGTGGATGAACTATAACCTGGATTAATATGTAGACAAGACAAGATTGAAAACCTGACTTAGGAGTTTGCACCTGTAACGATAGCTGAATCTTGGCCAATCTCAGCTGCCATATTTCAACCACTCATAGACTGCTAAGTGTTCAAACTGTGTTCAAATAAGGCAAACGCCAACCTGTAACCAATCCAGCTATTTCTGTACCTCACTGCCAGTTTCCATATGTCATTTCCCTTTGTCTATAAATCTTCTTACACTATGTGGCTGCCCTGGAGTCTGTGAATCTGCTGTGATTCTGGGGACTGCTTGATTCACGAATCGTTCGCTGCTCAATTAAACTCCTTTTAATTTAATTTGGCTGAAGTTTTTCTTTTATTAAGATACATAGTTCCTTTTCCCTTAAAAATCTGTCTGACCTGCCCTATATGTTCTTGAACATTCTCCTCAGGTAAATTTTCTTTTCCTTGCACTCTGACAACATTCTGTTTTCCTTTCAGTTCCATTTTCTGCCCCTTTTCTTACTTTAGATACTTGTTTTTAACCAGTTCATTTCTCCTTGAGTCTCATTTTGGGATTCTAGATAGAAAGATATCTCTGGGCATGAGAGTTTTCCATCCCCCCTTTAGCTTCAGGTTTGTAATAATTGTAGTGAACTTTTCTCTGTGTGTGCTTGCATAAAAAGCATTAATAAGATTTCCCCTCATTCTATGTTTTAGCAACTAGATCTTCCACCTATGGGCCTGGGTCCCTGATATCCAAATGATGAACAGGATGTATAGGGATTGCCAACTCTGGTGAAAAAAAAAAATGTCTTTGCAAAAAGTAAAAATTATTACTTTATGCATTATTTTTGTAAAGAAAAAATAGTTTTACAAAAAGTAAATAACATCCTCCCTTTCTTTATCTTTCCTAGTGCAAACTTTCAGGAGCATTTACTTTATTGTGAAAGCACTTTAACTCATCAGTATTTCTTTTGAAAAGTGACTCTCAGAAATCACCATTATATGTTAGATAGGGTCCAATTTGCACAGAATACAATGGGATTATTACCCTCCTTGTTGCATGCATTACTTCAGTTCTTCAGCCTAATATTTTATTAGCTTCTTTTGATAGCCACGCATACAATAGACCAATTGAGCCTGCAATCCACTTCCTATAGCTTGTCACCTGAGACCTGCGAAGACTTCACTCCAGAAGGCCATGGGTCTGACCCCACCTCCTTAGTTGTACCCTACTGAAAGCAGAGCGAGGTAGCTGATCGGGTGTGTGGGACATCAGTTCCTAGTGACTAAGTATGTAAAACTTAGGAGTACCAGCTTCAGCATCACCTGTAATAATTCTGCTACTACCATACCTCAAAGGCCACAGTGGTGCCTATGACACACCTTCTAAAACTAGAAACCACAACTTTTTCCCCACAGGCTCTTTGACACTACATTTTAGCCTTAGTGCTCGAACTCAAGATCTCCTTGTTCATAGGCCTTTGATGGGATAAAGTGTTTGATGCATTCACTGGTTTCCTTTCCCGCTATTGTATTTTGTTTCCTCTGTGTCTTCCCATTCCACCTTCCCACCCTGCCAGTGTTCGGCTGGTACTTTCTAGGCCTGTTTACCTCAAGGAAGAGCTGACATTATACCTCTGATGCTGAAAGGCTTCGCCCTGCTTGCAGAGCCACACTTGATTTTTTTTTTTTTTTTTTTTTCAGTAGAGACAGAGTCTCGCGATGTTGCCCAGGCTGGAGTGCAGTGGCTACTCACAGGTGGATCATAGTGCACCTATAATCATAGTGCATTGCTTGAGTCTCAAACTCCTGGGGTCAAGCCATCCTCCCACCTCCACCTCCTCAGTACCAAGAACTACAGACACACACCATGCTGGGCAGGCACACTTGATATTTAATGCTCTTACGTGTGTTTCCTTTGGGGAAAGAATCATCTGTTTGTTCCTGCCTCCAAGCCCTTGTCTTTTATTTAACCCTGTTTGACTGTCAGGACTGAGCCTCAGATTTCTTGATCAGGCAAAAGCATATTCATTCACCAGTTTAAATACAGCTGTATGTTGTTTGAAGTTACAGTTATACACAGTTTTATAAAAAAGAATGCTTTTCTAATTACTTGTTAACTGTATTGAATAAAACTTTTGTGCGAGTCCATGGATAACTTCTTGGCAAAATCTGTTTATGAATTTGATCTTCATTAGCATGTTCAGTATTTTCAAAAAAATGTTTATCCCAAACTATTTGATCCCTTCAAAACTTTCTTTATAAACTCTATAGATGAGGAAATTTTTCACACTCTCCCTTTATAAGTTACACACAGGTTTCTTGAAGAAAAGGGTGTGTGGAGTGAAAAGTAAAGAAATTATTTTCACCAGAGTTGGCAATCCCTGTCAGTTATTGTTTATATCTCTCTCTCTCTCTCTCTCTCTCTCTCTCTCTTACAGGGCCCTTTACCCATTGGTGGTAACTAGTATATTTTTGTGTTTGTACTAACTAGTTCAGGATGTCAAAATAAATCTCATCCTTTTGCTACATAATATTGCCTAAAATATTCAAAGACAAATATTCTCTAACTCTCCCATGTTACTTAAGAAATGTCTTCCATTTCTTTGTCATTCCTGGTACAAACCTTCGGGAGTATTTATTCTGAAAGCACTTTAACTCATCAATTTTTTTTTGAAAAGTGACTCTCAGAAATCAGCATTACACATCAGATAGGGTTCAATTTGCATAGAGTACAATGGGAGTATTACTTTCTTTGTTGCATTCATTACTTCAGCCTTATATTTTATTAGCTTCTTTTGACAGACATGGACACAATAGACCAATATTGAGCCGGCAATCTACTTCCTATAGCCTGTCCCATTTATTTTGTCATTTTTCACACGGCATAATGTCAAAACAAATTTTCCCCATCCTGTATGGCTAAAGTTGACACTTTGAACGGACTGATTACTACTTTTGAAACTAAATAGGATAAAATGACATGACTGAGACAAAACAGTCCAGACAGTTTATTACAGTGTCTGCTAATTTATGACATATTTCCTGGAATTATTTGCTATGATCACATCCATATTTTTAAAAATTGAACTTTAAGTCAGAGGCATGCTGCTGTGTCATAACTGGTAAAGCAGGCTCTTCTCTCGCAATGTCAGCCCCCAGTTATGTGATCACAGAAAAGGTTGCTTCTATTTTTTATGTGCATAAATTTAGCAAGGCTTTGTCAACAAATATAAAAATTTGTTAATGCTTCTACGGCAAACTCTTCAGATCTAAAGCATTTCATTATTTACTGAAATGTTGTCAGTGCTAAACATACATCAGATGTATTACTTTACTTGCATTGGAATGGAAATTGATGTTTATTTAAGATTAATTCATGGCTTTGTACATACTTACTATTTCATTTATATAAGGGACTTATGTATTATAATATGTGTTTTTCTTCAGCACCGTATCTGTACCAGCTTTATTCACAAATCATTTTGTTTTAACATCAGAAAATTTATTATTTTTACTCTTTTAATGAAAATATTATCATAGACATTGATTGCAATTGGGAATATTGATCACATTGATTATTAATTGAACATTTTAAAATATTTCTTAAAGATACAAGTACTTGTAACAAAGTGGAATGCATTTAGAATTCTTTATAGACTACTCTTCTTACATTATAGATGTTTCACACAGAAAGTCTCTTCTTTGATACACAGAATCATAAACATAGGAAGTATATAGGTATAAATATTTATAATATGTATACATCTTATGCATTTTATGTATGTATGTGTCTCTGTGCATGCGTATGTCTATAAGTGACTGTTTATATAACCCCTGAAGGAAATTAAGTGAGCTCAACTTTGTATTTTTGAGGGAAAGCCTGAATATTTTTGACCCTACAGAAAAGTGGCGATATTCTATTCACTTGGTGATGTGGGAACCAACAGAAAACAACTGGAGCAAAGCGAATTATTGCAGATATAACCAATATCAATGCAAATTTTCTAGATGGACCACTTTTTTTTGAGGTGGAGTTTCACTCTTGTTTCCCAGGTTGGAGTGCAGTGGCGCAATCTCGGTTCACTGCAACCTATGCCTCCTTGGTTTAAGCAGTTCTTTTGTCTCAGCCTCCCAAGTAGCTGAGATTACAGGTACCCACCACCATGCCTGGCTAAGTTTTTGTATTTTTTTAGTAGAGATGGAGTTTCATCATGTTGGCCAGGCTGATCACGAACTCCTTACCTCAGGTGTTCCAACCACCTCGGCCTCCCAAAGTGCTGGAAATACAGGCGTGAGCCACCACGCCCAGCCCCACATTTTAAGAAACTTGAAAACAAACAATAAACAAAATACAACTTTA